>NC_088175.1:34244974-34869974 GCF_028769735.1 Zonotrichia leucophrys gambelii
TAACAAGTTTTCATAGTTTGCCCTAATAGGTTCGGAGGTGAACTTCTTCCCGAGTTGTATGCGAAGTTCCTGATTTTATCAAATGTCTGTAGAAGGCAGATAGGCCCTGGGTCTATCAGTGCGCTGTGACATCACACTTGAGTTTGCATATATGTCATTTCAGGGAGCTGCGGCATTCAGCAGGAAGTCTGCCCCAGCCATGGACAGGTGCTCGGCTGTATAATCAGCAGCCCAGAGCCTGCCTTCAGCAAGAGAGAGGGTGAGTGCAGCACTGGGAGAAGGCTCTGTGCTTCCCATTGCACGTGAACCAGAACCATGGTGCTGCTGCTCTCAGGTTTAATGAGACATCATAGACACAGCCCCGACAACTTCTGAGAGGCCAGAGCAGTGGCATAGACTTGCATTAATAATAGTCCTGTGTTGAAATGATGTGGCAATACTTAGCAGGTAGGAAAAAAAGAGTATGCAGTTTCAAATACACAGCCTTAGGTTTTTACAAAACACTGAAGTTATGCCCACGAGACTTTTGTCATCAGCTTTGCATGAGAGTAAGTTCAGTGAAAGATACTTTGTCCTCGTATTTGTTTCTTGTGAATTCTTTTGTTTTATAATTCCTGCAAGGAGAAAGTGAATGGGGAAAAGGAGAAAGTATTACATGTCTCTCACAATGACTTCCCTCAGGTCCTGAGTGCCTTCAACAGTGAATAGAGAATAAGATTTATAGACTCCTGCTCAAAGTGTCAGGTGCAGAAAAACCTTGTAGAGATTTTGTGTTAGCTCTGCTCACTTGATTTTCTCCCCTCTCCTTATCCCAGTGCTCTGCTGGCATTTGGCTGTGCTGAACAAAAGCTTTTCACATGCAGGTTCTGGCAGTGCCAGAGGTGAGTGGGGCTTGGGGCAGGATGTAGGGGTTGAGGCCTGGCTACAAGGGGTGAGAGCTCTCATTCTGCAACATGCCTTCTTGCTTTGCAGTTAGTTACTAATGTCTTGGAAAAGTGAAGTTTCTTTGTCTGGTTTGTTCCCCTTCAGTGTATGCCCATGTGCCACAGGTTCTGCTTTTAAAAGCAGCCTGCTTACCACTCACCTGGATCTGTGTGCAAGGGGAATTTCAGCCACTCCAGACTTCCTCCCTTGTACACTGGTAAAACCAGAGGCCACTCACAAGTTCCTCTCATTCCCCACCCTCAGGAACTCCACAAGCAAACCATATTAGCAATGGGATAATATCAAGACCATGATGGGATATTAACTCTTGAAGCCTCAGACTGGATTTCATCAGCATTCGTTGATGCATAAGCATTTAATTCTTCCTTAATTCATACCATGAACTCTTGACTTTAGCTTGGGAATAAGCAAGCTGCTTAACAGTCCACTTCTGTTTCTGAGGTGCTTCTCAAGTCTCCCCCTGGATACCAGCCTGGAAGTGATCAAACCACCTGGGGGAAAAGGAGAGAAGCCAAGTAACACCCTGGTGATAAAATTCAGTGCAAACAGAGGAGAAGGGAGTGAACACACAAATCTTACAGTGGGTAATTGAATAATAGGCGATAAAAGCAATTGTGGAAATTGTGTGTCTATTAACAAGGCTATTCAGAGCAAGGAAGATATGCTATCTGATTCACTGCACACTGAAAGATAGCTTAAGCAGCTTCTGCAAATATTAAACATGTGTTTTATACAGAGAGGCTTCTACTAAAGTGGCATGAAACAATATTCCATAGGCTGTAGGACATTTCTGTACTGACTTCTAGCACAGGAAATTGCCTAATAAGGACAGATATTTTGCACCAGCCTCACTGCGCTTGGGGAATGCTGGGTTGCCAACATTATCAACCAGGTTCAATGCAGTAATTGTAAGTGCACCAAGGCAATATATATAAATAATTAAATTGATTCTCTGTATGCTGAATCAAAACTAAATGATATGCCATAAGGATTCAGGACCAGCAGGAAGTCCAGCAATTGAATAACCTTCCCAGAAAGGAGGGCATCTCTGTGGATGGAAATGCTCAAAGTGAGATTAAACACTTGTTTATCCCACTTGTATAGGAACGTCACTAGTAACAACCTTGCTAAAGTTCAACAGACTGATTTCTCACAATTGCATATAACTGGTATTTTATCCTCTGTTTGTAAGCACAGAATCTTCTCACCTCTAAAGCAAGGCCTACTAGAGGTGATACTTTTGCCCCAGATCCTTGCAGTTGCCTTATCAGATGACTTACATGAAGAAAATAGATGAAGTTACAAAACAGTTGTGTAGTAGCAAACTGATTTCCAGAGGTATGTGATGTTAAGTGCTACTCACAGAATGTATTTTGACCTTTAAAAATGCTTTTGAATTAGGGTGGAGATCCTTCTCCGTAATGAATTTTGAGAACTAGAGAAAAAACTGATGAGTTGAAGGATTAAGTTTTTGAAAGATTATTTCTGATAACATTAAACATTCGTATGAATCCTTTCCCTCTAAGCATCACCTCACTCTGTGCAGTTTTTTGAAGCATTTCTTGCCCTACGTCTAGCCATTTGTTCTTTAAGCTATATTTATAACCACAAACTACCAAAGCAAAAGGGTTTCTTCTAGCAGCCACATCACAGAGAGGTCTCGTCACCTCAAACCTTGTTTGGTGCTTGGAAGGTAATTTTCCCCCCTACTAAAACCACAGAACATCACTCATTCTGTAGTCCTTTAATCAGAAACAGGTGCTTACACAGATTCTGCCACTGAGTTTTCTTGCAACAGAAAGACACCACCTCTGAGCAAGGAATTCTGCTGTGTGTTCCATACTCTTCACAGTCCTATGTTTTAGCATGGAACTGGTTTTTATCTAGGCTTAATATGGGTTGTAGGTCTTGTATACCATCCTTTAACATTTATTATCCATTGAGATCACATGAGTCTCTGACTGTGGAACCTGTGGGGTCTGGAGGATAGTCCTATCTTGATAACTGCTTGTTGCATGCACTCCTACTGAGTTGAAGATGTGAATTGAAATATCTTTGTTGCATATGTTGATATGAGAGAGTAGGAGGCAGAAAATGGCTGCTGCAAATTCTGACTAAAAAGAATTTGTTACCTCTTTTTCTCACATGGACCTTCACCTTAGGACCTTTAACAGTCTGACTGTAGACTTCCCTGAAATATGTGCTCCCATTTCTACTGTGGTAGTGTCACTCACCCTTGAGATACCCACAGGTTTATTGGATGACTACATCTGAATAAAGGCTTTTCCTCTCTATGTGGGTATCCCTTCCCAGAGCTGATGCAGTTCGTACTTGCAAAAAAGGGCTTTGGACAGTTCAGCTTTCATGAGTTCCTGAGTTTTATGAACAAGCATCTGTACAAAGACTTTTCCTAGTGGGAAATGTCATAAAAATGTAATTAAAACATCAGTTTTAACTAGCTTCAATATATTGGCAAAGATTTTAAAGCATAGACTAGACTCCATCCATATCAGAATGGAGAAAACCACCTCCATTTGGAGGAAGAGAAAATTTCATGGGTATTTTAAGAACTATTATGATATGCAAGCACTTACAGAAATGAAAAGCATTTATTTTTTTATTTGATTAGTAACTTTTAAACTCTTCATAAAACAGAATTCAGCAAAGAAGAAAATCTCTCTTTGGAAATTTATATGGCTTTAAAATCTGTTTACATGCCAGCTGCATTTTATTACTTACTGTATTTGGGAAAACTTGTTTGGGTTTTAAGGCATTTTGAAATAACTATAAGATTTTATATGGTTTTTAATGATTTTCTGCATTCTGTGGGCAACAGATTTTCAATTTACACATTTCTGCTTGCTTATTGTCATCCAATTTCTCAAAACCTTAGTATCATTTCAAGTGATTAACATGGAAGACTGTTTTAACACCATCTACTTTTGAAGTCTATATCCAGTGTACATCCTACCTACAGTCAGCAGCACCAGTAAGGTGAAGGTAGAATTGTCTATCATCCCTTCATAAAGAGCCTACTGTCCAATAGAGGTTACCTTCCCTCTCACCTCCATCCTCCTCCCCCCCCCAAAAAAAACATCAGAGACTTTAATGGTAAAATTAAGTTATAAGGTTAAGGTGAATCTGTGATTCAGCTTGAGAAGAATATATTTGTAGAGTAAAATACTTGCTGCTGATGGAGGCTCAATACATCTGGTATTTCTTTTAATAAGGCATCACTTCAGACTGATTCTATTCTGATGCCAAGGAATTCCCATTTGCAGCTGGAGACCTGAGCTACGCCTTCAGTTTAATCTGAAAAGAATCCAGTTTATGCATCCTAATACTGCTATGTGGTTCAAAGTGTAGTAAGTGGGATCAGGATATTGATTTTAGAAGTGGTTTTATGATCTGAACTATTTTGTCCATCTACATTCACCATTGGAGAGGATTCTTACCCTGAGTCTCTAGTGACCTCTGACAAGTTGTGTCAGAGATATCTTTGCTGTGTGGAGCTTGATTTGGATATTTAGGCAGCAGTTCTTTCCTGAGAGCTCAGCTGTACCTAGTCTTGCTCTCCTAATGTAAATAACACTTTCCAGACTTGCATCTTATTAGCATTATACCCCTTAGCAGTCTCTCAGAATTCTAAAGAGAACAACATTTTTCACAAATAAATGTGCTTAGGTAGCTGGTGGGTTGGTAGCTGTGCTTCTGGCTCTCTGCCACCACTTTGACAAGGACTTGCCTGGAATGTTGCACAGACAGAGGAACGGAAGTACTGGGAGCCTGTGCTGTCTTCCATCCTCCCCATGGAGGTTTGGCTGCATTGGGGGAAGCATGTATGCAAGCCCAAAGGTCACAGCCTTTTGTATGTGACTACGCAGGTGTGTATGACACACCCAGGAGTATGTTATCTGTAGAAACTTTTTACCAATTAGAAAAATTGTGTTTTAATTAATTACAATTCATTCTTTTGTAACCTCAGACCTTCTTTACTAAATAAGTCACATGCAGTTAGACTATTCAGTCTTCATTTTTACTTTTTTGCCTGCGATTTTTTTCAGGTGTCTTGAAATCTGCAGAGTTTGGTAAAAAGCTGAAATCCTTACCTAATCTGGTAGAAAAAATTAACAGCCTAGAGATAAGTAGCTCCATCTTAAGCTCTACCTTTCTTTAGGAGCAAAGTTAGCTTACTGCTTTGACAAATGCTACATCAGCCAGGTAAAGACTACAGGCCTATTGAAGGTGTTGATGGATTTTAATTTGATTGCAGTTGTTTTGCTCTATTCTTTTAGTACTATGTTTTTTGCAAAGTTGTTCTGCTAACAATATGTGGGCTGATACTTTATTTCCTCCCTCCTCTTGCTTGAATGACTGTGGCTATTGGTCCTCTAATGTTGCAATCTTTTTATTTTAATGCAAGCAATTTGCTGTATCTACAGTACAGTAGGTACTGTACTGAACTCTATTATTTTTTTTTTGTGGTGCCAGCAGTATTACATCAAACATTGAAGAATTACATAACATATTGCACATTAAAGAAACAAATATTAGGGGGGAATAGCTGTGTGAAGGGTCTTAAAGGACATCAGAATTTGGTTTTGATGTGATCGTTTAAAGGAAAATAGTGGAGAAATGCAACAGAAAGTTTTTGAATAGTGATTTGATCTCCCCCTTAGAATGAAGAAAGTAGAGAAAGCAAAAAGAATCTGAAGCCAGGAACACCAGACAGAAGGAGACTGTTGTTTCTCAGGTCATTGGTGGGCAAGAGTTTAAGCAATGAAAGTGAAAAATAGGTGTTCTACAAGAGGAAGCTGCACATCCTTGCTAAAGACTGGTTGTGTAGATTGGCATAATGTCAGAGACAACCCTCAAGGACAGCAAGCTTTACAATAGCTATGCTAATAAAAAGAGGGAGAAGAAAAACTGAGAGGTTTTGTTTTGACCATATTATATTAGTGGTTGTATTTTAAAGGATGTTAGAGAAGAGTATGTAACTAAGAGGTATGTATCTTGGAAAAATGAGAAAAATTAAATTATCTTCCTTTTTTAGGAGAAGAAACATTCACAAATCTGAACAGATTAACCATGTGGAGAGCCTAAGGTGTTATGACAAGGATTTCAGTGCCATGGCAGTGGGGTGCAGGGGAGCAGAATGCTTTGGATGCAAGGTGCTGGTATATGGCTGAGGAGGAAAAAGGAAAAGAGGAATTTGGGGTATCTTAATTTGTAGGACTGGATCAATTCACAATAATTACCAGAAGGAGTTAAACATTTTCTGGGGTTAAAGTGAATCAGAATCTGCACACCATGTGCTGGAAATTCCCTAAATGATTTCAGTGGTCATTAAGAAAAGGGAAATGGTTCTTTTCTGAGTAGGAGATGATAGGAGACAGAGGAGCAGACACCAAAACAGAGCAATGGCTGAGTATTTATAACTCAGATTACAGACTCCTGCCAGCTGAGAAGGGGACAGTCTTCCTAATGGCTTTTTCTGTTGAGTGGGGGTCTTGCTGGTAACCACTGTGACCCTCTGTAACTGGTAACACGAGAGGCTGAGATACTTACAGTTCTACTAGAAATACTACATGTAGTTATGTACAGCATGGGCAAATACAGGTAAAGCTGCTGATAAAATATGCTCTGCTGATGAATGAAGCTTCCACTCTTCTGCAGTGACCTTATCCCACTCCCATGCTCCTGGATTTACTCAAGTTTCTTGTCTCTTCAGTCACAGACCTCATCCATATAGCCTTTAAAATTTAATTAAAGTACTGGATTGTGTATTTTAAACAGTGACAAAAGTTAGCATAGTTTGCAGTTGCAGCATGCTGTTACCAAAGCTGTTGTTTTCCTTTAATTCAGTACTACAGAATAAATTTAGTTTAACCAGCAAAAGTATTGTGTTTAGACCTATATTTTCCAGTCAGTATTTAGGGATTTTTCAGCTCATGATCTGTAGGCCTTTGCAAGTCAATGAAGCATTTCTGTGGAATCTGAGAGAAATATAAAAAATAACACTCTTTTCAGTGGGCTTAAGCTGGCCATGTAAAATGCATGCATGCTTGCACCTACATAGATGAATTTTAGAGATCTGCAAGTAAGAATATTTTTAAACTCTGAGATCTAGAGGTGCCATTTTATTTTATTTTATTTTATTTTATTTTATTTTATTTTATTTTATTTTATTTTATTTTCACACCTTTTCTTCTGACTACCATTTGTCTCCAGCCAAGATCTTGCCATCATCCCCCAGTCCATAATGGGCTGTAGGATTTCTGCTGCAGTGAGAAAAACTAGAACGTCTGTCCCAACAGCTTCTCCAGTAAACCAATGGCAAAGTTGTTGCTGGAGTAGCAGGCAGAGTACAAGGACTTGAGGAGTGCTGGTGCCGTTTATCTCACTACCCCAATCTGTGGTGTTTCCTCAGTCCTGCTCCTGCTCCTTCCCCTTGCTTCTGCCTGCTTTGCTAGGAATCTCTCCTTGATGCCATGACTAAAGAAAGCTTTTTCACTGTTTCATTCCTGATAATTTCTGTAATCATAATCTTTCTGAACAGCATTCTATTCACCTATCCACCCTGCCTCTGGTGGAGACTAAGGTCTGCTGTCTGAGGAATTTTAAAGAATCCTCAAAAAGGAAAATCTTAATATTGCTTTTTTGTTCCACAGCTATGTTCTGGTCGTGACATCACTTAGCATGCACAGTGCAGATTCCTGTCAACCTAGAATCACCCACTGCTACTGCCCACCCTGCCTCAGTTTAACCTTCCAGAGGCTGTCACTTTGTGCAGAAGTTTTTTACTATGTATTTAGGAGATTGCATTTCTATTTTAGTTTATGCTACATAACTATGTATATTCAGTGGAAAATTCTGCTTCGAACTGATTTTTTTTCAATATACAGAGCACCTTGGGTGTTTTGGAATCAAAACTATGGTGGTGGGTACAGGATTTGGAGCAAATCCGGCCTGCAATGAAACACAAACCCACAGCAGTAGCTGCGGGACTGAGCTCACCATGTCGTTTCCAAACAAGCTGACAGCAGTAGGAATCGTGGTTTATAAAAAGCTGCCAGCAGTGCTGAGCTGGTGAAGAGAAAGAGGAAGCTACAACGGGAAAGAGAAAAACATCACAACCAAAGGCAACTTCACTTCTCTGCCTTTACTGTTTTTAAATAGATTTGGCTCTAAGTTGCTGTTGAGGGTGCTGTGAAATCTTACAAACTGATCCTCACAATATTTATCCTTTTCTGAATACCACCTGCAAATCTCACCCAATTTCAAGGGGTCTCCTCTGTGTTTTTTGTGCATACGTGTGAGAATCTAAGTTTGTGAGTAGGAATACACACCATGTTACTGAGGCTATTGCTCAACAGCATGCCAGTAACTAGAAGTTTACTAGAACAGCTTTTGTCATTTCACTGTCCTTCACACGATATGCTGAGCTGTTCTCCTGAGATTGTTTCCTGATGTTTACATCCACTTCATTCTGTAGATTAACTTCATTATTCTCCTTGTCCTATGAAGCATTAAAAACTGCTTCTCACCCTCAAACCACCAGTACCAGAAAATCATCCAAGGCACTATTGACAGAATTGTCTTGCATTGGGCATAAGGACTGTGGGAAGGTGGTCTTGAAGAGCTCATCAGGGGAGTGGGACACAGGCTTACTGCTTCCACTCTGGTTGCTACAAGTGCTAAGCTAGGCCATGGAAGATATGCTGCATCAAAGTGGGAGTTAAAGGTAAACTCAGAAAGATGAGAAACAATGTAAGAAAGGCTGATGCTTAAAATTAGTTGCATTAGCAATTCCTTTATTTTGTGTCATTCTGGGTTGATATCTTTGATTCTGTGTATTTTAGTTGAGATGGGATTGACTTTTTGTAGAGCTAGTCAAAAGAAAACATTGCAGAGGGAAAGACATTAGGGGTTTGCAGGTGAACTGCATTTTGTGTTACACCATATAGCTCTTGAAAAAAGGACCTGGCAGAGTCTCCCTGCATGTTTACTGCTCTGAATCTGAACACAAAGAATCAAAACAAAAGCCATACAAAGATGTCAGAGTCTGTTTTTAGTGGCTGTGCTAGTCCTAGGGAGGGGGCTGCTGTTGGCATGCCCTGGATGAATTGAGCATGATCTGTGAGGATAAACTGAGCATAATCAATCTGCAATCAGACTGTCAGTGGGAGGCAAAAGGCAGCAACAGAGCACATTGCTCCTGTGATTTTTCAGCAGCTAAAATGCTGAGCATAGTTGCAAAGGGTTAAGTGCACAAAAATTATAATATTTTTTTTTCCTTCATCATTGCTTTTTGGCTGCAATGGATGAGTACATTTTCTTGCAGGGCCTGAGGTATCAGGATATATCAAGGTGTTTTTAGTTCTGGTTCCAGAGCCCTTTATATTTAGCAAACAGCTATGAGTGGGTACTGGGATCTTCAGTGCTTTTTTTCTTATTCTTGCTGAAATATTACCATCAAATCTTCAAGAGAGTCAACACTAAAATTACTTCTTTTCACAAGCTACTTATAGGTGATGTAAGAATGGCCTAGTAAAAAATTATTATCTTCCTCTGAATCTCCTTCAGAGAACAGTTCCCATTTTTTCCATTCCCATTTTGTAGGAGGTCAGAAGAGACCAGGCTTTTCTTCATGGCCAATTTGTGTAGGCTTGGAGAGAGACACCCCTTACATCCAACAAACACACTTCACTCTTCTCCAATGTGCACAGGCCTTGGATCACTCCCAGCTGCCTTTCTCCTATCATGGAAAGAAAGTTTTATAAATATTTTTCTGTTTATTCTTGTGATCCTATCTGTTCTTAGAAAGATCAAAACTGAATGCAGTTGTTGTACTTACAAAACTGTCGTAGTTGAGACAGAGACAATACAAAGCAACACACTCCATTTTCAGAAGGCCTCATGCCTGTTTTTATTCCAGCATGCATGCTTTTTATACATTCTTACAAAACTCATAAGTTTACACTTTAGTTGTTGGTCACAAAAGACAAACAAAGTGCTTATTGGAATAGGCAGTCACAGGTTTCTCCTATTTATCCTTCTCTTTTTCTTGGTTTCTATGTCAACGACCTTGCTAGAAAATTCTTTCAGGGGTAGACATGGATCCTCTTATCAAACTTCTCTCTGGCTTAGAGGAGTTGCTGTAAAACCTCTTCCACATAAAACTATTCCTGAGACAAGGATATTTTACAGATCTTTCAGGGTCAATCGTCATCAATGTCCTAGACAGACTGTCAAAGAAATAAGGGCAAATTTTTCACCTTGACCACCTTAACATCTTAATCCATCCCAAATTAATTTTCAAAATCTTTATTCTTTAGTCCTTAAACAATCAAGACTTAACTTCGGAAACTAAATATCTTAGCCTGTAGTTCTA
This sequence comes from Zonotrichia leucophrys gambelii, assembly GCF_028769735.1. Classification (NCBI taxonomy): domain Eukaryota; kingdom Metazoa; phylum Chordata; class Aves; order Passeriformes; family Passerellidae; genus Zonotrichia; species Zonotrichia leucophrys. Next base: position 34,255,314 of record NC_088175.1, read on the forward strand.
AGTTTAAAAGGCATTACATTTTTATTAAACCTGACTGGTGTTTATTTTCCTATAGAGAACCACTTCCAGTTTGGAAGTCTGATAAGTACAATTTGTCAAATCTGTGATAGTCTATTTATTTACTACTTTTTCATCAAAAATTGGTCTTGTTGCTGTCAGTATAGAAAAGGCCAGTTGTCCAAACATAATTTCTCTTGAGAGATCCTCCTTATAGTGTCATCTTGTGACAATAGGGCCTCATAAAAGAGTAACTAAAATAACGGATAATTTAAATGTCAGGGAGTTTTTACAGGGATTTTCCCCAAAACTTAATTCCTAAGTGTTAGGCTACTAAACACTCACCTAACATAATAAGGGCCTTCTATTCCCAGAACAGACCACATAGTTTAGAGGGCCCACAGTCAGACCCCAGAGTGCAGCAGCATCTTCAACATCCTCCAGACAAACAGGTACAGCTGGGCACTAAGGCACTAAAGAGAAACTTCAGCTCAGCCACAGACCTGGCCATGCCATTGTATGTCACAGACCTCCTCTAGGCATCATTTGAAGATTTCTGCACAGTAATATTTTATTCAGGGAAGACATGCTTTGTGACAGTCTCAATCCTTGAACATTTTCTCACAAATCCTGTCAGCCAGCAGGACCTTCCTCTTCTTTTAGCATTTTAGCACACTCCACTGCGGCTAAAACGGTTTTCTCAGCCTGTCTTAGATGAATTACATTTACATTACATTACTTTGAGCTTTGACTGACAGATTAAATGCTAGATTTTGCAGGAGATATCTTCTAGAATCTGTAGTGGAGTGCTCATCATCCTAGCAGTCAGAACTTGCTAATTTGTCATTAGGGAATCCACTTGGCAACAGTAGGAACAAAACATCTGAAATAGTTTTAAAGTGATTACGTACTTGTGTGGTTTCTGGTTTTGTGTGCATGGCTCCCCAAGCCTCTTTCTTCCTTCATATTTGTTATGTGCCTTGAACCAATGAGATGTTGGAACATATGGCTATAAAGACAAGGTACTGGTTTTCTTTATTTTTCTTCCAGCTATATAAGGACAAAGGACACATAGTTCAGTTCCAGTTGTTCAGTACCAATTATAGGACAAAAAACTAAGGCCTTTCACACATGCAAGTTTACTACAAGTGTATTCTATGCTCACTAGCCTTGCACAGATGAGGGATATTGTTTCTTACAACAGAACTTCTCTGGATAGTGATAAATCAGTAGATTAATTATCTCTAGATTTTCTGCATATATTTCAGGGGACCATGTTTATTTTAGTTGACTGGATTGGAAATGCAAAGTATTTCTTTAGTAATTTTCCCCATAGGTCTAGTTTCTTCAAATCACATAAAAATATTCAGAAAAAAAATCAGAAAACATACCAGTAACAGTTTTTTGCTAAGCTTTGCTACTCCTTTCATATTTTGAATTGGCTTTTGTTGTATCTGTCTCCAACACTTGCTTAGTTTCCTATATAGAAGGGAGTTGAAGAAGTTTGATCCAGGCCAAGAAGATTTTTTTTTAATAGCTTCTTATTTTAATGATGAGAGAATATTACATGTTTTCCCAGTTTGATGAGGAAAGGAACCCAAAAAGCAGGAGTGAAAACAAGATGAAGAACTTTTCTTTTTGAAGTAGTAGTATTTTTATGGGCCTCTTACACAAGAACAGAAGATCTTGTTCTTCATATTCCAAACTATTTTATCCAAATTTAAAATCTTGTAGATTTGATATACACACATAGCCTTGGTCCTGAGCAGATAAGAGAGGTTACTGGGAAAATGAGTATTGGGCCCTGCATTCCTAATTACTTATTTTTGAGTTATCATCTAGCCCAGCCCTGCAACTTCTCATAAATATGTTCTTTTATGCAATGAAACAAATTTTTAAATTCTGGAAAATGCTGTCACCACAATTTTCCCTCTTTAACAAACTTAAGACTTATCTAGCTGATAGCTTTAAGTTCAAGCTTGCATTTGTGCTTGTGCCTGCTGAACCCCTAAAGTGTTCCGTGAAAGGACAGGACTGCAGAGTGGCAGTGCCTGTGCTCTGCTGATGATTACCTGGATGGGAAAGAGTTTGCTTCTGGAGTGTCCAGCACTGCATTATTGCCCTAGAATTCCCACATTCCAAACTTTGCTGCTGCTGTTTCAGTTGGTGTTGATAAGTCTGTGTTTATCAAGCCTTGAAAGGAGAGTGGGATTGTTTTTAGTTAACCTACTCAAGAGTTTCTGTGGAGCACAAACCATGGGCAAGTGCACTGCCTGTTACCATAATGCAATTCAGAGGCTCTTTCTGTAAAAGCCTGCTGTTATTTCATGTATGTCCTTGCTGCTGATAATCAGTGGATAAACAACTTTCATAATCTGACTGCAATGTCCCCACCCCCACGCAGCAGCCTGACAGTTGACTTGCTGGTTAGCCACGGACTCGCAGCAGCCCTGGGCAGGCACTTTGCAGATTGCAGCCTGCCTTTAGCCCACCATGGGCCCTGCCACTCACTGCAGGGGCTTTCAAAGGGCTGGCCACGTTCAGCACACAGCTCTCTGAAGATCTCAGACAGCTTTTGGAGCTACTGTAGGACATTAGTAATTGCAAAGGGATGAGATTTGATCCTCTGTATTAGTGCAGTTCCAGAAAATAGTGCAGGACATTTTTGGAAAGTTAGTATTACTAATCATGTCATCCAAACTGATGGACTCTGATATATCCACAGATGACATAACTCTAGTTTCTCTTTTTTTACCACCATCCACATTTGGTTTTTTTACACTGTCCATCTCTTTTAGCATTACATTTCCTCTCATGTTCCAAGACCTGTCTACACCTCTCTATGCTGCTTCTCCAGCTTGCAGACCCCTCAGCTGAGGTTATAAATAATTACAATAACCATGCTAGTCCCACATTGCTGCAGACTGAGCTGCATGCCAGACTGTCAGAGCTCTGTGCGATTGATGACTGAAATCATTCTGCTTTTAGAGCCAGGAAGGAAAAATAAATAAATAATCTTGTAGTGCACCATAGACTGATTCTCAGAAATATTTTGCTCAGTCATATGGTACAGAAACTGGGAAGTGCTCTTTCTTATTCTAGAGTTTTATATGCAAAACCCTGTGTAGATACCACTAAGCAACCTTGATGAGATTTTCAGGAAAAAAAATGTAATTAAAGGAAGGAATGCTTGAAGGTAGAGCCACTGACACAGATCAGGAAGATATCTAATGGGGTGTCCTCATTGCTTGCATACCCCAGCAGGACCAAGGTCTTCAGCCTATGAACCAGCAACTCAGAAATCCTACACTTGAGCTCAGAGAAAGATTCAGATGAAATCAGTGAGTGAAAAGAGGAGAAAGTGAAACAACTGCAGTGTGAGGAGAGGAACTCAAGCTCTTTCATATTCACTTCTCCGTGAAAACTCAGGGCAGGCCCATGACAAGAATTCAGAAAGCAAAGGGATATTCACCCATATAAAATATTTATGTAAAACACTGTCTAAGATTGGAAGGGACCAGGCAAGAACAGGAGAGTATGAGGGTCCAGGAAGTGGAAAATTATATGCAAATATTTTCAAGCACTTTAGACAAAGCAGCATGAGGTTCAAATAGATGGTCAAAACCAGAGGTATGAGCATACAGGTAATGGAATATAAAAGCATTCTTGAGTATGTTAAATGCATCTAGAGCAAAGTAAACATTTGACAGTCAGTTGGGTCAAATATACTTTGAGGCATGAGCCTTACAGTGAGATGAAGGAGAAATAACAGAGCCACTTGGTTTAAATAGTAGTCTCTGTTCCTTTCTGGGCTGGCTCCAAATATCAAGAGTGACCACACATATCTCACCATGAGGGTTCTCCCCAGTCCCTCCTTTTATTATCACTCCCTTCAGCCTTAAGGGAGATCTTTTATGCTCTTATTTTCTCACTGTCTTCTTCTTTCCATTTTGCATAGGTCTTGTTTCCAAAATGTAGACCCAGGCTGCTTTTGGGCATGGAACTGATGACAAGAGCAATGTATTAAGCCTTTAATCATTAAATAGTCTGGAGAATGCTGGGGAGCTTGGATATAAACTGAAACAGATTAAGAAAAAATCAGTTTGCCAGAAAGATCTTAGTGCTATGATGGATAACAAAGCATAGAGGAAAGCCTATATTAAAATATGTAACCTTAGTGCATGATGAAATGCATGCTGCCTTGTCTATACAAGATTTCTCAAGCATATTTATTAGCATATATTAGCCAACAGATGTTAGCCTCAAAATTTCTAGACAATCTAGAGGGTGATATGAGTCTGAAGCTCTAAGTACAGTATTAATTTGACTGCCTTTTTGGTTGTTGGTTTTTGGGGTTTTTTTTGGGTGGTGGTGTTTGCTCTTGCAAGCAGGTTCTTCAAATATTCATTTCAATTTTGAGAATGTATCCTACTCAGGGAAGCATCTTCTTCAATCCTGACTATATTATAGTTATTTGTAAACAGTTTTGGGGGATCTCATGTTGATACTAAGGTTTTGATAATAATAACCAGGTAAAATTGCACCAGGATATATTTATTCTGCATCTTTTATCTTACAGAATAAGATTCTTTTTTGTCAATTTATTTTCCCTTCCTTTCCTGTCTTTTACCAAAGATTACTCTTCTTTTACTAATAAACTGAATTAATGTACCCTTGAACCCTTCAATGGTTTGAATATTCAATTTGTTTGAATGTTTATGAAGGCCTGCATAAAAGCACTTCTGTGTTTGAGTAATCTTTTTGTCCATCTATGGCTACTGACTTGTGGTGTTATTAAAAGTCTCATGATACTTCATGTTTTTATATTACAAAAGAAAATTTTTCTTGCTTTTATTGCAGAGAATAGGGTGTAGCTTAGAAAAGGGAATTCAGCGGATAGAGAAAATATATTCCAAAAGTTATATGATTTTTAAACTAATCTAATTATCTGTTGTGGTTAAGCTCTTGATTTTTGACTCTTTGGTGTTCTGGGCATTTCCCAGCCTCTTGTCAATGAAAGAGCAGGTAGCTCAAAGCCACAGAGTTAGAGTTCCAACTCTGGAAAGATTCGGGATTTTTCTATAAGAACGGGATGATGATTCATTCTGTGCTCTCACAAGACAATCATGCATCTGCCCCTGTTTCAAAATCAGCAGCCCCGCCAGCTCGTCTCCATCGGCTTGAGAAAACAGGAAGCAGAACACCACAGGAAGCGGTGCACTCTTACACCCACCCCAAAACTTAGCTGCTGAACCTATTGCAAAATGCTAACAGAACGCTGCAGGGTGCACTGAGAAAGAGATGAGAAATCTGCTGACCTTCGGGTGCCTGTGCAACTCCCAGCTCCAGTTTCTCAGGCCCACAGCCCAGCTCAGACACCAACATGACCTGTGTCTCTCAATCCCCTATTGTATGTTGTCCTCATGCAGAACGCAAAGGCCTTTTCTTAATTATTTTGTTTCATCCCCCAAATTTGTACAAAAATGCAGTAAGAAGCTTCTTGTCTGGAGGGCTGACAGACTGAAAGACCGAAATAGAGAAGGTGGAGAGGACCGTGTGTTGTTGGTCGTGATTAACTGTGTACTCATTTCCTTGGCAACATGGAAGAAACGGGTGTTTTTAGAGGAGAGATTTATCAGTATATCTTGTGATTTGGATGTTTTTCATACTAAAAAAGTAAGATTATTTCTCACACTCATGGTTGCAGAGAACAGAGTGTGCCATAAGTTTTCAGAGAATAGAGGTGCTTTCTGCTTATTAAAGGAGGTGCAGGAAAGAGTGCTCTCAAGTAGGAAACAATTCCTTGGATGTGCTGTGGGGTATGGAGTAGAACTAGGAAAGGCTGAAAGAGAGGAATAGGACACTCTACAACAAACAAAAGAGACAAAAGATATACAACATGCAAAAATATTTTAAGTTTGAGAGCCTTTTTTGTTATTTTTGAGCACTAAAATAGTCTTGAAAATTTATTCTGCAAAGCCAAAGGGGAAAAATGCAAGTTTTTATGTTGGATGATGGGCAAGTAAAATTTTAGTACAGGATCATGCATTAAAAAAGCAGGATTTCTTAATTATAGAAGTTGCTTCAAAAGAAGTCCGATAATAGGAAGGCAGGAAGAGGTCAAGAGTGGAATTTGAAGTTAGCTATTTAGACTAGATCCAGGCATTTTATTTCTGTTAGATGTTTCAGTTGTCCAATAAATGCAGATTTGAGAATCTGGTCACGGAATCCAAACCATTTCTAAATTCTTCTTGAATTCTGTGAATTTTTTTGGTCAATATTTAGAGTGAAATTGAATTTTGAATTACTTAGCATTTCTTTCCTTTTTTTGTTTTGTTTTTGTTTTTTTTTCATTGTTGTTGTGCGTGGGATTTGTTTGTTTTTATCTGGTTTTTATAAATTCAGCCAGTAAAAGCCAATTATTCTTTTAACATCAACCACATTCAGAAAAACAGTCAGATTCTTGAATCTAGTCTTCATCATTATTGGGAGTTGAAGAACATTAAGAGCTGTATTGCAAGAGTGATGAAAGTCCTATACAGACACTAAATGTAGAATTGAAGAGAATGTCTTCAGAACACTAAACAAATATCCCCAGGAAGAGGCCTTGGTTTCAATAAAGCAGCAAAAGTTCTATATAGAATCTTCAAGTGAGCTTGCCTAGATGTGGATTTTAGAAAAGTATCTTATTCAGAATGGGTGAATGCTCTCTCTCTTCATCACTAGCTCCTAAATATCTTCTTTCTCTGTCACAGTCCAATTGAACTTAATCTAGAACGAATGGAAATGCAGCTCTACTGAAATTAAATTCAATATTTTACCTCCTGCTTTACTATGGAGAGGCTTCATCCAGATTTCTTTTCTCCAGATTGCTTTGGAATGGAATTTGTAACACTTCCAGCACAGGTTAATTTTGAAAACACAAAATCTGAGACAAAAACTTCAGGAACTCATTCTATACAGATTGCTTCTGTTTTGCACAGTCATTCAGCAGGCAACGTCAGTTTGTCTTGTAAGTCCCCTCATTGCATTAACTCTCTTAACAACACACACTTTGGAATTTTTCTAAAGATCACAACCATGGGTTTTTTCTTGCCATGAAATAAATTTTCATTTCAAATGTGCTCAGAGATTAGTAACATGAATATTTCCAAAATTAGCATGTCCATATTCTTCTCATTTTGATCTAAATCTCTCTCTTCCTGCTGGTTATTCTGTCTGTTGGCTGTTTTCAAACTTCTAAAGATGTTATTAAAATCTCAAAGGTTACTGGACAGAATTCTGCCATGCTGGTATTGTATTTTCTCCTGAAAATTATGATAGTTACCATTTCTTTAGCTATCAGACTAAGCAAAATGTAAGATTGATCCTGTTTGTTTCTATTAGAATATCCTGGTTCAAACACTTGTGGATTTTGCATGGAGAGCGTTGCAATTTTTTGGCGGGGGGAGGGCAGCAAATCAGCATATACTTAAACTTCAAGATATGTCTTATCAGTGTGTATTCATACTAAAAGAAAAAACAAAACAAAACAAAAAAACCCCTCACTGGCTCACTAAAATTTGAGGTCAGCATTGAATTGTATACCTTTGGGAATATTATGCATGTCCTTAATGTTGGAATTCTGGAATTCCTAGCCATATAAAGATGAAAATTAGCCTATTCTGAGGAAGGAAGAGATTCTTAAAATGTCTTTTACTGTGAAAATACATACTGGATTTCCACATGGAAACCAAACATTTAGAAAAAAATGTTCCTCCTCATTTATTTTATTCAGCTTTCACTACAACTCACTATTGGGTTTCAGCTTCTTTCTGAAGTTCTGATGATTTGTCCAAGACTGTTTTGTGCTTAGCATTTATTGAGATTTATTTTTTCCTTATGAGCTGTCCAAACTTCTGCAGGTAGAAATTTTAGTCTGGGTGGAAAAATCACACATTATTATTAATTGTTATTGCACTAAAACATAAAGCTAATGAAGATGATATGAGAAACCGGGGGTTTCAGTCCTAAACTGTGTGTTCTTATTAGACTAGATCATGCTCTCTGAAATTTGTGCCTTATTAGTGGTCTAATATGCAGTATGAAAATAATCTGATATGTGAGGCAAAAAATAGAAGGAAAGTGGTGCATTTTATGCAAATAAACCCAGAAAGTGTTCAGGACTAGTGAGTTTTAAGTGCTTTGCAAACTGTCTGACTCCTGCTGTCAGACTTTTTCCATGTCTCTCATTGGAGAAAGCATGGATTTTATAGGATTTGACATCGCCCTTTGCAAGTCAAAAGCCAGGAAAGACATCCTCTGTGAACAAAAATTTGCATTATATATATTGTGTTAAACTGCATAATGTGGGTGCAGATTGGAATATGAAAAGCAGTCTTTAAAATATGGACATGAGTGATCTGGAGAACAAAATCTGTCCTACAGGAGGCTACACTAGTTACATTTGATGGGATTTCAATCAATTACTTCTTACTGATTTTTCAGAGAGAACTTTTTCAAAGTTGCAAGATGCTGCTATCCCTCCTGCCTATGGCTCTGCCTGGGCAGTCCCTGAGCTGGCTCCTCTGGTTTTCCTTTCAGCTGTTGCTATCCAGCTGTTGCCTTAAGTAAAGCCCATAAATGCTTTGATTTATGGACCTCACTGAGAGGAAGAGGAAGCACCGTTTCTCCAGTAGCTCTCTGCTAACACACATTTCTTACTTCAAACCCTTCTGGGCTTTTATTTAAAAATCACCCTGCACACTTCATCCTATCCCTTCACTTGTTCTCTTAAATTCACTGGCAAGGTTTTTACTCTGCTTTTTTGGTATCTTTGCTGTATTTTCACCAGTCAGCACCTTCTTTTAACTCCTCTTTTAATTACCTAATTTTTCTAAGCTAGAACTCTTCAGATCTCCTTTTGTGAAATATGTTTCAGATTTATTTGGTCATTCCATTGTTTGCTTATTTGTATTCATTGACAGAAGTGAAAGACCAAAAAAATAATTGGAACATGGAGAAAGAGAAAAACAAAAGGAAGGCTGAAAACTCAAAACACAATTTCATCACTTTCAGCATAACATATATTTTAGCCCATCAATTTATCAATTCAACCTTAAATGAGAGCATATTTTTATCACATCAGTTGAAGCATAATTTTGTTTAATTTCACTACTTACAGCTTCTACTGTGTGAAAGGCAGACAGTTTGTTCTTCTCTTACTTCAGACTTGATTTTCACAGTTCTTGAGCTCTATTGATTTCACCTGTGCTTGTTGGAACATTTAGACTACTCGACATTTTACCAATAAATAATATAATCTTCAGAGCTGAATATGATCCACAAAGAATTTTGTAGTATCATGTGTACTTTATTAGCTTTAACAAAATCAGTATCCAAAACATTCAAGCTCTATATTTTCAATTACAGGGTTTCTACATGCCAATTCCATGCTGGGTCCACCAAATTTTTTAGCTGGAGTAACTTCCTTATGTCAGGATTATGTGACACAGCAAGAGTGATGTACAGGACAGAGCTGACCTCAGTGAAAAAGAATATTTTTGTTTCCTTTCTTTGTGAAAATTTCTAGCAGTTCTAGACGTATTTAACATTCTGCTTGCCTCAGGTTTCAGTTATGCAGATGCCCACATTACTTTTTCCCTTTGAGCAGACAGCTTGAGTCTGAATCAGATGACAGAATGGTTGGACAAGGTTGTCTGAGGACAATGTCTGTTCTGCTCTGGACATTGCAAAAGAAGAGACCACAGCTGCCATAGACCTGCCTGGTAAACCCACCCTTGCTTATTCTGTAGCACTCAGGACTGTAAGGTTTTTCTTTACTGCATAGAACTTCAGAAAATCAGGTAGAAGATTTTTCTTAAGATAGGCTAAGAAACATTTGGAGGAGATCAAATCAGATATTCTATGTTTTTTTTCTATGCTTCCCTGCTTAATTTTAATTATTATTTTTCACTGAAGAGTTAAAGATGGATTTTGGTTCATCACCTTCCAGAACCATTACTTTTGTTCTCTAGTCTTCAAAACTATGGCTCAATCTCTATTGTTATGTGCAATGAAGCTTCATTTAGGATTTGTATTTCCTGTGAACAAAAATAATTAAAGCTTGCACGAAGCGAACAAATAATTAAGAAGAAGAAGGTTTTAAAGAGCAACCAAAACATTTTTATTTGGCATTTTTTCTAGTTGGTGATAAGCTTGACTGTCTCTCTCTCCCCCACCCATGCAAACACTGAGCTTTGTTTCTGTAGATCACAAATGGCATGATTTTGCATTTCTGCTTGCTGCTTTGGTTGAAGTAGAGCAGTGGGGCTTTGCAGAGAGGGACAGCTGGGTGAAATGTTTCTTGCTTTCTTGATTCTTTCTTTCTGTTTCAAAGTGAGTTGTATTAATCCTTGTGGGAAGAACGAAGATGGTGGTTTTGCACAAACATTCTCAGCGACTATTCTTTACTTTGGCAATCTTGGAATTTCCCTGAAGGCTTTTGTTTCTTGCAAGTTCCCTGATACATTTTTTTCCTTCAGTTTATTTCCTAAGTCTCTGAGCCCCAACCAAACTTGGTTGCTGCCTTCCAGTAATATAGTGGAAAACTAACCTTTGACCCATCCAGACCCTTTGGAACACCAGGACTGCAATAAACTACAAAAAGATGTGGAGGTATGGCTGCTGCTTGCCTCTGGTAGATGGATTTTATCAAAAAAGGTAGTGCTGATTTGTATCACTCAGCCACACTAAGGTTATACAAAGAGCAGCAAAGCCCCAGGAGCATAACAGCCGGTCTGCTCTAAACCTCAGACCTTTATCTCTCACAGCCAGCTTCCTTCCCACACCACAAGCACCACGTGTTATTTTACACTGAGGCAACACTCAGCAACTGGGGTCTATTTGCCCAAAGAATGGAACAGGAAAAGGAGGATGACAAAACATAAGACGGGTGGGCAGCACAAGGACTATCATGGAGCAATACTCTCACAAACCAGTGCCAATCTACTCCCTGCCACAGTATGTGAGCTTTGGAGAGCTCAAGAGGGGCTTTTCATCAGTAGTTTTTTGTTTGGTCCCAAGGTGTTGTCTTTACCTCTGGGTGATGAGAAGCGAATTTGACTAACAACTACTGAATGAGGTGAGAGAAAGCTGAAGGAATCAGAGGGTGATAGCACCTGCTCCAGTCTGCCGGAAGGCACCCATGACTAAAACCAGTGTCCCCCCAGTCCCAGGGGACAATCTGTATTGCACCCAGATATATATGTGTTGCTGGCAGCAGCCCCTCTAAAGTTCCATTACTACACAGTCACATCACCCCACGTATGAATTGAAATTTGTTGAACCCCACAAATAACTAAGGAAACTATTTTACCCTTTTATGCATTCTCTGTAACTCATCTCTATAGGGGGGAGAGAGGTGCATATTGGAGTTCAGCAGAGTGGGACCTTCTAAAGCCTTTGGCAAGGGATAAATCCCTGACTGCATAAGCCTGGAGAACAAAGAGAAAACAAAGGAAAATCTAAAGCCGGTGGGTAAAGTTTCGTCTGAGTAAGAGTGTGTTGGTATTTACTATTAATCACCAACAAACAGGACAGATACTTGGCCATTGAGGTTTTCATGATCAATATGTTGCAAGAATCAGAATAGTATTTCTTACTCTTCACTGCCCTGATATACAGCATAAAATGATAAACTGTCTATAAAGATGAGATGGGGTAGGCAAAAAAAACCTAAACCACCAGAGACAGCTGCACAGATCAGCAGCTGTGACACACACAGGAAATTTGGATGGAAAGAACCATTAGTGCATTGAGACCATCTCCTTGTCTGTTAGCAGGGCCAGCCCCTTTTAGCAGACTTTGAAAAAGCAGCTCCTCCATGACACATGCGGGTGGCTTCAAGATTTTGTTCTTCTTAAATAGACTCTCAGGCAAAAGGCCTTTACAGATATCAGCCTCTGCCTCACCTTTTCTAATTTGAACTTGCCTCCATCCTGCAACAGAAACAGGCCTATCCTTTGTATTTGAATGACCTGTCAATCTTCCATTTTGCTCAGTGTTATCCAGGTAATGACTGTTCCTATGTTGTTCTACAGCAGTTTCAATTGCATGACAAAACTCATCCTAGGTTAGGCATGTGATGTCTAGGAACAGCTGGTTTGCAGCCCTTTCATTGAGTGATGGATGTGTGTCTTAATTGTTAGAGGAAATTGATAGCATGTACATGTCTCTTGGCCAAAATGCACTTCTCGCATCAAGCCTCAAATGCTACAGTTTTGCTTTGCAGACCATCTGCTTATTCTCTCAGTCCCTTAGGAATGGAGAGTATTAAACAGTTGATAAACACAAGCTCAAATTTCAGAGACTTTGTGACAAGTCTGTACTTGAGCCATCCTGATTTCCTGCTCATAATATGATTGATTTCAAATTAATTTTGAGAGAAAAATCCAAAGTAAATGTTGCACGCGGAACTGGATAAATTACATGGCAACTCAGAGGGGAAAAATATTCAATCCAAATTTTAAGCCTTTTATTTTACCCTATTATAAACTACCAAAGATACACAGGGGATGTTTTGTGAAGAGCTACAGCTGGAAAACAGCTAAATGCACTGGCAAAATCAGAGGTCTGAGGACTTGAGTGGCTCTTAAGCCCAGTCTGTCATCTTCTCCATATTGTTAGACATAGAAACCATGTGTTTTCTGTCATAGTCCCACAGCAAACCATGTGGAAAACAAAGAGCTATAAATAACTCCTCCCCAAAATGAAAGACAATTAATCTGCTGCTTTGTCTTTACCCGTCTTTGTATTAAAGCCAGATGATGTGGCCATCACTGTGCTCTTTCCCTGACCACCTCTGCTACTACTTTGGTGCTCTTTTTCTTCAAATACTTGCAGAAATGTCACTTTAGCTAACAGTAACCTCTGAATTACGTTCCTGAAAAGGCAGATTTCATGAAAGAAAATGAAATAACAAATGCTGACACAGGACAACATGCTCCACTGTTTAGGGTCTGGTTTGTAATCTAGGATATCGAGTTAATTTTCTGACTCCTTGACTCATTATCTGGCCACTTGCACGGTCTATGCCTTTATTTTCCCTCTTGGTCAACCCAGGCACATGTTTAGTGCCTTATTTGAAGTAAAACACCGTGTCTAAAAAATTAAGTGTTTTGAGGTCTGTCAATTAAAAATAAAAAAAGCAGCACTACCAGCACTAAATGGTCTTACCAAAATGAAAAGTCAGCTGAAACTGTGCTACAGACCTTAAAATCCATGCAAGTCCAGGAAAAAAAAAGTCCAGTGAAAGACTTCATCCCTCTCTCCTTGCTGCCATTTACCCTTTCTCAGGTATGGAGTATAAATCACCCATTTGGTCTTGAATCTGCCTGACATTTAATAGAAATGCAGTGGCAAAAGTGGTGTAAACTTTACCTAGCTAATGATTGCAAAGGGATTGCAGTTCAACAGCCAGTGATATTTCAGCACAGTTCTATAAACATTTGTATAACAGTGGTACAACAAGATGTTTTCTCAATAGAATTGGGATGGATATGTTTGAAACTATGAAATACATAAAGCACATGATAGGGAAGTTTATGCAGAGTTTTATGGTCTGTTTTTAACTAGACACTTAGCAATGACTATGCAAGTATTTTTAATTTTGTCCTGTTTTAGTGCGTTATAAGCCAAACAATGGCAGCTGAATTGAGCAAGAAAGATGATTTCATTTGCTGTTGAAAAAAAATTTTTTTCACATGACCTAAGTCACACAGTTAATGCAATTCAGTAGCATATTTTTTGATTTATCTTCTTTTCTCTCCAATAATTTCTTTTATAGGTTCAAAATTCATATTTTGCATTTGATTTCCAACTAAGTTACAATATTTTTTCTTGCACAGGTATAATTTCAGCCAGATACTGTTCTCACCTACTTCTACAATAATAGGAACAATAACAATTTTGTAATGCCTTAAAAGTCAGTGATTTGTGTTAGCTACATAATGTCATAATTCCAGGCTAGTTTGTTATTTTGAATTCATTATGCATTTTGATAATCTTAGGGTGAGTCATAGTTAGTGGGGAAGACTCAGCAAATGAAGAACTGAAATTTCTATTGCTTTTCCATATTTTCTTTTAGAGTACATCTTTGTCTGTTTGTTAGTTGGTTGGAAAATAAGAATTTGGAAGACAACAGCAGAGGAATAGGATTCTGGTGAAAGAAATTAAAACTTTCTTTTCATTTGTGAATTAAATTCATTAATTTGTGAATTTTCCTAGATTTTTCTAACTGATGTTGTAGGTTTAAATTGAATTTCTGCAAGACATCAATAGGTATTTCATCCTGGTACATTTTTTGTATAGTAAAAGTTTGAAAGTTTCCCTTAAATACTTTGACAAATCTGTGTGGGGCCTGTGTATTACTTTAAAGTAGAAAAGTTAAATCTCACTGGGCTATGAAAACATGTCTTTGAAAAGTATTTATCTGCACATAAAACTTTTAAATGCTTATGACTTATACACAGAAAATTTTGATCATCATGAAATTTTTGGACAGTTCTCTAATGATCTCTTCCTTTTCTTATGTTTTGCCAGGCCTCTCAGGCTTCCCCTTTGACATAACTTACTCTTGTTCCCTGCCTATTTTTAATGTTTTGGTAACTTCTTGTCTTTGGTCATCAGTGTCTCCTCCTGCCTCTTTCTTGTCTTTTTTTTTATGTCCTTCTTTTGTCTTTCTATGATGTCTAAAGCTACAAATACATCCTGTTCCATGCACCTCTTTCCAGACACAGCATCGTTTCTCTCCTCCACACCATGTTTTTGGGAACTCTGTTACAGGGCTAAAAAGGCAAACCATAGTTCAGCTCCATCTACAGGCTTGTAAATAAATCCTGTTGCAACTAAGTACCCTAACAAAATATTTTTGTAGTCCAACTAAGCCCTCTGTGTGGGAGGTCAGCTTTTCAAACGCACAGTGGTTCATTTGAAAAACTCCCTTGGGGCTCTGACCTTGTAAGCAAATCTCCTAGAAGCTGGTACCAAATGGCTTTTCATGGTGAGCTGTACAGACAGTGTCTGCTCAGCAAGGCTATCTTTTCACAGGCCAGAATCCAATCTTGGTTGTGTCTGTACATGGATTTTATCCCACCCAAAGGAGGAGAACTCAGAGTGCTTCATCTCAAGTGCCAGTGCAGGAGGAGCTAGGACAAAAATCAGTGACTCCATTTTGACACAGGCAGGAAACAATGAGAGGGAGGGGGCCTTGTTTCCACAACATAAATAACATTTTTGTGACTCCCCTATCATGATTCAGCAGCTCTGATGTCAATTTACAGTAACAAAGGAGACGGGAGATGGTCTATGCGGGAAGGAGTGTCGACAAAAGCATCTTGTACAACTTCCTCTGGGCTCCTCAGCTGTGTTATCAGGGGTGGGCAGCTGTGTAGGACAAGCCCAGCATTAGGGGAGCAAAGCCCCAGACTGCTGAGAAGAGGCCTGTGGTATTAGCAAGAAATGAGGGGGGTAGATAAACTTTCAAACTCAGGATCTGTGATCTTTGTGGGGCCACTGGCTCTGCCGACCAGCAGATGTATTTCCATGGTATAAATAAATACCTGACCTGGAAAAAAACCACAGTGTTCAGAGCATAGCCCATTTCTGATAGGGCAAAATTGGTGATGCTCAGAAACATGGGATGAGCCTAAAAATGTCATGGCCGGTTAAAACATTTTTAGATACTTGAAATATTAATTTTGGGTTCTTATTTTTGCATTCATTTTTTTTTCAATTTTGTCAGTTTCGTGTTTCAAAATTTTTCAAGCTGCCTAATTGAAACTTCTGAAACAAAGAGAGACTGAGATTCCATGGGACCTCTTGCTATGCCAAGAGATTTGGCTTCTGAGAACACAAAACAAAGATGAAAAACAAAACACCTAGTATGAAGTTGTGGGTTGAAAAGGGATTTGGCAGTATTGTCTCATAACTCTCCTCAGCTATCTTTATCACTATCTTACCTGATATCACCTCTATCCATCTAAGACCTGTTTTACAGACCTTATCTTTGAGATGCTATGCCTTCATGCCAATTTTCTCCTCCTGAGGTTTACTTTGTGTTGGACTCACAATCTTTCTTGCCCCAAGGTGCTTGTTTCCTTCTTCTATCAGACCTGTTGATTTCTTGCTAAATTGACTCATGCTTGGACATTTCTATCATTGATCCTAGCACTAGGAAACCATTGCTGTGTACTGGATTGCTCATCTTGATGTTGCATGTGGATTGTTTTGTTTAACCAAAACATCAAATTTCTTCAGATTACTGGGTAACATGTTCTTACGAATGGTAGTTGTGATTCAGTGACAATTCCCTTTACTATTCTTCTTCTGAATCCAGCTCCATAATGTCTGCCACTAAGTTTCAGTCTTGCCTGTGACACTCCCACTATTACTTCAGTCTGGGCTTCTTTGTCAACCAGAAAAGAAAAAAAAAAAGGGCTTCCCCCACCTACTTTGAGTGCCTCGGATGAACTTAGCTATCAATTGCACTTTTTTTAGTGCCAGCTTTATACAACTTCTGTCACCTTAGACAAACAGAAATGGAAAAACCCTGATCTCACAGTTTTCTTCCGTCTTTGAGAACTTAATTTCATAATGCAGGATGTCAGAGTGAAACACAGCAGGAAATGTTCTCCTTGGTCTTCTTACAGAGCTACTCATAGCAGTCTGCAAACCTGAGCAGTTCTGTGTTTTACCCAAATGGAGACAGCATTGATTCTTCAAGAGTCTGGAAGGACACTGTAAACCCCTGACCTCTACACTGTTGTGACTTCCTCATTAGAAGAAAATTAGTCTAGGCTGCAATAACTGGACTTAAATTTTGAGTGGTCAATGCTAATAATGGATCCTCTTGAATTTAAGAAGCTGGGAAATGTAATTCTGTCTCTGCTAGCTTGAGGTAGGCATTGTTCTGAACCATAGTAGTAGCTTTGGAGATCCTTCATTACAACCAACCCCTTCATTACAGAGGCCTGATACTTAAACCTTCTCTTCACACCAAGCCTTACAACCGCTGCTCTTAAAGCTCTGCCAAGTGATGGCTCCTCCACTTACAGTCAGGAGCTCTGAGTGACAGCACAGGCCTCACTGCTCGCAGTAGCTGAGAGTGTGAATCTTGGCACCAGCGTTCAGAACATGGTCCTCACTAGGGAGGGATGTAGATCACACGCTGTGCAGAGCCTGCAAGTGTGAAATGTTGCTTGTGAAGTATGTGTACGCCTGCAGCACTGATACTGAAACATGCATACACAACTGTGGCCTGTCCTCTGCCAGCTGAAGGGCAGGAACCAGAGCTGGGTCTCGACCCTGGAGACATGAAGATGTGCTAGGTTAGGAATATAGGAATCAGGTTTTTCATTACTGAGCACTGAAAAACATAAGGAAACCTTCTTTCATGGTCAGAACCCAGCATTAACTACATTTAGAGCTAAGATAAAAATGTCTCTGTATCAAACACAAAACACATACCCAGTTTGGTGGGATAATATTGTGACCTCATTATTTAACTCTGAAACTCTAGTGAGGAACAAACACATGCTGGTCTTCTGCTAGAGGTTAAGATTCTGCTAGACCTTCCAGCACTGCTTGTTTTCCATGATTCCATAGATTTCCCTTATATTTCTTGCTTACACTTATCAAGATGAGGTAAATCAGCATGAATCTCCATTCTAACTTTTGAAAATTGTCTATTGTTCATGTTTTCTCATCTGCCACATTTTTCTCATCTGCCAAATTTCACTCATCTGCCCTAACCTGCTTTCCAGCTTTCTCTTTCCCAGACCAGGCCCATCTTTTTTCTTCTTCCTCCAGAATGGCACTGAGTTCTGCCCAGATTAAACAGCACTGACCAGGCAGCTCAATTAGTCCTTACAAACACCAGTAAAGGGTAGTCAGACTGAGCTCCCAGCTGGAAGTTGTGTGTCTGTGCGTGGAATCAGGCATAAAAGGAGTCACTGAAGCGAGTGGACAAACTTGAGGTGCATACAGAGTTAATATGCTGACAGAAATACTGAGCTTTACATCTGAAAACCCAAATACAAAAATAATATGATGAGTAAGGCTAAAATTCCCTGTTCTGAGCTTCCATGGGGCCAGCTCCCCTCCCCACCCCCCTTCAGGGCTCAGCAGTCACTTCTCCTTTTCTGCCGTGCCTTGCAGAAATGTCTTCTGGGATGAGTCAGAGCAGGACTTCCAGGCAACAATGTTACTGCCTTTGGCCCCGCCAAAGAGTGGGCAAAAATGCCTCTGCTGGGGTCTGACAGCTCCTTTCACGTACTTTGAGGGCTCCCTCTGATTCACTTAACCCTCGATACTGTTTGTTTTCTGAATCAGAGGATCATAGAAAACATTAGGTTGACAAGTTTTGGCCAGTCTCCTGCTCAAAGCTTCACAAGTAGATCAAGTTGCTCAAGGTTGGGACCAGCTGAACTGCTGAAAATCTTCAAGAGATAGCACAGAAACCTTGGACATCTCTTCCAGTGTCTGACCACCTTTATAGGGAAATTTAAAAATCTTTCTGCCCTGTCCTTTTAAATGCTTAAATTCGTGGTCTGGCCCTGTTTCTCAGCTTGCCCATGCCCTCTGTCAGTGCTTCACATCAAGTCCTACACATGCAGGCCTTCCAGAGATGTTTTGATGTGGTCTCTCCAGAGATTTTGCTGGGGCTCTGGTACTTTTCTCTGTAGCAAGTGCAGTTTCAGGGCAGTGCTCAGGCCCCACCCTTTTACAAAAGTGAGCTTCTTACTCTACCAGAAGAAAAAGTATGTTTTAGAAGGTCCTGAGGACAGGGTATAGAGAGTACTACTAGGTGTGAGGAAGCATGAATTTACTAAGCCACTCTGACCCCTTTATTAGGAAGTTTTGTGGTGGAAATTCAGCTGTCAAAATGTCTTTCTGGGGAAGGTGCAGACTCCCCTCCAGCGGCCAGGGAGTCAGGCTCCTCTGCAGGGTCCCGTCCCTCAGCCAGAGCAGAAGCCTGCCACGCTTTCTGAGACACTCGAGGCTGTGCCTGGCTAAAATAAGCCTCCCATGGCGCCGGAGTGACCGGGGGAGGGTAACACCATCCCTGAGCTCGGGCTGTTCGTGTCCTGCCAGCACAACGCGGCGCGTTCGTGGGTACAGGCCACCGGCGGTACCCGCGCCCCGCGCCCGCCGGGCACTGCCGGGGCCGGTGCCGCGCCCAGGGCCAACCGCGGCACCGGGCAGGTGCCCTGAGCTCCGCGCGGCGTTCAGGTGCCTCACACAGCTGCAGCTGCTCGTGTCCCACAGACGGGCTCCCACCCACTGGGCCACACCCGCTTCCCTGCGGGCGGGTTTCCCCGCTCCCCCCGAGGCCGCTCCGGGCCCGGCCCGCGCCTCCCGGCGGCGCCGTTGGGCGGGCGGGCAGCGCCGCCGCGCGGGGCCCCCGCGCCACTGCAGCCGCGGGGCTCGGTGCGCTCCCGGGCTGTGGGCAGCACTCCCGGGAACCGGCCGGGACAGCGGGAAAAACTGATTCTCCGGGCTTCCTTTTATAACTATTAACCTTTTTGGGTTTTTTTCAGCCGAAATACTGTAAACGGATTTTTCATATGGGTGACGCAGCTAATAATATACTCCTTTATCAATTAATGTAGAACTTTAAGAGATAATAATAATAATAATAATAATATATATATATATATATATATATATGTGTATGTAGCATTTGTCATTAATTGACTAATACTTTTGAGTGACTTAATTTTTCAGTAACCAATGTACGTCCCGTGCTCCACTGCCATCTCTTGCCTTTTGTGGATGCGCAGCATAGCAGCCTTTTGGGTGCATGAGGTGTATCCCATGTCTCTGCCTTCATGGTGCCACTGAACTGTAATGGGTTTGCTTTTTTTGTTTTTAACTCTCTTCTGGAAAGCTCCCTCAGTTCCATCATTGTCCCACTCCTGCAAGAATGATGCAAGAAGACTACAGAGGTTGTAAATAAGGGTAAGCATTGGAGACACTCAGGTAAGGACATTAGGGAGGCAAGAGCATCAGTTACAAGTCAAAGAGAACTGAATATATAGTGACTGTTTTGCTAGTCTACCTTTGAAAGTGATCTGTTGGGATTTTTTTACCCTCAGCTGGGGAAATAATTCAGTAGAGAATACAGAAACTTAAAAGTAATTTTCAGATAAATGATATTGAAGTGATTCTGTGGATTGGGGGAGTCAGGAGAAGGTCTCAGATCCCTAATATTTTCATATGGATCTCTAGACTGTCGCTGAAAATTTCACTGCACAGCCACCAACAGTGTAAAAGCTCCATTTGATGCACAGCAGCTGACACCTGATGACATGAGGTACAGAGCGAACATTTAATCCAGAATACTTCCTGTGCTGACTTACAGCAGGATGTCATAAAAACAGAGAGTCTTGGAGTGAATTCCTGCATCACTGGAGTCAAAAGCAAACTCCCACTCATTTCACTGAGACCATGGTACCCCTACTGCTTGCAATAGTTGAAATTCCCTGTGTGGTTTGGTTTACCTGAGGGGGTGCCTGTTGTAACTGCGATAATAACAGCTATGATCCATCAGCACAGAGAACTGTGTCACTGGAGCAAGGCTCAGGAAGGCTGAGGATAGCAGTAGGAAGGCAGCTGTGAAACTCAAAACCTATAAATTGTACAATTTGAGAGCAAAATGCAGAATATCTTAGAAGTTTGCTTTCAGAATTCGGCTTCCTATATAAACATTCTGCTTGTAAGTAGGAAAGATACAACTTATCTCTAACTGCATTCACAGCGCAGCAGCCTGTGGGACTGTGCTGCTCTTACAGGAATGCAGGAAGAGCCGCTAAACCATTGCAGGCGACTGCGGCTGACTTAATTCCTAACTCCTGCTCCAGGGCATGACATTGGTGTGATGTAATGAGATCGGGCGAAACCGTAGCGAGAAGCACCAACATCAGCACTGCCTTCTTGGGAAATAGGATTCATTCTGAAATCTGGAACGAGAATCAAGTTCTGTGTCTCAGGGAAAATGGCAGGAGATGGGACTTAAAGGTATATCAAGTACATTCTGGAAAGTGTCTGCATTGGAAACAACACACGTCCAACCTAGCTTGGCTTGTATAAAGATAAATCTTTATTCTCTTCTGACCTAGTTTCCTAAGCACACGCAGTTTCTGGAAATCTCTGCAAGAACAGTGGGTAACCTTCACCACTAACAGGGCACCAGTGCTTAAGCAGCTCTGGTGGTTCACAAATTATCGTGAAGGTTGCAGTGAACCTGAGAAGGAAGCAAATTTGTTTAAAAGTCATTGTATCTTTCAAAAGCATTTCGAGGCTCAGTCCTCAGCCACATCTTCTTCTGCTTTAACAACTTCCAGAAGTTCTGCTCAAACCCCGGTTTCACACTGTGCTTTTCTCTAGACATCTGCAGCCCAAAGAATTTATAATCCATTTAGGGAGATTGAAAAATAAAGAAAAAATAAATCTCAGCAAGCACGTTCCAGAAGTCGGGGTCTCGCACAGCACGCGTGTCCCCGCAGCCCGCGCCGGCGATGTGCACGAACAGCGCACCGTGACCGCGCCGCGAGGGCCGTTCCCCGCGCTTTGTTCGGCCGTGCATGTGGGCAGCCCCGCTCCTCCTCCCGCCCCGCCGGCCCGGCCGGACACAGCGGCGCGGCCGGAAGCACAGCACGGCGGCAGCGGTTGCCCGGCGGGGCGGCGGCGCTGGAGCCGAGGAGGCCGGGACCGACGTGGCCGGCCGGCGGAGGCGGAGCCGAGGGGCCGCCGGGCGGGGCAGGCCCGCGCCGAGCCGCGGCTGGATGGCAGCGGCGGCCCGGGGCACGGCGGCGGTGGCGCACGGTAACTGCGGCGGGCGGCCCGGGGGCGCAGCCGGGGGCGGGGGTGGCCGGGACAGGCCGGCCGCTGCTGCGGTGCGAGGGGGGACGGCGGGGCCGGGTGCGGCAGCGCGGCTCAGCCTCGGCCGGCGGGACGGGGTGAGCGGGGACGGGCAGCGCCACACGCAGCGCAGTCGAGCCCGGCTCTGGAGGGGTCCGGCCCGGCCGAGCGAGGGTCAACTTTGGGAAAGACGTGGCGGGGAGCGCCTGGCGGGGCCGCTGCTGCCGGCAGAGGTGCCCCGGCCCGGCGGGACCGTGGGCTGCGCGCCGCCCGCTCGGGGGCCGCGGCTGCCCCGGGCTCCCGGGGCCGCGTCCCGCCTCGCACCCGCCTTTGCCGCAGCTCCTCGGGGGAGCGGCGCCGGGCGGCTGCCGCTGCGGACGTGCCCGGGGCTGCGAGCGCCGTCCCCGCGGGACGCAGCCGAGAAAGTTTTGGAAGTCCCTCCTCTGGCAGCCGATGCCGCGGGAAGGTCTCGGCGCGGGGGCTGCCCCGCGGGACGCGCGGAGTGGGGGGCCGGGTCTGCACAGGGACCCCGGACCGCAGCCAGTGTGCCGCTCCAGAAAGGTGCGGGAGCAGCGCTCATTACTAATTCGCCCTGCGGCAAGCACGTCTCGCTTTGCATCGCTCAGCGTTCCTCTAATGGAAAACCCGCGCTGTGTGTCCCGTCCGCCGCGATGTGACAGACAGACGGGGACACGAGCGGGCCCGCCGCGTCAATCCCTGCGGTGAGAGCGGGGCCGGAGCCCGGCCCGGGCGGGGCGAGGGCAGCGGGAGCGGGCCGGTCTGCCCGGCCTGTGCTTCGGGCTGAACGGAGAGCGGGCTGGGAGGAGACGCGTCCCAGCTAGCCCAGGGGGAGTGAAGGCCATTGTCTGGTCCGCAAACTTCCCTCTCATCCTAGGGATGAAAGGATGCAGAATGGGGAAGGAGTCGCAGTCTCCCGAACTCCGTTAGTGTTCAGTCGGTTTTAAATGCCTTCCTTGCCAGCTCGTATGTTTGCCTCGGGTCTGTAATCTCTTCTGATCTCCGACCCATTGTTTGTAATCCTGTGCATCCCCAGCTTTTAGCTGCGCACGCTGTCATTTGCAGAAATGTGAGTCTAGTCTGTGCAGAGTGGTTTTTTATGAGAGGGATGGGGCAAAAGGGAAGGGTCCTACCAGAGCAGTGCATTCCTTAGAGATGGGCAGTGATTCAGAGAGAAGGGAGTGCTCAGGGAGTACTGGAGACCTTTTGTGCTTCTGCTGAGGTCAGGGTTTCCAGGAGGAATTCAAAACTCTCCACGGGGCTAATGGAGGGAGGTGGCTCATGCAGAGTTTTTTTGGCTGAAAATTATGCTTCCTCCCTGGAAAAAAAACTTTTTTCCATTCCATGCTCTTTTGCAACTGTAATACCAGGCAACTGGCTTCCAGGGAAAACACTGGTAAGAAAAGCATTTTCTTTTAATTTTTTTCCTTTCAACATCTGTAGTGTTATTATGTGGCAGTGAGCAACTGCGCTGAGAGAAGAATTTGTGTGGTCTGAGAAAGGAGAATGTTGAGGAAGAGAGTAATAGATAGAAGCATGGTCATCGTGTCAGTGTTTCATTTTCTCTTTTCCAGTAGGTTTTTGCCTTGGCATTTTAATTTTGTCCATGTTTTCTCAGTCACTGCCTGCCTCAGAGTTCAGTGAGCACTGTGAGGTAGGGGAGGCCCTGGGAGCCTCATGGATCTCCTGGCTTGGTGTGCAGCTTCCTCTGCCCCTGCTCAGGAGCATGTAAATGACAAATTCTCATTCACTTGTTCATTCTGGGCTGGGAAAACCTAATGGTTATTCCAGTCCCGAGGCTGTTGCAGGATGAGCTGAGCAGACCTGAATGCTCAGACACGTGGTGCTCTGGAGGGTGCTGCCCGTGGTCATGGTCACCAGGCTGTGAATCAGGCACAGCTGGGAGCTGTGGTCCCAGACAGAGCATTGTCAAACCTGATACATAAATGACCTGCTGGCTATTTTTCTCCCAGAGTTACATGCTCTTAAGTATGCGATAAACCCTACTTGAGAAAACACATCTCTAAACCTGTTTGTGTCTCTGCCTTGTGACCATGGATGTCTCTGAGAGCCTGCAGTGCTTTCTCTAGATATTTCTCAAGACATTCTCTGACTGGGTTCCTAAAACAGATGTTGTTGTCTAAAATTAAGGGTAGATATAGACTTCCTCCACCCTTTGCAACTGTTTTGACAAGGTACTACTTTCCTCTTGAGCAGTTTTTTTCCTATGACTACATCTTCACTGCTTATTTTCTTCCTCTTAAATACTTGCCATTGGGGTAACCAGTTTGAATGTTTGAATTTAGAGACTTTGCTAATGTTCTAATGAGATGGAGAAGCGAGAAGCTTGTAGACATAAAAAGTGCTTTTTTTTTTTTTTTTTTTAGCAAGTGGTTATGATGTGTTAGGAATAAGGAAATGCTGAGAATATGCTCTAAACAATTAGCTGGACACAAAGAGCAGTTCAGGTGTGTCCTGATCAATACACTAAGTTTCTCATAGATGTTTTATAAACATAAGGAATTTATTGCATGAGATATGGGGTTGTTCCTGAGGCATGATGTAATGATGATCTGGATGCTCAGGAATAAAGAAATGTGCTGCTTTTTCTTCATGTGAGTAACAGCAGAATAAAGACCTGTGGACCACAGAAAGTTGAACCAACACTATAATGTGAGTTAGGGGAATCAGTTTTCTACGCTTTATACCCATTTGTTTTCTACCACCATCCCCTTTTGGAGGAATCTGATCCCTTTTGAGGCTGGAAGAACAACATGAAGCCAAGTATGCAAACCTTTTTCAGAGTCCTGGACATAACCTTTGTCCTGTGTGCTACTGCATCTCAGTCGCTGAGACCCTTTCAGGTGTCCCTTGGGGCTTTTGTGGGTTGTGAGTGTGGAGAATGAAATGCAAGAAATCGACATGTTGAATCAGTTGCAGTGTTTACTTTTCCAGATTGTTTCTCAAAAGCTGTGAAATGTTACAGAAGAGATTTGTGCTGCTTCCCATCATTGCTGAGCTCTGTATGTGTGTTGCTTCTTCATAGGCATGTACAGTTGTATAAATTCTGATTTATTTTTGGTGTATTCCTCACAAAGTTCTCAGTCATTTTATAGGTCTAATCCAATCATAAAAGATGAGGACATCCATCGGGCCCACTGCAGGGTTGGAAGGGCTGGAGGCCTGAAGGACTTCAAAGAAGGGATCTAATCTTTGCAATGAAATGGCATCTGCATCAGCTGTTTCTTTTTCTCAAAATCAAAATTAAAAAGCCAAACAAAAAAAAAAAACCAAGCAAAAAAACCCAAACAAAAATTAGTGCTGGAAATTCTGCATCCTAGATAACCAGTTTCAGTATATCCCCAGTTTGGTACTATATATATTTGTTTCTTCATCTTCAGGCTAATCTTGTTTACCATTTGAACTGATGTGGATGAATAGTTGAGTACTTTCCCCCTTTCTTGTGACTTAATGTATGCAGGCTGTTCTGTTCCTTTGGTGTTATCTTTTTAAGACTAAACACACCCAGGTCCTTTGGTTGTTTTTCCAGGTCATGCTCTCTCCACTCTAGTTTTTGTTTCTTTCCACTGCAGTGTCTCAGATTTTTGCATGTGTTTTATGAGGAAGAGTATGTGGGGCTGGATGTGATCTGTTGGCTAAAGACTCACTCACCTGTGTGACACCCACAGTGTGACTCCTACTATGTCCCAGGATAACTTTTACCCTTTTTGTAGCAACATAAGCCTGCTGGCTTGGAATTAATTTCTCAATCAGTGTGTGCTTTTTCTTTGTGTCATGTTGCAATTACTGTTCTGTCATTTGCATTTGATTTCACACCTGCCTCCCCAGCCCTTAGTGTACTGTTTTTTACTGATCCTTACTGAAATTTGATAGTAGGTTGTAGGTAAGTGTGGGGTTCCTGCAGCCATATCAAAACACTGCAATAAGATGCCCTAAAATCCTGAGCTGGTTTGATCTTGCTGTGTTGAGGGATTTTAGTTTTTTTTGTTGTAAGAGAAAAGTGATAGCTTTAGTGGTCCTTCCTCAACTAGCCAAGTCTGTGTCTTCACTGATTCCTCCTTGCATTCCTGCTCCTGATGGTCACTGTGCTTGGAGATTGGTGTGCTCCTTCAGAGAAGCCATGGGACCCTGTCCCTTAATTTCTTTTTGATTGCTTTTGATTGTAGCTTGGCCTTCCTCTTGCAGTGTTTTTGTTCAGGGACTGAAATTGGCAATGGGCCATGAGTTTAAAAAAGCAGTTTTTCCTGCTCAATTTGTTCTGATGCACTCACTGGTGGAGTCTGGTGTGAGCATGGAGAGGTGATGCTTCGGGAAGGAGGGGGGGACAAGGGGCAACACTGCCCTTTTTATCCACAGCCTTAAATTGACTCCAGCATCCTGAATTTCATCTTGAGAGTTTCAGGTTCCTTTCTATCTGGCTGTTACTTAATGCTTTGATATCTTTATCAATTTCTTATCTTATAGGTAACTACCAACTGATCATTTAATTTGATCAAGAGTCCTTCAGAGGATTGAAGTTACTGGTGTGTAACTTCTCCCACCTTTTTTTTTGCTTTTATAAAGGTAGGTGAGGCATGATGCTTCTCCAGCCTTCTTGTGGCCTTCCCATACTCCTGTAAATTTTCAAAGATGGTCACTGATGCTTCAGAGATTAGACTGGTTTCTTACATGCTTTTGGGTGAATGCTGTTTCTACCTCTCGAGCTGTTTTGTGAACATTAGTTAGGTCTGTCTTTTTCTAACCCACCCTTTCCTCCCATTTCCAAATTATTTTTGCTTGTCACGTTTCACTTTTTTCTTCTGGAGATTGAAGGAACATTTGTACTTCCGCCTTTACATAATCTGCTTTCTTTCCCTCTTTGTCAATGACTGTAATTATATTTATTTTTTTCTTCTAACATGCCCTCTTCTCCAGTTTTCGTGTGACTGCAGAGCTCTTATTAACAGCTGTGCTGATTTTGACTAAGAGACCATCTAATCCAGTATCCTTCTACAAAAGGATAAAATCAGGACAAGTAGATATGGTATTTTTCAAGAACACTTCCATTCTCCCACTCCTCTCATATCGGGGAATTTCTGAGTCTAATGTGATCTGTTTAACCCTTAACAATAAATAGATTTGTCTTTCTAGTTCTTGTCCTGTCTTTAGATGAGTGCATGTAAAATTTTTCATCATTTTTGGAGAAGCACTATCTCACAACTTACCTACTGGTGAAGGGTCATATTTGTTTATTTTGAAGCTGACCCTCACTGGCTCAATACGGATGGTTATGCACTTGTGTCTGATGAGATGGTGAATAATCTATCCTGTTCCCCATCTTTTCACCACTCATGAGTTTACAGATCTCTGTTATGTTGCCAGTCTTGCATCCTAATTTGTTACAGGGGTGCTGTTCCATGCCAAAGAGAAGACTTACCTGGTAGCATCTCTGGTCAATACCTTTTGCTGAAGCCTTGGGATACTGAATGGCAGGAACAAGGGTACTTGGAGTCCTTGTCCAGCCCATCTGAAGGGAAATAGTGAAAGCCTGATGCTTTCCCCAGATGTCTCAGTTTCATGCCCCATTGACAAACAGCCTCTCTGCCCTTTAGTGCTGTGTTTAAATCAAGAAGAGTTTCAGGTGTTCCTCATGGGTATTCATACCTGTGCTAAGACACTGAAGGGAGGGTGTGGTGTGGCCAAGGCTTTTCCTCTAGGATGGTGGAACAGAGGGTTGAACATGTTTTCATGTCTTCTTTCCCCTTATCTTTTCAGAGATTGGCCAGCCCGGCTGAGACCACTCAGCGATGACAAAACAAAAACTCCTGTTTGATGGGACGCTCTCCTTTTTGCTGATCGCAGCCTGTGAAGCTCAGCAGCTCCCGAGGAGTCATGTTGCTGCCACTTCTGGTTCTGTGTGTGACAAGGAGGCAGAGTCTTGGGGACACCTGTTGAGCAGCGAGCGGCTGGATGCTTGGATCTGCTCCCTCATCGGTTCCTTCATGGTGGGGCTGAGTGGGGTCTTCCCCTTGCTGGTGATCCCCCTTGAGACGGGAGCTGCGCTGCGCTCCGAAGGTGAATCTGCCAGCTGCGTTGGCCTTTCTGGAGCCAGATGTCCTGGGATGTGACAGCAGCGCAGTGGTGAACAGGACCTTGTCACAGAAATGTTGTTCTCTAAAATAAAAAGTCTGGGTTTGGTGCTTTAATGAATTTAATGAACCTGTGAATTTGAAAGGGAGTCCTTTGACAACTGTAAGCCCTGGATGGAGCTTGTACAAAGAGTACTGTTTTCCACCCTGCTTGGTTCAGGACCCACACGCTACTGTCCCAACCAAGGGCGGTCAGGGCTTTTTCTTGCACTCCATTTGGTTTGTGCTCTCTCTTTCGAAAGCTTGCTTTGCAGATGCTTCCAGTTTGGGTTTCTTCATGCAAAATCTCAGCTGGAGATGTCTTGATTCCTAGCTGAGTAGTGATCAGGTTTTTTCTTCTTGTTTCTTCTTTTTTTAGCTGGGTCACAGCGTTTGAAGCAGTTGTTGAGTTTTGCAATTGGTGGACTGCTGGGAAATGTGTTTCTCCACCTGCTTCCTGAAGCCTGGGCCTACACATGCAGTGCAACAACAGGTATGAGAGCCTTATGTGCCTGGAAGCAGCTTGTGCTGTGCCTGTTTTGAGTCTGTTGTGCCTTGAAAGCCCAAGACCAGCCAGTCTGGGTCAGCCCAAAAACTGGTCTAGGCTGGTATCCTTTTTCTAGTAATATATAAAAGCAAATGCCTAGGGAATGATGTGAGAATAAAAAAACAAACGTGTAATACTTCATTTTTGTATTCAGCAATCCTCCAAAGACTTTGAAATTAGAGGCTTCCTCAATTTGCCATGGTTTCTTTATGTTTAGTACCTTAGAATGGTTTTCTTGTTTATTGACTTTTCCTATCATGTCTTGGACTCCTGTAAATCTCTGTTGATTCTCCTTTGTTCCTTCTGTAAGGAAAGGGAATGCTTCTTTAAGCTGATGGGAGGTTATGGTTGTGTATGTGGTCTGGTACATGAACATGTTCACCATCTTAGTTGGGGATTGGGTGCACCTTTTTTACAAATCTGTCCCTATGACAGTGTTACTCCTAGAACCTCTTTCTTGGCACTAACTGGGGCCCGTCCCTCTGTTGGATGCTTTGATTTATGGGAGCTCATGTGTTGCAGTCTTTGCTCCATGACAAATCATGGAACATTGACTACAGTGCCACCATTAAGACTGGAGGATGAGGCAGGGGAGGAAGAAGAAAATGGAGGTGACAGAAAGTTGTGTTTGCCAGCAAACTAAAAACTGAGTTGGTATAGACCTTTTGGGATCAGTGTAGCTCCTTCATCCCTCAAATAGCCAGGGATGCTGAAACCTATAATGTTTGTCTGCTGAAACCTATAGTGTTTGCTGTCTGCTTCAGCAAATTGATATCATAGAAGGCAAGTGCTGCTGCATCCCACCTGTTGAGAAACCAAGAAGTCATTTTCCTGCTGAAAATGTGAGAGAGGGAAGATGATGCCCTGGGTTTCCCAGACTTTCTTGCACCTATGTCCTGGGGTTTCAAATCTACCAGGTCTTTAGTGCTCTTCTTCATAACAGCAGTAGTAAAACCTCCCGTACTTTTTTTCACCCTTTCTACAGTAGTTCCCAAATTACTCTGTCTTTCTGCTCAAGTTTGTTTGCTTCTGCCAGGCTGTCCTGAAGTGTAAAGGTTTCCTTGACCCATGTCAGTCCTGGTACAGAATCGTTCTGTTCTTCCATTGCAATGCAGTTTCCAGTTCTGGCAGTGAGACTGAATGGATTATTATCTCACAAGCTTGGCTGTAATTGAAAAGAAAGTTTGTAGCTTTGGGCTTAATAACTTGCTAAGGTGTGGCAGAAAGGGGAAGGTGAGTTTCTAACTCCACTAATGGCAGAATTCATGTTAGGGCTTGCTTCTCAGTAGGTACAGCTGCTGGATTTTTGTTGATGTAATATTCACTTGCCTCTGGAGCTCAGGGAAATTCCCAGTGTTGTCAGGAAATATTCTGGGTTGAGCTGATGTGGAAAAAGGGATGGTAGCTCTCACTCTGAGGGTCTCGAGATGATGAGATCTGTTAGATCAAGAATGGGCAAGTTAAACTAATCTGTTTTGAGATGTGTTTACTCCTCCTACCTCGCAGGGAGTTTTTCCACTGTCTTTTTTTTTTTTTTTTTTTTGTCTTGGAAATGTGTGAAGAGCTATGTATGTAATAGAGACATGAAGATTTCTCTTTTGTCCTTCAGGAGAAGGGCAGAGCTTTCAGCAGCAGAAGCTTCTGGGTCTCTGGGTGATCATTGGTTTTCTGACCTTCCTGGTGCTAGAGAAGATCTTCCTAGAGAAAGAGGAGGAGTATCCTGGTGTGGTAAGTTAGCAGCCTAAGGCAGGGGAGTACTCCTATATTTGAAGCTCTGTACTAAATACCTCATCTGCCCTATCTGACAGTGTCAGGAATTATCCTGTAGCTGTGAGTACCTTGTCATTGCCCTTTGGGAGATTTTTTGCCACTTCTTTGCCACTGGTTCGTAGGAGTAGATTTCATCTTCAGGCTTTTGTTTTGTGGTTTTAACTGAGATTTCTCACTTCTGGTTTGGTTTTGTTCTTTATGTGGTAAGTGTAAAAGAGAGCTCCTGTTCTGTGGGGGCTGGGAGCTGTAGCACTCTGCAAATCAGACTTTTGCTCAAGTAAGCCTTGAGGGGTGACAGTTTGCTGATGCATGTTCCATGGACCCATCGTGACTCATTCTCTTTCTGGGTCCTCAGTCAGGACAAAGGCCAGCCTTCTTGAAGATGTTTCTTCTTGGTTATGTCCGGGACCAGGTGTTTGTTTGGGTGACTTTTTGTAGTAGAAGGAATTTGTGACTGGCCAGGTAATCCTAAGTTCAAAGGAGTCACCCAGCTGCAAAGGGGAGATGTAGATGAGGTAGCAGAGGATAATTCCGGGACAGAGGAGAATACCTAGTCTTCAGAGATCTCCACAACTGCTAGTTTCAGCTCCTTTAGACTGTTCAGTCCTTGCTGTGCCATGACTTTTGAGAGGTGAGCCTGTAGGTCAGGCACTACATAAGAGCAATTATGTGTGAACTTTGACTCAATGTGAGACTTCAATGCCCGAAAGGAACTTCATCCTCTCATTTAGAGAGAGGCTGAAATCCTAGATAAATATTTTGTTGTTTGGAAGGTGATGATCCCAGCTATAGAATAATTTTGTAGATTTAATTGTTCTGATGCACTGGGGAGAGCAAGACTCTTTTCACCATCTCCTGCCCAAGTGGAGTTGTATTTCTCTGGGCAGCGGCTGCTATCAGGAGGCACAGGCTGGCTCACTCCCTTATCTTTCTAGTGGAACTTGGCTCATGCCAAGGGACTGTGACTCCACTTCCTCCCCTTTCTACTTCTCTTGAGGACTGAGAGGTGTTAGCTCTTGTTATCTTTCAGGGCAGATGTCACAGTGGTCTCTGAATCTGTCTCATTTCTGGCAGTTGTTATTAAACTGGGGTGTCAAACCTGCTGAGTCACATTGTAAGGACAAAAGGATTAAGGGTGAAGGCTGGTTTTCTGATCCTGATTCATGCTCATTCATCACTGAAAAAAAATCAGTGACAAGTTTGTTTTCCCTAATTTAGGACTGTGATTCCAAAGCACCATGTGGAAAGATTCCCAATGGAAGCGGCTGCCCCCTGCCCAAGGGGTCCTGTCAGTCCCAAAGAGCACGAGCTCAGTGTAATGGCTCTTCTCTCCAGTCTGGTCCAAAAAACAACAGAATCAAGGTAAGAGGCACACAAACTCACCTTCACTTCTTAGTCAGGAATTGTCTGTGGAAAGACTGTGCTTGAGTGGGGAACTCAGCATTTGAGTTGTGCTTAGTTTTACTCTGTCAATGTGTGTCCTGGTCACAGCAGGGAAGAAATAGCAGACTTGGAGAAAATCTGCACTGCAGCTTATATGGAAGAGGAAAAATCAATATTATAAAGGCACAAGTGTGATGATGTGCATTTTGGCTGAATTCTGTTACCAAAATACAGAATTTCATGTTTTATTACTCTATATTTTATAGTTAATATGTCTTTATTTGCTTAGTTTTTTGCATCATGTTTTCTCTGTTCTCCACTGCCTGGATTGTACCGATTCTGAGATGCACTCTTCCTTTTAAGGCACCTTCTGGAAGTGTTTTGACACCTTTAGGAAGTGTGTTGAAGCTAACCAGTGTAAAATTTAAAAGTTCCATTTCTCAGATTATCAGTTTGCCTGCTGCCAAAAAGGACTTCTTGTCCACTTCTGTCTCCAAACTTGTATTTCCCATTGCTTCCTTTGCACTGGATCTCATCTGACCTCACAGTGAGCCTATTCAAGGAGCTAAACAGGCAAAGAATTTGCTTGTCTACACCCACACACCCACCTCCCACCCCCTGGTCTATTTCTCTCCTAACTTAACTTCTTGAATCAGCTTGGCATGCAGACAGGCAGCCTGTAGTGCTGGGATAAGGGAGATCAGCAGGCTCATAGCACTGGAGGTGGAGGAAGAGTCCTGCACCATGGGGAAGGGGATAACCTCTACATTGGCTTTGCTTCCTGTTCCATGTTACTATCTTTGTACTGTGGAAAACCCTTTTTTGGGTGAGCACTACAAGAGAGAGAGAGTAAACAACCACTTTGGTGAAGGAGGACCTGCAATTTGAGTTTGAAAGCCCATAAAAATGTGCAAGATTGTATGAGAGTAACTATGGACAGAAAGTGTGCTTCATGAACTAGTTCAAAGCTGGATATGTGGTCAGGCAGAGGCTCTTCAGTCTTTCTATTTTAAATTTGTTTTGCTATAGCTCTTCCTACAGAACATGAAAGTTATGCTGAGGTCACTGAGTATTTTTGACATCTGTCACATTCATGTAATTTGTACATAACACTGTAAGGTGCCACGTGGTTGTTTCTAGAGGTGGTAGTAGTGAAGACACCAGTATTACTGGGTTATGAAACATTGTGCCCTAATTTTGGAAGGGTTTATATAAGGAACTATAGACTACTGATTTCACGTAGAAATGAAACACAGATAGGTGATACAATTGCTCAGGACGTGGTCCTAATATAAAAAATAATAATGTAATTAATGCTAATTGATATGACTTATGTAAGATAAATGCATTCTTATCAACCAGACATTTTTCCTGCCTCTTATTCAGGCATAAAGTTGTTTAATAAAGGTCATGACAAATGTATACAAAACACAACTTTCTCCCCCATTCTAATCAACTTTGCTAATACTAGCTGTATTAAAAATCTGTTATTCGATGTTATCAAAAGGAGCTGGTTTAATGCAGCCTCCCTCAAATCTGTTTAGGTTATTATTTTTCCAAGTTATTATTTATAAAAATAGTATATCTTCACATTTGCAGGTACTGCGTTACATAAATGGCACATTGTGACTGCATGAAGTCAGTGATAGCAGCTAAACTGAGTAACTTCATCAGAAAAAAGTGCTGAATTTTTAACAGGTTTTGATACATGCAATTATAAGGATACATGCATTAAGAAGGAGACCTCAGATCCTATTTACAAGATAGAGATAGTTTCTAGTTAGTCAATGCATTGGAAAAACACGTGAGGATTACATTAGGAAATTTTCTGAACACATTCTTCCCTCATGGTGCTACAGCCAGAAGGACAGGTGAGTAGGAAATAATATGTAAGAGGAGAGGGGAGAGTTCCTCTTTCTGTATATCAGTAGTGAAACAGCTATCTGGCTTTTTCCAGTAGTGCTGTTCCAAGTACCCAAAATACTACTAATAAATTGTAAAGGAGCCCAGAAAGAGATGAAATAATATTTTAAGTTTGCAGTACATGATAAGTACTTTCTTTAGTTTAGCTCTGTAGTCATGGCAGATCAAGGGTGACTTAGAGTATACAAATGCCCGTAGAGGAATGACTAAATTTGAATAGTTACAGCTATAGCAAACAGTAGTAGTCTAGAACTTAGAGACAACTCTCTAACTGAGGGTAGCTTGCTAGTGGACCAGCTTGCCTTAGAGATAGCAGATTTTTTGTCACTTGTGAGCTGCAAGCTGTGGTTTAAGCTGCTCTCTACAGAGTACATGATAGCCTAAGAAACAATGAAATTTGTGCACAAATTAAATTAAGTTCTTTCAGTTGTGTTATATGGAAGGTTTAGGCAACCTTCTAGCTTTAAAATCCTGACACATCTGTTCAATTTTACAGATGGTTGTTGATTTGCATGAATTAGAAACTTAAGTCTTAATGGGTGTAGTTTTAACTTTTTATCTTCTGATCTTTTAATCTGAATATTTTAATAGTCTTCCTGGTAGGGTGGAAATTATCAAACCTACCAAGATACTCCTGCGTTGTTAGCCTGTTTCCTTAGGCAACAACATAAGCAGTCATTCCATCTGTCTGTCCATCTGTTCTTCCCTTCATTTTCAATAACTTTTGAACCCATAATTAATTTTCCTTGTGTTCAGGAGGTCAGGAATCTTGAGGGTGATCAGATTTCTGCAAGTTCCATAAAAATCAGTGACAGTAGAGGGGGAAGGCAAAGGGATGCCCTGTTGAAAGCTGCAGCTGGGGACAGGGGTGCCACACCATGTGTGCTGGGCAGGGCCCCTGCAGGGAAGTGGTGGTGCTGGGAGTGAGCAGAGCAGCTACTCATGAAGGAAGGAGTGATATTCATAGCATGACAAAATTTTGGTTCTTCTGTTCACTCAGAAACACCTGTTCCTTCAGCAAACAAAAAGGGAAAGATACTATTGAAATGAACAAAGTTACCCTTCAGGACTTGATTATCAGTAAGTTGTAGTGAGTTGACTTTTGTCCACATATACATATTAGAACTTCTGCTTTTTAGCTGCTGCTAGAATTTGTCCTAGCTTGAAAATGGCAGATGGGAGGTTTCCTTTGCATGCAGACATAGATCAGTTCTGTCCCTCATTGCAGCCTTATTCCCTCAACAGGTAAAAACATTGTGTACACTACTTTTGCCTTGCTTGTTCTTTCTTTCTCCCTGTGATACATGGGGTCCTGGTTGATTTGTGGAAGTATGTTTTATTACACAGTGACATTAATTCTGAAGCATGAATATAAACACTTCATCTGGCTGTGCTCTTTATGAGCAACGAGAACATCCTATTAGGGATTCGCAGAATGTAAATGTCAGAGGCTCATAACTGTCAAATCAACCCAATTTATTTCTGAGCACTCCAAAGCTTTGCTTCTTTCAGTGACAGCTTTTGCCCAAGCCACTGACAACAAAAAGTCGTAATGTTTTAATCATGAAGCCTATTTTTTCCTCTATACAGTGATATGGGAAAGCATTTTTGTGTAAAACTTCTGTGAATAATTATTATTATCCTGTGGGGAAAACGCCATCACGTAAAAAAACATGAAAAGGAGAATTTTAGTCATATTTGGCTGTCTAGGAATGAGAGCATGAAGAATGAGAAGTAAAACTGTTCCATTTTTGTGTCTGCGTGCATGCATTTATTTGGGTTTCCTTTTTTATAAAAGCATGCAGGGATCTTTTTTGCATTCATTGTGGAGATGTTACTTTGCTTATTACTTAAAAGTGGGGTAGGCTTTGCTTAATTCTTAGTTTTTGCACTTAATCATGAGTGCACTTAAAAAAATTTAGAGGCTACAACGGTGCCCCGAGATGGCAGTAAAAATGCCCTGCAGAGAGGTGGTGCTTTGGAGAGAGAGATTTGACAGAAGGCTCCTGAGTTGTGGCATACAAATGACAGCAAGATACCCCAAGCAGAGCTGGTAGAAACAGGGAAGAGCACAAGACCAAAAGGAGCTAATGAAGTCCATCAGCACTCGTGGTTGTCTGGCTGAACTTTGGCGTCTGATGCTGTGGTGAAGTAAGAGTTTCACAGTTTCCAGACAGTGTCTCCACTCACTGGATACTGCCCTGTGTCTGGAGTTCTTGCAGTCCAGACATGGCCTGATACATGGGCTAACTCCTGGTTTGATAATTATTTAAACTGAAGTCCCATATAGTGAAGTGCAATATCTCAGGACCAACATGCAGTAGTTTTTGTTAAATATGATGGAAAAAATCCCAAAAACCTGTGAACTAAAGAGCTGGGGTGGTACCCTTGTAAATTACTTTAGGTCAAATACTCCGATTTTGTCAGGAGATGACCCTAGTTAGAATGATAGGGAATTTTAACTTGGAGATGGACTTGTGAGGATGACAGCTGCTTTATGCTTATAATTTTAAGAAATGTGTTTATATGTAAATGCTGATACATGCTATCCAGCCTTCTAGTAGGTGGTTTTTTGGAGACTGTCATCACTATCTTCTCTTTTGATTCTTTGTTAAGGGAAAGCAAACCCACAAGCACGAACTTTTTTGGTACAATGTTGGAAGATTTATTTAGTTATAGAAAGCAATTCCAGCAGCATTTGTTCTGTTGCATTGTTCTTGCCAGCTTTTGAAGAGAAGATATTTAACAGTTGGATATTAAGTACATGACTTGAAAACAAGATCAAGTCATATTTGAAGCCAGTCACCTGTGTAAATTAGTCAGTGTTACCTAAAATTGGTTCAACTTAGAATTAAATATATTCTTGTATTTTGGCTTTCTTCTTTTTCCTTTCTTTTTCTGTTTCTAGAGCTCTTCATCATTTGTTACAGTAATTATTCTAATCTCAGACAATACTTGCCTGCCCTAAAAGTTATTTTACTCTAAAACCAAAAATTACATTTAGTTTTTACTGAAGCACTGATATAGTTCAAGATTTTCAGCAGAAGCATTGTGCTCTGTCCTTCCCATCTGATTGTGACTGCATCACCCTTTCTAAGCTGGTTTTTTTGTCTTCTTACATCTCTCCCTTTATCAAGGGCTTTTCCTTCTCTTTGCAGATTAGTGGATACCTCAATCTGCTGGCCAACACCATTGATAACTTCACACATGGCCTGGCAGTAGCAGCCAGCTTCCTGGTTAGCAGAAAGGTAAGGTTTCTGTCCTCAGCTGTGTATTGAAATGGAGAGGTCTTGTCTCAAGTATGATACAACATGCAGAACAGCCAAAAAATGGAAGGAGTTCCTTCCTATTTGCTAGAATTTTCTGAGAAAAAGCAGGCTAGAGTAAAGCCCAACCCTGTCCTGATCCTCTGATGCAGACCTTCTTTGAACTGGGGACACATTAGTCATTTGTACTGGCATTAGGGGATGGATTAGCTCATCTACCCTCATCGACTCAAAAGATAGTCCAGAAATAACATGATGAGGATGATCACCTCAGAAACTGGGACATAGACAAGGCAGAGATGCGTATTGCATTTTTGCTTTTGTCTTCAACACTGATGATGGACTATGGTGGTCCATTTCCCTGAGCTGGACCACCATGACTGTGAGAATGATAAACTCCCAGTCAGCCCTCACTGATGGGGTATCTGCTGCTCCAGCTGTAAGTGTATGGGACCTGATGAAATTCATCCAAGAATACTGGAATTGTTTCCTAATCTATTTCTCTCTGCTGCAGGTTGGGTTCCTAACCACAATGGCCATTCTCCTGCATGAAATCCCACATGAGGTGAGAGGGCTTTGTATCCTGCCATGTGAGGGGGATTACATTGTGCTTCATCTACTAAGAGGAGCTCTGGGTCTGGTTAACATCTTGTCTTCTTGAAGGCTGCTCTCTCTGGGGAGACTGACAACATTGAAAACCAGGAACAGTCCTAAAGCACTGGCCTTGTTGTGAATGACCTTTGTAACTGGGAATTTGGTATTCAAGTTCATTAACTGTCAGTTCTTGGTTTTCTTAGGTTGGAGACTTCGCAATCCTACTTCGGGCCGGCTTTGACCGCTGGAGTGCAGCCAAGATGCAGCTTTCCACAGCTCTGGGGGGAATTCTAGGAGCCTGCTTTGCAATATGTGCTCAGTCACCAAAAGGAGCAGGTAAGGTGCCCTGGGACCTCTGCAGAAATGGGAGAGGAGGCAATGCTTTTCATCCTTCTGTATCTTCTTCCCCTTCTGTGTTGTGTCCCATGGCTCTGTCTCAGTAATAACTGAAGCTTTCTGTATTTGTGCAGGAGAAACAGTAGCCTGGATCCTCCCTTTCACTTCTGGAGGATTTCTGTACATTGCCTTGGTAAATGTTGTGCCTGATCTCCTGGAGGAAAAGAATCCTTGGTAAGTGCTCCCTCCTGTTCTTCTGCAGCAATTCATGCTGCCAGGGGGGCAGGGATGTAACCCTTCCCTGTGCCTCTTCTGGAAGTGTGTGAATGCCAGCTTCCCAAATCCTATGGACAAGGCTGTAATCAAAATGGACTGCTTGCTAGCTATTGCATTTGTGGGACTAAAAAGACCCTCTATAAATGAGAGCTTTCACCTGCGTGAGTCCCAGAGATTGTGCTGGCACAGCATGCAGCAGGGCCAGCTAGAGCAAATTCCTGGGAAACATGTCCAGTAAGGACACCACTGCCCAGTCTGTTTTCAGCTTCCAGTACATACTGGTGTAGGGACTGTCTGAACCAGGGCCCCACAGAGGCATATGTGTCTGATAACCACATGTGAATCTATCCTTCCATGCTTCTCTCTCTGACCCTTTCCATTAATTCACACCTCTGCAACCTCCTTTTGGCAGCAGTTTGCAGAGTTTGACTCTACTGTTAAGTGATGCTTCTTATTATTTGGTTTTACACTCTTGTGTATTGATTTTTTAATTAGGTTTCAATGTGTTGCTGTGTGAGTAGAAAAATAATAGTTTGCTTCTCTTTATCACTCAGCATTTCATAGTCTGTCATTGTATTCCACCTCAGACATCTCTCTTCTGCACTGGTATCTATATTCCAATGTATTTGGGTATTCCTCGTGTATTATTTTAGTTTCTTGCAGTCTAATTAAGTCTGTAGCAGGTCCAATCCAGCTGTTCCACAGTAAAGGCCCTCTCAGAGCTGCTCCTGAATGTTCCCTCCTATTTTAGTTGTAATAAGACAAGTAACTTCAGTAGTTTAAATAAGATGCCTTGGTTCACCTAGTTAGTTATGACTGAAACAGTGCTCAAAAAACCAGCTCCACAGTTCTTTCTGAGGAGGTAGGAACTTCGTGGAGAAATGCTAATTTAGGTTGGTAACCTCTTGTGTTGGCAGAGGTTGTTGGCAGAATATGCAGAAGTGGGAGGTACACAGTCACTTCAATCCAACATAAACCCAACACAGTGCTAAAAGAATGGCCAGATTTGTTGGCTTTTTTTTTTATTTCTGTAACTGTAGTTGTTAGCTGGATGAGGTCCCTAAAGTGTCTGTGCACATGCTGTGTAAGTGCTGGTTTCCTCGTGAGTGAAAGGCCATGAATATGTATCTGAATAGCTGCATGACTGAATCAGCTTGAATTGATTTGGAAGCCTGGAGCTGGGCCTTGCAGCAGAGTGGAGCAAGTCCATGCCGGTTTATAGACAACTCCTTTGCTGGGGGTACTGGGAAGGTCTTCTCATCTGTGTCAGTGACTTCATACAGCTGCTGTGTTCTCCACGTGGTAAATTTGAAAAGGCAAACAACAAATAAACAAATCCAGCCTATGTGGATTGGTTTATGGCTCCTTCTAATTTTGCTGTTTCTTTCCCAGGAATTCCCTGCAGCAAATTCTGCTCCTGTGTACGGGCATTACAGTCATGGTGCTACTCGCGCTCACAACCGAGTGACCTCTGCGCAGACCTCATGCTGCCTCCCAGAGCCACCACAGTGACTCTGAGCTTTACAAAGCAATAAGGAACACTAATGTTACTTCCCACGTGTGTGCGCGCAGATCTGGCTGCTAGTATGAGAAGCGGGTGACAGAGAGGTCTGGCTGTGCAAGACTTCATTCCCTGGCTCTCCTATCCCTCTTCTGCTAAAATCCACACATGAGGGCTTCTGTTCTTTTTTTTGTTTGGTTGGTTTTTATGGAGCAAAAGATACACTGGGCAGAAACGAACTGAATGACTGCTCCACTGTGAGTGAATGATGTTTCATTTGGTTCATTCTGATGGAACTGCACCTCCCAAGCTCTTGCGTGAAAACAGCAGAGGTGATTCCTGTAGCTGATGAAGATAAAGGATTTTTCTTACCACTTTAAGGGCTGGAGGCAGAACAGGCATGACAAAGCTTTAGCCAGAACTCCCTACCCATGAGAAGTTGATGGTGCTATGAGATAGAGGGGAAGAGACCCTTTCCAACTTGATCTCCAGCTGTTCATTGACACCACTTGTTCCTAAAGATAGTATTGGCCTCAGCAGTCCAGCTCTTTTGGTCTATTTTGTTTACATGGAAATTGAGCCAAAAGCTTGAGGCACTTGAGGGTAGGTCACTACAATTAAATGACTCAGCTTGGAGATTACTTGCCTCAGCCCTAACCACTCCAGTAGCCAGCACAGCCCAGCTGTTTATCAGATAAATGATCAGTAAATGTTTCTTCAAGTGCCAACTACCAGCTCGCTCCTGTCTGAAGGGAAAGCCATGTAGCTGCTGTGACTGAGCTCCCTCTCCTCATAACCATTAGCTGAACATGCTTGTGAGCCTGCTCACGAGACCTGATTGATGTACCATCTGCCCCACACCATCTCTCAGAGCTTTCTTGAGGTGTAGCATGTTAGACCTGCCCAGCAGGCTGCAGTCCCCCTAGACTGTCATGGCAGAGGTGCTTGAACGCTACAGCCTGGTCAGCAGCTGATAACTCCTGGTTAGCTTTTCCTCTGTTCAGTGTACACTATTTAGGAGCATGCTGTAGATGGCAGCCTATTTCTGGGGTTTTTACCTCACAGTGGAGTTCATCTGTTGAGGACGAATGAATAAGAAATAATACTGACAGCTTTTAGATGGGAAGGTTGAAACTGCTGGTGAAAATATTTTTAAGTAAGGTGAGAAAGGGATTTGAAAGGGTGACAATAAGTATGCTTTAAGAGGAGTTTTCTGTTATGTGATGCCTGGGATAAAATCTTTGGCAATTTGAGACCCATAAAAATTAATAAAATTTCTAGTGCTTTCCTCCATCCCAGCTCATAAGGCTGACCAGGCCATAATTCCACAGGGGTGTTTTAATGCCACAGAGATGTGCCCAATTACTAGATCATCCCTTCTGTAGAATTCAGCTTTGCTTAAATTTGTTTAAAAACAGGTCTAATTGAACTAACAGAGTCACTGAACACAAAACAGGTGCCACAATGTGATTTACAGCAACTTGGCTCAGTCTTATAACAGCTTTTGTGAAGCAGTACAGCTCTCCAGTCTGCCCAGGGCCTTACCAAGAGAACTTGTGCCTTGAGAGGGCAGTTAAGGTCAGAGCAGCAAGGCAGGTATACTGCCCACAGCAGAGGCACTACTTCCTAAGAGATTCCTGAACTGTTGACACAGTTCTTTTTATGACAGCTCCTGTCCTACTTTTCAGTGAATGCTGGAGAGCTCATGCTTGCAGTTCTGTCTGCCCAGGAACTGCTGTCTGAAATTTTTTCAGCTTTCCTTTCCCTGAACTTACATTGGTAACTAGTTTCACTGCAGCAAGGAGGGAGTCTTAGTGCAATTGTTTATTCCTCTTTACAAAGTTGCCTTCCTGTGCCAGCTACTCCATCATTCAATTGTCATGAGGTCTGAAGGTAGCATCCATTTCCTGCTTTCCTGGAAGGATGATTAATCCACTTATCCTGCAGGGACTGGAGGAGTCTTCCAACCCTCTGGTTCTAACTTTGGGGGTTCCTTCTGCCCAGGGACTGCAGCTAAGCAGACCCTGTAACAGGGCTCTGGAGGAAGCAGGCTTGCACAGAAAGTTGTGCCTGCTGTTCCTCAAGATGCCTTTCCCAAAATAAGGCTGGCATTTAAGTTGAGGCATTGCCAGGTGAGTGCCCATGAGTTGGCGTTGTTGCATCAGCACTGAGCCTTGCCAAGACTGAAAACCACAGTCAGGATTTTATACTCAGCGTTCAGGAATGTGAAGTGGATGACACTGAACAAAGAATTTCTGAGCTGTTTTTCTTGGCTGCTATCACAGGCATGGATAGTCTGTGGTTCTTGGGAAGATACCCTGGTAGGAGGTAGCATGGGGTTGTGGGAGGGAGGGGTTCAGTAGATTTCTACTGCGTCAGCCCTGGGGCTGAGGATTGAGAGCCTTGGGAGGAAATGGAGCATCACTCCACCACATTTGTCACTTTTGGAAATGCAGAGAGAATTGTATTTTCTAGCTCTATTTTTTCAGCTGCTCTTATGCATTTTCTCCCTTCATCTGTATTGGTCTGCTCTGCTTGGAGACAATAGAGATGAAATAAATGGTTTTCCATGTTGGTTTGTGTTGTTGGATTATTTTATTTTGTTGGTTTAGTTATTGGGGTTTTTTTTAAGTTCCTACTTTCCTTTGATTTAAAAATTCAATTTAAAGTTCATTTGAATTACACAGACATATCTCTGGGTTAGTCTAGAGCAGTTTGGACTCTGGGTTAATGTCAGACTTTCCCCAGACTTACACAGCTGAAAGAAAAAGTTCTATTCCAGTTTCTTCTCTCTGCTGCCATGGAACTGTTGTCCAGGAGCAGTGTGGTAGAATCATAATTCTTGAGTGCTGCTCTGAGTTCCCTGAAAAGCATAATCAGATATTTTCAGGGGAAAGCTTGCATGGTAACTTTACTGTTCAGAGAGCTTTGTAATCATACTTGACTGTAATCAGTTATTTTTTAAAATCAAAGAACCTCAAGGCCTGTCTGGTTTCAGTTAACAATAAGCTGGATACCTGCCATGTCAGGTATCATGAAAGGTTTTGTGGCCATGTCAGGTGCCATCATGAAAGGTTTTGTGTTCCAATTGCCCTGAAAGGACTGAGAGGAAATTCTCTACCCTTCAAAAACATGGGTTCAGAAAATGTCTTGTCTCACCCTTCATTTGGAAGACTTTCAGCTATAAATGGTGCATTTATATCTCTTCTTACCCAAAGTCTTCCATAAAAGGAAGGAAAACCACAACCCAAGAGCTGGAAGAAGATGAAAGTAGGTAGGTGATCAAGGGCATAATGTCACAGTCTGTGGATTTTGCCAGTGATCTACATTTTGGAATCTCTGTCCCTGGATTTACTACACTGCGCTCTTGGGCTGTGCTGGAATTCCTGCCCTTAGGACTGTGCTATGAGCCTTTCTCCCTCATCCCTTTTTCCTTCTCAAAAGTAATCAAAATTATAATGAATTAATCATTTATCTGTTTCACAGGCTCTGGGAAGGATGGCTCTGACACAATTGCAGTAGCACAGAAAGTAGAACAATTACAGTTTATTTAATTCTTGGGAACCTTCTAA
This sequence comes from Zonotrichia leucophrys gambelii, assembly GCF_028769735.1. Taxonomy (NCBI): domain Eukaryota; kingdom Metazoa; phylum Chordata; class Aves; order Passeriformes; family Passerellidae; genus Zonotrichia; species Zonotrichia leucophrys. The sequence goes on from NC_088175.1 coordinate 34,298,525, forward strand.
GATGATGGTGTTGCTGAAGTCCCTGTCTTTTGAAACTGTATCCAGAGCAGCTCACATGGAGAGTAAGGTGACATAATAGGATTGCAGACTTAGGAAATGCGACTATTGGATCTTTCCAGGAAAGAGCTATTACAATTGAAGGATTTTTCCATGTTAGCTAGAGCAGTGATTGTATTTGAAAATGATTTTTCATTCTTGCTATGGAAGACTTAATTTAGCTGGTATGTGTAAGAAAATTCTTTTGACAGCAGCCCTTTCAATTTGTCTGCCTTGAAGGCAGCAGTGTGCAGCTGCATGGATGGTAATCCCATCTGTCCAGTGCAAACTGCGGAAGAGGATCATGCAGAAATGTGGTTAGAACAAGCTTTAGCTGTGGCTGCTGCATGTTTCCACCAGGCAGAGTGCTCAGGGGAGATCAGCAGTACCCTGTGCTGGGCAGTGTTGTTGGGAGAAGGACTGGGGAGGGTGTTTAGGTTGTGCTCAGTGTGGCCGAGAGACCAGGTGTCAAGGGGAAGGTGGTGGCAGGGAGAAAGGATCAGAATCTCCCACAGCTGAGCATTTGCTCCTGGAAACCAATTAAAACTACTTCTAGCAAAAAACACCCGAAGCTGAGGATTTCAAAACTGGATTTTAAATTAGTAGTTTAGGCATAGCATATTACTAGATCATTTTATCTGGAGGCCACAATTGATGAGGCAATGCCCTAACAACTGGCTTTGGGGACTGACTGGTAGTGCTGCAGCTGGAGGAACAAGCCCTATACAACAAGTGGGATCAGAAGGGATTTTGTGCCCCTATAAATGCTGCATTTAACTAATGACTCGGATTTAATCTGCTTCTCACTGCATAAAATAGATGGACATTTTTCTGGCATTATTTTCCATTAACTGATACTGAAGGGTGGAGGAGAAGTCATAATCCAAAAGCCAACAAATGATGTTGCGGGTGGTGTTTGCATTTCGTGTAGATTTGAAAACCTGCTGGCTCCCGCGGCCTGAGCAGGGCTGGTCTCTGCCCTTCTGCCCCGGGCAAGCCAGCGGGACGGGCGTCTGCCAGGCCAGAGGAGGCCGCGGAAAGGCTCGGAGGGTCCGTTCACCCCTTCCTCCGGTCATCCATCCCCGGCAGCCGCCCGCGGCCACCCCCCGCACCCCCTGGACACGGGCTCCACCGAGGGAGGGCTCCTCGGTCGGCGGAGCAGGAGCCGGGCGCCGCGGCGGGGGCGGTTCCGGGACCCCCGTGAGGCCGCGCCGAGGGATGCCGCGGCGCGGGACCGAGCCCGGCGCGGTGCCGCGGCGCGGGGGGCGCGGGCCCGTCCCTTCCGGGGGCGGTGCCGCGGGCGGCGGCCCCAGCCGGGCTGCAGGGAAGCGCCCGCCCCTGCCGCCCCCGGCGCGGTAAGATGGCGGCCGCGGCTCAGGCGCTGAGCGGCACCGGGCTGCTCCTGGCCGCCGCCGCCCTCGCCCTCCTGGCCGTGGCCATCGGCACCGACTCCTGGTACGAGACAGACGCGCGGCGGCACCGCGAGCGCTGCCGCGGCTTCGGCCACAAGCGCAGCGACCCGCCCGGCTCCATGTCGGCGCCCAGCTCGCACCTGCCGCTCCGCGCCCGACCCCCGCGGGCGCTCCTGCCCGGGCGCCCCCCGGCCCCCGCCCCGGCCGCCGCCGCTTCCGCCGCGCTGGACTCGCACTGCGGCCGCCGCTTCAACTCCACCGTGTCGGGGCTCTGGAGGCGCTGCCACCGCGCGGGCTACGAGCCGGACAGCGAGGAGCTCATCCGGAAAGGTGCGGGGGCGGGGGGCGGTGGCGGCCCCGCCGCTGTCCGTGGTGCTGAGCGCGGTGCCGCCGGGGCTGCGGGCGGGGCGGCGGCTGCCCCTGCCGGGGCAAGAGCGGGCCGGCGGGCGGGCGCGGATGGAGCCGTGGCTCCCTGGCGTGCGGGGAGCGGCGAGCGCGGCCCTGACCCCATCCCGGGTCCTGTGCGCCTCCCTCTCTGCTGGAAATGCTGCAGTGCTGGGTGGGACCGCGTCCTCAGAGAGCCCCTTCGGGGGCCCAGTGCAGGGCCTGACTCGGTGGGCGTCCTCCTAACCCTGACGCTTCCTTCTCATTGAGTGCCGAGAAACAATCAGTGTTGTTGATAGCACTGTGATTTTTTGCAGCAAGGTGAAAGGGACCTGTTGTTCCCATTCTAGCATGAGGGAGTTCTCATTGCTGCAGTAGATTGCCAGGCTTTCATGGTGGCAGATGTCACTCAGGGCCCCCGGGGAGAAAGGAGAGAAAGCTATGGATCTTCTGCTGTTGTGGCACATGGTACAAAGCCAAGCAGGCCATGAAGTATAAATATAAGTCCTGCATTTAATGGTACAAATAACGTAGTGGGCTGACCCATGAAGTCAATGGGTTATGTATGGTTAATAATAAATAACAGACTTAGTGTTCCAGCAGGTACATATTAGCACAGAGAGAGTAGGAGTTGGGAAAAGTGCTTCCATTGAGGCACAAAATGGAAATGCTATCTTAAGAAAGCGAGAGCAGTTCTTCAGCTTGGCTTCCAACTGTGACGCCAGTCCTGCACAGCAGAGGCTGGATAGACTGGCACTGTGAATCTCAGCTCGTCTTTGTCCCTTCTTTCCAATGCACAGCAGTGACTCTTACTTCTCGAAACTCTAGTGCTGTGTGCCTGGCTTCTTTCTCAATTTATTCTCCTAGGATCCATTTTATGTCATTTCATTTTTATTTCCATGCTGAACTCCTTTCACTAAAAGGGGACTCATTAATTTCTTTCTATTAATTGTGGCTGTCATGTAAAATATTTATCTATTTTTCTGCTTCACATCAAGCAAAATGCTTTCAGCTCCAGCTGAGATTAGCTAAGATGGGGGAACAGGTGGGAAGATACTAGTTTGGTCTCAGTACTTCTCTTTCTAAGGTATTTTCCCAACACCACAACAAGTCACATAGAGAGGCTAGAGTCTGCATTCTATATGTAGGCCATTACAGGGTGGTGAATGGTCTTCCTCAGTGTTTGATGGGTAAAACTGGAAGGACTCTAAATCCAGAATGTTTTCTGTCTACTCTGTTTCCTTTTTCCCCCAGCTGTTCTAATAAAAGACCTTACCTTTCCCTACAAAAACCATTGCCCCCCTTATATTCTTTGCCTATTAGGTCTGCAGTTGCTACTGTAAAGATTTATGTGTCATCTTACAGAGGGAAATTATTAATAATAGTTCTTGTAGAATCAGATCTTTAAATAGATATGACTCTCTTATCCCTTCTCCTGACCTGCTTTACTAGCAGCCTTTCCTCGTTCCCACTGTGTCTGTCTTTTCTCTGACAACTGTGATTAAGCAGCCTTTTCCAACTGATGGTCAGGTGTGGCTGCATCTGAGCTGTTCTCTGTAGCATGATACCAGATCTGGTGCTTCTGAAAAGGAAAAGCTGGTATTTTTTCCCCTGGTGTGACCTGAAGATTGCTCCTGTGCACTGCTGGAAGTCCTATTCCTCCTCAATTTGCATTAAGTTTTCAGCTAGCTCTTTGGTGATGTGTGATGCCTTTCTTTATTCCTAGTATTCCTTAATCTAGTGAAAGAGGAGTAAATTTTTTCCAACAGTTCTGTGGTAATTTTCGTTTGGGTTTATAGTCTCCATTTTTTTCTAGTCTCTGGAATAAGATTTCTTTCCTTTCTGCATCTCTCCTGAATTCTGAATAAATTACCTAAGTCCATAAATACACATACTCATAGATAATTCCATAGATTTGTAGTCCATCTAATCTGCTGCTATTAATACAAAGCAGTTTCATGGAAACTTGCATACTTGAACATTGTAGCTAATGATGCGTATACAAGCATCCATTTATATATCTGGGATATTTAAAAAAGCAAAATATATTCACTTCATATATTTAAAAGGAAAAAACTAGTCAGAAAATGTAGTGCAAAACTGAGAGGTGGGAAATGTTTAAATGTAAGATGGGAATGATATGTGAGATTTTTCTTATAATGCAAAATGACTGTTTTGGAACTGTGAAAAAATACAGTTTTGTTTTAAAAATACAATTAAAAGGCAAAAGAAGGAATGATGTAAAAACCACACAGGGGAAATGGAGATTAGCAAGATGTAAGAGATAGAAGGCGAAGAACTGAACCATTTGGTGGGGAAACAGAGGATCTCTGTGCACATATGGGAGGTTCTCTGAGTGTAAGAACAGGAGCACTACACGTCATCTTCTAGAGCCTGTGCTATGTGGATTCCACATTCAGTAACTGATGCTACAAAAACCATCTGCATGGGCTGTTCTTAAGTAGTGAGGTCCTGCAAGGGTTCATTATATATTGTTTAGGCATCTTCTCTACCTATTGGTAGAGTAAAAAAGTGTTGCTTACAAAATGGTGACAGTAGAAGATGATAAATTGGGAAAGATCCATTCTAACAGGCTGCTTTGGATGACTTGGTGGGCTCATTGAACATGTGCTTTAACATCTCAAAACTGAAGGAATTGAAAAACAAAATGTTCATCACTGTTGATAAACCAGGGATTTTATTGCTTTTCAGGCTTGCTCTGAAAAGTCTCTGGAGTGGGACTGGTACATCTCATATATACTGAGAAGACTTCTTGGCACCACAATGTAGCTGAGAAAGTGAGGAGAGCCACTGGATCCTAAAGCAGAGGAACACACCAGTTTGGGGCCATAGTGAGGCCCTTGAGAGAAAACTGCTCAATCCTGGTGTCTGTGCTTCCCATTCTTTCTCACTGATGAGAAGTGGGAAGAGTTACAGGATTGCCGGTCAGGTCTGTAGAGGATCTATTATAGTGGCATGTTTAACAAACTTGATCTGTTTGGTCATGGTCCTTGGTAAGTATGTTCTGTCAGAGTTCTTGTGGTATTTTAAAGGTTGATTCATTTGATCTGGTGGCCCTTGGGTGACAGTGTGGACAGAGTGAATGCATGGCTGTGGTGCTCCTTACAATCCTGGGCAGAAATGGTAGGAAAAGGCCTGGAAGCTTCAATGGCCAATTGGTCCCTGGGCATGAAGGAGGGGAGGGCCAGGCCTCACATGGTATTTAGTTGCTCACTGGCCATGGCTGCTCATGGGTAGGAGGGAGTCTCTCCCAGCTGTGTGAGAGTTGAACTGCTCTGATACTGGGCCACACAGCCACAGAATTGAAAATTACCCCCTCCATTTCTTCATAAACCTCTGGCACATTGTGTAAAGAAAACCTGCATGTGTCAAAGCTGGAGACAAAAACTAAGCTGGAAATCAGGGTGTGCTAAGCCCAGGATTACAGACTGAATGTATCACAGCAGGGTTGGGGTTTCCATGTTTCTGGCAGTTTAGGAACTGCCTGGGTATCTGGCTAGTCTAGCAAGCATCCTCTGACCTTTCCCATCCTTCGTCTTCAGTCAGGAGAAAGGACTCATCCAGAGACACTCTGTATACTCTTCCAAGGGGAACCTATCTGCAGTTGCAATCCTGAGGGGTAAAAAAAACATGTTGAGGACAAGGTGTTAGAAACAATGTTGGCTGTGAGAAGGCACAGGAATGTAGCTGGGCCATGAAAGTGTCAGTGTGACACTGCTGGATGCCGTTCATGTTTATTGTTTAATCAAGAAAATTGTACATGCAGTGTGACTCTCACAGTGTTCTGTTAAGGCCCTTAGAAATGCTGGCATCAGGCTGTCCATCTAACCTTTTTCTTGGATGTGTGCTTTATGGTTAACTAATGACCTGGAGGAGAAGGAAGCACCTGCCTCCTTCTGTCCTGCATTCCCAATGTACTTGTGTGCCAAAACAGACAACACACGCTTGTTGTTCACTGCATGACTCTGTTCTATTCAAGCCCTTGCCTGAAGGCAAAAGTTTGAATTTTGGCAGGCTTTCTTATGGTACTTGTCTGAGTGTGTTGTAAAAAAAAGGAAATCACTTTGCTAGCAGGTTTCTGAAATGGAGGGCAGGATGCTGTCCCTCTTTTATAGACTGCAATTTCAGGTATGTAAGGCTCAGGTCCAAGGACATACTGGAGTACCTTTGAAACACCTTTTACTTAACAATATTTTAGACTGCAATCCTGATTTTGATTTTTACTTTTTTTCTTGAGTACTTAGAGAACAAGGTGTTATATGGCTTTAAATGCAGTCCTGTAGAGTACCTGGCCATATTTGAGTGCATGGCATCTCTCAAATGAGACTTAGAGATTCACTCAGAAAATGAGAAACACAGGCTAGTGATGAAAAATGCAAAATTGAGGTTCTGAAAGGTGCCTGGGTGCGTGTTAAAATTTCCTGGGAGAAAGTGTCTTAGGTATCCAGCTGAGATCACACTCACTGCTTCTCCAAGTCCCTGACTCTCTTGTCTGCCTATTTCAACTTTTCTAGAAGATCTGCAGAGAGAGGCCTCCCTTGTTTTGCCTATGGTGGCTCACATTAGAGTGGGTCCAGCTTGTGCTTTCAGGAAAATGGAATCTTGTTGGAAAAAGAGCTTGTTCTGGTGTGATCAAAGGCTGTTTCCAAGCCTATGGATTAGAGGTCAGCACTGAGCTAAAGCCCTGAAATCTGTGCACTCCTGAGCTTTTTTTTTTTTTTTTTTTTCAAATTTTGCTGTTTTAATATAATTGTTGTGTGCTAACTATATAAAATCAGCACTTTGAATTCTGGGGAAGAAATGATTAGGAGTACAGTTTTTAAACCAGAGGCAGAATGAATTGATGTCCAAAAATTTCTAAATAACCAGTTTTGTATGGGAAGGTGGAGAGGTTTTAGTTTTAATTTACATCTTAAACTCTTGGAATAATAAAGAGCCAATATTTTTCTTAGTGATGTCTTAGCTGAGGAGTCCATAGCTTTGATCATAAGGGATGTATGTCTCTAGTCTTTGCTTTTTCTTTAATGAGCTATAAAAATAGTAATCCTTGCTCTTATTTAAAGTGCTGCTTCATATGTACTACTTTTATGATCAGGAAATGTAAGTGCATAAATAATACTTCTAATGAATGCAGTGCATTATAATCTGAAATCTGATGTCATTAGTTCTATTACATATTTCTCAATAATCCATGCAAATCGTGTCCATACTGAAATTGAGTTCAGTCAGCAGTCACAGGTGAAATTTGATTAGATACTGTGATATGTTGTGTATGGCCTAAGTTCTTAACTCAGATGTCTGCAGCCTTTGCAGTTGCACTGGCACCCTCTGACACTGGGTTGTGTTGCTGACCATTGGCACAGGCAGCTCCAGAGCCCTGTCCTGAGGAAGTGCCAGGAGGGAGAGGAGGGAGAAGTGCTCAGCAGGAGAGGGCCCCTGGCTGCAGGTGAAGGGCAGCACCTCTGCGCATTGTGTGCAGCTGCTGCAAGTGCTCTGTGCTGCTGGGGAAGCAGCAGGGAGCCACAGCAAGGGAAGGGGTGCTGGGAAGCACAGCTGAGAATTGGAGCCCACTTGAAATGGGAGGAAATTCAGATCACCTTTCCCTCCCTGGCCTGTTGGCTGGAATTGTCTGGGCCTCTCATATGCAGCTTCTGATCTTGTGAAATGGGGGCTTCCTCTTTGCAGATCCTTGCAGAAACCAGGTCAGTACAGTCCCAGTGAATATTGTTAGAGAACAAAATCAAGCTTCTCATTGCTGCGGGAGCCACAGAGAGCTCAGTTCTTCTGGGTTTTCTAGTGTCTTTTGCAAAGCTGATCACTGAATCTGCAGCTCTCTGCTAGTGATTGTTCACCAGCTTAATTGCTCACTGCCCAGTTGATTGTTTTTGAATGGTTCTTCTGCTCTATCATTCAAATAGTGGTAATGGCCCTGTAGCCACTGTTTAAGAGAAACTGTTTCTACTATTTAGCTCTTTTATCTTTCTGGTTGCCCTCTTCTACTCCACCATCCATGTTTATTCTCCCCCAATTTCTAAATTAAAAATCCCTTTCAAGACGAGCACGCTTGTAAGTTCACATTTACGTTTGGGGTACACTTTTCTTTAAGCTATTATGGAAACATAGTATTCTACCTGAATACTACTGTTCCCTGAAAGTAAAGCAAAGAGCCAATGACTATTGGAGAGAATTCAAAAGATTCTTCTATGCAGTTCACTTTCCAGCATTCATTCAAAATTTTCAAAGTGTTACAATTCTGTCTTCTTAGGGATGAAGCGGTCCTGTTGGTGCTTGGCCACATTCTTGTCTCCTTAGACATCCCAAAAAAGATCACAGCAGTTCCTCTAGAAAGCTTTTAGACGTGTTTTTCCTGACTCTCATTACTAACTTCAGCTGTTGCTTCTTGGAGAGACACCTGGCTCCTGCTTTGCCGGTGTTTCTTTGTAGGTTCTCTCCCCTCCTAATCCCAAAGCCTTTGAAGTAAACAGCTCTTTTTTGGCTACGTTTGCCCTGTTACTGAACGAAGGCTTCCCCTGTGTGAGCTCTGCTGGGCCAGCCAACCCAGCGGCGCGTGCGAGGCCAGGGGGCTTTCCTGCTGTTTCACACCGATGTCTCTTCACAGGAGTCATTCAGCGCTGCACTGCTGTGAAGTACCACTACACCTCCAGCTCTCTGCCTCGCAACTTGCCCATCAACATCACCAACACCATCCGGCAGGATGAGTGGCACGCGCTCCGTAAGTGGCCCTGAGCAGGCTCAGGAATGTTTGCATCACTGAATGCCCTAACGCAGTGCCAGCTGAGGGCTGGCATCACCTCATCTAAGCATGGCACTGGGCTCTAAGCATAGAGACAGATTGATTAGTGAGGAAGTGCAAGCAGCCAACTGTGTGATTGGAAGGGGACATGGGATTTGGAGGGGCTTAAAGCTGGGAATTTAGGAATACAGATGTATGTAGTGATGTGCAAGGTGTCATCGTATTCTGGATCTGAGCACAGAGAGTTCCTAGCTGGCTTACAGCAAAGGTGCTGCATCATTGTATAGATCCTGTTGCAATTTTCTGTGTGCACACCAGTGACCTGATTCAACCCCCTGGTGACCAGTTTTTTTAGGGAACATCTCAGTTTCTCTTTGCACCAACACCCGGCCCACAAGCTGCCTTACGCCCAAGTCCTTCCCACACGGATAACTGACCTGTAGCCTGTGACTGAGAATGATCTAATCAGTTTTTTTTTTGCTCTCACTTCTCTCTGGTTTTTTTATTCTATTGCTTACATAATTCAACATAGCCCCTGTCATGTGAGAGTCAGTGCCAAGGAAATCCTAGTTCAGCTGGAGACTGAACTAGGAGGAGACAAGAACGGCAATTTTACTATGGAAAGCAAAGTGCTGTTCATGACACTGGTACCCAAGCTTTTTTTTTAGAGCTTGTTACTGGAGTTGTTCCCATAATACTGTATTGATCTGCTGTCTGCTTCTATCTTCCCACTATTCCTCTTTTCAGTTCACACTGTGTGCCTCCCATGCACTAATCCTTTAGTCCTCTCCAGTGTCCCCTCTTGCTTCTTCTATTTTCAGCAGAAAATTTCCCCCCCCACAAACTCTGTCACAAAGAAAGATGTCACAGCAAAAAAAGAAAGAAAAAAAAAACCCTTGCAGTACTAACATGAGTTTGTGATGTACCCCTTCTGTCCCATGCTGGGGAGTATTTGGCTGATACTTTGGATAGAAATGCTCTCCAGTTACACAGTGTGCAGCACAATGGAGCCATTTTAGATGGATTCCCTTAGTTTCAGTGTAATGCGCAAACTACCTCAAAGAAGCGACAGGAGGAGAAGTCCATGGTTGAAATATAAACGTTAGAACCAGTAAATCCACATCTGGTCTCTGCACTGGCTGTTTTGTCTAGGTACTGCCATCTTCATGTCTTTTTGTCTTCCTTTTCTCCTTATCCTTCAGATCTGCGGAGGATGACAGCTGGCTTCATTGGCATGGCCGTCTCCATCATCCTGTTTGGGTGGATCATTGGTGTGCTGGGCTGCTGCAAACAGCAGGAGCTCATGCAGTACGTGGCTGGGCTGCTCTTCCTAATGGGAGGTGAGAGCCTTTTGCTTCTGCTCCTCAAGTCACCACATTCAGTATTGCTGCCTTGTAAAAATAAAAGTAACATCAGCCCACCACAACTACATGAAGCAGTTTCTTAGTGCAGCAAAATGTCAGCTCAGTGCAGTTACTACTTCCAGCACTGGGCAGGACCTGTGCTTGCATGGGTGCTGCATGTTTCTTAGTAGACCCTAATGTGTGTGCATGAGCCTTCTGCTCTAGAGGGCTGGTGTGTAGCCACGGGGGCCATGTGCACAAATAGCACAGTCCTCTGGCTTGCTCCAAGTGTGCAGCCTGTGGCTCCTGTCAGACAGCTCAGCCCAGTTTTCCCTAGGAATCATAGCAAACAAACATAAGTTAATGTGGAGCACTTTCTGGTACTCAAAGATGCTTAGATCTTCATGTAATGATGAAGTCCAAACCAGCCAAGCCTGGGAGGACATTGGCCCAATGATAAGGATGTGAGCTCAGTGCTTGCCAGGGGCATTACATCTGTTTGTCCTGGGTGGGAGCAGCCTTTCTGTATGACCAAAGGATTTTCTGAACTTTGGTTTTTCAGCTTGAAAATGGGCAGTATAGACCTGGAGTCTAGTGTAGTAGTGTATATTAAACATACTGGAATGCCTTGTGTTTTCGTAGGCTTTTTCTCCTCTATACAGGTGTTCAGTGAATGTGTAGCAGATGACAAAAATCTGGGCACACTTTGTGGGCCTAGGGTACAGCTGGCAGAAATGTGTGTGCTGCTAATGGAAACCAAAAAGTGCTGCATGTTGCAGCCCTGGGATTCAGTGAGCTAATTACCTTTCATAAGAGAAACAGGCCAAGTACTGTCTGGAACCTGATGACATTAGACACTGGAAATAGTCTCAGGAGAATCAAAGCATGATGACCTATGACTGAGCTCAAAATTGCAATGAAAGGTGCTAAGGTAGTACTGGTTATTGGTAAAGCAAGGTGTCCTGTAGTCCTACATGTTTTCCCTTTTTTTTGTTTTGTTTGTTTTTTTTTGTTTTTCTCACCTTATAAGGAGAGTGGCCAGTATGACTGCAGAAAAAACCCCAAGGGTAATTCTTGATTTTGAAAATGCATGACTTTGAAAATACTGAGGGAAAAACCAGAGCATAATTAACCTGTCTGAGGGCAGTGTAGAACCCTCTTGCTTTTCTCCTGCAGGTACTTGCTGTATCATCTCACTCTGCACATGCGTAGCTGGGATCAATTTTGAGCTATCCCGCTATCCTCGCTACGTCTATGGGCTGCCAGAGGACATCAGTCATGGCTATGGCTGGTCCATGTTCTGTGCCTGGGGGGGCCTGGGCCTCACCCTGCTGGCTGGGTTCCTCTGCACTTTGGCCCCATCACTCAACACCTCCCGGGCATCTGTACAAAAACCCAGACAAGAAAATGGGGCCGTGTGACCCCAGAGAGCGAGGAGAGACTCTGGAAAGCGCAGCCTGGGCAGAGCTGTGGGTTAACACCAGGAAGAGGTGGCATGTCAGCGTGTGGGGAGCAGTGCCAGAGCTGTCGGAATGCCAGCCCATGGGACGCTGCTACAGCCTCCAGTCGCAGACACGGACATTGCAAGTAACTCCAGGTCTGAATTATTGGCAACTTGATCATTGATGGTTTAAGGGGGACAGTTCTTTCAATTTGTTTTTCTTCTGTTTACAAGGGATTAAGTCCAAGATTGTGTCTTTTTTTGTGCTGTTTTTTGAACTGTACCTCCATGGTCCTGTTATTGTCCAGTTGTAAGGGATGTTTACGCACCAACTCTATTGCTGCAGGTCTGTGTAATTCAGACCCAATTTAGGGCAAGGAGCTAAGTGAAGTTGGCTTGAACACTTTTGCAACAGGCATGTCTTGTGTTGGCTCAGGCCATCCTTTCCCAAAAGAACCTTGATCTAAGCTGAGGTTTAGGCCAAAGAATTAGCCCATTCTTAGTATTAATTTATTTAAATCAGAAACCTGTGCTATTCTATGCTCGGATTCAGCTATTTACTCACTACTCAAACTGTTTCCAAAAGGAGCTAGCTGTAACTGAGCAGCAAGACTCCAAGAAAACTCTTACAGATTCTGGGAAAGCAGAGGAAAGTTTTTCTCAGCTTCTTACACAGTGAAGGTTATTCATCTGGCTAACATACCCTTGTTTTAATGGGGAGATGTATGCAACATGCAGCTTTTAACTATTCCACCAGAGGTACATTTTTCAAAATGTGTCATAGTTTGAGCTGCCAGGATCAACTTTCACTTCTGAACTAACTTCTGGGTGCAACTCCTGCTCTGTGAAAGGAGATGAGTAATTCTCCCTGAGCTCAAATAACAGTACTGCTAAAATAGCAGATGTACAGCCCCATCTAACATTAGTGTTCAAAGGAACCACAGTGTATTTTCCTCAGGAACGCGTGGCTTCTGCCCCTTCCACTGTCAAATGCCCTGAGCGCAGCGTGTCAAGAACACGTGTGTTCTGCTGGAACAAGATCCCTCTCCAAAATGAGCACTAAGGACTTGGTACCAGCACAAGTACTAGGGTTAACTCAGGAACATCAGCCAAAGTACTTTGGAGTGCATTTTTCTTTCATCCATCTATTCTTTTTTTCCTTCTTACATCCCCGCCCCTCTCCCAAGTGTCCAAAAACTGCACAGGTAAAGATGAGATGGCCAGCATTTGGAGATGTTTACATTGTATTTAAAATACAATACAGTGGCATGTAAGATACTTAATGCTAAAGTCAGTGTATTTATGAAAAGTGTAATTTTTAAATGGAAGTTGTAATTCTCAACTGGCATTAAAAGTACTGAAAGACTTGCTCGGTGGATGAAACCTTGAATTCTTTATGACTACTGACCTGACTGATTCCCCAGAGAGCTCACATACACACACCAGCAACAGTGTTAAAGCTTCAAGAGTAAAGTTCACATGACAAAGTTAAAACATCATTCATGTGTGAATTATGTTAACCCTTGCAAAGTGAGTGTTCAAAAGTTTCAAACTCTAACCATGCTGCAGGCTGTTCACTGGCTGTGCAGGCAAGAACCAGGGATGCTGTCTGAGGTGCAGGTCATCAATATCATGGTACACTTACTGCAGTATAGTCTCCTGGTCCTCATGAGGAAGTATCAGAGCAGGGTTTAATCCAGTGCTAGCTGGAGGAGGGTCCAAAGGCAGCATGGAGGGCACAGTGCACAGGAGGCTTTTAGCCTGCCTTTACACAGATGTAGAACCACCAAGCAAGGGTGACAGCCCCAACACATCAGGGATTTGTTTTTAAAGGGAAAAAAATGCTTTATTTTTTCCAGACAGAAAGTGTTACAGTCCAGTCTATTCATGTCCTCTGCCAAGGTGACAACCCTGACTGGGCAGGGATCAGGCATAGTACTGCAGATTGGCTTTTTTCTTTGCTTGAACTTCCAGGATTCCTTCCATGTAGTCCTCGTGGGTGAGCTCTGTAGCTCCACGGCGGAGGGCAATCATCCCCTGCCCAACGAGACAGTATTTAGAGAGGGAATGTGTGCACCACACCATTCCAAATAGCTGCTCCATTCTAGCTTTCACATTCCCTCCCATCAGTGCTATTCCTAAGGAGGAATACTCACCGCTTCGACACACACAGCCTTGCACTGGGCTCCATTGAAATCATCTGTGCAGCGAGCCAGTTCCTCATAGTTCACGTCAGGGCTAATATGAGCAAATGGGAAAAAAAGTCTGAGAACATGTACCAAATAGAAAAAGCAACGTAGGGACTTTCCTCAGCCCCACAGTGAGCTCCCAACAAATGACTGCCAACCACTTCTCAGCCCTGAGGTACCATAAGAAGTGACAAAAAGAGCCCCAGGCGGCCATACCTGACATTCATTTTGCGTGAATGAATCTGCATAATTCTGGCTCTGGCCTCTTCATTAGGCATTGGGAACTCAATCTTCCGATCTAATCGTCCAGAGCGGAGCAAAGCTGGGTCCAAGATATCAACCCGGTTGGTTGCAGCGATCACCTAAGTAGAAGTAGGATCATCAGTGTGAGGTACCTGGAAGACAGGCCTCTTCTCCCCAAAGATCCACCAAGCTTCTTCCCTGGACATTGTTTTCCATCCCCTGCTAGAATGCCCTGGACCTCAGCAGCACTCCCTGCTAGCTCCCAACCTTGACTTGTGTGTTGGGCTGGAAACCATCGAGTTGATTAAGCAGCTCCAGCATGGTCCTCTGCACCTCCCGGTCACCGGCCTTCTCACTATCAAACCTGAGGGGAAACAAGAGTAAAACCATCAGTATGAACCTGACCACCCTGTCCCTATGTTTTTAATCACATCAAAACACAGAATTACTGGAGTTCACGCTCCTTGGTTGAGGTGTTCCAAATTTTTCCTTGAAACTACAGTTCTACCATGATGAGGACTGCAACTAGAATAACTGTCAGCAGCACCTAAGACTTATTTAGTCCTTACAGCTGAATGGGGCTTATGTTGTCCAGGCCTACGTAGTAAATGAGGGCGAACATCTCCAGGTACCTGCTGCTATCAGAAAATAGTTTTATACAGCAGGAGGCTATCAGACAGATCCCAAGTCTGACAAACTTTGCTCCTGCGCCCAAGGACTGTGGCAACTGCTATCCATCTGTGACTTTGTTCACACTCTCTTTCTGAGTAAGTCATGCTTTAAAAGGCTCTGCTTACATACACAGGCAAAGGAGGCTGCTAGGCAGCTCCCAAGAACTCTACAACATGGACTACAGCTCACCTTTTAGTGCCAATGGCATCCAGTTCATCAATAAATATGATGGAAGGAGCTTTTTCCTTTGCGAGAGCAAAAGCATCGCGTACCAGCTTCGCTCCATCACCAATGAACATCTGCACAAGCTGTGGGCCTGCCAGCTTCAGGAACGTGGCCTGGGAGGTGAAAGAGAATCAATCCTAGGCCTCATTTCACAATAGGGTCACTTCTGAGTACTATAAGAAGCCATTAATAAAAACAAGCAAGGAAGCAAACAGACAGGAAAATCCCAGCCTTTGTAACACCAATTTGTGCGTATGACCCTCTTCCCCTGGAGGTGTTCTTGCTCTTTGTCAGTACTACTCTACAGCTGCACACACTTTCACAGGTTCCTTTTACCTTGGTCTGGGCAGCACATGCTCGAGCTAGAAGTGTTTTCCCTGTTCCTGGAGGCCCATACATAAGGACTCCTTTGGGTGGCTGTATACCCAAATTTTCAAATTTCTCCTTATGATTCATCGGCAGGACAATGGCCTCCACGAGCTACAACAAGAGAAAAATATTAATACATAAACCCATTCTTCTCCACAGATCCAAGCTGCCTGCTTTTGAGTTGGAAGTTAGAAGAGGCTGTCCACAGTCACAGCAGAAACTATACATAAAGTATCACCTCTTGGATTTGTTTATCCAGCCCCCCGATGTCACTGTACTGCTCGGTGGGCCTCTCATCCACCTCCATGGCCTTCACTCGTGAATCATACTCAGTAGGCAGAGTTTCCAGGATCAAGTAAGAGTCTTTGTTCACCCCCTGTAAACACAAGTCCTTTGCTTTTAACAGGTTCCCTCAGATAGCACTTAATAAACATGCAATCAAAGCTGATTAACTAAATCTCAAGGATGCAGGAATAACCAGCTTTGACACAGGCATTCATCAAATCACCCCAGCTTGGCAGAGTGGACAATGCCACAGTCACATTTTAAACAAGTGGTCCAGTTTATTTACAATAAAAAGACAGGGTTTAAAAAACTTACTAAGTGGTCTCTAAGCTTTCAGCACCTAATTGTATGTATAAAAGACACACACCCCAAAATGCTTTTCTTTACTACAAACAGTAGTAACTGAGCCCATAATACCTATCTATGAAAATTTTAGTAGAGAATGATCTTGGGGAAATCTGGACAGATTTGTCTTCTTTCTTAAAAGCAAGCCATATGCAATTTTCTGGCCACCATCATATCCAACAATCACAATAGAATCACTCACCACCAGATCTCCAGGCTTCAACTTCTCAGCATCAACCAACCCAATAACAGGCAGGAAATATGTCTGTAAAAAAGAAACCAAAGTGAGCACAACCAGATGTAGTGGGAGAAGATCCTCTGCATCACTCCTCACACCTGGTTGGGCACATGGCTCTTACCTGACGTGTAGAGGTCTTGATCACAGCACACTTGCCCTTTCTCTGGGAATCCAGGTCAATGTTTGCTCCATCCTCCTCCTGGTCATTTGGGTCAACATCCAGCAGCTGAAAACCAGGGTGAAAGAGTTCAAAACAATGTAACCAGGCTAGCAGGAATGATCCCAGGATTAATGCTTCTAACATACATGCAGTAGAAGAAATAAAACTTTTCATCATCCATCAGGAGTAGAATCCTGAAAGCATTAAAGCTGTCCTGTAAAAATTGATTTCTTCCTTTCCTTATGAAGCAGCATGCAATAGTGCATAGAAAGATGTTACAAAATTCAGAACAAAGTAGTAGCTAATGGCACTGATTCCTTCTCCCGTACAGCAGCAGCTCACATTAAGGCTTAGCTCATTAAGTTTTTAAACAGTAGTACAAAGCAATCTCATTTTTAATAGCAAACTATGAGCATTCTTTTTCCTATTATCAGAATTACTGAACTACAAAAGGAATGTGATAAAGTAACAGAGCCATGGCCTTTCATTTGCTGTTTCACAAGTTACAGAGAGCATGTGTCCAATTTCAGATGCTCAAGTTAACACTCAGAAGAGCTGTGCCACCCTCTGATGGTTGTTAAGTACAGATGAACAGTACCCAAAGCCTAAAGAATGACCCAGAGAACAAGTGGGCAAGAGACGTGCACTTCCAGGTCACAAATAAAACCAACAGAAAACTCTGAAAATCCTGGCTCTGGCAGCACTGGCAGTCTGAGAATACCCCAGGTCTTGAATCCCTGATGAGCTCCCTGCCTCTATAAATTGCACACACTTCTCCTATCACTACGTAAAAGCCCACCACCCTCACCTCAATGACATTGGAGACAAGGTATGGCAGCGTTTTGTTCACTTTGATCTTTTCACTGTTTTCTTTGATCTTGTCTTTCATGGCCTGGAGCTCGTGGGTCACTCTCAGTACCTCACTCTTCATGATCTGCAATTGGTACACAGAAGAAAAAGGAATAGTGTCAGAAAACTGAGGCAAGATAAAATTAATAGGTTGTTCCAAAAGCAAACCGTTACAGAAATCTAAGTCTGAAGAATAAAGGGAAATGTAATATATAAAAAAAAAGCAAAGCCAGCAAATTAGCCAAAATTTGCTAGGAATCAAGGCTATACAATCCATTCTGGTCTCTAACTAATCAATAACTCCAAATAATTTCTTCCCAGTGTCACCTGGTAGCCTCAGCCTAATCAATATGCCCCAGATATGGCAACTGTGGTTTGGTTTGGATGTGATCTTTTAATAAACACAGATACAAAACACACACCTATTTCAGTTATGTTTTGCAAGGTGGTTGGAACTAGATGATCTTTAAGGTCCTTTGCAACACAAAGCATTCTATGATTCAGCCTGGAGAAGAGAGGGCTCCAGGAAGACCTCATGGTGGCTTTTCTGCATTTAAAGCTGTCTTGTAAGAAAGATGGGCACAGACTTTTTAGTAAGACCTGTTACAACAGGACAAGAGGGTAAATTTACGCTAGATATAAGATTTCTTAATAGTAAGGATAGTAAACCACTGCAACAGGTTGCCCAAATATGGTGGTTGCCCCATCCCTGGAAACATTCAAGACCAGGTTGGACAGGGCTCTGAGTAACCTGGTCTAGGTTAAAGATGTCCCTGCTCACAGCAGGAGTTGGCCTTTAAAAGTCCCTTCCAACCCAAACTATTCTATGATTGTATTAACTGTAAGGAAAAAAAATGCTCTAACAAAAAAGTTCTGTATCCCCATCCAACAGTGAGTACATTTACAGCCAACACAGATGTCTGCAGTGCTGTCTGGCTGACGGTGCCAGGCCTTGTCCTCTCTTTCCTGGTCAGTCACACAGTGTGCCAACACACACTTTGTGATCCCCACGGAAGTGACTGGGGCACCAAGGGATCTCAGGAGACCTGCTCACACCTGAACTGGTGTGTGCGATTCTGTTCCATGGGGAAATCCACTGTGCACTAAGAAACCGTCTTTTTAAAAGTCTTTATGCCTAAGCATAATACTGTGCTGTAACACATTCACAGGACAGAACTGTAACAGGAGCCAATACAGAATTTGTGAAATAAAAATGCAAAAAACTTAATAAATTTGATTTAATAAAAAAGTCTAGAAAACATTAAAGGAAAACTGCCTGAAGGAAGGGTTCTTACAAACATTTTGCAAATATAATGCTCTTACTATGAAATGAAGAAGGCTACTTCTACTCCTTACTGTATTCTGCAGTTTAAAAATAAGACACAGATTTCCCTTTACTGTCTTTAAAGAATAATAAAGTACATTAGTAAGTCAGAATTACTTGTGGAGCCTGAAGCAGTATAGGATGAAGTTACCCTACAGAATTTATGAAATATTTTATCTCAATAATGCTAACACTGGGCAGCAAACATTCTAAGTTTGTAAGTACTCTTTTATGCAAAACATGTCTATCACAAGACAGGTCTATCTGCTTAACATCTCCATGAATGAACAAGCAAGAGGAGGGAATGTTTTCTCCTCGTGTTTGCAGATGACACCAAATGGGGGGCATAGTCTAGGCGTTCAAAGGCAGAGCTGCCACACAGAAACCTTGCAAAAAACGAGAACACAGGTAAAGCCCCGCAGCAGGGAGGGAAGTGCCCCTTGCAGTGACACATGCTGGTGACTGTCTGGCTGAGGAATGGACCGGGGGGTCTCCGTAAGACAATAAACTGAACAGCAGCCAGCAATGTGCCCTGACAGCAAGGCATCCTGGGCTGTGCTATCAGGACTGCAGGCAGTAGATGGAGAGAAGTGTTGAGTCCTCTCTATTCAATACTTTTAGATCCCACCTAGAGCACTCAGTCCAGTTTTGGTGTCCCCCCCATACAGCAATGACATTGATAAACTGGACTGAGTTCAGCACAGGGCCACCAAGATGGCTGGGGGCTGGAGCATGGCCCCCCCCTGAGGGAGGTGGGTTTGTTCAGCTGGAGAACAGAACAGCTGGGGAAGGAGGCATCAGAGACTGAACCAGACACTTCACAGGAATACACAATGGGCAGATGAAATAAAGACTGAAACAGGTGCAGCTCAGACTGTAGCAAAGCAAATCTTTATCCTCACGAGGTCTGTTAAGCAGCAGCACTGAACACCCTGCGAAGCGGTGCACTATGTGTCTTTAAAGGCTTTCAAATTCCAACCGGATCAAGCCCTGAGTAGCCTAAGTTATGGCTGACCCTGCTTTGAGAAGGAGTTTGGCCTGGAGGTCTGCTCAAGTCCCTTCCAACCTAAATTACCCAAAGATCCTACCCGACTCAGGGCACAGAACAGACTTCCCCCTCCCCTCTGCCTGTGTAACTTTAGCTAAAGCACCCATGGCTGGGTCGAACAGGCCCCCCTCAGCTTCCTCGGGTCGATGCTTTTCCAGTGATTCTTCCCCTGAACCTTCGCGGTTCAGTATTCCTCAATCTGCCGTTCTCGATTTAATTAACCGTGTTTAATTTTTTTGCTGTCCCCGTGACTGTGCTAACCCGTCCGCCCCGAACAAAAGCAGCACAGAGCTCCCGGGAGGGCAGGGCGGCCCGGCCGGGCTCCGCTGCCCGGCCCAGCGCGGCCCCCGCCTCTACCTTGATCTCGCTGTCGAGGAGGCGGGTGCGCTGCACGATCTCCTCCGTGGACATCTTCAGCACCTCCTCGCCGACACCATCCTGCGGGGCACAACGGCAGCGTTACCGTCAGCCCGGCCCGCGGCTCGCCCCGGCCCCGCCGCCCCCGGCCCGGCCCTGGCACCGGCCCCTCACCTCCGACTCATCCCACACCGACGCCATCTTTCCGCCGGCCCGCGGGAGCGCGCACGGCGCGGCGGGTTCGGCGCGGCAGATTCCGCACTGCGGCTCCCGGCGGCGCGGGGCGGGGGCAGCGCCACGGGCGGGACGTGCGGCCCGGGGGTTCCGCGCACCCTCCCCTGCCCCGGCGCTGCCGCCGCCGCCCCGATCGGGGCCCCCGCCGCCCGCGGCCGTGCCGAATCTGCCGGCGGGGCGGGGAGCGGCCGGCGGGTCACGTGCCGCCCCCAAACCTGCTGAGTGATGGCGGCGGCGCCATCGCGGGGCGGGGCGGGGCCCGGCGCTGGAGGCAGGCGGGGCGGTGTGCCGGAGAAAGCCTTTATTACAGCCAGTGCCCGTACATGGCAGCGAGGGGAAGGGCGGGGGAGTGGGGCCGAGCTGCGAGGCGGCCCCGCGCAGGGGAGGCGAGGAGGGCCCCGCCAGGCACAGCCCGAGGGGGCCCGGGAGCGGCTCCGTCAGTCCCCGCCGGGCCCGGGCGGTCAGACGTAGCCGGGCTTCACCGACAAGCGGCGGCAGTTGGGGCAGCCGCGGGTCCCGTTGGTCTGCAGGCACCTGCAACGGGAGGAGGTCGGGTCGGGGGCGGCTTCGCGGCCGGAGGCTCCCCCGGGGCGGCTCCGCGGCTCTCGTACACCTCAGAGCTGTTCCCCGTGGCCCTCCCGCCACCGGCAGGGACCACATCTCCCCCCGACCCTTCCAGGGAGGCACTTGGGCAAATTCCTGTACAAAAGTCTGTTCTGTACTGCTGGAGACAAGTCCCCAGAGCTCATCGGACATGTCTCACTGCCCAGTAGTTTGATGCTAATTCTGGTATCAGTGTGAAACTTCGTTATTAAATTCTTAGTTTCCTGATTAGTTTTCAGAGTGTTTTGTAACACTCATGGTTTTTTGTACAGTAAAATGATGGTGCAGCTAACTTCTTTCATGGCAGTAGCATAATAACAGTCTGAGCAACTTCACTTCTCTTTGCCACTAGCCAAAGGAGAAAGTGAGGGGACGTGGGAAAAAGCCAAACTGCCCCTGGGAATAAAGAACTGATTCCCCAGGAGGAGTCAAATAAGAATTTGTGAACTGGGCTGACCACCTACAAAGTGAGGACATCAGTAAATAATTATTTAGAGGACAAGTGGGAGTGTGATGGCTAAATCTCACCCTCCAAGGCTGTGAGACTCTTAGCCCTGCAAGGGGATCCTGCAAGGCAGGATGAAGACAAAGACCTGGGGAACAGTGTGCATAGGACTGCTGTGGGCTTAAGCAGCTCTTTTCTATGACTAATGTAATGATAATAATTTTAGTGCTTCCAGCTAATTACTTCAAATGGAAGAAATGGGAGCAAGGTAGTGCCTGGAGCTGGTTGTTTTTCTCCCCAATGGACTCTCCACACATGCCGCAGTACAGCTCCATCTCCTCCACACATTCATGGAACTTCACTACGTGGTCACGCAATTCTTGCTGCTGCTCCTTCGTGCGATAGATCCTTTCACACAGGCAGTGGAGCTTCAGCAGGCCGAGCTGCAGGTGAAGGACAGAAACAAGTGAGCAACAGGATGAACACAGACCAGAAACAGGAGTGGGAACACCACAGCCCCATCAGCCAGCTGGAGAAACATCAGCAGGCCTCAACAATTGCTGTCATTAACCTTTCTTCTTTGTGTCACAAAAGGTAACACCAGGTTTGAGACACTCAGCAGCTCTTCCACTCATGGTTTCGCTGAGCTACCCCTGACATACATCACTTTCCTTTGCCTCCAGCCAGCACACAGTTCAGCTGCTCAGGGCAAAAATGTTTTTCAAGAAGAGACTTCTAATTCTCTAGTTCTCTGTCTGTTTCACACCCCATTTCCACTGCTTCTCATTCTCCTTTGCCTATCCCATTGTGACTCCTCACTCATTTTTCAGACTTGCATACTGATGATTATCTGTGCAACTGCCCACAACCAAACACTTAGTGACAAAGCAAATCTCAAACACTCACTGGTTAATAGGAATGCTAATGAGCAACGACAGGCCTTCAATGTTTGACATCTTATATTGCCTGACACAAGACTATGAAGAATGCTGAAAAGGATCCTACCTTGTTCCCTAGTCCCTCTGCCAGCTCCTGTGCCTTTTCAATGCTTTCCAGAGCCTGTGAATTGAGAGCACTGGTTGTTAGTTCTCAGCCAAATATATGAAAACCAGGCTTTTATGAATGTCCTATTAGAATTATTTAAAAAAAAGAGGTAAAGAAGTACAGAGTAAAATTTGGATTAACAAGTATCCCTGTAACACTGGAGAATCAAAAAAGCTTTTTTTGGGAGGGCAGATTTCCCTCCCCTACCAAAAGTTAATCCGTAAGAAAAAGCTGGTTTCTGAAGGACCACAAGTAATGCAAGAGCTACATTTCTGTCACAGACACTCAGTGTCAGTGTTGGCAGAGGCTGGTCCCCAAGCAGACAGAATACAGACTTATTTAAACTCAGTCCCACATGCTCATTTGGGGCTGGGATGGCAAAGCAAGCCTTGTCCCCATCCTACCTTGCAGGCTCAATAATTGTTGGGCAACTTCAATTTCACTTGTACCAGAGGTGAGGAAAGGGATCACCAGCCCCAATGCACCCCACTTATCCATTTTTTCCTTGCTGTTCATATATCCACCTTGCCTTACTTACACATGGTGTGATGTAGGAGTGTTCTGCTATCCATTTTTAAAATCTGAAGGAAATATTTAGCATAGCAGCTGTCATACCAAATGACTCCCTGTGGAAGGGGCTAGCAGCGGGCCTGTTAGCTAAAGGAGCAAGAAGTAAGAAGAAGAAGAAGCTGATAAGGAGCTTTCTCCAAGGCCGTAACCAAGGAGATCGAGAGAAAGAAGATAAGAGCATTCTGCAGCTGGACGAAGCGATTTTAGAAAGTTAGGTGGAGTCAGAGTAACTTTTCACCAATGGTATGATATTGAATTATTGTGGCCAATAGCTAAGGTAGAAGAAGGGTAAACAACTGGAAAGTGTATAAAAGATCAGCCATTTTCATTAATAAACTGTTGCCAAGTGTTACCAACTGAGACTACTTGTGGTCTCTGCTTTATGTCGTGACCGCCTCGACTGCGACATTTTGGTGACGCCGACGTGATAAGAACATAGTCGGTGGGGGCCCATACGGGGTCCTAGCAATTGGCAACCGTGACCCACTGGGACGTAGTGGGGGAGGCGGCGTTGGTGCAGCTGAGAGTGGCAGGTGGAAGCCACAAGGAGGTCCGGACCTGATTCCCTCCAATCAAGACACCTGGAAGTAGGTGAGCCACCAACTAGTAATAATGGGACAAAATTTATCTAAAGAGGAAGAAAGTGTTTTGTCTACCTGGAAAGTTTTGTTAAGAAATAAGGGAATTAATACGTCAGACTATGCGCTTCGTAATATATTGCTGTGGGCTAAATCACAGAATTTTGGCACTGATCCCGACACAGCATTTAGTGTTAAGGCATGGAAGAAAGTCGGGGACAGACTGAGTCAAGTTATTCGAGCGGGAGATAAAACAGCTGTTGATTTAGCAGTAACCTGGAACTCGCTCTTTGAGGCTTTAAAAGAATGGAAAGTAGAGAGAGAAACGGAGCAAGATGCGGACGAAGAGTCGGGGCTGATAACAGAACCTGACGGGGGGGCTGAGGCAGAGGGGGCCTCTGAGGTAGAAGGGGGCTCTGATGGGGAACTTGGTGAAGAAAGTTCGGGCACCATGGGAGTTACCTGGCACGCTGCCAAAGCTTCTGGAAAGCTGCCAAGGCTTCTGGGAAAGCTGCCAAAACTTCTGGGCAACCTGCCCTAGCCTCTTCTTATCAGACCCCTAAGCCTCCTTATCTCACACCTGCGCAGCAGCTCGCGATGGTGCCTGTATATACTACACCGCTACGCCAGTTAGCTGAAATGTCTCTAGCAGAGAGAAAAACCCAGCCATCTGCCCCCCCGCTTCCCTCCTCTCTGGTCCAGCCGTCCGCCCCCCCGCTCCCCTCTGAGATGCTTGGACAACCTGCAAGGATGTATCCTCCTTTACCTGACAGTGACAGCAACAGCGAGTCAAGTGATGAGTCTCCTGCAGTAACACCTGTGTTGGGGCAAGGAGCTCTGGTCCCTTCATCTTCTAAGAGCTCTAGCCTTACTGCCCCATGGACTTTGTCTCCATGCCAAGTCACTGTGCTTCCTCGACACCCTCAGGAGTTTTGGGAATTTGTTAGGAGGAAAGCAGTTGAAGAAAAGAATTGGGACATCATAGAAAGGTTAGGTGCTCCAAGAGTACCTCAGGAGAACAGTGCCAATGCAAATGTTGCTTGTGATAACCCTATGGCTTTTCCAGTTTTCAAAGCAGCTCCTGGAGCAGGACAGAATGACAGTCATCACATCTTCGCCTGGAGGGTTGTGCAAGACCTCCAATCAAAAGTAGCTCAGTATGGTATTAATTCCTTAGAGGTAATGCAGTTAATACGTGTGATTAATGCAGATTTGCTTGCACCTTATGATATCACTCATCTTGCTACAATTCTATTCCAGCCAGTACAATATGGTGTATTTCAAGAAACTTGGAGGCAAGTGGCTGAGCGCACGGCTTTAACAAATATGCAGTTGCCTCAACATGACCCTCGTCATGCTGTGGGTGTTGATGCCCTACTGGGCTCTGGGCCTTTTGCTAATCCAGATTTACAGGCAAGGTGGGATCCTTCGATTTTGGCACAAGCTCAGCAAATTGGCATGACTGCCTTAACTAAAACAATGGAAATGGCAGCTCCAAAGCAGAAATATGTTACTATACAACAAGGGACGAGAGAACCATTTTTGCAGTTTGCAGAAAAACTTGCTGCCGCCATTGAGAAACTGGTAGATGATGAAACTTTGCAAGAGAAATTGTGTGTACAATTGGCTAAAGAAAATGCAAACCCAGACTGCAGAAAGATTATTGACACTTTGCCTGGGGAACCCACCTTGTCTGAAATGGTTACTGCTTGCTCAAAAGTTGGTTCAGTTGAACATAAAATGGCAGCTCTTGCTGCAGTGTTAAGACCTTCAGCAAAGTGTTATAATTGTGGACAACAAGGGCACGTAAAGTCACAGTGTACTGTCCGGAAAACAACATTTAGGCCAAGTGCAAGCAGCGATGTTGTATGCAACCGTTGTGCTAAATCTGGGCACTATGCTAAGCAATGCAGGAGTAAATATCATGCAAATGGTCAGCTATTGCCGGGAAACCCAAAGAGGAGCGCGAAGGGGCGCGTGGGGAAACAAATACCCCAACAACCACAACAGCAAGTGCGGGTCTTCCCAGCCCTGCAAAGCTACCCATTTGCGAACAATTCTCAGGGGCAACAAGCGGGTCCGCAGGGATTGATATACCCACCGCTGACACAGTAACCATTTTAACAAAAGAAATATGTAAAGTGCCTCTTGATGCCTATGGTCCGATAGGACGGGGATTGAGTGCGTTTTTGATAGGGAGATCAAGTACTACACTTAGAGGTATTCATGTGCATCTAGGGCTTATTGATGCTGATTATTTAGGGCAGATTCATGCTATGGTATCCATTGATGACCCTCCTGTTACTATTCAGAAAGGAACTTGTATTGCTCAACTTGTACCTTTTGTGAGTTCTGTTCCAAATACAGTGGACCGAAGTCGCGGCACAGGAAGCTTTGGATCGACAGGAGAACCTCAAGTGTTTTGGACTGAGAAAGTAACAGAGAGCCGTCCAGAAAAGACATGCACTCTCACCGCCAGTGGATGTTATCCAGGAACTATATCAGTAACAGGTTTGATTGACACTGGAGCAGATGTCACAATACTCTCACGACTTTGCTGGCCTCAATCCTGGCCTCTTACTCGTGCAAGTTTTGGACTCCTGGGATTGGGTGGTGCTACAACAGGTGGCCTGTCAGCCATTGTAATTAATGTAAAACATCCTGATGGCCAACAAGCTAACATCAGACCCTATGTTGCCGATGCTCCTCAAAGTTTGTGGGGACGAGATTGTTTATCTCAATGGGGTGTCAAAATTACTACGGATTTTTAATGGGGGCCACTGTGTTGCAGGGCAATGAACGTCCAGTTGTACCCCTGACATGGTTGACAGATAAGCCTGTCCGGGTTCGCCAGTGGCCCCTGACTACTGAAAAGCTTACTGCCCTGCAAGAATTAGTTACAGAACAATTGCAAGCAGGACACATTGAGGAATCATTCAGTCCCTGGAAACCCCTGTTTTTGTAATAAAAAAGAAATCGGGAAAATGGAGACTTTTACATGATTTACGGCAGATAAATGCTGTAATGGCAACAATGGGAGCTTTGCAACCAGGCCTTCCTACACCCACGATGATTCCACAGGAATGGCAAATAGTTGTCATTGATCTAAAAGATTGTTTCTTCACTATTCCATTGGCTGAGCAGGACAAAGAAAAATTCGCTTTTACGGTGCCTTCTATAAATCATGCGGAACCTGATAAAAGATATCAATGGAAGGTACTCCCACAAGGCATGAAAAATTCGCCAACTATTTGTCAATGGTTTGTGGCACAGGCCTTGTCAAAAGTGCGGGAGCAATTTAAAAACTGCTACTGCTATCATTACATGGATGATATCTTGTTGGCATCTGACAACAAGCAACAGTTGTCAGCTCTTAGACAATGTGCTGTGACAAATTTGAAAGCCTTTGGTTTGATCATTGCTCCAGAGAAAGTGCAGGAACACATGCCTTGGAAATACCTAGGTATGTTGCTGACCAACACTCAAGTTATGCCTCAACCTGTAAAGTTAGACATTGATGTTAAAACTGCTACTGATGTACAGAAATTGGTTGGTTTAATAGGTTGGATTCGATCATATTTAGGCATAACTAATCATCAGATGCAGCCATTGTTTGATTTGCTTTCATGCATCACTTCCTCTACTGATGAGAGGCAATTGACCTCAGCAGCAAAAAAGACCCTAGAAGAAGTTGAATTAGCCCTAGCACACAAATTTGTTAACAGGATAGATCCCTCTGTTGATGTTCAATTGTTTATTTTGAAGGACCATGAAATACCATGTGGAATACTGTGTCAATGGAATGATAATTGGGAAGACCAGTTGCATATTCTGGAATGGATATATTTATCTTTCAGATCTCGGAAAACAGCTCCAGGACTTTATGAGCTTTTTGCAGATATTATCATCAAAGGTCGCAGGCGTTGTCATGAGATTTTGGGACAGGACCCTGTGACCATTGTGATACCTGTACAACAGTGGTATTTCGAATGGTGCTTTCAAAATAATCATGCCAGAATTTGGTCGCTTTAAGTGTATTCATGTTACAGTTGATACTTTTTCTCATGCAATGGTTGCTTCAGCATTCACAGGAGAAAAAACTTGAGATGCTATTCGTCATTTTTATCATGCCTTTTCTATTCTAGGTGTTCCGTGTCATGTAAAAACAGATAACGGCCCAGCATATGCTTCGCACAAAATGCAAGCATTCTTTCGTGCTTGGGCATTGAGCATTCAACAGGTATTCCACATGTCCCCACGGGCCAAGCAATTATTGAAAGAGCTCACGGACTTCTTAAACGTCAGGTTCAAAAACAAAAGGGGAATGCAACAGGAGCCACCTCAAGTGAGATTAGATAAAGCTGTTTATGTGTTAAACTTCTTGCGTCCCCTACCTGACTCACAGTTATCTCCAATCTTTTGCCATTTTTCTTCTTTGAATTCTAAGCAACCAAATTTCCATAGAAATGTCAAGGTATGGGTCAAGGATTTGATTACTGGTATATGGTCTGGTCCAGTGGAACTGATAACCTGGGGAAGGGGTTATGCTTGTGTTTTGACAGATAATGGTCCTCGATGGGTTCCTGCTCGCTGTGTCAAACCTTACCTAGAGCGTGTGGGAAAGGACAGGATCGATGGTTCTGCAGCTGAAGCAGAGCGTGCGGATGACACTGGCTAAGACCATATATCGGTACTTGAAGATGGATGAAGGACAGGAACAATTGTATTAAGAGTGGGAATTTTGTTGATGGTTGTGATTGTGATTTTGTGTGTCCCCTCTCTGCTTGGGTTTTTGCAAAGGGCCCTGCAAAAATCCATAGCAGCTGTATTTACAGTTCAAAAACAAAAAAGGGGGAATTGTGGAAGGGGCTAGCAGCGGGCCTGTTAGCTAAAGGAGCAAGAAGTAAGAAGAAGAAGAAGCTGATAAGGAGCTTTCTCCAAGGCCGTAACCAAGGAGATCGAGAGAAAGAAGATAAGAGCATTCTGCAGCTGGACGAAGCGATTTTAGAAAGTTAGGTGGAGTCAGAGTAACTTTTCACCAATGGTATGATATTGAATTATTGTGGCCAATAGCTAAGGTAGAAGAAGGGTAAACAACTGGAAAGTGTATAAAAGATCAGCCATTTTCATTAATAAACTGTTGCCAAGTGTTACCAACTGAGACTACTTGTGGTCTCTGCTTTATGTCGTGACCGCCTCGACTGCGACAACTCCCTACTTTCACCTAGATGTCACAGTGTTCCTTGCTGTTCTGATAATTAGTCTCTCTTTTCCAGAGCTATTGAGATCTGCTTGCTATTTTTCCAAGGGGAAGAAGAGGTCTCCCTTGTGATGCAGTAGTTTTCAGGAGGAACATTATAAAATTTCTACCCTATAATTTGGCATTACTGCTGTTGTAGGAGGAGAGGACCAGATGAGATGCAAAAATGTGCTGTGAATGCAGAGGAGATGGCATTAGACTTGTGGTGGCAGCAACAGCCTAGGATAAGGAAATGTAGGAGAGGGAAGCAGGAACTGAAGGCCAGCAGGGAGAACATAACTGAGAACTGTGCTTAGGAAGACTGTGTACTGAAAGCTCCTGAAATTAATGATTGTGAACAAGAATCAAAGTGAAATGTGTGGACTAAGGGAAAGGATGTTGAAAAGTCTAGGGGACAGTTTATCTTGGACTGCACAAGAATGAGGGCAAGCAAGCTGTGAGCAGCTTTGGAGGATCTGAAATAGCACTGATTATATTACACACAAATGAAATGGACTAACTGGTGAAAGAGACTGGGAAGATGAAAGAAGCTTGAGCAAAACCAGGGAATCTGCAAGTGGAAAGTTAGCAAATTGCTTTATTAAGTAACTGATACAGGGATGAGTAGCATGAGAAATGGAAACTGGGCCTGCCAAGTTGAAGAACGGGCTTGGGTGAATATTCAGGGATGTGACACCTAAGGAAGTCACATTTGGTCAACAGACATAAGGTCCCTGACCCAGCAGGGCAGACTTCCCTCTATTGCCTGGAACAGAATACAAGATTCCTCCACTTTCTTCTTCTGTGGGATTTGGTGAGATTAGAATTCTGTGCAAAGCCCGCATCATGTTCTCACAAGTGAGAGCTGCTTGATATCAGACAGTGGCTGGAGATAGAATCAGTGAATGGAAGAGTTTGATGAGTGCTCTGAATATTGTCTCCTGCAGAGGCCTACCTGCTGTGTCCTGTCCCGTTCTTTTGATACTGAGCTAGCTTTTCAAGTCCAGTTTCTCTTCCCATTGCTAACAAACACGGTGGTTACTTCCTGAGATTGCTCAGTGTGTCTCACCCAACTGATTCACTGATGGAGGCACTCTGATGCTGACGGCACCCTGAACCTGTCTAGCTGGACATACTGATGTCTGGGTTGCTTCATTTGAGCTAAAATTCTTGGTGTCTCAATATGTGTGATAAGAGCAAAATTTCATCATATTTAGACCCAACCTGCATCTTGATGTGGCACTGTGTACAGTTGTTCAGAGCTAGTTCAGGGCTAAACTTTGAGCATTTAATTCTGTGGCTGAATAACGTTCCTGCTATGCAATGTGCTGCATCTAGTGCAGTCTGGATTTTAACACACATACACACTGTCTACGCCTTTTTAGTATAAGTAACTTCACCCCCTTGTTCTATCTTGACTGGTTATCTATCCCCAAATAAATTCCTGCTCTCATTCCTGTTTCACATCAGACCATCAAAGTTTCTCCAAGAATTTTATGCCACATTTGCCTGCAAAGCACATGGTGGAGCTGTAGAGCTGTCTAAACATCATTAGCACATCAATGAGCTTAGTCATAGAACTAAAAAGTAGGCAGGGGAATCTATTTCAGAGCATAAGGCTTCCTTCCTCCAGTGCTGGTTTCTCAGCATAGAGCTTAAAAGTCATCAGGATTGACTAATGAGGCAATTCTGTAACTTAGCAGTCTGACTCAGAATGCATGTTCCTACCTTTAGTAACAAATCCCTAGCTGAGAGAGACCATTCAGAGAAATGTAACTCTACCAGCAACAGACCCTGTTGGTAGAACCAAGGGGGTACAGGTCTCTTCTGAACTGTACCCTCTTCTGAACTGTGCAGTACAAGACTGTGCTCTAGTCTTGTCCTACAAACCTCTGTAGAGCCAAGTTTGTAACTGACCTTGTCCAGCTCCTTTTGGATCATCCAGCACTTAGTCACTCCTAGCAGCACCTGCACCAGGCCCAGGCGGTTCCCAATCTCTGTCATGATGCTCATGGAAGAGTCATACCGAGGAAAGGCTGTCTGCAGACACAGGGAGGAAAGCAAATGTTTTGCTATGAACTCTTTTCATGCCCTCTTGCTACTCCTCCCATCGTTCCTGGCAGGAAGGAGCTGTACCTGCACGTCCCTGCGACTGCGATGGATATCTGCAAAGCAGAGCAGACACAGTGCTTGCAGCGGCCGGTCACCGTGCTGCAGGGCAATCTTCATGGACTCCTGCAAGAAATTGCCTCTGGTCAGTAGAACAGCCTGTTCCTGTTCAAAACAGCAAGGCTGGGACTTTGGACTCTAGCCACTAGAAGCTCAGCTCCAAAGAAATGGCACCATCTTTTAAGGCAAGGAAAATATTTTTCACATGTTCCTAACCAAGGACCATTCATAGACCCAAATTTTGAAGCCCTCTGGCTACAGAAACTACAGCTCTGAGACTGGCAGGCAGCAGGAAGATCTGCAGTCACGTGTGAGTGGCAGGGTCTCTCTCGCAGCGGGGCATGGCAGGATGCCCTGGCAGAGCCCCCAGCTGTGCCCCTGCCCCGTACCTCGCAGCAATCCATGGCGTCCGCCAGGCGCCCCAGCTTCCGATAAGCCACGGCCATGTGGTACTGGCTCATGGCGCGGTACTTCAGGCTCCAGCCCTTCCCGTAGTCATTCACCAGCTCAGCAGCTTTGCAGGGGAAAAACAGGGCTTTCTCATAGTCCTGTAAGGCAACAAGCACACAGACAGCAGTCACAGCAAAAATAAAGCAAAAAGGAGAGAAGGAAAAAGGCCAGCTATTTTTCACTTACTAACACTGCAACAGTTACCAGATTTCTGCACATGTTTAAACTCATGCTGCTCCTCTTCCGTGTGTGCAGTATTTTGGTGGATATCAAATTGTGAAAGATGGAATTGCCATATACTGAATCCTTATTATTCTCTGCGTTCTAGACAATGGGGCAATGACCCAGCAAATGAATTTTATGTAGTATGCCATAACTTTATTCTGCAGGAACCATTTACCCTCCTCTATAAGCAAAGGCTGAAAACTTTCTCTGCTCTTACATCATCTTTATTTGTAACATCTACATGTAGCCTTCATTTTCTCTAAATGGTGAGTTTGGATCTCCAAGAAGCTCATTATCCATCATTGCAGGAAAGAGGAACTAAGACTCCTGGCCTCATCAAATTCACAAAAAGTAATAATACATTTTAAACATCTTTTTTTTTTGCATTAAAAGCATGTTAGAAATAAATCTTATTTTACAATAATTACGTAAAACTTATCTTAATATCTAAAACCATTTTCAAGTAAGTTATATAAGACCGCAGAAGTGAAAAATTTTTCTTTTTTTTTTAATTCTCCACAGTGCAGAAAGGAAACCACAGATTCTCAAATTTTCTTTCTCCCTTCTTATTTCACATCTGAAAAGTGCTCAGCACAATGTTATTTTCTTTATTTTTGGTCACCACACTTCATGTGATGATCTTCTATGAGTGAAGAAATCAGGACTTTGTAAGAAAAACCTACTTTTTGCTGTTTGTACTAGAAGTTAGAACTGGCAAATCACCCCTGTGCTCAGTCCCTGCCTGGTTTTACCTACAGCTTGCTGGCAGCTATTTGCCTACAATAGTGGTAGAAACAGAGAGTCCATGAGTTTTGGCTGCCAGCCCTGTGTCTCTGATCTGATCTTCTTTGAAGCTAAGTTTGATCTTTTCAACACACATATTCACAGCTGCTTCTGCCGTGCTGTGTAAACATGACACTAATCCCCCCATCCTTACTGTGGAGGGGAGTACTCCATTTGGATTTTACAAAGGGATTTTAGCTTACAGTGCTCTCTCAGCACTTCCTATAGGAAAGACAAAGGCTGAAATTCACGTGATTTCCAGTGCTTCCCTGAATCTGAGGGACACCCACCCTCCTGTCCCTTAGGTGACTGTACCTTTATCTGGGTGTAGAAGTTCCCGAGGCTGCAGCAGACTCGACACTCCAGCATCTTGTCGTCGTTGTTGTGTGCGTAGCGTAAAGCTTTCTCAAAGCACTCCAAAGCCTTCTGGAAAATGCTGAGGCCCAAGAAGGCATTGCCCATGCTGAGGCTCACCTGGCCATTCAGCTGCATGCTCACAGTGGTACCCTGCATGTTGAGGCACGTCTTACAGTAGGAGATGGTTTTCTGGAATTCACAGAGTTTCTCATTGCTGCGAGCCAGGTTCAGGTAGCTCTCTGTAAGGAAATCTGGGTCTTCCAGCTCCCGTGCTGTGTCAATCTGGACCACTGCAAACTTTAAGTAGAGAAGATAGTGTTTACAAAAGTGTGTAGTTTATTTAAATACAGCTCAAGCACCCACAGAGTAGCACCCTGTGCTGGAGAAAGAGTCTTATCTCTGAGCAGGGCAGACAAGGCCATCAGCACATGGAGAAGCATTGTATGCACTGAGCAGTTATCTGGTGGCTTAAAAGGCCGATGAAGACTCAGAAGAAACCTCTCCCTCTCTTCACACAGTTTCAGGGCAGGGAAGATGAACTAGGCTGGCTGTAAGGGGAAAACAGCTGTTAAATGGCCCTAAAGGCAAGCTGGTGAAGCAGGAAACATCTGACACAATGCAGTTCTGTTTTCTTCCACTCATTGTAATGTATCCCACTTTCTCTGGAATTCCTAAGCTATTAAAATATTCTTTTTTCTATTAATATACTATAGTATATTAATAGTATATATAATAATATCCATTATATATCTATTATATATCTAATATATCTATTAGTGTATATAAAATATACATTTTTCTATTAATAGAAAAAAGTAAGCTACTTTTTTAAGGAATTTTCTGCTAATAAATTGCAGTCTTGATCTTGACAGTCTTGGTTCTATAACCTCCAGGATTTGTTGCATACTGTTCTCTTCAATGAAGTCTCTTTCTAGCTGCAAACTCTTCTAAGCAGTAACTCTTTATGTTCTGTGATGAAGCAAGCACAAGCATTCAAGCTGGCTTGAATCAGTATCAGTAGCTGATAGCAAAGGTGGCAATGTTCATTAGACATTATCAGGATTATAGATGGCAAATTCCAAAGGAATCAATTACTTCCTTTTTATATCGCGGCTACACATAATAATTTAGGCTACTAGAACATCAACAAAAAACCCCAAACCAAAACAAAAAAACCCCAACAACAGCAACAGAAAACCACACACAACCCCCCCACCCCAAAAACAACAAAACAAAACCACAAAAAGCCCCAAACAAAACCCCCAAACATCACCAATCATAAACTGTGTATGTTGGGTTTGTAATCATCTTCTCAGTTCCCATTACAGTTTAGGGAAGCTCCTATGTGGACACAGTGGTGCATGCTAGCTCATGCTTCTCCACATTCCCTTAATTTTGCACAAGTTCTTCAGTATTTCCTAGTTGCCACAGCCTCTTCTCTTGGTGTGTAGTAATTTTTCCTCTTCAGAAGAGGTTGAGCATCACAGGCCTTCTTAAATCACTTTTTATTTCATGCCTTTAATTTTGACTCATTTTCTCCTGATATTTCCTCTCTCAATGGCTTATTGCTGAAGTTCTCCTTTCTCTATCCTTTGACCAGTTGCTCTGTAAAATCTTCAGTTTGACTGAAGCCATTTCTCCTTCCTAATGCTGTGAAGAACTAAAATTCACCTTCTCTGATCCCACTTTCTGTTCTCTTCTCAGGTAAAGAATTATGTTTGGGTATACTAAGCTCACTCCTTTACCTTTTATTTTTTCCCCATGAAGTCTTCAGTATTTGCTTCAGGTAGCTACATCTTACCCTTTTTCTCTTCTTTCTTCTCCAGTCAATCTGTTGTTTTTGCCAGCACGTAATTTCATACCACTTAACAAAATTCTTTGTCTTCAAATGTTTTCCAGGTGTATTAATATCTCTCCTTTCTTCTTCATCTTAAGTATTTGGTTTCAATATAGGGCTTTGACATATGCATGGCTTTATCAGTGAGGTGTTCCCCTCTCCTCGCTCCAATTCCAAACAGAGCTACCAAAATCTTTTCAATGAGATGTAGACATCCCTTTCACATTTAGTTCTAAATGCTGAATGATGGTCAGTCTAGTAAGAGGCAACCCAAAACAGCAGGACAAGGATATCAAAGCCCTTTAGTAAGACCCTATTTCAGGCTGGGGTAGTTTCTTAAGACTATTACAACACTCTCTTGCCTTGTCTTACAGATTCTTGAGCTGCCCTCCCAAATGCTGCCTGCTGCTCTCTGTACACATCCTCTTACTTCTCAGATCCACATATCGGCTTCTTTTTGTTCATTTAATTAAACTGTTTATGCTCATGTGCTTGAAACATAACTTCAGCTGCTTTTTACCACTCTTCCATCAAGCCCTACATCCTTCCTCCTTTCTTCTATACTGTCCTGGCAATTGGAAGCTGCTCTCTGACCTCAATTTTAAGACATCTGGGATGTCTCAATTACCTCACCAAAACAGCATCTTCTTTTCCCTCTTGTTCAGCCCCCTAGCAAACAAATAATTGCAATTAGAAAACCCCAGTATAAGATCTATTTTAGATATCAGCCAGAAGCTGAACAAGAGAACAGACATGTCTCCACAAGAACGATACTTATTCTACAGAATCCACTTTGAGTTCTCCTTTTGTGCTGACATACAAAATGTACAAATGCCTTTGTAGTGGACAAAGGCTCTGTTCTCATACCTGCTCCTGTAGCCTGATAACATGGTGTGCCTGTATGTGGGAAATAATCAAGACAGCTTCCCATGAAAAACTAGAGAACTTAAATAACCCAGGAATCCTGATGAACCAGACCCAGTGAAAAATCATATCCTGTGTATCTTGTGAGCTGCAGCTCTTGGTGAGCACAGTGATCACAGCAGCCCAGAACATGCACACAACAGCTGGTATTTTCTGTTACACACAGAACACCCCCCACTTCAGGTTCTGATCTCCAGCCACGTTCCATCACGGCTGCAACACAATGGCATGCATTCATCTCCAGTTCACCTTACCTTCAGCATGTCTTTGTATCTGCCCATCTCTGCATGAGCAGTGATGAGGCAACCCAAAACCCGAAACCTGCCAGCAGGATCCGCAGACTTCTCCAAAACCCTCATCCAGACTCGCAGGGCCTTTTCGGTCTGATTAGACTGGTAAAGATGGAGTCCTTTCTCTATCTGTTGCTTTGTCTGGTCCTGACCCATCTCCCATGGATTAAAAAGCCTCATACACTAATCTCTAAGGACAGCAAAAAGGATGTGCTTACAAGAGAGCACAACATAAAATGCCCCCCTAGAAGAGGGCGGGTTGTGTGCTCAGAGGGCCCAGAGCCATGAGAGCCCAGCCATGTCAGGGGGCTGGA
This sequence comes from Zonotrichia leucophrys gambelii, assembly GCF_028769735.1. Lineage (NCBI taxonomy): Eukaryota > Metazoa > Chordata > Aves > Passeriformes > Passerellidae > Zonotrichia > Zonotrichia leucophrys. Next base: position 34,334,282 of record NC_088175.1, read on the forward strand.
GCTGTGGTAGGCAATGGCAAGAAGTGGTTGCTCAGCACTGAAGGCAGAATCCCAAATCCACTAGGCAAACACCTTTCTTGCTAGGGCTCCATCAGTGCATTCGTCTGTCCAATCCCGTAAACAAAGAGCAAAAGCACGACAGGGAGAGAAAGAGAAAAATCTCAAGCCACAGGAGTGAAACTCAATCTGAACAGCCAGTGCTGGTCTCCTCCCCATTGGCTGCAGCTGCTCCTGCCAGTCCAGCTCACGTGGCTCCCAGGAATTCTAGTCAGGCTCCCCAGCTCCCAAGGTCACGGTGCCAACTGCCCACCCCTGCCCGCCGGTATGCAGCTTATAAATACCCCAGGGAGAGACAATTGGCTGCAGTCACAGCCTCGGGATGCCTCGGCTGTTTCTTTCCTCTCTGGCCATCTCCTTAGACAAGCACTGCTGGTGGTGGGCTAGCTTGGGAGGAAGCAGATTCAGGTAGAATGATAGAGTAGGAAAAATATATGTCTTAAAAGTCAGGTGTGAACAAGGCAACTTCAGTGTGTACACACGTGCAGTGTTACACTTGCAACAATGTACTTGATACTTTGCTAGGTAGGAAAGCAGCCTCCCTTTTGAGGACCCCGGTTGGCATCATGGACTGTTTTTATGGACATAGGTTGGCACTGTCACAGATTTGCTGCAAATACACCTCTGACTTCCTAATTTTAGACAAAGAGCTAACCATGCTGAAAACCTAAGTTCTTGACTGAGTGTTGCTCCCTGTCATCAGATGAGTGTGGCAGTCCTCCAAAAGTTTCCAACAGAAGTTCTCAATGGCACTGCTTAAGTTCTGCATCCAGAACTTGATGATCTTTTATGATGAATAACAATAAAGACACAGAACAACAGGTATCTGCACTTTTTGGTTGCAGGAGAGGTGTTAGCCCCATTAAAAGATAGCTTTATGTCTCCCACACTCTGTCGAAAAAATCAGACTGGTTCCTCTAAGAGTCACATTTAATACTCTCACCAACGTGCTGCAGCCTTGGTGGTCCAGAGATTTATTCAGTCCTTCTTAAGAAGATACACCAAACCTGGGAGGAGGGGGGCAGGTAGAGAATGCTACAGGGATATTGAATGGTTTTCAGATGCAGAAGTTCCAGGAACCAGATCTGTGATTCTTCTACTGGGCAAAGATAAGCAATTTGAAGTTTTAACAGACCTGCCTGCAAAACCAGTTATGTCTCCAGCTGATTCCCTGATTCTTGGTGAATTTAGTTGCAATTCTTCCCCAAGCAAAGGTAAATACCCACAGAATCACCTCAAAGGGTACCAATCAGACTATCCTGGCCTGTCAACAAAAACCCAAGGGAGCCTTCCTGAGGTAATATCCTTAAAGAAAGCAGGACACAAAATAAAGAACAATAGTCTACCCAGTCTTTACATCATAGCACTCATGATTTTAAGGGGTTACATCTATCCTTTATCCAAAATTCCCTCAGAAAAATATTTCAAAAAGAAAAATGTTTTAAATTGTAGAAGGGTTTTGCTACAATACCACTGATTCTCTTTTGGGAGCTCATATACAGTATAATATTTGCATTATTTAACTTAGCTTTGTTTTTCAGATATATAATGTGCTAGATGATATTTCAGCATAGATTATATGTAGTCTCAAACTCTGGAAGTAGAAATTATGGAAAAATCTACTGAACCCAAAGAAAACTAACAGTGAGGCGCTGCTGGTTAATGTGCAAAAATCACTTCAGCATCACTGTTGAAATTATTAGCTAGGTATTTTATAGATTTTAGGATTGCATGAAAGTCTGATTCAGAATATTAAAAAATGCCTCCTCCTTGCAGTAATTCTTCTATGTCTCTCTAGATGTAGGTGGTGGGATGGAAACAAGATGCAGATCAGTCCCCATGGAAGAAAAATTACAATGGTGAGGCCATTCAGATTTCTAGACTTGGAGAAGCAGCCACTGGAGCCTGCCATGTAACAGAATCAAGCCAGGACTCAGGAATGGGGAAAACAAAAATTTTATCATTCTTGGTAGATCAGACTACTTTGCAAAATTAACCTTCCACAGGTGAGCTGCCTGTAACACAAACTCATCCTGAGATTCTTTTGGACCAGGTCAGCGAAGCACTGTTCCCTTCCCCACACAGCATAGCCAAAATGAAGAGGGTGCCTTGCAGCCTGACAAAACCCATCTAACAGGAGATTATCTGCCCTGCATTTTGTTAACCTCACTTTAGCTCCTTGCTTTTGAGCACTATGAAACAGTGCTTAGTTTCTTAGGAATCAATTTGCAACTCACCTATTGAGATGAAAACATCCTAGTAAAGTAAGGGCTAAATCCATCAAGTTCAAACAGGTCATTTTCAAAAAATCAGGAACATGCTCTGATATGGAACATACCACTCTGAGCCCAGCTGCAGCTGCCTAAATAAGGAGGGATAAAAGATCAACATTGCCTGCCTGTGCTACTTCAAAAAAAGCAATGGCATCTGTCTGTGACTCAAGATAGCTGTAATTCATTGAAGATGCAGGTACAGCTTCTACCGTCAATGATGCACAGTTTCTTCTTAGGAAGTGCAAATAAATGAGCCTGAATGGTGCTTGGCAACATCAAATTAGGGAATCTTACCTGTCATACACGCAGTGGCTCATGCACTCACTTCTTCAGAGTGACCACACTGACCTGCTTCTCCTCCTCTCCCTGCTCTCCATAAGGCCCTCAGTGACTCCTGGCCGCAGGAAGAGAGCAGAATGTGGCAGGTAAAATCAGGAAGAGTGGAGTCAAAACAAATTGTGAAAGGTGGAGGTGGATGTGAGAGGAAAAGCGTTTCTCCTAGAACATTCAGCATTTCATCTACAACTTTATGTATTTCCTACAAATGCTGATAAATGTAACAACCCATGTGAAAATGCTGATTATTTTCAGAGATTATTATACTGGCTCTTAGGTGCAGTTTGATTGTGTACAGATTGGTGGTGGCCTTTTAAATTGAATAAAAAGCCTTAAAAAAATAAAAAAACCCCTCTGACCCAAGAGAGATCTGGTGTCAGTTCTGTAAGATGTAACTGGCAAAGCTTTGATTGTATAAGACAAGGTGAGTGAACTTTCTGCACAAGCTGGAATCTTCCATTCAGCCTAAACAAACCCTTTTTTTCTGATTCAATTGTTTCTCTCCAACCTTGGCCTCAAGTTGTATCTAGACTGAAACCCCTGCAGCTCTCTCCTCAACAGCTGCAAATTAACTGCAGGGATGCCAGGGCAGTCTGTAACAGGTGGCTCTGTGCCTCGTGCCCCAATTGGTGCGCTCAGGGCAAGGAATGCAGCACTGAATCCTGATGCTTTGCAAGAGCTCTCAGATTTACAATCATGTAGGAAGTGATGGGGTGAAACACAGTATCCCAGATAACACAGGAAAAGGACACAGAGGAGAAACATAGCTGTCCTAAAAATGCTTGCAAGTCTCCAAGATGCAAGACAGCAGAAGGAAGGAATAACATCAGGGAATTTTAGGAGCTTTCAGAAATGGCCAGCAAAATCATGGCCATTGTGGTACTTTCCTTCTGAGAGAGGCAATAATTGTGTCAAAATTGTGGCAGGTTTCTAAATGTTTTGGCTATGCCAAATACTTTTTATTATTTTGAAATGAGACATCATAAAATATATCTTAGTTCTAAGAGCAAAGCAGGGAGCCTTTGCTTATCACTAGTAAGTAATCCAAATCCAGTTGCAGTTTCCTTCCCTGTGTAGTGTTTCCAGGATGAGAAGCGCTGAGGGCTGCAGGGACCTGATGCTGCAGTACCAGGGCAGATTCAGCCAGCTTGGCTGTGCTCCTAGAAGGGGAAGGAGGCAGTGGCAAGTGAGCAGCTTGTGAGAGAGGCATAAGCTGGTGCCTCTCTAACCCCACACAGCACCATGCACGCACTGGTGCTGCTCCTGCAGAGCTGAGGGCTGCTGCTCTGCCCAAAGCATTGAGGCCCTGAAACACCCAAAGCACAAGTGCATGGACAGGCACATGACTGCTTGGCACCAGTTCTGTGAGGCTGGATATGCCCACTCCTCACTCCTAAGTGTTGAACATATTTGCATAATCCAAGATCCTCAGCTTTTACATATCTAAGGGGGACTTGACTCTCAAATGATCCAAAATGGACATATATCAACCAGAAAACGTTTTCCATTTCCATTCAAAGTAGCTCATTTACACAGAAACAAAAGTCCAGTGTGATATTGTACATCCAGAACAAGTGGTACTGGGCCATGAATATTTTTGTGTCTCACAACTAGGAAACTGTAAAATAGGTCTCTCATCTTTCTCTTCATCTTCTCACACTTGAACCCCAAAAAGAACCTCAAGCTTAAGACACAAATACAACACACAAGGACTCTTCTCAAACAGTTTAATAGCAAATAAACAAAGGAAGGTACCACACTTGGCATATACAAAATGACTTGTTGTCGGTGTGTCTGTGCAATTAAAACAGCTTTAAGTTGCCCTTTGGGACAAAAAGAAAAAAAAAACACACACACAAAAGGAAGAAAATTCCTTTAACACATACTCGCTTGTTCCAAACTTGTAACAAATCTTCTCATTTTTAAATCCACTACACAAACTCTGTGATCAGATCAGAAAAGCAACACGCGCTCCTCTGCTTTTTAAACCATTAAAGTAAAATCTGTAATTCTCTACAGAGTACAACACAATTTCACACAAAAAGACATTTTGTTTTGCAAATCAAAACAAGAAAAAAAAGGAACAGCTCAAACAAGGTAAAGAAAAGCATTTCTACGACTGAACCACGACTTCGAGTTGATTAAATCCCGTTAACTGCAGAACAGACTCTACATTTGGTCATAGTGGCAATTTGTTTTCTCATCACATTGTGAATCACTTTACATTGTTTTCTAGTAGAAAAGGCAAAAAACTGTACAAAACCCCTAGTGTTAAATACAATGTTTGTACCAATAAAAAAGCCCACAGGTTTGTCTCCAAAATGTAAATTTTCTTTTTAAATTATTCACAAAAAGCAGCCAAAAATCAGAAAGGCAGCTGCTGCTCCACTGTCTCAAATTCGTTAAAACCACCACAGAACAATTAAAACAACCAAAGGAAGAAAAGGAAAGAAGAAAGGAAAGAAACACCCAACATTTGGCATTTTGGTTTTCTTCAGATATTTTTCCACAGGCTTCCCCAAGGTTCCTTACGGAACCAAACGCACACGTACAGAAACGTACTGGCAGCTCCTCCACACACTGCAGGGTATCAGTGCCCCCTGGCACACAGCCCTGTGCATTCAGACTGTGGGACTAACAGCAGCCAGCCCCAAAAAACCCTACTTCCCAATTAAACCAGTCTCTACCCTTTTGCATTCAGCCTCACGATTCACTCCCAGGTACATGTACCATATTCAAACTGTTCTCTTTTGTAAGCAGATTAAGTTGTCTACACAACTCTGGTCAACACCTAGTGAGAATACAGTATCCTCAACCAACTCAGGAGTAGGATAGAAAACAATCTCTGCATCTTTACATTATCCCAAACACTGGACAAAATGAAGATTTCTATCCAATCAAACTCTTGTTTTCTCAGCAAAACCCCTTCTCCTGGAATTCCATTTCACATTATTTCAACTGTTAAGATACCTACACTAGCTTGCTGCTGCTTCTGACTGAAACTTCATCACAGCACACACTCTTCAGTTGCCTTCATCTAGAAGCTACTTCCCAGTTTCTACCTGTGCAGATGGTACGTAGGGCAGGGGAAGCCTGCTACCCAGAGAGCAGTAACCTGTTCTAGTTCATCCTGCAAGCCGTCAGAACTGCTCAGCTCATTACCCAATTAAAAACTAAACAAAAACTAAAAAAATCTCCGCAGAGATTCCCCAGCTAAGGCCCTTGAAAAGAGAGCTGGGGATGGTACCCTGTTCAGGTAACAGCTTCAGAGGCTGTTGTATTGTGCTTGTCGTTTGGGAAAAGAGCCAGCAGTTGTAGGACCAGTGTTACAAATGCTTTCTCTGGGAAATTTAAAACACGTAATTTCATGAGCTAACCTAGATCCTTCCAGAATCCTGCCACCAAACTCTGACTGATGGTATTAGATTAGGGCTGGACTTCACAGAAATGTGCCCTGAGTTGTGCAAAATGCTCAGTGTTTGAAATGAGCCCTAGCTATGACAGCTTTGGAAACAGAAATATTGTGAGTTGCCCCACTTCCTGCTCCCAGCTATCCCCTTCCACCAAAACTTCCACTAGGGGAACAGCGTAACCAAGCACCCTCAGAGCTTCTGACAGCACTGGAGATGGAGCAAGGTCTAGGTGCTCTGTCAGGCAGACAGTCTAAGTGCACAGGTAGATGCCCTCAGGTGGCTTCTGATCAGATATTTGTCATACCAAAACCACCAATTTAAAGGATACCTTTGAAACCCATTAAATTGCTCAGTTTTTGCACAAACTATAGAAAACAGAGAGGTGAAGGTGATATATACGAGGGTGTGAAGAAAACAGCAGGAAACATGCACAACATTTCTGGGCACTATCTTAGTCTGAAAGATTAAAACAAAAACATCACATTTTGCTGAGGAGATTGTAGTTACAAAAAAAAACCAAGCATGCCAGAGCTTAACAAAATACAACACCAATTTTGATCAAATTTTCACTGCAGACTGATAATCACACAGGGGAGCAGGGAAAAAAATAAAAATAATAATTAAAAAAAAATCAGTAAATGTCAGGGCAAAAATGTAGCTACAATCAGAGGAAAACGTAGTTCAAGTGTTTTCTGCTGATGCCACTTCAAGTCACAAGTTTGAACTCATAAAAACACATGCTGTCTCCTCAAGCACAGAAACCAGATCAGCAAAATGTGACTAGGAAGTCTCCTGAAAGATTGAGTCACACCATATAATTGACTTTTTCTTCGAACTGTCTTTTTAAAACTAAGCACACAGAAAAAAACTAAGCCTAGAAAGTGATTGGCTGTATGTTCACAGAAATACAAATAATCCACAAGGTATGCTAGCAAGGCTGCTCTGAAGACAAATTACAAAGAATCAGATTCACAAAATCAAGTGGTTATCTTACGAAGGTCTAGAAAAATAGAAATTCTTTTATATTCAAATGCAAGTTTAAATATTCCCCTTCAGCAGTCTTTCTAGCAAAACCAATTTGGCAGCACAAAAAAAAAAAAAGAAAAAAAAAAGAAAAGAAACAAACATAATAAAAATACACATCAGCATCAAAGGTCAACACAAGGTCAAAGGTGAGAGTTCAAGCATCAGAGAAGCTGAAGAGACAAGGATTTGGACGATGTACTTGAACGCCACATCGACATGCTTTAGGCACAACGATGAACAAACGGCAGGAATCTAGAAAAAAAAACAAACCAGAAAGAGGGAGACCCACTGAGTTACACAGAGCAGTACATCCAAACACGGAGAGAGAGAACAAGAATGGGCACTTACAATGAGATCTCCTGGGGAAGGGAGTTGACAGGGAAGGGCAGCACATGCCAACGATGGACAAGTAAAAGTCAAAGTACATGAAGGACACCAAGTAAACATCAAACTGCCAGAAACCAAATGGAAGCAGAGGCCTGGATTTCCCTCTCAGCACCCAGTCTGTGGAGTGTTCCACAGCCTAGTGACACACTGGTTAGAATGCAGTCACCTTGCCCCATGCCCAGTGTGTCTACTACCTCTGTTTAGAACAGAGTGAACTCCCTCCCCAGGAGACCGATTCCAATAATATGACTCCAGGGCAAACACTTGCCCACAGATACCGAGACCATGAGAGACAAGACAGAGGACACAAGGGATTCACAGGTGGTTTGACATTTGAGACTTTTCTTGCACTCTAATATGGGAAGTTCTTAGGCAGTAGTAGCCCAGCAAATCCACGTTCTTTCCTTTAGCTACAGTTTCTTCTCATTCCCTAGGAGCCCATGCAACTGGGGGTGGGTGATTTGGAAAAGGGAAAAAAAAAAAAAAGATTATACAAGACAAAAAGCCCACACATCAGAGAAGAATTCCTTAAGACTTGACTGCAAGTTAAGACTTGTCCTAGCTGAGCACTTGTCATACCATTAGACCTGCACAGGGATTTTCCATTCCCAACCTTTTATGTAACAGCCCTCAGCTCCCTGGTTTCATGAGGAGGAGATTTTGGGCTCTGAGAAGCTCTACAGTCACTGTTGCCAGTTTGATGAGCAGAAAAAATGTGTTTCCTGAAATCTTCTTGAAGAGTTTATAAAAAAATATTCTTACATTAAGTGACATAAATATCTCTGTTCCCTCCCCTCAGCTTATGAGCTGCAAGAGACAAGGAACATTTTGGGACGAGAGTGGGAGGCAGAAGAGAGAGGATATGGTTTGTTTTCTTATTCTGCCTCCCCACAACCCCAACTCCCTTTTAGCTCCTGTTAGTGGCCTTAATCTTTTTCACATCTCAAAGCTTCTGGTTACAGACTAGAACACGATGAGATTTGCATATTATCTAACATAATTTGAGAATAGCAAGTGTTGATTCTCATTCCAAAGCAACAAGAAACACATTGTCTACTAAATCAGCAACACTCCTCTTAGTAGAACTGCTGAGATTAATTTGCTTTTCATGCTTTCCAATAAAGGGAAAGGACTTTGGTCCAGAGTTTAAACCAACTCCAGCAAACAGAGTACAATGCAACTCTTGCACTTGTTTCTGTATTTCAAGAAATACTCTAGATAATTTGCAGATAGGTGCAAGATTTCACTCTTAAACCAGAAAAGCAAATTCATCATGAACTGAGGCATGAGAAACAACAAGAAGCATGAAATCAAGTGACATCTTAGCATGCACCCCCGATACCCTCTGTGTGATTTGTCTGGGGATTTTCTTGATATGGATTTTTCAAATATTTTTCTCAGCTATGTTGAGGGCAAAGACTGAGTTTTATCAAAGCCCTATGGAAAGACTGGCCTATAAAAACAGAACCATGAGATGCTGGACAAGGTCTTAAAAGACTTGAAGAAAGTTATTCCAGTTTGTCCTTGTTTTATTCTCACAATAATGATAATTCTGCCTCTGTGTTTTATATTTTGTGACAAGTATGCTAGGGATATCAGTCATCTTTACGTTTAAATGTCTGCAAAAAGAAGCTTTCAAAGCATTTTACCTGTTCATAGTTGCATCCTTCATTTGCAATTTCCTTTATCCAAGTTGGTTTTAGGTATTTCCAAATAAAATAGGAACAAATTCAATCTGCTTTGTTGCTCTTCCCTAATCCACAGCCATTACCAGTTCAGTTAGATTTAGCTTGCATGATAGAGTTATCATAATATGTGACTTTCAGTATTCAGGTGAAAAGCTTTTTCTTGATAGATGCATTTGCCAGTGAGAGTCTTCTGAGCTGGTATTTTTTAATAATGCCAGCTTTGTACTATAAAAAGCTAAACTACAAAGAGCTATCCTATTTTGGACTGTTGATTATCTAGGGGACTGAAGAAATGTTGATTTCATTTACTATAGTACTGACACTAAGTTCATAATTCTTTCACCTTGTTACAGCAGTAAAATCAAATATCTCCTGAGAAAAAGAATAAATCTATGAAGTAGACCATGTCCACCTTGTAAACTAAAAATATTTTAGGTATTTCCTGGTGGCACATATAATAAGGAATTTTATTTTATCTAAAGTTCTTTTAGCTTTTCTTGTAGAAAATCAGGTTCTTTGGTTTTAAGCATATAGCATACTTTGTCCATGTGGCTGCTTCAGCCAACCTTCTGCAGTTTATTTGAACTCCCCCAACTCCTGTCTTACTACCCAGGAAATGGAGCATTTGACACTGACTTCATTACTTGAATGAGAACATGATACGAACTAAAAATTTAAAAGCCCCAAGTCCCCAGAATCCCAGACTTTCCTGCTAATAAGTGAGGAAGAAAACTGGCTTAAGACTGAAAGGCAAGAGCAGCCTAAATCCCCACAATCAGCAGCAGCCACCAAACAGACACAGAAATGTTGACTTTATCTGATCAGTTTTGTTATCAGAAAAAAAAATCTGCCCAAGTCATAAACTTGATACATTTATTAACTTTGGCAACATACACATGGATACACCAAGAAAGGGAAATGTGAAACAAATACACAAAAAGGGCAACATCTTCAGCTGGTGAAAACTCATGCAGCTCTACTGCGTTCAGAGAGCTGAACTGCATTGATTCAAACCATCTGAGGATCACATCTTTTAAAATTTAACCTGCATAGATTTATTTTCTTTTTCTTTTTGGCAATACTTATAGTTATGCCAGTAAGGCACAAGAGCTAGCCCAAGTTAGGTGTCTTAAGGTGATTATGTCTGGGAGGAGCCACTGATCAAACTAAGCCACAGAGTAAACTGGTGCATCTCCTAAAATTAATAGGAGTTGCACCTATTTGCAACAATGCCAAGCTTGATCTGTAAGTTACAGTACTAAGGACACAGTATGGGATGAAGAAGCTAAAATATCTATTTTTGGGCAACTGAAATGACTAGTAAAGAGGCCAGAGCATCAGGTTAAAAGAAAAACAGGACAAAGGTCTTGGATATTACAGTGGGGTAGGATGTAAAGAAGGTAAGAGTGACTGTAGAGACCCCAGAGCACAGTGCTCTCCTCCACTGGTTCACAGCATTCATCTTCCTCGTTTAGCAGTTGTTGGGCTGCAAACAGGCCACTGAAAATCAGTAGTTTCAATCATGCACATCGTTATGTGTGTAAAACAATCACATTCAGGATTCTACAAAACCCTGGCCTTTTTTTCCAGTGAAATAATTTAGGTAATAAATATTCTCCACCCCGGAGCGGTATAAAACTTCTATAAAAATAGAAACAACATTCTTGGTTACAGCAGGTTGCACTTGGAGCAGTTGCTCCCAACTATGTTTTTTATGTTTTTTTTTTCCTTTTTTTGAAAAGTATATAATTTATATATATATATATATATAAAAAAATCCCATTATCACCCTGGAGGCCTTCACACTCCAACACTCTTTTCTCAGAAAACCAGGACACATCTTTCCTATGGTGCAGAATTCAAGTGTACATGGTTCACTTCAGTGTATGTTTACGTTTCTAGAGAGATTCAAATAATTAACATAGAAGGGTACCACATGCCAGCATAACTGGGAAATTTGGCAATCTGGCCTTTGAAACTTTGCCACCACAAAATTATTTAAATAATACTGACAGATTTATTTGTCTGCCATCAATATGGACAGACTGACATTAACTGTTTGATTTTCAATTTAAGAACTGGAAAGGGCTCCCCTCAGATTTTACATATCAGGCCTTGTAATTCTGAGGTTTGAGGTCCCAGGGGCCCCAGTCCCTGGAAATGCCCAAGATTCCCAGCAGATCACAGTACACAAGTGGGGATTGGGACCGAGATCTCAGGTTTGATGGGTTTAGTGCTCCTCCTGCTGGAGCAGAACACAAAGTCCTGACCCCACGTCTGACCCACACACATAATTTAGCAGCTGGCTCCCAGGCTGCAGTGTTAGCTGGAGCCCTGGGAAACAGCCTTACAACTCAGGAATACAAAGAAAACAAGGAAAAAGAGATATTATGAGGTAAATTGAACTTCTGTTAAAGACACAGAAATTGTAAACTTCCTCTTGTGACAGAGGTGGATTTTGGTGGTTATAAAATGGAACTCTACACAGATTTCTTGAAACAGCTCAGGCCAGAGTGTCAAAAGTCCTTTGAGCCCCCTAAACCCAGTGAATATCAAAGGCCCTTAGCAATGCACTAGCAATTTCACTGGTGTGCAGAAGTGTGTCTTCAGTTAAGGGGTGCATTCCATTTTCCTTCAATATAAAAGATAACAGCTTGTACCAAAGGGCAGAAAAAGACTGAATGGCTCAATACTCTGGTTCCACAGCTCCTGGTTTAGCCTGTTTAGCACTGGTACACACCACCTTAAAGGAAAACTGCAGCAGAGAGATACACCTAATTACTAGAACAAGTCACTGCATGAATTTTGTTCATTAAAAAAACCAACAAAAAACCCCAACAAAACAGGAAGTTATCATTTCAATAAACAATCAGCACTTACATTATGCTTATGAAAAGGAATTCATAGCAATCTCTGCAAAAAAAGGACATTATTCCACAGAAATGGGTAATGTGAGCAACTGTTAAGAAGAAAAATCATCAAAAATGTCTGCAGGTTACCAGGTATCTAAAGTTCATTGTTTTCAGACCCAGATGTATTCATCCAGACTAAGCTGTCTCTACCTTTCCACAAAACCTAGATGAAGTACATAGGTTAAGATTTCTTATACATGGAGAAATTCACTGCATCTCATTAATATTCCACTGTAGACAGAGAGTAAAATTTTCTGGGCAGAGACATTGTCTAATAGTTTTGTAAAGTGCTGTGTACATTCACACTGCTATATAAACCCCATTTTATTACAGCAAAGAAAAAAAAATCACTGCAGTTTTCCTTTGGCTTGTTAATGTGTTCAACCTTTTAGCCCGTCTCTTGCTTTAGAGATGATTTAATAAATCCCCACCGTGGCATACAGTGAAGGAAATTTCAAAGAGCAGATGGGGCATGACAAAGGCTACATGGAGTCAATTTTTTCTCACCCAGGACTCTGTTCTCCTTGCCCATCTTTGTTTTCATCAGCTGTTCTGTGTCATTTCTGCTTTCCCTTCTCTCTACCCCAAGGCAGTGTGGTGTCAGTTTCTGCTGCTCCCTTTAACCTTCTCTCCCCACCCCCAAGGAGCTGGCATTGGTCCTTCTCAACACACACTGGTTACAAACACGGCAAACTTCAAATAAGGGAGGAAAAAAACCCAAAAAAACAAAACTAAACAAAAAAACCTCAGCGATATGGCACCTAAACTCCAAAGTAAAACACTGGAAACAAAAGCACAAACTTGTCCTCCATCCGAAGCGGGATTCTCAGCAGAGGCTGCAGCAGAGTCTTCAAGGGAAGATGTGCCAGATAGAAGGCATGGATCAGCTTCCAGGACTGTAAAAACACAGCCTTAGGGCTTCGAATCACTAAGTGCGCTCCTCTCCAACTTACCAGAAGATCCTTCTCACTCCAGTCCCGGAGGGGAGGGGTGCTCAGTATGGCTTGCTGTCGTTCTTGGAGCGCTTGAGCTGGACTTTCAGCCGCTTCATGCCGATCTGGAAGCCGTTCATTGACTGAATGGCAGCCTGCGCAGAGACAGGATTGTCGTAACTTACAAAACCTGAGGAGAGGAAAACACACAATTACTCCATGCCAGAGCTGCCAGCTATTCAGAGCTGGAAATGGAGGCTCACAAGGTCAGAGAGGCTTGCATGATGTGCCACTTTCAGAAGCTCACAACTGTTTCAGAGTCCATATAACAGCTTCTAAAGGCTCTCAAACAAAGCATTGCTTTCTGACATATGGAATTTTGGCCAGAAGATATACACAGCTCAGGAAATTAACATCTTTTAGTCAATCAACAAAATAAGTACTGCTGTTTATAAGAACTCATACCTGGGAGAATACCAAACTTGGAAAATGTTCATCCAGATGCAAAAGCTCATTTACGATACAAGACGGAAATCACCCTCATGACATTATGGGAGAAGATTTGTTTGGAATGAAATAGTTGCCAAGGAAGGGTAGCACTGGTACCACTATTGTGTTTAGGTTGCTCTCAGATGGGAGGTTGCATATCATTCCTGGAAAAAATTATCCTGAAAATAAACTTCTCCAGTGTTTTGAAGGAGCCTATTTTAAATAACTCCATTCAATGTCTGGAGTGAGAATAGCTCCCACTCCAGTCAATGGCTATATGTCCATATACAGGTGTTATAGCTGAACGATGAGCATATTTCTGTGCTCTCACAAAGCATCAGATTGTCCACATCTTTTGGCTCAAATAGGAAAAAAATAATGATTTTATATAGACACAAAAGCTGTCAAAACTATAGAGAAAGGTGTACATCTCCTATTCAATCACAAGAAATCTCCATCTATCAAAACAGTCATGAGAGGTTACAGCACTACAAAAATGCAATATGGTACCCACAATAGTTATTTATAAAGATATTAATAGAAATAATTAATAGCAAAAATGTACTGAGTAATATATACAAATTATTATTGAAATTATTGAAAAGACAGGAAGAGGCAAGAGGAAGAACTATCTCAGGATTACAGTCTGCAAACACAAATAATAATCACATATCATTCTGAATTAGGAGGGATCCAAAAGGATCAAGGAATCCAACTCCTAAGTGAATGGCTCAAAAGGAGACTGAACCCACAACCCTGGCATTATTAGCACAGTACTCTAACCAACTGAGCTAACCTCAGTGAGAAATATCTAGGCCCAGAAAACTATAATAGGGCACAATAGAAAGAAGTTGTGAAAAGCAAAAAGTCACACTGAAAATCAGGAAAATACAGTTTATTATTGGAAGTAGCATTTGGTTTATTTATTAGGAATATATAGAGATTCCCGACTTACTTAATAGTTAGACTAGGAAATATATTGAAAAAGAGATTACTATAAAAGCCAGCTTTTTACAGATAACGATTTATTAGAATGACAAAATATCCTGATTTGGAATGGATCTAGAAAGATCACTGAAGTCCCTGTACAGGACACCCTGAGAATCACACTGTCCATCTGAGAGCACTTTCCAAACGCTTCTTGAACTCAGTCAGGCTTGTGTTGCAACCGCTTCCCTGGGAGCCTCTTCCAATGCCCATGCACCCTCTGGGTGTAAAACCTTTTTCTAATATCCAGCCTAAACCTCCCCTGACTCAGCTTCAGGCCTTTATCTTGGGTCCTGTCACTGGTCATCAGAGAGAAGAATTCAATGTCTGCCCCACTGCTTCCCCTTGAAGGAAGCTGTAGATCAAACATACCAAAACACTTGCTTAGATTGGTCTGCTTGTCAATGAAAACCTTGGCAGAGACGACATTTCCAAATGGCATGAACATCTGCAGCAGATCCTGATCCCCAAACTCCTGGGGAAGATGGTAGATAAACAGATTGGCTCCCTCTGGACCTTCAAACAAGTAGGAAAATAAATTCAGAAAGAGCATGGATACCACATACCCACTGCACAAAAAAAGGTGGATGAGCCAGTCATGACAGATTTTCTAGATAAAACAATGAAACTGCTGTTTACAGTACTGCAGAGCACTTGGTTCCAGAATAAATGAGCATGGCCCTTTGCTGGGATTGATCACTCAAATAATTCTAGCTCTTTCTGACCACTTTTGTTTGTACTTTACACATTGTGCCAAAACTCGTTCACAGATACTTGCTGTAATGACAACTGAACAGTAAGTTTGAATGCTAGATGGTGACTGAACAAAAAATGGCTATGCAAAAATTGTGGTCCCAAAGCAACTAAGTAAATTTCCAAACAAAATAGAAATAATCACATTGTTTGTAATCTGACAGATTCTCTTATAAACATTTTGCTGGAAACTTACTCCTACATTCTACATTACTTTACATTACATATTAAATTTAACCTGAATCTAGAGTGAAAAGACTGGCATAAGTAGCTGGCTGTTGGAAGAGGTGAAGGACCCAGAAAACAGCATTAACAAAACCAAATCTGATTCTCTGACAGTGGGATCTGTCAGGCTGTACACTCATATTCTCCTTCCCTCTGAGAACATACAGGAGTACAATTAAGGAAACATTTAAGACTAAAAAAACCCCACGAGAAACATCCTGTATAAAAACTACTTTGGGCAGCCCTTAGTAGAAAGATCCCACAGACCTTTTTTACCTTCAGTAACTCCTGAATTCTAAAATATGACACCAAATAAAAATATCTGCAGGTAAAGTAAGTGCAAGGGCTAAGCCTGCCCTTTTGAAAACCCATCTTAAGTAGTTTCTACAACTTTTTGCCTACCTTCTTTTTGACTTCCTGC
The DNA here is from genome assembly GCF_028769735.1 of Zonotrichia leucophrys gambelii. Taxonomy (NCBI): domain Eukaryota; kingdom Metazoa; phylum Chordata; class Aves; order Passeriformes; family Passerellidae; genus Zonotrichia; species Zonotrichia leucophrys. The sequence continues at coordinate 34,350,181 of NC_088175.1, forward strand.
TGCACCAATACTCTGCTGTGTTAAGAGACTCTGGTTATAGAGTGTGGGCAGTGCAGCAGCAGCATATTGCTGGATTCCAGAATAAGCCTGTGTGAGGGCTTCCATTGTGCTACCTGTCCCATTTGAGAGACCACCACTGCCAAGTCCTCCATTTAAGGCTGCCATTCCTGTATAAGAAAGAGGAAATAAAAGATGACTGAGTGCTTCCACTGAGCCAGATCAACAACCTTTCAAATGCTCTGCACAATTACAGAAAGCAGGGAGCAAAAAAATCACCCCAGAGACCTAGCACAGGCTGAGGAATGAGAATCAGCACTAGACATAACTTACCTGCTAAAGAGCTAACGTTGAGGCCTGCTGTAGCACCTGCCAGTGTCTGCAAAGCTCCAAGAGAAGCCATTGGATTAACAGAAGAGCTGCTACTGGAACTAGGTGAGGAACCTGCTATTAAAATAAAACAATTAAACTTCAACTCATATTTTTAGTCCTGATAATTCAACTTCTTCATTAAGTTATTCCAGTAGAAAAAAAAACTAATAAGGAACAGATCCAGGCAACACAGAATACTTTATGTAAAGAAAAAAAAAAAAAACCCAAACCCACACAACTTGATTGATCATACTGTTACATGTTCTAATATAAGAACATATATGTTATGTTCTAAGCCCTTCCTACATTTTTAAAAAATTCAACTTCATCATAACATCTACTCTTTGTAGCAATAATAATGTCAGTAAGTGTAAGACATGTAAGATTGAGACATTATATAAATGTTGGCTAAACTCTGTATCTCAACATAAGGTAATCAGCAGTGATGCCCAGGTTTCCTGCTGCCTAAAGTAAGAGTCACTTGCTATGTATTAACACATATCCTTGAAACATCACTCAAGGTGAAAAAGACCTGCAAACATAGGTACTAGGGACATTACAGAAAGCTAAACATACGGTTTTCTGCCAGAACAGGAACACCACATGCCCAGATTATTCTGACACATTAAATAATTTTCTATTAAAAATCCTGCTGCCACAGCTGGGGCTAGGACTGAGAGAAGTCTTGAAATGTACATCCAAAAATAAATAGTCTGTCCTCTATTCCAGCAACATCTTCAACTACATTGATTCAGTTAGAGAAGTCTACCAATATAGTACCTAGGCCCGTAACAGCTTACATGGCTCTCCAAATTCTACACCAGGTACAGTTAGTTCTACAGAAATCAATAGCAAAATAATGAGAAAAAAAGCTGGTATGTCAAAAGAAAAAGAAGTTCACACTGGGATCAGCTACAAAGATTTATGGACATGATAAAATAAGAAATGCATAGTATTTTTATGATTATATAGCAGTGGTTTTTCTAACAGGTTTGTACACTACTGCAGAAGAAAAGCTATGTGTATTGCTATTAACCAAGATGTTTATATTTCCTGCACAAGATGCACTAGAAAATATTTATGACTGCTAAAAATTAAAAGATACTGAAGACTGATGCTGTAGAGGTATCTTTTTGCAGGAGGAATTTATCAGATTGGCCAAGGACGTAAGAGAAGAACTGAATTTGAGGCATTTTCAATTTTCTTCAAGTTTTTGTGATTCTCAATTATGCACAATTAAAACTTCTCAAAGAATTGTTAGCATCTTTCAAGCAGTTTCACCCACACTACATATTTACCATTTCATGTTTATGGCACAAAGTCTCTGCTGGGGTGGGACATTGGAACTATGTAAAAACTATGTAAAACCCTCTAACTAAAGTAGTTGTACCTAACCAAAGCTGCATGAGAACCAGAGGGCTGCACTTCACACCACTTTTTGTAATAACAGATGGAATGACAAACCTCCTCTAGTATTTAAGACAAACTGTCCTATTAAATCAAAAATTGAGAGATAATGTCCCAAACTATTTTAAGATGCTTACTCTGATGAAAGGACACAGTTCCTGCCTTACTATCAATAGCATATTAAATGTTGGGAAAACACAGGGAGCAAGTTACAGTATAACCATCAACCTGGTAGAAAAATTAGCACAGCTGACTGAATCAAAGCCAGAGTTCAGAAATCATACAGTTACCTTGATTTTAGAATAGCATTTGTTTCTCTAACATTTCATTGTTGATCTTTATAATTCAAAAAGACACTATATTTGACAGATGAGAACACAATTTTAAAGACCCCTTCCAAATCTATCCCAAATAAAATAGCAGTAGCTAAGGAAAAAAACGGCTAGAGAACAAAGTGAGAGGGAAAATGGATACCTTCCCTACTTTAAAAGGTTGTGATTTTAAATAAATTAAGTTAAACCACTATAAAAAGCTGATCACACGGTTATTTTAGTTTAGCTGCCTTTATCAGAAATTTCTCCAGGCAAAACAAGAAATGCTTTAGTACTGAAAATGCTGAGAAAACAAAAGACTTGTCTGTATTTTCTTTACCCTGTGTACATAGGAATTGAAGATAGCATCACATTTCTGATGATGACAAAAAGCAGATAAGTAACAGTAGAGCAGAAATACAGGGCAATTACAAAGGAATGCTTCCTGCATATAGCCTATATACCAACAGAGCCATCTGTGAATCTAGGATTTTTTCAGCCAAAGGCAATGTCTTTGTAATAAAGTTACAATTTTCATTCATCAATTTCAGCACAATGTGAAAACCAAATTGTTGGACTCCACTATGTTCTAAGGCACAACTTCTTCAATTTAATCACACACTATGCTAAGAAAAAGCTGTTTTGTATTTTTAAATGATCAGGTGACAACTTGACCTGATATCCGGCAATTCTGTTCTTGAAATATCTAATGTCTGTTCTTTCCTATTCATCACAACACTAATGTATTTGTACTCTATTTTTCAGACTACTCCTAATAGTAAAGGAGTTCTACTGTTCTAGTCAACATTTCTGTTCTGTTTTCCTTGTGTTATATTTTAGATCAGAAAAGAGAACAAAGCAATGGGGATGGGAAATCAATATTGTTTTATACATGTTCTTTACTCTATCCCTAATTCTTAATGTTGTTTCTGTGCAGTTTTTTGTTGGGTTTTCTCTTGCTGCTAAGGTTATGTTTTCTTAAATCCATATACTGAGTTATATCTAGTCAAAAAGGCGAACTCTAACAGAAGTAGCTGAAAATGCTTAAGAAGGTTTAAAGAAAATTTGAATATGTAATAAAGGACAGCTCTGTAGAAAGATACTGAAAGACATATTATTAGAAAGAAAATGAAACTCAGACAAGGACATCAAGTAACAACTTGTGGAGGTAGGTAAACTGAGAGAACACTAAGTCTGTCCTAATTCAGCCACGTAGCATCCAATCAATGACCTGAAGAAAAGTTAAATTCAGGTGATGAATGTGACTGAACTGTACCTGAATTACTTCCAGTAAAACCAGAAATACTCTGTTATCTCTGAAAAGAATTTTGCCAGAGACACATCAAGTCCAAGAAAATCACCTAAGCTTTGAGGTTGCCTTTAGAAGGAAGACAAATAGAAACATACCTCAGTGTTTGCAACCATTTCATTTTCCTCTGAAGCAGATAATTCTTACTGGTGCTTAAGACAAAAAGATGGCAGACAAGACACTCCTAACCTGAGATATTTCTATAGTACTTCCCTGGATGTTCCTTTCACAAGCTAGTTTGAGTTTATCTACAGCCATGGTCTCTGCAACAACAACTACATAACAGCAGTAGACTGTTCAGTTCCAAGAGCTGATCTTCAGCAAGCTGAAGGTTTTACTTCACCTCATCCTACATCAAAATACACAACTTGGATAGTGCTTGGAACTATCTAAAGAAAATTGTCTGAAATGGGTAGGAAGGCAGCACAACAACAATACATAAGTCCCCTGAGTTCCACCATTCCAACAGGTAACACATCCATAAGTCCATGGACTGCACTGTGTAGACTTCCAAGCTCCCCGGATACAAATGGTATCAGTGCAGATGAAAGGAAGTCAAGAAAGCAACAATGCAGAAGGACTGTCTGGATTTTTTCACCAATTACGCAATTTGAGCAGAGATGTCCCAGTAAGCATCAGGTGAACATTTGGATGACAGATGGAGAGAAGTCAAGGAGTTAGTCATCTCATCTGCAGTTAGGTTTAAGAGGTTATCACAGTAGATGTTGCCATATGTCCCTCAGACAAGGCAGGCACTTACTAACACATGGTATTGAACTGCTATATACTGAATTTCTTCAGGGTTTGGGTGTGGTTCAGGAGGGACAGATGTTTTCTGTGTGGAGCCCAACAGCCTTCTATGTGAACATATACCGAGTGAACGCACATATGAATATTAACCAAAATAGAATCTCAAGTTTCCTTGAAGACTAGAGAGTCAAAAAGCTGTACAATTACAGGAAGTATCATGGGATTGAATGTGTCTGCACACATTAAGGCTTCCTCTCATCCCAGTCTGAGTGTAGTCCTAAAAGGTGAAGCATATTTATACCTTCTAACAAAAGGCATTAGAACCGTTTCAGAATTTGATGTCAGGGACTACTTATAGACAACATGTTCTCAAACTTTTTATTTATTTTTTGAACAAAGCTAATTTTTACTCTTTAAAATTATATTTGAAATTAGGTTTAGAGAGCAAGGCAATAGTGCTTGCTTCATGTTACAGGTCTGTGAAGAGTTAATTGATAAATCTGTATAGGATATTAATACAAACGATCCACCATGATAACTGAATTGTTGACACAAAACCATTTAGTGATATTACTGATAATCAGAAGGGTATTTGAATTCAGCACAGAAAGTACTGGAAAACAGGCTGCTCCCCATCCCTGAGCCCCTCCATGAGAATGATAAAAAATGGAAGAGTCCTGAAGTATGTCTCTCATCACGGAAAAAGGAACCTGCATAGTTCTGTGGAACAGCCAAAATTCAGAGAGGGAAAGCCAATTCCAAAGAATCACTGAATAGTAGCATAACTTAATTTGAAAGTGACCTCTGTAGATTATCCTAACAGTCTGCTCAGAGCTCATCTAACCTCTGAATTTGAAAATGTCCTTTCCAATTGAATTCTCAGTCTCTGAAATGATGGAGACTTCACAGCCCCTCTGGCACCTTGTTCCTGAGCTTGATCACTCTTGCCAATAATTTTATTTTTCTATCTAATCAGAATTTTCTTGGCTGCAGCTTGTGTCCATTGCCCTTGTCCTTTCACTGCACACTTCTGAGAAGAGGCTGTCCCTGCTTTTTCTAGCACATCTGACATTTGAACTTCACAACCTGCCAGCCCTTCTCCACCTCAACAAACAGAGAACAAACTTGCTGCAGTCATCAGATGAGACAGCCAATAGGGAAATCTTAGTTCCAAGTGCCAATCTCAAGAAATTGTAACCTGACAAAGCATGAGGAAATATAGGAGAAACTGTCAGATACATTGACCTTCAGGCTTCCTTTATGATGAAGAAGCATTAGTGGGTTATGAATGCAGTGCTTCTGTAGTCTGAACTCTTCACAGTTTTTTGTTTGTTCTCTTTTGTTTTTAAATTATAGAATAGGGTACATAGCTGTGAGTCAAGATAAGTTTAAAAATTTCAATCTTTTAACAATTGCAGACCAGGAAGTTTCTATGTAAAAAAATGTCCTGCAACAGAACACTCTTTGGACTAATTCTTTCTTTGGGATTTCTTTAAGTAGAAAACTGTGCAAAGCACCCATGGTTTAACTTCCAATCATGTGACAGAAGGTTTTCTAAACAGCTTTTCCTTGTAATCTCTTTATAATCTCTTAGCCTGGCTCCTTGGTCCTCCTACGCAACTCAAAATCTACCTGTGGAAATGTAAAACCCCCTCCTCCAACCCTCTTTGGTCTCTCACAATCACAGGTGAGGATGTCAACTCTGTAGGACAGAAGCCAGAGATGCTGGAAAACTGACACCCTGAAAATACAGGGTCTCCCTTCTCATGCCAGGATTTAGTAATAACTCAAAATAGGATAGAAATAGATAGAAATAATTGAGCAGAATACTGATCCTCATTTGTGATTAAAACTTAGTATGTCTGCCATAAGCACAACTGAATTTATTTTTAGTTTTTTGCTTTTTGCATTTAATGATCACATTTAACAATAAGGCAGCAAAAGAACACTACTTGGACATTCTAGTCTCTCTGGTTAATGTACATAACCTAAAGTTTAAAAAAACCAACTCAAAACAAACAAAACACAAAAAAGGCAGGCAAAAGGAAGATACTGATTTTTATGTGCAACTCATACACTACACTCTATACAACCACTTTCTAGTAGAAGTGCTAGGTGTCCGTTTATTCTACTTTTATGAGGAAGTTATAATAGCCTTATCTTCATTAATGGAATATAAACTGTACTGTTCTAGCACACAGAATGCTTTATCTCATGCTAAAGGCATTTTCTCTTTCCATATTGAGAGGAACAGGGTGTATTTACCTGTGCCTGCTTAAAATCACAGATAAACCAAATATGTGATGAGATTGTAATAATATGACTGGAAGAAGGTCACCTACCTTTCTGCTTCATGATGACCTGAAAAATTCTTTTTACTCTAAATTAATCTGACCTTTTGGAGGAAGAGACACAGCAGGCAAAAAAGCTTTTGCTAGTGGCAAAGATATCTATCCTAAACAGAGGCCAGTGAATCTACTAGTAAACTGCTTCTCTATTAAAGATCAACATGAAAGTGACAAAAAGGGCTAGACAAACAGGTGACAGGACTTCCAGGGCAGTGCAGGTCAGGCTAGAGCAGGGGCAGTCTCTTACCTGAGCTGGTGAGCACGCTCAGGGGGCTGCTGGAGGAGGTGAGCGCGGCGGTGCCACTCGGTGTGTTCTGAGCCGCGCTGGCCGCAGCTGCCAGGGCAGCCAGGTTCTGTAACTGCATGGCGTTCAGTCCTGCAACACAGGCAGCAATGCGAGGCTCTGCTGGCACTGCCACGGCACCCATGTGTGACACACACAGCAAGCTCATCACAGGCACCAACGGCAGTGAGCTTAAAAGCAACAGCCTTAACACGAGTCACCAATCTTTCCCACATTGCAGCTCCTTGCTATAACTGAACATCTTTTTCTTTCCCCAGATAGATGTGATTCTGGAAAAGGTCAGGTAGTCATTATGCCAGATGGAGACTCCAAAGGACAGACATTTTCAAGCAGTGTTCTCTCCAGTCAACAAAATATAGGTGTTAAGCCAGGGTCTGAGAGCTTGTGTGCAAGCTACAGAACTTGCCTAGACACCAGGCCAACAACTTCTCCCGCCCTCACGTCCTCCACACTCTTTGTATGTGGACAGCACTAACTGCAAAATTCCTTCATGAAGGCCTCACACCACAGAGGCTACAAAGGCATGGCTTTAACCCACCATCAGCTGAGCATTTTGTTTGGTTTGGTCCCCCTGGCAGCCAAGAAGCAACAGTCAATTGTGAGACAATTGTTAAGTGGCAACTCGTGACCACAGGATCAACCAACGTATGTGCAGGCTGGTCAAACCCACCAGAAAGTAAAACAAAACCTCAGGCATGCTGTGTGTAGGGAGCAAGGGACCCCTGTGTTTATGAATTTTACTGGTCAATTTATTAATCTGATTCACCTTCACTTTGAGCCACTGCTTCTGAATGAAACCATTTGGTCAGTACTGACTGTATTTTGCTCTCTTTTTCTGCCAGAGGATCCATTAGAATGGATCTCCTCCTGAATTTTAACCATCCTTTGGTAGACTAGCTCTATTTTTCCAATTCTGCCTCCCTTCACTTTTCCCTTATTTTCCATTTCTTGTCTCTACCTTTGATTATTTAAACAATTCCTCCTCTCTTCATCTGACTTCAGACAATCCCTAATATTTATTCCCAACATAATTAGAAACAAAACTAAATTAATCACCCTTCATTTAAAAACATCAGAACATCCTAAGCAGACATAGTATCTCATCTTTTGGATACTCAGTAAGACCTTGGGAGCAAAGCACACATCTCAAATAATTAAAACCTCAGTTTTGTAATTTAAGCATTAAATTGACAACATAAGAATGTGACAATGCATGATAGACAAATTGCTTTCTAAAGTACTTCTAATACCTTCAGTATAGTTTGTTTGGTTTTTTAAACACTTTTTCAATTGTTACGTGTTTGTGGCAGGATCTGTTTCCTTTGGCAAATTTAGTATCCAAAAGAAGTGGATTCTGCCTTTATTTAGATTCTCAAGATTCAATTGTAACATAAAAGCATAAACCTGAAGAAGTTTTCTATTTTGCTTTTATTGTGCTACAGAGCGTTAAAAGTGCAAGTGTTGGAGCTAATGAAGAACAGAGCAGCTTGTTCCTTACTGAAGCAGTTTGTCATGTGCACGCTGCACCTGTCCTCTTGTCATCACACTGTTTTCCCATCTGCTTTCAAACAGCGTTGAGATTAAATTTTGTCTGCAAAGTCTGGTAAGTGTGGGATCTAATAACCTACTTAATTTCTCTTTCTATGAATTTCAAGAAAGGAGATCAGCTGAGATATCATCAAGACCTTAAAACTACAACTTTTTTGGTAAGGAATCAGATTTGGAATAACCATGTAACACACTATTTATATGTCTGGATTTCAGGTTTTAAGGTGTGGTGGGTTTTTTTGTTGTTGGTTTTTTTTTTGGGGGGGGGTTATTTTGTTTTGTTCTTTAATAGTGAAGAAAGAATTACCCTGTAAACTTCTCAATCTCAGACAGTTATGCCCTTCCCTCTGCCCCAGTGCTTACTGCTGTACTTTCTTCTTTATTACATCCTGTTTTTAAGCAGACACAAGAGGCGGGAAAGGCAGGATCATGTGCCCAAGAAAATAATTTATAGATCATCCCCACACAGGATATCAGTGAAATGGTTTTTTAACAAAAGTTGCTTTTTGCACAGGTCTTGGATCTAAGAGCTCTGAAGAGGTCTAACATGAAAGAATTCAATGTAGCACACTGAATTTAGAATCAACTTCCAGTATAAATCAAAATTCTTACAAATGAAAATGTAACACTTTGCAAACACCTGTAATTGTTACTGATGGGTGCACCAGCCAACACAAGTCAGATCCACAAAGACACTTTTGGATGAATTTCTGCACAGAAAGGGCACATGATACTGGCAATTCCATTACACTCCAGGAGGCAATTTGAAAAGTTGAAAGTCTTCAGAATTAAAATCAAAACTATAGATTTCTCTGCCAACAGAAGAATTTAGAGAATATGGTGAAAGGAGTTGCTAACATGTGTTTTATTATTCCCAACGGTGTGAAGACAAAAGGGACAACCAATTTACAGCTCCAGGACTGCTATACTCAGTGAATATTCTGACTAGTAGCCCATAACAAGGAATTTGGCTCTTATCTATGAAGCTGATTTCCCCTAAAAGTAATGGCACAATGAACTGTAATTCAAATGAATGAATAAAAGAATCTGAATGAAGCACTAGCTCACATTCCTAACAACAATGTATTTCCAACATAAATGCTTTGTTCTTGGGTATTGAAAATGGGAAAACTAAGAATCCAGAATCATTGAAAACATGTGCATTAGAAAGTGCCTATTTCAAAAAACAGCTCTTCACATATGCACCTGTTTGGATGAAAACAGGTGCATATGTGAAGAGCTGTTTCTTGAACAAATACAAATACAACTGTTTTTTGAACAAATACAGAGAGCATTCTTTTTGCTACCCATAAGGGAAGACAATTTTAAATGCCAGAGGTTGGGGAGATACCACCACTTACCTTGGGGACAATAGTTAAGTAAGATTAAGAAGGAACATCCACACTTGTAGCAGAGTATTCCTGTCATTTCAAAGGAGTAGGCAAACACAGGACTACTTATTTAAATGAGATTAAAATGCCTACAGCCTTTTGGCTACTTTGTCTACCCTTGTTCTCTTTTGTTTGGCACTGAATTTGTCTTCTGGTTGAAGAAAACTCACCTCCCATTGGGTGGAGGCTGCTCAGTGTGTTCAGGTTCCCAGATGAAGCAGCTGCTGTCTGCTGAAGGAGCTGCAAATAAAGCTAGACATTACACCAAAAAACAAAACAAGAGTGAGAGTGAGGGCTGGCTCTGCTTCTGGGAGAAACTGCATCACACCACAGCCAGAGCGCCGTCACAAATGAATTCCCGCAGCCCATGCACCACATCACAGCAGAGCATAAAGAGAATTCCTGAACAACACAGCCAGAGCACCACTGCAGTGAAGCTCCATGTAGCCCATGCAGCACTTTGCAGCCAAAGCAGCAGCACAATGCTTTCCTCACTCAACATCAGCAGTGCTGAGGGAAAATTATAGCCAACGCACAAAGACAAAACCAGCAGAATCAGTAGTGAGAGAATTCTTATTCAAAGCACCTAAGGCAGGATTCCCAACCCTAAGGATATGCTACCTCAAAACAGACTGTACTGCTGACACTACCAGCATGGGCCAAATGGCAATGCCAAACCAAAATGAAAGAGCCACCAGGAGAGGGAACCTCCTCTACTCTCCTTATGCACAGCAGACATAAAATACATTTCAAGCTTTAGCTCAGAAGATTTTTAGAGATCTCCAAATCCTTTTTCTATTAACTAGCTGTTATTAAACAAATTCCAATCTACCAAAACTAAAAAAGTAGTAAGAGAATTGTCCCATTTCAACTATACACCATACCAAGAATGAAATGAAATTTTCCTTTTCTGTTCCTCAGACTTAATATTACATGAATACAGTTGTCAGACCTACTCTGGCAACTCTCTTGAACAAAAGCATATCAGTTTTTGAAAAGTTCATCCTTTAGGAACCCAGCAAAATCAACTGAAATGAAACTACAGTCTACCCTCTGTTACATCATTTTTGCTGAACAGAATAGCTCCTCTCTATTTTCTGTAGGGTTTGCTTTTATTTGGTTGGTTGTTGTTTGAGTTTATTTACTCTGCTTCAAATCTGATCATCCTTTCTATCTGGACAGTACCAAGTACTGTTCCAGGTTTCACTGGAAGAGGACGACAGAAATAAAGGAAAATTATAAAGGAATACAAGAACTATGTCATCAGATAGACGTGAAAAGGGCATTTATATGGTAAACATTGAGGCAATACTATATACAGAAAAAGCACATTCTACAGAATGCAGGAGAAAAACCCAAAGTTTCAGTAACTAGGGCTACTCTGACTGGGGCTGAAATCCTCCTATAAAAGTATCCCAACTAGATGAGAGCACATAACACGATTTCAGCCTTCTGATACACAAAATGGGGATTAAGAACCCAGCTGCTATCTTCCAGGAGCCTTCTAAAAATGAATATATTAAACACTGCAAGACAGTCATACACTCCAATTCCTGAAGAGATGAAAAGAACCCAAATCAGAAACTCACTGCTAAGTACTGGGGTCCAAGTGTGTTCAGACCAGCCAGGTTTCCCCATATTGAGGCAGCACTGATCTGTTGCATTTGTTGCTGAAGTTGCTGAGCAATTCGTTTCTGCTCTTTGTCCTTCTGCGTGTCTGCAAATTTTACAACAATGGGAGAAGAGCAACCCTGCAAATAGCAATTCAAACAATTACATACTTGCTATCCCCAGCAGTCACAAAAATAATGAATTAAGACCCAGTCATTGGAATCATTCCCCTCCTCCTCTATGCATAGATACAGACATATATATTATATATATATATTCAAACAGAAACTTTCATCAAAGGTTCAAAATCTTGTTTGCTTTTAATTCTGTTTTGTATTTTAGTATTTTCTTTGCAGATGAAGCTTCTATCTCCAACTCTAAAAATAGAGCAAAACAAACACAAGGGGTCCAGGAGCAGTTTTTGTGAAGAAACACAGAACTGCACTTGTCCTTCTCTCTGCTCTCTAGTGCCTGAAACTCCATAGTGACTGCCTGACAATTACACCTGCTCCTGACACCCACTAACTTGTTTTACCTCCATGGTTTGTGCTTGGTGCATTGCTTTGATTGCTGTTTGTGCCATGGCTCTTGTTGTAAAAGTCACAAATGCACAACCTGGGGAAAGAACAAAAAGGAATCAAGTTGTTCACTACCTCCACAATTATTGGGATGAATACAGGAATGAAAATGCTTACTGGGTAGGGAGGAGGTGTAGGTGGGAATCACAGAAAAAGCTCAAATGCCAGGCTGAGTTGCAAAAGGCAGCATCCAGCATCCTCAAACTGCCAAAAAAGCTTCTTGCTTTGCTTACCTCGGCTCAGGCCGTCGGGGCCCCGTAATATCCTGCATTCTTCAATCTGCCCAAAGGGGGAGAACATCACTCGAATGTCATTTTCATTGCACTTCTTGGATATCATTCCAATAAACAACTTCCTATCTTCTACTGCTAAGGAAGCAAAAGATAAAGAGTATTACCAGCAAATATGTGCTTACTAGATCTTGGGACTTCTCTGTTAACAGCAGTTATTTCCCTTGTATTTAGGATATGTGCTTATCAATCCAGATTCCTGGTAATGGACTGTGTCTTTAGTTCAACAGGATGCATATGAGGTACTTCAATTAACCTGACAGATGTTTTATGATTTTATGTTTATGATTTGCTGATTATTTTTAGCCTGTTAAGTCTGTGAACAACAGACATGTTAAAAAAGGAAGAAAAAAAATATGTCAGATTCAGTACTTCCCTGTATCTCTTCAGTTCTACGTGAGGCAAGGCTTGAATGTGGTTTATTGTACTACTTTCATTGTCTTTCCTCTGCTTATTCTATCTTTAGACTACCAACATATACCTAACTGCACATAAACAAGCAAGTGAACTGTAGAAAGCTTCTTTTCAGCCTCATGTCAATCACCTAAATTTAGATATGCCAATTTCCTCATGCTCCTCTCTCAACAGTGGAAGCAACAGCAGTTGCTAAAACTGAACACTTTTACTTCTGTTAGTGATAGGCCCATTCTGATTGCATCAAAAGCACAAAAATAACACCTCAAATCAAACCATGGACTGTGTGGTACTGTTTCTTGGCTCTAAATACTGGTGCTATTAGATATATTAGAGTTGAAGAATACCTTTCAGTGGGCAGACCATTTAAAATAACTGGTTCAGAAAGGCATTTCCCTTCATTTTTCAGTTAGTTGTTACTAATGTCAGCTAAAGGTCACTTGAGTGAGTGGGGTACATCTAAATTCAGAGCAGATTTTTATACTCTTGATTGACTTATTTAAGGATGCTGATCACCTCTGAAACACCTCCTTTTAAAGGATGAAGTGAATTATTCATAATATCACTTGAAAATATAAAACAACATTCATCACAATATAAAATGATGAATACTCCAGCACATTTTGAAGCTTCAAAAAAGTCTTCTCCTGTGGGGGACTGAATATATGTATTGTTATGGAGAGAGTCCCTGTAAGATCTGTGTGGGTCCTAGTTACTCCAAACGAGCTACAGCTGCCAAGTCCTTAGTTGGGCAGCAGCTGTAGCTCGTGAAGGTAACTGGAATAAATAGGGGTGGGTCGAGAGCCCAGGAGGGGCCCCTGAGAAGACACACGAAGGACTGTGCTGCAGAGAACAACAGCTTGGTGCAGTATGGGACTTGAGAAATATGAATTCAACAAGAACACAACAACTGGTGACCCCGACGTGATGAAGAACACACAGCCAAACATTGAGAGAAGGTATGGGACCCCCTGATATTATAGAAGAAAGGACAGCTGAGAGCTGTGGCAGCCAGAGAGCTGGGACTTCAGAATATCATATGGCCTTTGAATTAAGGAGCTGTAACAGCAGAAAGCTGTGAGAATATGGCCTTTAAGGAAAAGAGCCTTGGAACATCTAGGGATTTGTATGTATCTAAGACAGCCGAGACGTGTGGCAGTCTGAGAGCTGGGACTGTATGTGTATTATAATTGTATAATTGTTAAAAGAAAAGGGGGCAAATGTGGGGGCCTGAATATATGTATTGTTATGGAGAGAGTCCCTGTTAAGATCTATGTATTGTAAGATCTATGCATTAAATAAGTGGGTCCTTATGGAGAGAGTCCCTGTAAGATCTGTGTGGGTCCTAGTTACTCCAAACGAGCTACAGCTGCCAAGTCCTTAGTTGGGCAGCAGCTGTAGCTCGTGAAGGTAACTGGAATAAATAGGGGTGGGTCGAGAGCCCAAGAGGAGCCCCTGAGAAGATACACAAAGGACTGTGCTGCAGAGAACAACAGCTTGGTGCAGTATGGGACTTGAGAAATATGGATACAACATTCTCCTATTCAATGCTATAGTGAAGGGAAACCAACTTACTTGTTGAGTCTTCTATGATGCTGGAAAGGAAGACACCAAACTATTCCTGCAGACATGACTTTAATTGGCCATTAAATCTTAATGTTGCACCCAATTCATTTTCTGGTCTTAGAGCAGAAAGCTGCTTTCAAATCCTTTTAGCAAACCATTTTAGTTCCAAGAGATCCAGAATCCCTTGTCTTGGTGGCAAGTTCAAATACTCTCATAACTAATGCTTTCTTATTTATTGTTGTCACCTTCACTTTTTATTAACACTCAAGAGTTAAATAATAGCCTCAGAAATAACATCCTAAAATTCCACTGAATACTTTTTTAAACTTTCCATTATTTTCCCAGGATATTTGTATGTGTGTTTCTATGTAATGTAAGGTCATTTTAAGTTTAGAGAACCTATTCTGTTCTCCTCCCAAAAATACTTCACAAGAATGACTCCTTTCTAGATATATTTACACAGGAACGTGTCCTGTATACCCATGGAGGAATCTGCAGATGGAATTACTCCTACTATATGTCACCCATACATTCCATCTTTTATTTTTCTATTATATTAAGGGGTAAACGTTCTCAAACCAGGACTATCTTTTCCATGATGCAACACAAACTACTGCAAATGAAGAAAATAAAATTTGGTTGAGCCTAGAAAGGCTGAAACTATAGGATACTAAATGCTTTCTTTGCTTAGGTTGCAGCAATACAGATACACACATATTTGAACATCCGTGTATGTAGGTACATAAAGGAAAGGCATTTCTCACAAGGAAATGCATGGATAAATGATTGTTTACCCAGTGGTAGATGAGAAACTCTTAATCCATCTGAAGAAATTCTTAATCCATCTGAAATGGCCCATGTGCAGAAATATTCAGTTTTTCTTCTCTACTGAACTACTGTTAATTCTCAACCTCTCTTGTATGCTACAAGAAGTATTTTTGATTCCCACCCCAGCTGCAACAGACTTTGCTTCACATTGGATGAACACATAAAAAAGCATTTCTAGATTTCATAAAATCATAGAATAGATTGGTGTAGAAAGGACCTTAAAGACCACCTAGTTCCTCTGACTAGACCAGGCTGCTTAAAGCCCCATCCAGACAAGTCTTGAACACCTCCAAGGATGGGGCACCCACAGTTCTTCTGGGTAATGTGTTCCCATGTTTCACCATCCTCACAGTATAGAATTTCTTCATAAAATCTAATCTAAATCTCTTTCAGTTTAATACTGTGATCCCTTGTGCTACCACTATACTCCTAGATAAACAATCCCTCCACATCCTCCTTGTAGGCTCCCTTCAGGTACTGGCAGGCTGCTAGAAGGTCTCCTTGGGGCCTTCTCTTCTTCAGGTGGAACAACCCCAACTCTCTCAGCCTGTCCTCAAAGGGGAGGTGTCCATCCCTAGGATATCCTGATGGCCCCTTCCCTGAACATACTTCCCAGGTCCATGTCTTGTGCTGGAGGCCTAAGAGCTGGATGCAGAGCAATAGATGGGGTCTTACAACAGCAGAGGGAGAACCACTCCTCAACCTGTTATGCCTCCTTTAGCTACAGCCCAGGATATGACTGGTTTTCTGTGCTGCAAGTGCACACTGCATGTTTATATCTATTTTTTAGCCACCAAGTCCTTCTCAGGGCTGCTCTCAATTGACTCATCACTCAGCCTGTATCCATGTTTGCAGCACCTTGGCCTTGCTGAACTTCATGAGGTCAACACAGGCCCACCTCTCCAGTCTGTCAAGGCTCCTCTGGATTGCTTCCTTTCCCTCTAGGGTATCAACCACAGCACTCAGCTTGACATCACCAATAAGCTTGCTGAGGATGCACTTAATCCCACTGCCCATGTCCCCAACAAAGATTTAAACCACCTTAGTACAAAGAAGAACTCACTGGATGTTTCCCTAACTGACAACATGGTTCTACCACAAGCAGCAGCAAGAGAGATACTCTGAGTCATGGAATTTGAGAGATACCACTCACACTACCTATTATTTAAAAACACACCTTTCTGATTTCACTTTTTTTCTTTTAAAAAACCAGGTGTCCAATTCAAGACTTCATCAAAAGCTGTTAAGCAAAAGGGAAATCCTCAAGTTTCCTGACTAGCCCAAATGATGACACCAAACTGGGACTTTAGTAAAGCTTACCATTACTCTTTTCGCTGTCAGCTGGTTTCATCTGGATAGGATGGTGCATCTGAAATGTAAAAAGATTATTTAATCCTAGATTACATCCACTTCATACTATATGGAATACATCCCATAACAATTGTGAAAGAAAGAAATTATAGCTTAAATTGCCTCAAGAGAGGTGCATATGTAACACTACAAAATTCCAACAAAAGGCTTTCCTAATTATATGCCATCATTCCTCCTCAGAGTATTATAAAAGCCATTTCCACCCACTTCACTGCCATATCATTCTTTTAAATACTCCAAAATTCCCATAAGTTCTGCTATTATATAGACCTCATAACACTGATCTTTTGAATAGGTTTTTTACAACATTATTTCAGGGCAACATAATGTGTTTGTGCTTCAGTGGTGCTGGAGCTCAGAGAAACAAGACAGAGTTGTGAAGAAAGCAGGGCTCTGCTCTCACCCCTGGGAGGATCTTCATGTTGTGAAGAGCATTCTGTGCTTCTAGTGCAGCTTTACGGGTATAAAATGTAACAAAACAGCACCCTGCAATTGAAACAAAATGTTAACGAGGAATGAACACCCAATCTTAGAGCGCTGTACAGAAATTGCAAGCCCAACTTCATACTTCCAATGCAAAATGTATGATGAGAAGAGGTTAGGTGCTGGAACAGGTAGGTGCTACTGTTTGTGAAAGTTTAAGAAAGATTTCCAAGTGTAATAAAATAGAATATGTTCAGAACTAACCCAACATCCCATTAAAACAAGTGGATATATCTGTTGGCTACTTCATTTTCAAACTCAATTATTTCCTTGTACCGAAACCCTACCTACCTTCATAGGAAATATTGCATATAACCAAACTGCAAATGCAGGCACAAAAATTAGTAATATTTACAAGTATTTGATTAACACAAATGACCAAAACCCCAATTTCATATTTATCTGAAATTGTGTCCCATTCAGCCACATTTTGATCATATGACATCATCACAGTGATGCTCTGGAGCAACACAGTATTACTGGATGTTCTGCTTTGCAATTATAATTCGTACTCCTCAAGCATCTCCATCACTGCTGAGCTCTAAAAAAATTATGATTTTTCTGAGCTCAGCTAATGACTGGATCACAGTTCAAGTATAATTAGATAAACACACTCAAAGGTTTTATAAAGTCTGGGCTTGCATGCATATCTGGTCCCACAGAGCTCTACAGGGCTGTTTGAATAAGCATACAGCTAAGACTGCAACTATGTGAAAGTGGCTGAAATCCCAAGTCTCACAAGAGAAGTACAGAAGTTCTCACCTTTGCTTTGAGGAGGGTTTTGGCTCCTGTCCCGCAAGACATTGATTTCATAGACAGCACCATACTGTTCAAAAAGTTCTCTGAGATCCTTCTCACACCAGCTCCGTGGGACTTGACCCACAAACATTTTGATAGCATCTAGATCAGGTTGGTCTGGGTGATCCAGTGTGCCATTCATTTTCTTTGCACTAAGAAAAACCAAACCAAAAAATTCTGGTTTATATCTTACTACAAATTCTAAACAAAAGCATGCCTATGGCAAAATTAAAGAAAAATTAATTTTCTACACATATATAAATATGTATGATGAAAATATACATATAAAAAGGAACTCTTGCACATTCCCAGTATGCATACCAGAGTACACTCACATTTATGGGCAAGCTATGTACTTTGAAATGAAACACACTCTACACAGCTGTTTAAAACTCTGTTCCCATAATGCAGTCAACATCTGGGATTCAGGATACAAATCTGCTGAGATAACTGAAAACTAACACTAGCTCAGCCATGTAAAAAGAAACCAGAACTTAAAGGAACCTAAGCTCAGTCTACCTACAATCTACCAAAGTTATCAGTAACCAGCGAAAATGACAGAATGTTATGACTACATTTTTACATGAGACTAATTGTAACTGTTTCCCAAGGTGAAGATCCATCTTAAAACAGAGAAACAGAATAAACTGATCCAATGGTAAGTTTCTTTAAAGGTTTACAAGGAAGTACTTCTTTGTGAAACCAGGAAGCTTTCAACAATAATTGGCAAAACGAGACTTAATTTGTACATGAAAAGGCTGGGATTGGACAATCCAATTAGTCACAGACTGAATCAGGTTCAATAATGTCAGGGTTCTAACAGAGAAAAAAAAAAAAGTAACTTCTTAGACTACAACAACATGGAAGTTTTAAGTATGGGAATCCTCAATAGGTTCCAAGGCATTCTGTCTAGCCATATGAGCAGTTTACACCCTAGTAATAAAAGCTGTGTTATGCTCCACCCAGCCAGCTGACAAGTCCTTCACTGCTCCCTGTATTGACTCCTCATTATTTGTTAGGTGCAGTGTGATGTCTGTTATCAGTACCCCCAGCCCTGTACACCAGAGCACCCCTCCCTGCAGAAGTCTGACTGTAACAACACCCTATTGCAGCTATAGTGACTAGTTGGTTGAAACTGCTGACCAATCCCAGCATAATCTAGAAAGGACATGGGGAGTGGAACAGCAACTATACAATGATTCCCCCCACCCCCAAACTCTTTGCTGAAGGTGGCCTTCTTCCAGAGCAGTCAGTTCTCTTCATCTCTGCTTTGCTCCTTTGAAGACAGTTTGAATGGCTTTTTAACTGCACGATAGTAAACAGTATTCCTCACTGTCCATCTGAAATCGCATTTCTCCCTGAAAAGAATTTTAAAAAAATCCAAGCCCAGTACTGTTTAGTATTTTTCCCCATCAATACACTGCTGTTCAGAACCTAAGGAAAAAAATGATGTTAGGGAAAGCTCATAATTTTATAGCTGTATGAACAGACTTCAAAAACCACAAAGCTTATTACTAGAAGGGAAGAGAATAATCATAAATGCTTTCACTCCTCTTCAACTTTCCACTCAGAAAGGGTCAGCACCTCTCCAAATAGCCAAGGGAAACAACACCCTTTACAAACATGTAAACTGCCTCTTTTTCATTTCAGTTAAGAACAACTGGAAATTGTTTATCCTATCCAATAATAATTTTCAGCCCTGCCCTCCATGGGTAGCTTCAAGAGCACAAGATGGCTCCTGTTAACTGGGCAACTCTTAATATGACCTCAACAGTATTCAAGGAATATTTTACTCCTAATTAAAAGGTTTAGTCTGGAGTTATTAATAGGGAAGAACAGAAACAGTTCTTCCCACAAGTGATTTCAACAATCCATGTTATAATATCAGTACCTGTAGCGTACAATAAGCAGTGTCATCAAACAGCTTTATTCCTCCTTAGTCCTTATCACCACAATTATCAGACCATTTTCCCCCCATCTTCAAACCAACATCAATCTTCCATGACCACTAGGATTTCTTCAAGAAAACAAACTGCAGGCTGTCCTATCTCTCCTTCCTGTCCCCCTCTGTCCCAACAGACAGCAGGGCCTTGAGACAGCAATTCCAGCTATCATTTTAGTTAGAACTTAGACATGAAGAGAAAATACTTACACAGGGCTTGCATTCAAGGAACAATGGTCCACCATCATCTCTGGTAGGAAATCCAACTTGAACGCGGCCATCACCTCAGTCTCTGACAAACTCTTAACACTAAATCAATGTACTGCCTAACCCCCCAACAACACCACTTCCAAAAGTCCTGCAGGTCTTAACACTCAGCCACACAAAAAACACTCAAACCACAGAAACAGAAGCTCAGGGAGACCAGCAATAGACACCACAGAAACAGGCTGGACTGGGAAAGGGACATGGAATCCCAGATTAAAAAGGGGATGTGACCATGTGAAGGGAGGCTCAGCTTAGTACACAATGAAAATGCTGATGCACTAGGCTTGTTTTGTGCAATTTTCCCTGGCGAAGCAGTACTGAGTGCACTGTCAGATAAACAGAGTGTCAGATCCATGAAGATAGCAATGGGTAACAGAGCAGAAAGAATACAAACTCCAGCCTTTCCACCCCCAACTAACTCCTTGTCTCCCAAAATGGCAGACCAAGGCCTTGAAGTTCAGACAAGCACTTTCCAAATCAGCAATACTAAGGTTTGAAGTCAAGAGGTTTCTTCACCATAAACATTTTTAATAGCTGATTTCACTCTCTTCCCCTTGTGCTTTACTATTGACACTCTCAACTTCTATGGCACAAAATGCCAATTACAATTTTTCTCCAAATCTGCCAGAAAAAAGGTCAGATTATTCAAAAATTCCTTAACAACCACAGAACATCAAAACCGAATCCTTTTATAGAAGTAAAACATACATTGTTCTGGAAACAATACTTTGCCTAAAAATCCAGATATACAGCGTCTATAAATGACCAAGAAAGGGAAAAAACTCAGTGATTTACAGAAAACCATTTTATAGTCTTTGAGAACACTGATCAGAACACCTCAGCTGCTTCATCATTAAAACACATATAGCACGTTGATCAAGGAACTGTGAGATGCATCTATATATGCAATGCAGGTTTCTTGTTAAATCTCCAACACCCAAACTAATGGGGAGATAATGTGGATAAAACTGGATACACTGTGAAATGCAGGAATATTTGACTGAATGGAGTGAGTGCCTCAGTGCAGAGGCAGCTGAGTGTGTTGGAGCACTCCAGGAGGAATGGTTAATTGGAGTCTAACATGAGACCAGCAACCCTTATATATGGTTGTTATAACCACAAAATAACCTCTCAGAGCATCAAGGACTGCATGCTGGAGCAGCTGTGATCACATCTTTCTCCTGTGTCAATGGTTGCAATGGGTACTTGCAGTTATTCTGGCCAGTATACATAGGTTTATTTAAGCTTGCACAGTTACAGTATGTCAATTGTTTTTTTTCATAAATAATGTTTCCGACCCCTGAAAAAAATTTTTAAAAGCGAATTTTTCTTATCTTTTGCTAGCAGTGAGGTTAATTTAAAGGAGCTAGGCCTTGTAATACAAAGAGATATGCATACACTGCAAAATAAGAGAGGACATACATTTCTCACACACCAGATATTCAACAGTAACTACTTCATGCATGCTCTTACTATGTGATAAATGCAAGAAAGCATTCTCTTTAAAGAAAAAAGTGTAAGCTATCTGCTAAGCACCATTGTTAAGAACATGCAAATAGGCATTAGGGAGCACCGGTCAATTTTTCAGCTTTCAATAAATGAAATTGCTCTGTCTACCTTTAGACACATATTACAGGCTTCCCACTTGAAAAATGCCATGTTGAGTAAAGTCCATCATATCAATAATATTCAAATGTTAAAATGATCCTAGAGCCCATTTCACGCATTTGTCTAAAATGAGACTGCAGAGAAAAACTTTTCAGGTTTATGTGATTAGAACAGATTACAGGGTGTGATTCCTGTAGGAGATGAATCTATAGACCAACACTGTAAATTCTGGCCCTATCCAGGAAGACCAGAACTCATTCCTTCTGGTCTTTCATTCATCTTTAGCTTTTTACATCAGCCAGTAAAATGCCTCAGCTGCCATGCTCACTGTAGGTTCCATGAAAGACAATGCTGGCAACACATTGTCTAGAAAATGGGTTTTAAAAATGTTACTGAGATTGATTAGAAATGTTACTGAGATTGATTCACTGAAGAAAATCACTACACCATTACAATTTGATCCTATGCCCACCCTTTCCCACATCCCTCTGCTCCTCAAAATCAAGGTCCTATCTTCTTGTTCCATTAAGACAAAACTGCAATGCTATAGGCACAATTTGTTGGAAAGGAAGCATTAATACTAGAATGGTGAATAAATACCTGAAGATATGTTAGGCAAGACTCAGTGTCTCTGGGTGCCATACTTCTGAAGTAATGATGGCAACTTCAGTGACAAAACAGTGTACAAGCGGGTTTGGTTTAGTGTTATTTAGCTGAAGGCTTCAAGCTAGTGAAATTAAAAGACTTACAGACTTCACTTGTGAAAATATCAAAAGGAGTGGAAAAACATGGTATTCCACTGCACAGAAATAAGAATTAAATGAGGAAAAATAATTTCTTTGAAATTAGAAAAACACAAAAGTTATCCTAACCATTGCTCACAAAGAAAAATAAGGGAGCTAAACACACTTATTTTTTGCTCAGATGTCAAATTCCTGCTGGCTTCCAGATCCATTCTTTGACTGTTTCTATTCAAAAGACAACAGAAACAATGTCTGAAATTCCAAGCTCCATGGATTGCAGCTACACATTTAAATGCTGTGCTCATCTGACAATATGAACATTAAAAAACTTCTATGTACTATACATTAGATCTCAATTTTTACACTTCTGAAGCCCTAGATGATGCTGCAGAATGTGACATTATATGTGCTCCTCAGAGACTGCAGAGTACAAACATTGAAAGTTTTATGCTTTTTAAATTTCCAGAATTACATCATATCCCAGGGCAAAAAAATTGTGAAAATTCACCACAAAACCGAAAATCTTCTATCATATTTTCTTTCCTAAGAAAGCCTAGTTTTAATGAGTAATTAACTCTGAAAGCTGAAGATAATACCACCTTTTATTTGATACATTCTGTACTCAGACAGCATACACAAATCTGAAGCTGAGGGACTACTGGCATGGTGAGAGCAAGCTATGGGAAAGGATGTAGGCTATGGGGAAATCAGACACTGTGAAGCTCTGAAGGAGACAGGTCCTAGAATAAACTTCCCCTTGTATTATCTGTGCATATCCAGATTCTTACAGTGCTGCTGAATTGCAGTTTTGTTTTTACACTGATAGCCTCTAGGTTACATGCATCAAAATACAGCAGTTGCTTGTCAATATTTTGTTTCATTGTTGATCGTGTAAGCATGTGGTCAGAATGTTTTCTGCTTGTGTTGAAATCCAAACTGTCTCCCCATGCCTCACTGGGTACAAAAAGCCCCTTACCTAGTTGCCAAAACTGCAGTTTCTTCCTCTGCCAATCTCTTTGACTGTTATGCACTGTGGGTACACAAATTTGACACATTGAGAATATTGAATTTACCATCAAAATACATGAAGTTTTTGGGCTGCCTACAATTCAGATTTATTTAACTGAAGAACATTTTATTGATGTGAACTTTGGTAGAAGTTCCCAGAAGATGGTGAAAAGGGATAGGAGGGGAAGACAACTGCCTTTACCTTGGAAATACCAAAGTTTTGTGGTGCTCCCTCTTATGCATTTATCTGAGAACAGATAAATGAGATATAGATGCAGATGAATTTTTACAAATCAGGTAAATAAATTTAATTCTAAAAATAGATCCTACTATAAGCTTTTTTCCCCCCTTCTCTTCCTCAAAATATTTCTGGGGAAAAATATTTGAGGTACATCAATACATTCCTGACCTACTTCTCTGGCTTGTGAATGAAGTCCTGTAGCTTCTACTTCAATTAACTCTGTGAAAGCTCAAAAGGAATGAATTACGAACTTTTGTCTGACTGAAGAATCCCCAGGACTCCCAGCTCTCTGCCAGCAGATGAAACAGCAAGTCACCCAGTTCTTCTGGCTTGCAGAATGAGGCTTTCTCTGCCTAAGTACTCTTAGAAAGAGAAAAATGAAGCAGCAGCTAAACATACCCTTTTTGATAGTAGAGAAAAATTGTAGCAGTAAATGATAGAAAATTTATTTTGAAAAGTTAGGGATTTTTTTTCTTGAAAAAGGAGATGAAACTTTGCAGTGAAGTGAGGAAATTTGTTATTCTAATTAATTCTAAACAGTGAAGCTTATAAAAAGACAGACAAGAAACACATACAGGTACATTTTTCTCTCAAATTATGGGCCTCCTCAAATACATATGATTATCTTTTCTTCCTGCTATACAACATACACTTCACACAGAATCTCTGTGAATGGCAATGATAGGCCTAGATCATACCAAAGAGTGGGAATTTGCCTATGCATTTGTGTTAGGACAAAACAAACCAAACTATGTAAAAAAAAAAAAAAAAAAAGAATTGTCCTGTTAAAAGCTACTCAAGAACTGAACTTGATGTAAATGCTCATTAAAACATCTGCACTATATTCAATTGCTTTAGTAAGTAACAGTAAATCCTCCCCAAAAGGTCCCCCAACACCACAAACTACACAACCAAAAAACCCAAACCCCACACCTCTGGACTTGAGGAAATGTGACAGCACAGACAGCAACCAGTATATACACTTTCCTTTCTTTTTATAATGCCTTGCAATTGCTTTCACAATGCCACCACACAACTGATGAACAAATTCAATCTGTGATATACTCAATATCTGGCTCACTCCTGAGGACAACTTACACCAACTGGCAGACAGCAGCTCTGCAATATGAGAGCTTATCTACCAGGAACCAGGTTACAAACATCTGTCCAAATCTGAGAAACCAAAAAAAACCCACTCCAAACTGCAACTGAGTCCTGCTCTGCCAGTGGCTGCTACTGACAGCAATTTTAAATGTGTCTAATGAGAACTTGGAAGAAGCGGAATTACCATTCTTAGGATCCTCTTATAACACATGTATGAAGTCCACTAAGTTTAAGGAAGTGGCCTACAAACTTTTCCTCTCATTTTCTGATACACTGCCTCTTCACCTGCTTGCCTGTAAGGGGATGCAGGATTGTGCTGTGAATATCCTGATGGGGCTGTGGCTATTGGAATTCTGCGATGTGAGCAGCCCACAGCTCTGCAGACAATGATCTGCTGCTCTAGGACAGAACAGCTGCATGATGCTACCCTGAGTTTTACTTTCTTAGAGCACAGCTGAGAGCTAAGACAGCAGCAAGAGGTTGCTAACCCAGTGCTTGATCTGCTGCAGCTGTGTCTGCTCCTTCAGTGATGATGCTACGAAGGCTTGCACAGGCATTACCAAAGAGAGAAAAATGGAATAGCCTGGCCATGAGACTGCCTCCTGACAGGGACCTAAAACATCCATCTCTGACCATAAAATTTCTCATTACCCTATTGTCAATATGGAGTATGAAAGCTGACAGCCTTCACAGCATTACCTTGAGGTATATCCAATTATTCCTTCCAGAACCTGTACCTATTTTTTCTTTTTTACATAAAAAAAAGTCCAAAGAATTTCAAATACCTCAGTCTGCTACAGTGCAATGTACAGAGTGATAAAAAACTTCAGTTAGTATATGTGGATTTTTCCAAAGGCATACAGTGGGCACTCACCCTGCTTTCAAGGACATTATTGTGCAGCACAAGGACAGTAGACTAATACATTAGCTCAGTGAAATAAGGAAAAATATGCCTATATGTAAGTAAAATCTTCAAATTAAGACAATTAAACACCAAAGAGAATATGAAGTTTCTAGGAAACTATCTCCATATACCCGTTCCCCAACAATTACATACGTACATTCATCTTCATAGAAATATAAGAAGAGGTACCTGGATTGTTTTCTTTACCTTATATTGTAATATATTTTCTTTTGCTAGCTTACATTTTGTAATTAAAGTTCTCAATTGTTACCTTCAGAACAGTGATCTGAAATTTATGTTACATTTCTGTCTTTCCCTGATACATTTTGTTTATTTTGCATATTTCTGTGTCTTTTTCAGACTACGGGAATGCAGAGAGAGTTTTGAATGCAAATCGTAGTTGTGAATTTAAAACTAAGGCACAGGACACAGGAAAACTTACTGTGATGCAAAAAAGACAATAAAAGCCTGGCTGAGAAGACACTGTATTAAAGGTACCAGACACAAAGCATATAAGAAAACAAACTGCTAAAAGACCAAATAATAAATCTGAAGCAATTAATGCAGGAAAACCCCTTAAAGAACCAATACCTGTAGAAGAGACAACAACAAGCCTTAATGCAGGTTCCTTAGAAAAATTAATTTTGTCAAATCACAGGCAAGGAGAAAACATCACATACTTAACCCTCTTTGCAAGACATTTTACAATTAATAATTGATATCAGGAAAAAGCATTGATGCATCCCAGGGCAATTGCTTTTAAAGCAGACATGTACAGGTTTCTTCCCCTCATTCTGGTGTACTAGTTCTAGTATATGTTCTAGTATACTAAAGACATTAAAGCTCTTTATCCTTACCTTTAGATTCTGGTTTGTTTTGTTTTTTTGTTTTTTTTTTTAAATAAGTATATGTGAAATGTCTATTTCAGGTACTGCTTAAGCCCTACAGTAAGGATTGAAAAGAAAATATCACTTTAAATTTGTATTTTTTTAAGATACCCAAACATTCCAGTAGTTTGATTTTGAGCAGCATTTTTAATTTTTCTAATCACATTGCTAGAACATAAAAATTCTTACACTTTGCAAGAGACAAAAAACTATGGAAACCTTAAATATCTAAGAGAGATCAGAAAGACCTGTAGACACTTTGGCACTGCAGACAGAAAAAACTTCTTGAGAAAGTAGGAAAAGTGGCTTGGTCACAACAATAGTAAGAGGAAATGAAGGCAGCTGTATGACACAGGAGACAAAGCAGGAAATGAGTATAAGAGGAGAGGACACACATTTCTACCCTGTGGAAGGACAGGGGACAGGATGCAACAATTTAGGCAGTGGCAAGGTTTGAGTTTTCCCCTCGCACCCAATAAGTTTTTGCTTATTGACTGAATTCAGACCCTAAGACAGAAATACAGAAGGCATATCACACTTACACTTCAATGCTCAAATCTTTACTGAAAGAGAATAAGAATAATGCTTGGAAGCAATCTTGTGCTGAAGGCAAGGTACAGATTCCATTTAAGACTGTCCTTGCTCTCTTTCTCCTAAATGTTGCCTCTGAGTTTGGTTTGGTTTTGCTTTTTTCCTTTTTAAGATGGATATAGCTGAAGGTAAACTCCTGGCCATCTTTTTGTGCAAGAAACAATCCTGCAAGCAATTCTATGGAACAGAAAACTTTGTTTCAACATTTTTTACCTTGTCAATACAAACACAGTACCTACAAATCTGGTTTCAGATACTCCTGCATTTTTCTGTCCTCTCCTGTACGACATGAATCTGAAGCTCTGTACTTAGTCAAAAAAATACACTGGAAAAAAAACGTTTTGCAATCTCTATAGTATTCACCAGATTTTTAAGGACTCTTAAATCTACACATTTTAGGACAGTCTTCTGACACTGAAACAGAGCCAGAAGTTATTCCTCTAGTAAGGAGCTGGAAATCCAGTCATTCTTGGAAAGCTCTCAATACTCTGCTTGTCCTCAAGCCAAACATGCCGTAAAGCATTACAGCAGGCAAGGCAACTACATTTACACAGAGAAGGCTGTGTGGTTGCATATTGGGCCCAGGGGGAGTAACAGAACCAGCTGTACAATTCCAAGACAATACCATGTACAAAGATCGTTATATTTTTATATTTTTTATATTAACCTGCAGGAGGAGAATCTCTGAATCAAAAAACACTTTTAAGTTTATGGCAAGCAACACATTTTGTGGATATGTAAACTACAACCTTAAAGTAAGAACTGGCCAAAGTCACTTTATTTTACTTAAGAAATGTAATACGTTATCTTAACTCAAAGGAACAAACTACAAATTATTATTCTCCTTGCTGAAATGTCTTATAAGAATAAAAGTTTTAAATGTGTCTAAGAATAGCACTTAGACACATTTAAAATCTTTTCTGATAGTCTTTTATTTTCTTCTTCTGAGTTTCAAGAGCCCTTTTGGACTAAAAGCAACAAGTCTCAAGTTTCAGTGTCCTTTGCGGCCACCGGAACAGTTGGACAAGCCATTTTGAAGAGTCCTTTAATCTCAAATTGTTTTTATGAATAGCACCAGATACAAACAAAAATCAGTTAATATTATACTACAAAAATAGTAGTACTTTTGTACTATTATCTCTCTCATTTCATTTTATTCAAAGGAAAGCTTTTTGTTGCATGTTACCCAAAGAAAGTTGAAATGTAGCCTAGACAGAAGCTCACAGTTGACTGGGAGGGTCCAGTTGACTGGAAGTTAGCAAATGTTACACTCCATTTACATGAAGGGTTAAAAGGAGGATCTGGAGAACCACAGGCCTGTGATCCTGACCTCTGGGATGGGGAAGGTCATGGAGCTGATCATCCTGAGTGCCATTACACAACATGCACAGAACAAGCAGGGGATCAGGCCCAGCCAGCAGGGGTTTCTGAAAGGCAGGTCCTACTTGACCAACCTGATCTCCTATGTCAAGGTGAGCTGCTGAGTGGATGAGGGAAAGGCTTGTGATGTTGTCTACCTGAACTTCAGAAAAGCCTTTGACTCTGTTTCCCACAGCATCCTCCTGGACAGGGTGACTTTCCATGATGTGAATGGGTGTACTGTTTGCTGGGTAAAAGCTGACTGGAGTGCTAGGCCCAGAGAGTGGTGGTGATCGCAGTTACATCCAGCTGATGGCTGGTCACCAGTGGTGATCCCCAGGGCTCAGCACTGTTTAATCTCTTTATCAATGATCTGAGTGAAGGGATCAATTGCATCCTCAGCAAGTGTGCAGGCAACGCCAAGCTGTGTGGGAGTGTCGATCTGCCAGAGGATAGGAAGGCTAGGCAGAGAGATCAGGGTAGGCTGGATCCACAGACTGAGGGCAAGTGTGTGCAGCTCAACAAGGCCCAGTGTCAGGTCCTGCCCTTGGGTCACAACAACCCCAAGCAGCGCTACAGGCTGGGGGAAGTGGGGCTGGAAGGCTGCCCAGCAGAGCAGGGCCTAGGAAGTTGGCTGACAGCAGCTGAACATGAGCCAGCAGTGCCCAGGTGGCCAGGAAGGCCAATGGCATCCTAGCCTGGATCAGCAACAGTGTGGCCAGCAGACCAGGACAGGACCAGGGCAGTGACTGTACTTGCCACTGGCAAGGCCACACCTCAAGAGCTGCACCCAGTTTTAGGCCCCTGACTACAAGGACACCAAAGGCTGGAGCACATCCAGAGAAGGGCAGTGGAGCTAATGAAAGGTCTGGAGCACAAGTCTTACAGGGGGAACTTGAACGAGCTAGGGTTGTTCAGCCTGAAGAAGAGGAGGATGAAGGGAGACTTCTCTTTACAACTACCTAAAAGGACGGACGTTGTACTGAGGTAGCGGTCAGTCTTTCCTCCCAAGTAACAAAACCACACAAAAAGGCCTCAAGTCATACCAGAAGAAGTTTAGACTGGATATTAGGAAGAATTTCTTCACTGAAAGTGTTGTCAAGTATTGGAACAGGCTGCCCAGAGAAGTGTTACAATCTCCATCCCTGGAGGTACTTGAAAAATGTGTAGATGTGGGGCTTAGGGATAGGTTTAGTGACAGACTTGGCAGTGTTAGGTTAATGGTTGAACTCTGTCATGGCATCATGTCAAGAGTCTAGTCTCTGTCTAGACTCTAGCCATGGAATCATTAAGGTTGGAGAAGACTCTTAAGATGACAATCTACAATCTTTTAATGCCCATTTTTATCTCCATGCCAAAGATTTCCATTTTGGAAGGGGTTCATATCTCATATGCAGAAATTTTACTTGAACACAGACATGTTTCAGCATGGTACATGTGTATATGACAAGAGTCAATACAGAGGTAGAACTGACTCCTTATCTTAAAGCAAAGCTGAGTCCTCCTTATTGTTATTCTCTGTACCAGACCAGAAGCAGAATGCCATCAGTTTTATTCTGATGTATATCTCTGTATATTCTGATATATATATCTCTGTAGTGTGGACCATGATGAGACGTTTCATACTGGAACATATACAAACAATTTTATATACCTTTATTAGGTGTTCAAAAAAAGACTCCATCCTCTTCCATTTGGTCACCTTTCTTATTCACATTTAGGCAGATGAATTCAACTTTGCTCTTAAGATGAGAAACCACGGATCTTGCACCAAATCAAAGTGACTTATTTTCATCAACCACAAACGTGGTGATTATCTTGCTATTTAAATATCTGATTGTTTTGTTATTTAAGTAATCCAAATATATTGATTCTGGATCTGGGTGGAAAATCCCATGAGTTTGAAAAACTAGGCCAAATCAGTTTAGTCTGTCTCAAAAGATGCAAATTCTTCAGAAAAGAGACACAAACATAATGATCAGTATTCTCTCTTGCCAGTCTTCTGTATGGTCCTAATGGACAGCAAAGGAGCAGGAAGCACAAAGTACAGAGCATCAGACATTAGAAAAGAAGTTGAGTGCTTTGCAATGCACACAGTGCCTGGAGACAAATGTCCTCAAACTGGTACTTCCAGACACAGAGGTCAGTCACCAATTCTCTAAAAAATCACTTGAAAATGAAGGTGATCCTGGATTTCTTAAACCAACTTTGGATCTTTCTAACCTGATGAGTAACATATGGAGAGACAGGATATCCTGCACTTTAAAGACGATTTGTTTTTCTTTCTGATATAGACATAACCAAATCCTTCCCAATATATTTATGAAAACAGTAGGAAATGTCTGTCCATAGCAAAAAAACCAACTCTTTCCTCAAGACAATATAAAAACCTAATTCTCTCTGGTTGTCTACAGACCAAAACACACGTTAAATATTTCTGCCATAGCAGAGGTAATTCATGGGAAGAAACATCACCAAATTTCAGTTGTGGTGATACTGATAGTGTTACTTAACACAGCATTTACAGGTCAGTTGTCTCAGAAGTGAACTGAAACTCTTGAGGTGCACAGTACAAACAGTCTGATACGTTCTTTTGTACTCCTCTGACCACACAGTAAATTATTCCAACTTCCTAAACCAGAGAAACAACTAGATCACAGAAGAGCTTTTTACTGGGTTGTCAAGCTGACTCTGTCTATAATGCAAGCTACCATGAGAACCAAACATAACCAAAGGAGACAGCACTAAACTCTCAGCTGGAAACTGAGAAGGGGCAATTGTCTCAGCTGACACATGAAACTACACCCTTACTGAACTTCTAGCACGAAGAAAATTGCACCAAAAGATCCTCACATTTGACTCCATGCATTTTCATACTGGACTACGTTCCCGTTCTACTGCACATAATCAAATTTGTCACAGTCCAGGAGTTGTTCCGTTAATACTCACCTTCAGGGTTTCATGTACTACAGAATACTGCAGATTTGTTCTGGTCAAGAACTTACTATGAAGACATGCATTTCTACTTTGCAGTTATGTTTCTAAAATTATTAAATTACAGATGGAGTTAAAGATGCCTATTGACTCAGTACTCACAGCCCTGAACTGTTAACACTCCCAACCCCCTTTGGCAGTACAAAGGCAGGAAACTGCAGAGTTTAAGGTTCAGGGAGCACTGCTCACTGCAGTGGAAAATGACTGCTTTCATCACTGAATGTAAAAACATCTCTCTAAACCTTTATAAGGAAGCTCTACTATGGAACTGAGGGATACAAACTGTAGCTGGTTCATACCTGCAGCTACGCACCTCTGTCCAGCTGTTCCAGTCTTCACTCTAAAAGATAAGGAAAAACACACATTGAGGACTCCAGAGTTAACATCAGATAATAACAAGCATTATGTGAACTCCACCTGGTAAAGCACTGAGGACAGGGAAAGTAAGCATATTTCTAATAACAGAACTCATCATGAGGTGGTAACAACCCTCAATAGCATCAAAACTGGAGCTTCATATTTCAAATATACAGGGTAAATGAAAGGGTGCACAAAAATGGACTGCAAACATAACCTGGCTGAAAACAGAAGGCTCAGAGCTTCCTAGCAATGTTCAGTGGACTTATGCCACCTCTCTGGCCTTTTGGCTGTCACAACAGCAGCAGCTACCAACAACAGTAGCCACAATCCTAAACTCCTATATGACGTTATTTTGACAGCTGCAGCACTAACAGATGACCATGAACCTGCGGAGGGGAACTCGAATGTATGACTGCATAAATGGAAATGTCTCAAAAAGTGCTGAATTAGGGAACACAGAATTGAACAACACAAGGAAAAAATGTTATTTCTACATCTTAAGCAAATCATCAGCCAGGAACCATACAGATTTTCTGTACTAGCACCTCATACTAGGGGATGCTACTTCATGATTCAAAATTCTTTTTTTGCAAACTCAGTAACAGATGCTCAACACAAGCTAGTCTGTACTTAAAAACAAACTCGGGGTTCTTCATTTGTGAGGTTTCTTGACTTTTTTCCCCCCTAAAATAATTTCTTCTCTGCCTCCTCCTGGGTTATTCTGCAGAACTACACTCATGTCAGTCTAGCAGTATTTACAGAAAACTCAAATCTATTTACTTATCTATAGTTACCAAACTAAAACCTGCATCCAAAACCAAGCAGAATTATACAAGGCTATCTGAGCTCCCACGTTTTGACTGGTTTGCAGGCCCCTACTTAACCTTTGTTCTACATTTTTTTTAGTAAGCAAGAATAAGCGAGCCACATCCTCTTCTAACTTGCCATGTTGTATACTTGGTTATATATCACAAGTACTCATGCCCTCTTTTTCAAAGGGAGATCTCTTGAGAAATTTCAATTCTTCTAAATTCTTCCCATTTGTTCAATTTATTTAATAAAGTACTAAAGCTTCTAAAGGAATAAAGGATCCTAAAAATAAAAACAAAATTAATTTCCTTATAATATTTGTTGAAAACAAAACCCAAACTATGAATCCTGACAAACTTAATGCAGTTATCTGAAATGCGTATTTTCAAAATCATGAATTTTTCCTAAAATATTACTCAAAACTGACTATTGTTCAGAGAACATTTTGCATATAGATTTTTGTTCTGTTTCACAACATTCTGGATTATGAAGCTCCAATTCATGATTGAGGCAAAAGTTACCTTAAGACAGTTCTTCCACCTGCGCCAGATTCCTCTGCTTTTCTGAAGTTAATTACAAAATATCTCTTTATGGCCAAAAAAAGGGTCTTAGATTCCTGCTAACAGATCTTCTTCATGCCTAGCTTCTAATGTCTTCAAAACAACATGTACCATAAATTTTTTGCTTGTATGCTAAGTTATATTCCTTAGATAATCATCTTTCAGATAAAATGAAGTATACAGTTACTTGATCTTTTGAAGGCTTAAGAACATCTATATAAGCAACTTTTTGATGTTAAAAAGAAGACCTTCACGTTGCACATGTAACTGTAACACTCTAGTGAATTAATTAAAAAACTTCAAAGAAACCAAAAGTGCAGCTAACATACCCAGAGGAACCCATAACTCTTGGATACCTTTGGGAAAAAATACACTTCACTGAATCAAAGGCAAAATCCAAGACAATAAAAACTTCAAAAACCAAGCAGCAAATCTGTAACCACCTGTAGAAAGCCTGGGAGAGTACTAGTAAATCACAAATTGTTTTAGTATGGTTTATTTAATTGCATGCAGAACATAAATACACTGAATAATTTATCCAAGTTTATACATCAGACAAACCTGGCCCAAAGGCCACAGAATCTGACAACTGTGTTTCTTCTCAGGAAAAGCTGGATCTTGGATCCCTCAGACTAAGGTATATACATACACACAGCTGGGTGCTGCTAGCCATGTGTGCAGCATGGTCACTTCTGTCATTAACTGATGGGGCAGTAAGCCCTCGTGCAAAGTAGGTTCTCCCCAGCCAGCATTTGATGCTGACAGCCAGGTGTTTTCACAGCATGAGTGTGCCTAGTGAAGTCAGCAAAACAATTAGTGGGGTAAATTCAATCTCTCACCACAGCTTTTATAAAAATTTTCCTGAAGTTGTTCCCTGACTAAGGTGCTGCAGCTGAGTACAGCTGTCAATTTCAACTACTGCACAAAGCTGGGAGGAACTACCTGAGTATTCCATGTAGAAAAACAAAGATTTAACGCTTAACTTTAATGGCCCTGCCAGATCTAAAGGTGACAAAATATACTCTTGTTGATGAACAGTTGCAACTTTTGATATGCAATATAATAGAAACAGAACTGCAGCTGGTGATGAAAACAAGTGGCTCTATCCACTAAGTACTAGACAATGGCTATGAGCCCAATAAATCCAGTAATACTGCTTTTCTACTAAGTGGTAGAACTTCTGTCTCACCAGCACCCGGGACCATCTAAGAGAATGCCAGATCATTTAATGGATTGTGATCAATGAAATTACTGTCATAGTCAGCACTTTGTCTAGACCAGTAAGTTCTGATTTCTCATTATGCTTTCCAGGAACTAATGTTTATGGGATTGTCAAGGTTACCATTGGCAATTAAAGAGGCCAACAGATCAAACAGACCACATAGGTCAGCCTCAGATACATCCTGGCGTCAACAGTCTCTCACATAAATCAGGGCTCAGTCTGGACTCACTGCAGATTTACATACTTTTAGGAATCCATGTGACCAATAATGAAAAATAAATGACCAATAATGAAAATAATGACCAATTTGAAAATACAGAGAGAACTATTTCTTTGGAAGAAGTACAGGAGGGAGGGAGATAAGGATGCATCAAAGAGCGACGGAGCAAGTGCACGACACGGATTACAAACCGAGAGTCCTACAGAAACCAGAGGAAGTTGCAATCACGGCACAGCCCAGGCCACAACCCACAGAAATGTCACTTTGTAGCAACCCTTACTAATGAGGCAACACACAACAGAGACAGCAAGGGGAAACTCCTACCCTATAAAAACGCTACCAGCGAAGGAACCTTTTAATCCGAGAAGTGCCCTTCTACTGCAATCTTTACACCACCCAAACCTCTCAGCACCACAAGCTACTTGTTCAATGAGAGGCCACAGCTCAGTCACTGTGACTGCTCAATTTATTTTGGCAGACAGAGCTGTCAAATACTGTTTTTCTCAACACTGCCAGCACAAATACTAAAGGGTATAGAGAGTGGCAGACAAACTACACAGCTAGCAAGTTGAATTACTCATGATAGTATGTTCTACTATAAAAACGTAAGTTTTTTCAACTTCAGATCTAACTCGAAGAACAGAATGAAGAATAGAAGAGGTGCACATTTTGGGACCACTGCAGATAAAGATGAAAGGACAGGAAAACATTTAAGATGTTATGCTTCAAGTTACTCTAACCAGGACATCATAAGATACTTAAGATTTGGGATGTTGATCATATCTGCAATGTCTGTTCCATGTCTAGTCAGCAATTACAGTTTAAGATTCATCATTAAGTCTTACAATGCACAATGAAAGCCTCAAAGACACTCTTTAACAATACAAAGCTATCCCACGATCTACTGCTCAAAACGTGGGACTGGGGCTTAGAAGGCAAAACTTTTATTATTAACTATGTGGCTGAATAGCAACTTTTTGGTCTATTTGGTCAAATATGGACAAATATGTACAAAGAAATAGTAATCTTATTTCTTTGTGAAAAGGAATTTTGATGTATTTAATCAGAGTCAGGGGTATCATCACATTGTTACAGTTGCATCTCAGCTAAAAACCTCATAAACAACTTCACCAAAAAAATTCCAAAAAAATCTGTCTGTTAATAAAATCCGAAACAATCTCACCAACAAAAGACTTTAGTTTGCTATTTCTCTCCAGATTATGGTATTAAGGGACTCTCAAAATATACTAGGAGTTGCAAACAGAGAAGGTACAAACTAAAGCAACATTTCATTTACTATTTGAATGAAGGTCAGAAAGCATGCATTCATGCTTTGCTTTATGGAGACTCTACATGCCACAGGAAGACCTAACACATACAGCAGAGTTTGGCCTTCTTTTGGGTATAAGATGAGTTTTAGTGAACACAAACAATATTCTCAGCTTAACCACTAAGCCTACTCCTAGAAGCAACTGAACTTTAGCTGAACTTTAACAACCTCATCCATCTCAGCCACAAGATTCAAACAGTAACACTTCCAACTTACCTATCTTTAAAGGCAAGATAAAAAAATGTCAATGGGGAAACCACCCCTGTGCAATGCTTACACAGACACAGCTAGCATAGCTCTGTGTTAAAAATTCAAGATACTAACACACCTTTTTTTTCTGATTGTACAAAAGAGAACAGATTCAAAAGCAAACAGAGAATAAAGATGTATTACAAGTCTCCCACGAAGATCCCCAAATGCAATCACTATTCTGTAGTACCACACCTAAAATGCCAAAGGAGGATGCAGTGTACATGGTTGTTTCCAGCACCTACTGCTAGCTTTAGCAGAAAATAATTTTGAGGTGTCTCAATTTTGAAAGATCAGAATTGAACTGTATACAAAATTCTGAGTAGGTCTGAAATTCTGTGTTCGAAAAATGTTGAAGAATAAACATTTGTATTTTATTTCAAAGAAGCACAACTAAGAAAGACTGATTTACCTGAAGCTTGTATGATTCTTGCTTGGCTTATATTAGACAAATACTTGTCATGAACTCTACCGTGCAGAATCTGCCATTGCCACGCCTGCAAACCAAAGAGTAAAAATATCCTCAATTATTTTTATCTTTATTTTATAACAGGCACATGGTAAATCCTTTGCAGAAGTAAATGGATACAAATTTCACTCATTTACATCTGCAAAGAATTGGAGTTACTGCTCTATTATAACCAATGAATACTGATTCAAATCACTTTTACCAGCAAATAATTTTTGTTAACACTTGAAGAGATTTAATATTGGGTGTATAGAGCTGAAGCTTTAAAAAATATTTCATACTATTTCTTTTTCTCCATCAGAGGCAAATGCTGGCATTGCTGTGGGAACATCAACTTAGGAATGTTCCACTTTTGCTCTAAAACACAAATTTAATAAAATGTAACCATTTCACTGCAAAGCAGTTCTTACTAAGCTTCTAGTCCAGATCTCTCAAGGTTTCTCATTTGTCATCATTTGTAACATCATTTGTATATACTTTGATTTCTTTTTTGCAACATTTACTCCTCTCTTCAATATCTTTATATAGTGTCTGAAACATACAACTGTAAATAATACAGAAAAACTTATTTTAAAAAAGTGCATTAATTTACAATCTGCTGAACACACATGAATACATGAACACATGCCATGAAACACCATTTTTGAGTCTACTAATCACAAATGTAATGCCACACCTCACATGAACTTTCCTCTGAAGAAGTTTTCATTCCTTGTTTCAACATGCGAATACAACGAATAGAATGCCTTTCCTGCTGGTATCAGCAGCTTTTTACTCCACAAACTCCCTTCCTGGTCCACTTGGGACCCTGACACACCCTCTCCAGACTGCTCATCTCTGGGGGTAGATGCTCACTGATTCTTGCATCAGCACAGCAAACTCTGCATGCTCCTGGCTCTTCCCAAGGCCTCAGAAACCCTCCTGCTGTACAAGGCCAGATCCATAACCCGATCTTAGATTTTAGTTGGATGGGTGGAGAAGGATCAAGAGTGTCAATGTACTTTGCCAAGAGCTAGAGGTTTAGTCCTTGCCTCAAGTCTTATTCATGTATTTTCAGGTGTTCTTCACTTACACACTCATCCATCAATTAATTTCCATCATTTTTACTGAAAGGCACAGTATGACACCTGCTAGCAGTTTTCCAGTGCTAGCAGGAAGAGACTCCATGAACTTTATGGCAAAAACAAGTGCCACAATACAGCTTTGGCTGCTTAAGAAGGCAGAATGGACATAAAATAAATATATTTCTGAATTCTCTATACCTTGTCCCTAGATTTGGGAGGCTTAAGACTGTCACATGTAAGGTTTTGGAAGTATACGTGGCACATAATTTTCTCTCTGTCCTCACATACGAAAAGCTCACCAATTTTTTCCCAAATCAATAGCAGGCTTTCTGTAGAGCAGCATCAGTGTGTACCAAATATGGCATTTACTAAGAAGTATGTTAAGACAACATTCAGGACTTCCCTGTCTAGAACCAAATTAAATGTACCCCAGCAGGCAACACAGGCAAACGATTCTCACTTAATATTTTCAGGTTATACAACTGAGAAGACTAGATAAGAGCTCTCCATTAACATTCAATAGAAATGGGGAAGAAATACAAAGGAATAGGTTGAGATACTCCTGCTATAGATCCAGTTTAAGCTGGTGCTATTGCCAAAAGAATAGTGCACAACTCTTTTCTCACCAGCTGTCCATGCACCACCTCTGTGCAAGAAGCCTGAGAGAGGAAATGGTCAGGGTGTGATCTTGTCCACTACCAATTACAGGAAAATAATAGTTTTAACCCAGATGTGCTCCTAGATTCAATTCACCTCACAACCACACAGATGTTCTTGGTAGCACAAAGGAAAGGAAAAACGCATGAAAAACAGCACAAGCCTCTTTCAGAGCAATACTGGCACATGCTCATTTAAATTACTCATGGAACTAGATCATCAGATTTAGGTACTGAATTTCACACAAATAAATCTCTATTGATTGATCCTTTCTAAAGGCCTCAAGTGATAAACAAGGCTTCCACTGCTTCTGTTAAGAAAACACTGTTTGTAAGAACTACATACATGTCCTTCCATATAATCATCTTCACTGTTCCAATGCTTTGTCAGTGGACTGCCTCAGATATTAGAGACATGTCACTTCATATTCTTGATTAAACAATGTGATTTAACTTCTTGAAATCACGAGTAAATGTTTTCCAACTTTCATTCACTCTTCCTGGAGTTGTAAATACTTCACAATAGCAGTTTTAAGTTTCATCAATCTGAAATGCACACTGGGCTTAATTTACAATTCCTGTAATTTTTCCATATATCCACCCTTAACCAAACTTTATTACTCAACTGCATAATTATAGTATTTTTTAAAAGGGCTTATTTTTGTAAAAAAATGAAAAGGCAGGCAGTAGGGCAAGAAGAAAATAAAAAATTATACTTTCCTGTGGAATTTCAGTATCTTCAAAGGACATCAGACAAAAGTTAACTTTTCATTTGTCTCATACCCTGATTAAATCTTTTCTGCAGACAGGGTAACAGTCAAGATACAACAGATTATTGGGTATTCTCCCTTAAAAACAAAAGTATATACAGCACACAAGATTTCCTGTCTTGACAGCTGGCTTAGCTCTGAACAATACTACTTTCTCACATATTGCCTTTAGGAAGATTACAACAAAATGGCATGATTGAAATTCCCCAGTGTCATTATACTACTCAAATGCCTTTGGTGCACATATATTTATTATTTATTCAGAGTTCTATCCATTTATCATGGCATCTTTCACAGAACAGACACACAGTAGTTTTAAACATGCAATAGTGTAATTCCAAGAGGCCTTTAAAACTGCCCAATTATATTCCTGCTCCAAGACTACTTGGAGGAAATGGTGAGTATGCTATAAGAAAGCACCTGAAAGCTGAGGAATCATAAAACTCCAGTCACTGACCTCTACCAAAAATTTATTTTAACTGGTAACTCATGTAAATGAAAGGTTGTCAGCTAGGGAGTCAGCAAGCAGCAAAGTGGGAAGACAGGTGGGCAGAGGACCTAATTCTAGCAGAGGATGCCAGAATTAGGCAAAATACCAAGATACTTCAGGTCACAAGCTTAACATCCCACGGGCTGCATATTTACAACAAATTCTGCAAGATTTCCACATGAAGAGGGAAAAACTACTGCAGTGTGTCTCCATTAAATAAAGAATGATCAGAAAACAGCCACACAACTAAGTTGCTTGAGTTGAATCAGTTCAAGAAGATGACCCTCTGTC
The DNA here is from genome assembly GCF_028769735.1 of Zonotrichia leucophrys gambelii. Classification (NCBI taxonomy): domain Eukaryota; kingdom Metazoa; phylum Chordata; class Aves; order Passeriformes; family Passerellidae; genus Zonotrichia; species Zonotrichia leucophrys. The sequence goes on from NC_088175.1 coordinate 34,389,996, forward strand.
ACACATCAATGGCAGTCCCTGCCTGCAGACATCAGTACAATCCTGACACTGCCAGGCAGCTGAGATCCACCAATTTGCCTCCAAAACATCCTTCTTCCAAATCCAAGAGACACATAGCTCTCTCAGGAGGAAATACACTGAAGACACTGCAGTAGCAAGAAAGACAAATAATTCAAACTGAGTTTATGGAACATGGCCCTCAACAAAAAAGGCAGACTCTGGCTAAAATCAATTTCACAACTGAAACAATGTTTACCTCTCTCAAATTCAAGAAACAAAAGACTGATGCCTATTTGCAAAGATATTCAAAAGACCGTAATTTTTAAGGGGACAGTATTTCTTAAAATTTAGAAAAAGTGTCCCATGAACAATTGCCCTCTTTCTCCCTCTCAAAAAATCATTGCCACAGTTAATGGTGCATTCAATTGCTACCACTATTTTGAGCACCTTTCTGCTACTCGAAGATTGCATCAACAGTTTACTACAGTGTAGCAGCTAACAGACATCCTGCACTATTTGTTCACCTGATTCACTATTTAAAAAAGCAACTGTGAATAGTAATCCCAATGTGTGCAGAGCCTTAATACAAAGTTTATGCAAGCACACAGTCAGGGAAGTCTTAGCTGCAAGTTTCCAGCCCATCCTAACAAGGTATTTCCTAGAGGCCCCATCCCAGAACACCAACATCTGATTCCAAACTAGGCAGGCCAGGGTCTAGCTCCTCATTAATCCCCATTGCCCATAACAAGCAAACACAGCACTCAGATCTTCCAGGACAGGATCTAGCTTTCATTAATCTTCAAGGCAGACAGTGACAACAGACCTTTTATGGAAGGATACAGGCCTTGGCTAATCACTCCCCAAAGCAGGAAGGGAGATTAAAATCTTCATCCCAGAAGACAGCAGCTCTTTTGGAGGTTAAGTCTGGGTCTTTCTGATGCCACTGGCACCCACTACAAATTGCCCCTGCAAGACAACTCCTCCATTTCCAGTCCCTAGATTCCCAAATTGGGATGAACTGCAGTTTATAAAAAAGACAACAACCACAAACAGATCGCCTTTCACTTGGAACACCAGCATCCCAGAGACGCAGAGACAGACAGACAGATGGACATAACAGAGACTGTAAGCTCTGGCTCTCAATTCTGCTCAGCAAATGCCCACCAGGCCAGCCACTGCCTGGTGAGCCAGTGTGCTCTGCTGGACAAATATAGAAAGCAGAAAGTGGAACAAGCCTTTCAGCAGAAGAGATTCTGCTCAGCTCCCCGAGAGGGAGGAGCAGGAGCTGAAGCAGCCGAACTGCTTTACCCATACATGGTCTCTGAAAGAGACCATTGCTGAGACAAGTTCCTTTACACACACACACCCTCACTCACTGTCACACAGTGCAAGGAGAGAAAAGAATTAAAGCATACAAACCTGAGAGTTCCTGTTTTGATGAGTTCCAACTCCACTTTTCTTGCGCTCACCTTAATAATGCACAAATATCTAACAATATTCACCAACAAAATCTGGGCAGCAACTCAGAAAAAGACAGAAATCTTCCTCCCAGGGAATCCCCACATCCACCAGCATTTCAGTAACTACTGAACTAGTGAAGCCTTCCTAGTTGCTTTTGGACACACACAACCACATATTAAGTTCTTGGTTTGACCTTCTCCCCCCTCCAGCCCAAATTGAATTACAGAAATCTTTTTAAACCCTTCTCCCTTTTCAAGTATTGTCCTAAACCAGGAAGCATGACCTTTCTCATTGGTTGATACTAAGTACTATGGTGACCTGCCACATCTTGTCTGCTATCCCAGTAGTCCTTTTTGCCAGTGTTTAAACACTAACTAAACCTTTTCCTATGCATTCTTCTTAAAAACAGAAGAAATGCACTTCTGTGCAGCATCCTTTTCTGTCTCCACCCACCCCACCCCTTTCACATTCTGGCACAGGAAGAGCAGAGTAAGTGTAATTGAAGACTCAAATCCACAGGTCTTCACAGAAAAAAACCAACGAAAACTACACAAGTAGCACAGTCCATTTTTATTTTTACTGCACAAGTAAGATAGTTTCATTTATTCAAAAGCAGCTTCATTTATATAAAAAAGCATCATTATTCATAAGCAATTTATTACCACATGCTGCTGCCTATTGCTTCTCCTTGGTGTATCCCACACTTATGTGGTGCTACCAAACTACCTTACAGAAGCTACCAGAAAAGTTCTGTCATACAAGTAAGTGGAAGCTGCAACTTCCAGCTATATCAGGAATGCAGCAGCCAATTTAGAACTCAGAGAAGCACACTAGTCAGGGAATTTTGTTAATGTCACGTGCTAGTAGACACAAAAGTGCTGGCATTAAAACCAACCATCCTGATTTTTTTTCAAATTTCTCATTACTGAGATAATGGTTTAGGCTCCCTGAAAATTTGGGAAGATAACAGAATATGCAGAATTAGCTCTACACCTAAGCACAGCCTAAATAATTTCCCTTACGGATAAGGATCAAGACTATGTGTCCTAGTCTTGCTCCCCAAGAAACTCCTGTTAAACTTAGTCTTGAACTAAATGACAAAATAATTGTAAACCCAAAGGAATTACAAAGCAAATTCTGCATCAGACAATTAGTGTCATAGCAGCTTCCACACTGTGAAATATAGACAGTACCACCTACAGCCAGTCTCTGATAGTGATCAAATTCTGGCACTGAATGCACAATCCAGAGTGTAACATGGTGGCTTTAGTCCATAAGTATCACAAAATACTCACTTAACTTCTCCTAAGTCTCCAATGCAAATAATCATGGATTTCTGAGCAATCAAAACTGCTTTAGAGAAGTAAATATATAATCCTTTTTCTTCCCCAAAAAGATTTTGATATTTTCAAGGGTATCACTTCTAATGTCACTTAGGACTGTGCAAGTAATTTTTACTGTTTCAACTTGTCCTCAATTGTTCTCCACATTCATCGAACAATCACATGCAAGAAAAAACAACCAACAAAAACCCAAGAAGAAATATAACTTATCACTAAGTTGACCTGTCATCCAAGTATTTTTTAATTCAGAATTTTAAATGGAGGACAGAAAATTTTTGAAGACAAATAACAACGTAATACAGGTAAGTAGGCAAAAAATGTTTTCAGATGGTGCTCTGCTTTGGAATACAAACCTGGAAATTAGAGAATTACTTTTACAGTGTATTGTGCCTACATAAAATGCAAAAGCTGGATGTGATGTTCAAAATACATTTTCTCTTCCTGAAAGATCAATATTTCATTGCCTTCTGAAGAAACATTTATCAAAATTCTATCTTGTAAGATTTTGCAGAGATAATAAGATGCCTGGTGTCCATCCTGCAAATCCCTACATATATTAAGAAAGATGCTTTGTATGTAGACTTGGACATTGTCTGCTAAGTGCTTGATTTGAATTACAAACTCCTCTGCTTTGGAAAAAGCAGACATGAATATTCCCTTTCCAACAGAATCTAAAAAATTTGCGGATTGCATGCCTACATTGGAATATCTTTTGAACTGCATAGTTTGGGACAAAAATAGCAGAGAATATGCATGGGTTCAGTGAAAGCCTGAATTTTAAGTGATGTTTGAAGGAAAACAGTTTTACTTTGACATGTGAAATACTGAAATCTAGTGGATAACAACTACATTACTTTCATGAAAGGTGCAGTACAAAACAACCAGCAGACAGAAGTGAAAGATACCTGAAAGAACACTTTTGATAGTGGTGAAAAAAAGAAGCCACGGTCCTGAAAAACTCCAATTATTTTAAAGTAAAAACAATGTAAGACACTCACCTGGGTTCTTATACGAACTGGGAGACCATCCAGTTCTGAGAGAACACAGAGCATGTAAGCATTAAAAAAAACGCTCTGCAAAGGAAAGCCTGCCAGATACCACAGCAGCATGACACCAGATATTCAACAAACACCCGTCCTCTCATCCACATGCTCATTCAAGATCTACTTGAGGAGTGCTGCTACAAACAACGAAGAACCCAAACTGCCTGCTCATTTGCATGGATTTCTTAATACTCAAAATAATTATTCCATGCTGTATTACAAGCAACTTAGTCAAACCAATGTAAAAATCCCAGGGCGATATGGTTTTAAGCCCAGTTTACATAATCTTAATTCTACCTGGGACTTTACCACTGCAACCCAAGCCATTAAACCAGTTATAAATCTACACTAAATTGGTAAAGACTCAAAATTGGTAAAGACTTACCAAAACCCGCAGTTTGTCAGTTTGCCACTAATACTCTGCCTCTAACAGAGCAGCCAGAAAGCCAGCACACCTTTTCTAAAAACAAAAAGACAGCCCATGCTATACTAAGTATACTGAAGATACAAAGGTAACATGCATACATGGGACAGACCAGACAGCTTGTGGACAAGGATTCCTCTTCTGGCATAAGGCTTTCACTTACATATACCTGTGACACAAACGGCATCATCTAAACTGAAATTCTTCACTAAGAGTTGGAAACTACTGAAGATTTCTGTTCAGCCATCTAGCTGCTCATTGTTCATCCTGAACTCAGCTAGCAATGATGCATTTTCTTTAGCACAGAGCTAAGACAGCTGGAAGTTTGAAGCTACTCAAGATGTCAAAGATGACTTCCTCTCCTTGGGATGATGGCTGTGCTGCACTCTACTGCTGTCACACAAAGAAGCCTGCTCTGTCCATCACTGCTCAGACTCGTGAGCTATTCCTCCCTATAGCAAAGCACCTGCAGACTAAGTGGCTCTGCAGCTTTGGTCCAATGTGTATATTAGTTCTGCCTGCCTGAGTCTCACATCAGGTGATGTTTGGGAAATCTCTTCTTGAAATGTGAATGCTCTCCTTTCATTCTTATTTCTCAAACACAAAGTGTCTTGGCATCTTTATAAAACAGGTTGTAGAGAACAGTAGCAGAAATGTGGTATCTTGCATTTATTCATATAACAAGTATCTCTGATGACTTGAAGAAGGGCAGTAAAACTACTAGTTACTTTTTCCAATCAAAATAATCTCTTTGGCCTCAAGAAATCTTGTAACAGGATCATCACTCAAGATCCTGCTCTGTGATACTTTGGGAAATACCCATTAGAAGCCCTAAGTAACTTTCCTCAACTCACAATCCCCATTCTAATAAATACTGCAATATATTAGTCTTCCTTCCTTCTATACTATTTTTTCCTCCTGCCAAGTACCTGATCAATGGATAAAAATCATACCTTCTTGCCCGAAGGCATTGAATAACTCTGCACATAGTCTTGAAGGACAAGCAATACTAAACATGCCCAGATTGAAATAATACATTTCAGACATTCATGGCAAGACTGAAAAATAAGAAAGCAGAAATATAGATCTGAGTGCATTTGACTATTGCAGCAGTCACAGTAACCAACTCACATTATGCCTTGGAAAACTGGACATATTAACTTCAGAACAGTCTCCAGTTCAGCAGCCAGAACAGTGGGTTCTTGGATCTCAGTGCTAAAGACCAATAACCAGGAAATCTCAAAAACTATGACAATTTGTCACACTTCCCACCTGTTCTAAAACAGGCACTAAAGGAAAAATCAGAGTGGGCACTCTGAAGAGATTTGTGGCAGATGACTCAGTAACTGATAATCAATAGCCACACTTCAGAAAAATATGCAAGAAATAGTTAAGGAGCAACTTGCTCACAACAAAGTTTCCCAATAAGTTCAATTAGATACTGGATTTCAGGTAGAATCTCGCTTAACTCAAAGTGAATCTAAATATTTAAGAATCACATAAGGTTCTACCTCTTATGAAATTCAACCAATACAGGATACTGTGACTTTAGAAGAAAATTTACACAACATTATAAATATTTCCCTTACTTCAAAGCATCATATTTTGTTTCAACCAATGACTCTCCAATTGATGCACAGGTTACTTGGCAAGGCATGGAATTATTATTATTAGTGAGACAGACAACTATTGTACATTGATGATCCTGCCACATTTCCTGCTTTCCCCTTTAGAGAAGTGGTGCCTTTAGAGAAGGGAGCACGTTTTCAGAACCCCTACTCGTAGCAGAAGAACTAAAAGAACCTTCCCCCTGCTGTGCAAAGATAATCCTACAAGTGCATCAAGTTTTGGAGGCCTAGCAGAAACATGGATACAGTAAGAAGTACACAATAGTACTACAATGGATTTCTTTACCCTGTTTCTCATAGTGAAAGATTGGTACATTCTTCTCACTTTGTAGGCAGTCCACTTTCAAAACAAAACTACCTAACACATAAATCTTCATGTTTTAGTGTTCATGACTTCAGAACAGTCACTTTTCAATTGTCTGCTTTTCCACAGATACTGTGTTCCTGCTTTCTTTTGCATTTAAACAGAATGTCCCAGGCTTGCATGAATTATTTTGCTACCTATTAAAAAAAAAACAAAACCCAGATACAAAAAGGGGAAACACGTAACAGAGCAGTTAGGATCACACATTGATTTTCCCCAATATAACGTTAGAAACTTAGGGAAAGGAAAACCAAAATAAAGACAGCCATGCAAGAATGATCATTCAGAAATAGTGAATGCACTCCACAGAACAGCATAAACCTTCCCAAAATAGGTATCAGCAATAATTTTGAATGTGAGCAGAGGCTGAAAGAGAGCAGTAACCACCTAAAGAAAAAAACAATTATTTACATCACCCTATTTAAAAATTCCCATTTAAGAATTTTAGTAGTATGTACATTTGCACCCATGTCTCTGAGCAGGAATAAGATCTGTGCTCCTGTCCTGGGGGCCCTTCAACAGCAGGAATGCAACTGAACATATTAAGCTGCTAGATACAAGCTGTACCTACCCTAACATTTCTTGGCTCAATCTAAAGACATTCAGAATTATTTTAAACATCTACCACAGCAGCAGTATTTCCAACAATGCTGCTTCTCTAAGGCTTAGGTCCAGACACAATTCTAGGAAGATACAGTATCTCATATTATGCAGAGATCCCAAGAACATAGCAACGTAGCCGAGGGGAATGGAAAAAAGAATAAAAATGTGATGGGTTTATTATGGCTGTGCAACGCCAAGTCAATGCAGTAAAACCTATCTGATGAACTAACCTAGAGAAAAACAATAGAGGAGACCACGAAAGACACTAGGAAACAGTTCAGTATTTTTTGTGATCACTGGTACAAAGAGTTAGACTGAAAGGACAGACATACACAAAAGATAAAAACACAAATTCAAGATAGTCAGAAACACAAGCTCTTGTAAGCCAGAAGTCTAGTGTGCTTCATGATCTAAATCCCCACCAAATACTTTTCTAAATCCAGCGAACTGGTGAAACACACCCAACGACCACACTCAAGCAGGACATACAAGAAAGCTGCAATACTTGAAAAATGTTCCCCAACAACTTCTGGCAGAAGAGAATGCCTGTGCCTTAAAGGTGAAAATGTCTGGGCCACAGTTCCTCAGGAATTTAAAGGAGTGTACTCTAAAGTTGCCTCTCAACTTCCTTCTCGTAACAGTCCTATTAAAAAAGCACGCTATTATCAGCCTTTACTGCTTCTTCACGTATTTATCACCCATTTTACACTCTGTCTCTCCTGGTTTTTATACTCCTCTTCCTGCTTCATTCCAGCAGTGTCCGTCACGCCTTCTCATACTTGAAGACTGCAAATCCTCACACTGTGCTGAACTGCAATTTCCCTGATCGTGCTTCTCGTATGCCTGACTCGCCTCCACCCCTGGTGCACCAGCACACATTTCACCGCTCCAGCGGCCAGCCCCTCACCGCACCGACAACAGCAACCGTACCCCAGGTTCCTCTAGGTGCCCGGGGCGCCCAGCCCGGCAGGCTGACGGCAGCCGAGCCCGGGGCAGCCGCTCCCCCGCCCCGGGGTCCGCCCGGCCTCGCCGCAGCCCCCCCGCCCCCAATGGCGCCGCCGCCGCGGGCCGAGCTCGCACCCGCAGCGCCACCGCCCGCGGCGCTGTCAGCGCTCGGATCAGATACGACACCCGGCAGCCTCCGGCTCCGGGCCCCGGAGGGGCTCCCGGCGGGGCGGCACCGCCCCGGGATGGCGCGCACGGGGCGGTGGCGGCGGCGGCTCCCCCGCGGGCGGGAGCGGGGCGGCCGCCTGGGCCCGGCAGGAGCGGCCTCGCGGCGGGAGCGCCGGGGAACGGGGGAGAAGGGGCAAGGAGCCGTTACCTGCGCGAGACGGACCGCGCTTCCCGCCGGCTCGGCTCGGCCCGGCCCCGCGCCGTTCCTGCCGTGCCGTCCCTGCCGTGCCGTGCGCGGCCCGAACTCCTCCCGGCGGCGGCACCGCCCTCACCTGCCCCGAGATCCGCCCGCGCCCCGCTCCGCTCCCTGCGCCGCCTCGGGCCGGCTCTGCAAGATGGCGGCGCTTCCGGGAGAGACCACGGCGGGCGCGGAGTGGGGGGGCCGGGGCGGTGCGCTCGCCCTCCCCGCCCTCCCCGCGCCGCCGGCCCCGCCGCGCCCCGCCCAGCCCCGCCCCGCTCTGGCCCCGCTGGGCGCCTCCCGCCCGCGGCCCGACCCCGCCGCGGGTGACCCCTCTGGTGACGCCCGGTACGCCCGGTACGCGCGTCCGCGGCGCCCCCTCGCCCGTCGGCCCGGCCCGGTCCGGCGCTGCGCGGCCCCAGCGCGCATGGGGCTGGTGGAGGCGCTGGGCGCCGGCGCGGCGCGGCTTCTCTTCTACCCGTCGCTGCTGTACACGGTGGCGCGGGCGCGGCTGCCCGGGTCCCGCCGGCCCTGGTTCCACCGCATCGACGAGGTCGTGCTGCTCGGGGCACTGCCGCTGCGGGGGCGCATCCGCGGGGTAAGGCGGGAGCAGCGGGGCGGGCCGGGCCGGGAGGAACCGAGGTCCCTTATGGTGCCTGTGCCCGCAGCTGGTGGCGGAGGAGAACGTGCGCGGCGTGGTCACCCTCACCGAGGACTACGAGACCCGGTTCCTCTGTTTTTCTCCCCAGGTGAGCCCCGGGATTTCTGGTGTATCCCCCCGCCCAGGTCTCTCGTCACTGTCTGTCCCGGCACAGGTGAGGCTTTAGTCGCCTCCTGTCATCCCGGCAGCCACCGCCAAGTCCTGTGGCAGCAAAGCCGGGACTACTCGTACCTAAGCCGAACCGATGCGACACACCAGTAAAACGTGAGCATGCCAGTGAACTGTAGCTGCAGTGGCAGGGAAAGACAGGGAGCATGGAAGCCACGTACATCACTATACAGGAATGCCTTTGGGTTGGGAAGACATCCCAACCTCCCTCTTTTCCTTTAGCTGAAACAGATTTCAGTCCCTTTTAACTACTACCTTTGATGACCAGGACTGAAGTTTTCATACATCTGATTTGATGGATTGATGTTCAAAGTCTCTTTACAGCTTCTCTGAATTTCCCAACTGTCTCAACAGGTTCTTAATTTCTTTCAGTAAAAAAAACCACCCAAAAGTTCACTGACCGAATCTGCTGTTTGTCACAGGAATGGGAGGCAATGGGAGTGGAGCAACTGCGTCTTAGCACTGTGGATCTAACTGGAGTCCCCACCTTGGAAAACCTGCACGAGGGCGTGGAGTTCATCCTGAGACACCGGGCCTGTGGTAACAGTGTCTATGTGCACTGCAAGGCAGGACGCTCCCGCAGTGCCACCATGGTGGCAGCATACTTAATTCAGGTCAGGAGTCTCTGCTAAATGGGGTGAATTTTCATTAAAAAATAGAAATAAAATGCAGACAACCTTTATAGTTTACTCTTGCTCAGGATACCTGAGCATTACACCTAGGTTAATATTCCATGATTTTACAGAGCTTGGTCACTCATTTTAAGAGAGGCCTTAAACTTACCTTGTTTCGAATACAAATGCAAATAATGAATTATTCTGCTTTTCTTAATTCTTTCTGTGGAGGAACAGATTGAGTTGGGAATAACAAGTCACTCATGAGCACAGGTTCATTTAGCAGATAAACGTACATTTTGTTGTATTTTCTTCTTGGTTCACTGGAGTAGTGGTGAGCCTTCCTACGCTTTTCCATAAATACAATTCAGGATCAAGAGAACTGACTTGTTTTCTGAATTCTTCTACCAACCCAACAGCACTAAGAACAAGCCAGCACTAAGAACAAAATCCCACCTGTGGATTCTTCCCTTGCCGTTACTAAGCGCTCCCTGGAAAATTTGCCCTTACTGTTGAAAAGAAAACTTTCTCACTAAGTGCTGAAATGCGATGGGAGTACTGGTAGAATTAAAAAAAAAAAATTAGAAAGCAAGCTGCCTTTTTGCTCTGGTCTGGTGGGGCTAGGACAGGAAACTGTTCACAACATGAAGGAAGAGCGAGCAAGATGAGCAAGATGGAACATGGAGGGCCCAGGCAACAATGATTCCTCTATAACTGAGGGACACATTTCATGAATGTGTGACTTGCAGGTCTCTCTCAGAAGAACATCAAGTAAACCGAAGGGGCAAAGCAGCAGCAAGCTTTCTAACACCTCTAATATTGCCTGTGGCCTCCAGGAGGGTTCTGTTAACTGGTGCAAGGATGGAATGGATTTTCACTTGCTGGGTTTCTGCCTTTTCAGCTGCATCACTGGAGCCCTCAGGAAGCAATAGAGGCCATTACCAAGATTCGTCCCCACATCCTCATTCGACACAAGCAAGTCCAGGTCCTGGAGAAATTTCACAGGAATTTGATCAGTGGGACAACTGCATAGTTTAGTAAAAACTAATCAAAATCAGAATCAAAATCCTCATTTCAGCTGCTATAAAAAAAGTTTTTATGATCTAACAAAAGCTTAAGGGTTTTCATTCTTGACAATCAATAAAGAACGTTTTACAGTAAAGGTGAAATAGGGCTATTTCTTTCCTTATGGCTAATATCCTAGATCTCCTGGAGTCCCATAGTTCTTTTCCACACATCAGTGCTGAGCAGAACTGCAATTCACAAGAAGTTCAAAATATTTGTATTTGAAGCAAAGAGAAAAAACCAAAATACTTTGTCTCAGTAGAGACTTTATTCAGATTCTTACCCAAAGGGTTACAGTGCCAACAGAGAGGGGTAGGAGGAAGTGGTCTTATTTCTGTCTTCTCACCAACACTATGTTATAATTACAGGTGGGGATTTCCTGTACAGTAAAGGAAGCCAGTGCTCTAAAAATTATCTCCCTCTTCTCTTTATACTAGGTGATGACAGAGCAGTAAGCAAGTACTCAGTTGGTTACCACTCCTCTAGAAGTGCTGAATGTAACCTAAGGGTCCTGGGGTCAGTTCTGGAATCTGTCTGCCAGGCCCTCCTTCTGCAATAGGACACAGGAATGTTTAAATGGGAGCATCCCTGGGGGACAGAGTGCACATCTAACTCTGTGACTGACACAGCAGCAACACACAGTCTCCTAGGCAGTTAAAACTAGCAGTCTGGGCCAAGGAAGATGTTCTCCATATGCCACAGGATTTTTTAGTGATGGCTAAAATAGCCATTTGCTGTTGTTTGGGCCTCAAATGCAAGTAGCTTATCATCAAGGAATCAAAGTAATAATATTTAGTCCATCTGAAATCTAGGATACAACAGTTCAATACGGTTTCAATAGTGCTATGTAAAACAATAGGCCCACAGTCAGAAAGCCTGTACTTCCTCTGCACAGGTGCAGAGGATGGGGTCTTTACTGGATGTTGTGAGCTTGTAGTAATTGGGACTGGTGCTGAGGGTCGTAGGTGTAGCACAGCAAGACATTGTTGCTGTCTTTCTATCACTGGGCCTGTTTAGGCCAGGACAAACTGCAGGTTAGTGAGCAGCACTTTGATGCCACTTGTGACTGTTACAACAGAGGTGGCAGGGTTAAGTTTAAAAGTATTTGCATCGCCCTTTTTATAGCGGTCGCGAAAGACATAGATGCTGCCGTTGCAGCTGGCGATTTTCCAGAGGGATGGTACTGAGCTCCAGGCATCTGGGAGGCACAGCCGGGTGAAGCTATCCAACAGGGGATTGTAGCAGAGCAGCGAATCCCCCTCGGCCACAATGAACACCACATCCTTGTGCACAGCAGCGTGCATGCACCCTGCGAAAGGCAGTACGTATGGCTTCACGTGGCATTTTTCTGTGTTGGTATCATAGCACTGAATGAGCCGAGAGGGCTTGGTGAAGAAGTCTAAGTCATTTTCCTCCCCACCCAGCAGGTAAATGACACCATTTAGGTTCACCCCTGCAGCTCCAGAGACTGCCACTTCCAGCTGGCTGGTCTCTGTCCAGACGTTGTCTCGTACTCTGTAATATATGACAGCATTAGAGAGAGTGTCCTGTAGAGTTTTCCCCCCCAGTGAATATATTGCATCCTTGCTTGGCACAGAGACGAGGGTGTGCTGGAGCCGATCACGGGGCAGAGGAGCACACCATTCCCAATCTATAGTCGCATTGTTGCATTTCCACATGCGCCGTGGAATGGAGCCACCGACGACGTACAGGTCGCTGCCGTGCTTGCAGGCCGCGGTGATCTGGTGACACAGGCTGTTCTGGCCACTCACACTGATGGAGTCATCGTCAGCACAGTGCAGAGACACAGCGAGGGAATGGGTACGTGATGACTCCTTTCCAATCAGGTAGATGTGAACATTTTCTCCAATCACCTGAGCGAAAGTAGAAGCGTGCCAGCAGAATTAGATCTGTTCACACAAACATCAGTGATGCTCAAGACTGAATTTTTCAGTTTAGGACCCACCTGTGGGCCTGAGGGGTGTACCCTCCTTCCCAAGTCCTGCCACCCTAGAACATTCAGGATTCAGAGCCTCAAGGCCTTTTCAAGATACCATTCATATCTGACACAGTGAAATAGCCACAGATGTCACTGGAACTCAAGTGTTCATGGTGTAGGTAAGGGCCAGTTACATCACTGATGGAGTACAGTTGTTACAAGGGGAATGCCAAATACAGATTTCTGAACAGTTTATTTGGTAAATGAGGTGAAATAAGTTATTTGTAGCACTGCTCCAATCACCAGTGAAAGCAGCCTCAGGTTAAATGAAAAAAAAGCTGTCCGTGGGGTTGCTATTTGTGACACTGAAAGTATCCTCTCACAAGCACCATGAATTTCAATGACATTTGTGTTTTGTGACTTTCAAGTCAGACTGGTGAGCAGAATACCCTGCCCTGAGAAGTGTGAAACCAAGCAAGTGCCACATCAGCCCCAGAACATAAGGTCTTTTTATACCTTCAGACTCGATCGCAGAGTCTCCGAAAAGCCTGCTCGCTCCTCCTTGTTGAAGTTTATCCAGGTTTCTATAGCAACTGTTGGATTCTGAGAACACGGAACGCCATCTGCAGTTCGGGAACAGAAAGGCGTTTATGATGTCTAGACAAAGGTGTATATACTCAGGAACACCCCTTTCCTGTAGCTGCCTCCCCCCACTCCCGCCACAAAACCTACTTTCTAGAGATGAAAAATAGACAGACGTGTTTATAGATTTTGTCAAGCATGATCAGCACTGCCAGCCAGCCAAATACATTAAATTAATTTGGGTAACTATAATAAGACAGCTGCAGATCTTAAGCACTTTGAATGAGTTTCAGCAATCTATTCAGGAATCTATGTCCAAGAGAAACAGGACAGGAAAGAGAACTTACACGCTATGTGACGATGACAAATACCTTCTTATTTAATCATTTAGGCAAAAAGATTCTACTACTGAGAATCTCAGCACCTGCCTTTCTTTCTGGCTGGTCTTAGAAACCTGTCTAGCAAAAGTCATCTACAAAATACATCTGAGCACTGTCAGGCAGCTGACCCTCATGACCGAACATCTGGTGTTGCTGCTATCCTCTTAATATTTGGAAATCCCCAATGAGCTACTAGAGCTTTTCTTAGCTGTGTGACAGTAAGAAACACTCCAGAGACTGCATCAGATTTAAGTCTCTTTCAAGACATAACTGGAAGTTTTGGTTAAAGCACAAAGTCTTGCATCATCACCAGTACATTACCTAAAAGATTTTAGGTATTTCCTTCCAGTTTGAAAGCCAGCAATTATGCCTGTGTTCATTGAGAAGCTTCCCTATGAAGACTCTGATTTTGTAGTCTGTTCTCATGACAAACTCTGAATTCAATGATGCTGAAGGCACCAGACAAATTCCAATGCTTTTCTCTATAGTGGAAGGGAGCAGAAAAAGTGTGGCACAAAAGCAGGTATTTCAACTCTGTTTAAAAGGAATTACATAAGCTAACCATCACACGTAGTGCTTAAATAGAAAAAAAATACTTTTTGAAATTGGTCCTAGAGCGCAACAGAAGGTAAACTTAATAAATAATTATTTCATTAAATTAATTTTAATCCTTGCCACTAAAAGTTTCTTCTATTTAGTTCCATATTAACTAAATGAAGAAGCAGGAAAGGCAAAATAAAAGGATTTTTCCTACCAGCAGTAGGGAAGTATTTTAGATTTTAACCCATTTTATGAGCTAAGTTGTGGCAAAAATACTGAGTAAAGTGAGTCTACATATGAAAATAGGTAATGCACAGAAAAAAGTTATACTGAGCAATTGTCTTAATTTAGGACCACAAGTGCTAAAGGCCATAGTGTTCAAACTCTTTTTTATGTGGAATCCCTAGGAAATTAAATGTGATTGACCTCTACAGTTTTATTTCATGATTTTAGAGGTTTTTAAAATGAACTTGCGACTTTAAAAACTTTACCTAGACTGTTATCAAAATTACTCTAAGTTTACAACAGTTTTTGAGCTATCAGTGCATTTACTCAATAGGTTTTTGACTGTAAATTTCTTTAGATGCAATAGAGATAATTTAATACAATATCTGTAAAGACTCTCATATGGACAGTATCAATTCTAAAGGCTAGTTTAAGTCTTAGGGATAGATTTGCCAGTGTTCCAAAGAAGCCAGTCATGATAGGTTTATTTTTGCAACTGCATATAAAACACATGACACACAAAGTCTAGTTAGTTACTCAGTTACAAAGAGTAATTAAAAGCAAGAAAGAGGCACATTTGGATGTATGAGCTGCTTCTAAGTTCTTGCTTCCTCTAGCAATGATACATAACTGCAGAAGAATGGACTTGTGACTGCAGCTTCCTGGAGAGGTAACAAGTACTGACTGTACCTACTAGGGCAGCAGATCCATAAGGATTGGTGGAAACTGGACTAAGTTGTTTATGTGTTGACACGTCCTTCACAACTCTGAGTCATGGCATCCATTACAGGGGAAGGCTATTACCTTTACAAGAAGGGCAATTACTGTACTACTCAAGATGTTACAATGCCTCTATTTCAGTCAGTTGAGTGCCTAAGTAATCCTAACAATTATATACAATTGTGAATAACACTAAAATAGTCTAAAATATGTGCTCATTCTTAGACATGTTGAGTTACTGCATTACTATGTTAAATGATTATGAGCAAAGGGATAAAAAATACTTTCATCAGATGTGTATTTCTGGTAAGGCTTCTTTGTTTTACTTTTAACGCAAACAAAATTACAACAAATTGCTGGAATTGTGTTTAAAAAAATGTGTAACACTTCTAATCCGTTGACTAAGGAACTGCTGTGAATTTCTGGCATCCTGTATGTCCCTCTTCTATGACTTTGATGTTTTCATGTCCAGTAACAATAGTTTGGGGCTTTTTCTGATAAAGGTATCCAGAAGGCAGTTTTGCTCTGCCTTGCTTAGCTAAGTCTCTGAACAGACAGTGATTATGAAAATTTATATCTTTCCATCTATTTCATTCACTACTTGACCAGACTCTGAAATCACTACTTGACCAGACTCTGAAAGTCTCTTTCTACATCCACATCCTAGGTAGTTTCAGGAGCTCCTTACCTGTAAGGATGTCTGTCAGCAGGCGGAGAGGCAGGTGTAGGAACTCCTCTGTCTCCTGCAGCTGAGACAAATGTGACTTTGCACAGTGTTTGGCAGCTGTGTAGAGCTCCATGTCACTGTGTTGATCTGCCAGCCACATGACCTGCAGACAGTTTCTAACCTGCACCGTACGGGCCAGAAAACGGGAGCACTCTTCAAAAAGGGCAGTCAGCTGGTACATATCTGCCACTTCATAGGTTTCCTGCAACTCCTCTGCCCTCAGCTTTACAGTTCCATGGTAAATATAGTCCACAAGGAGCTGAAAGACACTCTCACTAACATCCTGCAGCTCTATCACCCGGTTGTGGGCCTCCTTTAGGTTGGAAGTGAACATAGAACGAAAAAAGCAGCTCTGAGCTGAGAGGACCAAACGGTGCAGCTGGAATTCTTTGCCTTCCACTGATATTGTAACATCAGCAAAGAGCTCATCCTCCAAGCATAGTTTCATAATACCCTGGGCCACGCGGCCCGAGTGGGACCGGTCAGTGAAGGTGTAGTTCACAAAGTAGTTTTCTTCTGCAGAGGAGCCTCCAGTCTCTTCTGACGAGTCCATGGTGCTGCACAAATCAGACCTCCAGCAATCTGTAAAATCACAATAATTATACGGCTTTCTCTCACCACTAACAAGATTATGCAGTACTTCAGGGTACAGGGAAAAATCAAACATATTGGTAAGAGTCCAGCATATTTTAGACTTAACATAAATAGACTTAACATAAATAGCCAGAAACTTGTGCATGAGCTTCAGAATCTCAAAGAGCAAATGAGAAGATGGCATAATTAAAATTATAATATACACCAAACTTCCAGTACAGTGAACATCACATCCCAGCAGGGCTGGGAGACGTGCATATCTTTTCACCACTCATTTCACTGACACAAAGAAATGCAGCAAGTTATTCAAGTGGAAAGTCCAGCAACTGCCTGAGGAAACTTGCAAAGCCAAAAAAAGCAGCTGCAGCATAGCTGGACTAGATGTAAAAAGGATTAAAGCATCATACTAAAAAAGAGCACAGGCAGCAGTTCATATCATCAGGAGGTGTCAATTACTATCAAAACCCAATGATGAATCTGTATCAAGATGAACTTGTTTTTACCAAAAAGATGCACAAAGATGTTGGCCTGACATAACCACCAGTCCTTCAAGCTAACCAAATGAGATAACTGATGATTATGCTGTTTGTTAATGTGCCAGTCAACTTCAGCATGCAAAACAACATTTTAGATGTTATTAGAGACTGCTTCCCACATGGAAAGGGGATCAAAATTTTAAAGAAAACACCTCTTAGCAGGTACCATGGATCTCTGCAGTGCAGATCCAGGTAGTTTGTGGGTCAGAAAAGTTTCTGAAACACAGAAGGACTACTACAGCAAGGAGCTCTTTTTTACCATGGCTCTTGACAGCATTAAGAACAGTTGCCTACCTGCATTCACTTTAGACTTATTTTTACAACTGAACTACCAGCCATGATGTCTAATATCAGAATTTTCTTCAATTAATAATGAACATTATTTCAAGGACAATGTTTCACAAAGATGTGATTTTTTTCTACAGCAGATTAATAGTTACTCTTCCATGGTTTATCTTGTCAAACATGCATTTTCTTACAATTACTCTGCTTGATGAGGAGGGCTCCTAAGTTCTTTGCTCAAATTCTGTTCATGGGAAGTAGTGTCTACATCCCTAATTGGCTGGACAAGTCCATCTCATCTCTGGTGATAGCCTGCCTTAATTATACTCTAATCTCGATTTTACAGTAGCTCTGGTCTGTCTGAAAAGTACCTATACATTAGTCTATAAGAGACAGAGGAACTGCAGTCAGCAGAGAACACATTAGTACTATTTTCCAGCTTTTCGAAGTATGAGCCTGTCCTGCAAATTGGCTTCCACTTTGGTCAAAGCTCTTTATCCATACAGTCAAGGTGCTTAGGAACTTCAGCCCAGAATGCAGAAGAGACCACAGAGAGCACAGGATATGGAAGATGAACTAGTCTGCCCCCTTGGCAAGGCAGAATCAGCTGCCCACACTGCCCTGCACAACTCCCAGAGGACTGATGCCAAGTCATGAAAGAAATGCCAAGAAGCAGCTAAAGACTAAACAAATCTCACATCTTCCTTGTAGACACCCAGACAAAGCTCCCCTTTGCACCCACGGTGTCTTGGCTATAAAGAAAGAGGCATGCAGGACAGTTAACTGTCCCATAAAGCCAAATTGTATGCTCCAAGCATTCCACATGCTATCAGCGACAGTGGTTTAACCAATAGCTAATACACCTCCTTCACAGAATCAGGGAATCACTTAAGTTGAAAAATTCCTCTGAGACCATCGATGCCAACCTGTGGCCGAACACCACCACATCACCTAGACCATGGCACTGAGTGCCACATCCAGTCTGAACCACCTCCAGGGACAGCAACACCACCACCTCCCTGGGCAGTCCATTCCAGTCTCTAATCATCCTTCCTGTGAAAAAATTCTTCCTAATGTCCAGCCTAAACTTCGCCTGCAGCTTAAGCCCGTGTTCTCTCGCCCTGTCACTGGTTGCCTGGGAGAAGAGGCCAACCCCCAGTTGGCTACACCTTCTTTCCAGGCAGTTGGAGAGGGCGATAAGGCCAACGTTAAACCTCCTTTTCTCCAGGCTAAACTAACACAGCTCCCTCAGCCGCTTCTCATAAGACATGTGTTCCAGCTTCCTTCTTTCCTTGCTCCTACAGAGTCGCGGATGCCACGGCGGCGCCCGGGATCGGAGAACCCCTAAGCACAGCTGACAGCGGCCCCGCTGTCCGGGGCCGGGGGAAGGCAGAAAGGGAGGCTGACCCTCGGAGAAACGCAGCCTCCCAGCAGGGCCGCGCTGACGCTGTGCAAGGCTCAGCGCTGGCTCAGCCCGGGGGCTGCCGGGCTCCGCCGCCCTCCGCGCCCGCACCCCTCGGCGCTCACTGCTCCGTCCCCGGGCCGGCGGCCGCGCCGCTCCCCCGGCCGCGCCGCGCGGCACCCACCTGCGGCGCCTCCCTTCATGCCGCCGCCCCGGGCTGCCCCAGCGGCTGCTCCCGGCCCTCACCCTGCGCCAGGCGCCGCCGGGCACTCGCCGATTCCGCCCACCGACCCGGAGCCGTCCCCGGGAAGCTCTTCGCGCGCTTCCGCCCCCGGGGGAAGCGCGGCGGTGGTGGCGCTTTCCGCTTCCGCCCCGTGCCCTTGCCCGTCCGTGTCCCGGCGGGATGTGGGCGGCGGCGGCGCGGGGCCTGGCGCGGGCCGCGCTGCGAGGTGAGGCTCGGGCGCTGTGCCGGGGCTGTGCCGGGGCTGTACCGGGGGCGCGGGCCGGGCCGGGCCGGGCGGTTGGCGGCGGTCGATGAGACGTGTCCGTTTCTCTCCGCAGCTGGCGCGGCACCGGCGGCGGCACGGGCCCGGCTGGCGGGGAGCTCCGCCGTGGACACTCGCCGTAAGTGCGGGGCCGGTTTGGGGGCGCGGGGCGGACGGGGCCCGAGGCCTGCGGTTGTGCCGCTGCCGGCCGGCGGGAGGGCACCGGACCGGCTCACGGACATTCCTGGGCTGTGGTACCGCTTTAGTGAGCCTGTCGGGAAAGGGTCGGTCCCGTCACCCGAAAAACCCGATTGCGCAGAAAAGCAGCGGTGGTGGAAACCGTGCTTGCTGAGGGGTTCCCTTGCTTGCTTGGGTTCCTGTGTGCATTCTCTCAGATGCAGGGCCAAGCCTGCTTTTTCTGTGCTAAGCTGTGCCTGGGCACCAGCATCCTAGCCCCTCATCTCCCTGATCTTTAAGGGCTTTTGTCGTAACAATGAAAAAACCCACCCCAACAACGTGAGTTCCAATAGTTTTTGATTACGAGGGGCTTGCTTAGATGTTGACACATCCAGCAAACCCAGAAAACAAGGCCCTTTCTAGACCCAGGCTGAATGACATGAGTGGTTTCTTCTATCATCTCTGCTGCCCTCTTTTTCCTCTGACTGTTTACTTTTCCATTATCTTGTTGAACAATTCATGCTGCTCTTCAGAGTTGACAAAAGTTTAGCACTGGCATAAATTCCCTTCGTTATCAAAGTGTCTAGTTCCACCTTCTGTGTAACACAAGTATGTTGCTATAACGTAGTTTCTGACAAACAGCTAGACTGGTTAAAGGGAGTTACTACTCTTCTTTCTCTAGCTTTTTGTATTCCTTGTCATAATCTTGGAAACTTTATTTTTCTCCTTAGCTACTGTCAGACCAAAAAATGAAGTAGAGCAGAAGCAGCTATGTGCTTTTGGGGAGTATGTGGCTGAGATTCTGCCCAAGTATATCCAGCAAGTACAGGTAGGTGCTTTTCAAGAAATTGTTCTTGGGGTGGGACAGGATCCAGTGAACACACCACTTTTTTGTTACCTGATCAGAGAAGTTGTTTTGTGAAAGAAAAATGGTCAAAATTCCATGAGAAGTACTGCTGTTTTTAAGCCCCTTGATCTGATGCCTTTTTGAGTCTGCTGTGTCTCTTTGTTGGAGTGTTCTGCTGAAATCAGCATCACGTTCGGTCCTGCTGGTGTTTGTACTCATGCACTGTTCTGTTTTCATCAGGTGACCTGTTTCAATGAGCTGGAGCTTCTGATCCATCCAGATGGGATCATTCCTGTCCTGACCTTCCTTCGTGATCACACCAATGCCCAGTTCAAATCTTTGGCAGACCTGACTGCTGTTGATGTCCCATCTCGGCAGTACCGCTTTGAGGTAGGAACTGCTCACAGCTGCAGTGCTTGGAGGGCTTCACAAGTGCTGATGGCTGGGGGTGCTGTTGCAGCTCTGACCACTTTCTTTGGTTCCTGGCAGTGAGAAAAAAGTTTCAAGAGTTGTAGATAGAATTCTTTAAGTCAAAGGCCTCCAGTTGCTGAAGAAGTGGAAAATTTTTTTTAATTCAATATTTTTCTTTCAAAAATCAAGGTAGTAGATTCATAGAAATATAGACCCTAATTTATTCATCTTTTCCAGTCACCAAGGCAGTATCAAACAAGGCTTTAAAATTCCTTATAATTTTTTTGGATTTTCTTTTCAGTCTGCTTGCAGTATGTCATAAACAGCTTTTGTACTAGACTTCATCACCATAGATGTTGGAAATGTTTCCTGGTGTCCAACTCACTTGCTGAAAATTAAGTGTTCTTTTTCTTAGCTTTCTCCCACTGGTAGTAATTGCAAGAGTGATTGATGGCCATTTTCTTTGAGAGAGCATTCATTGTCAAGTATTTCCATCCCTCCAGTAGTCTCTCTTTTTAGTATGTCTTTACTTCTTTGTCATCAGCCATGATGTCTAAGTCTCTCATAGCTTTCGTCGCACTTCTAAGCACCAAAGTGTTAAGCTGTTGGAACCTCAGTTGTAGGAGTGTCTTTTAGTGGCCAGCTCTGAAGAGCTGAACACGATCTTGCTCATAAAGAATATTTGAAATAGTCCTTGTGTGGCTTTGCTTAGGCAGTGGTGTGGTGCAGGGAGATCCATAAATGCTGCCTGTTCTCTGGTTCAGATTGTGTACAACCTCTTGTCGCTGCGGTTCAACAGCCGGATCCGCGTGAAGACGTACACCGATGAGCTGACACCCGTCGACTCAGCAGTGCCTGTGCACAAGGCAGCAAACTGGTATGAAAGAGAGGTGAGTGCTGGTGTGCTCAGGAACAGTCTTTGTGGAGAGAGGCTGTATTTTCCCAATTTAAGTGATTCCCCAACGCCCTCAGGAAAAAAGAGAAGTGTTTCCCTGGCTGCCTTTACAGAGTAGGAGATAAAATGGTGTTTGATTTACTTTTGAATGAATTCTTGCATCAGTTTTGCTGGCACTGTACAAAGCCAAGCACATAACTGAAATTTTATGGACATAACACATGCAGGTTTTTGGGTTTTTTTCAAATACAATTCAACTTGTATTGAACTTGTGTTCCTTTCATTTAGGTTTGGGACATGTATGGTGTTTTCTTTGCCAACCACCCTGATCTAAGACGAATCCTCACAGATTATGGGTTTGAGGGCCATCCATTCCGGAAGGACTTCCCACTCTCTGGTTATGTGGAGGTAGGAGATACAGTCATGTTTAAAGTTACCACGTCTCTCCAATGCTCTTTTCTGAGTTCCAGTACAAAGATGCGACTGCTTTACAATCACTTATCTGTATTCCAGAGGAGTTGCATAAATCTGCATGGAAATTTGAATTATCACACAGAATATCATCCTAAGGCTGGAGAAATGGAACAAATGTTATCTGCTGTATAGCAAAGATACTTGCCAGGCAGAGGAAGTGTTTCTGCTTTCAGCACATTTTCTGGAAGGTTAAAGTTTCCACTGCAAAACTGAGCTGTCTAGAAGGATAAAGGACTGAACCATTCTTGACTCAATTAGAACTTCACTTTGTTGTATGTTTGTAGGCCCAGATTATGAAGCTCTGATTAAAGTGACTCTTGCTGTTTACCATTTACCTCTCTATGTCAGCCACAGGTGAAATGGGAGCATTTGGTATCTGTCTAGTTTCAAATGACTGCCCTGTAGAAGAAGGTGTATTTGGTGCAGTGTTAAGACTGAGTTGAGTCTCAGAAGGAAACAGTGAAGTTCTGCAAAAAAAGAGGCTGTTTTAAGAAATGTAGAAATAACAAAATCCTGCAAACAAGGATAAGGCAGCATCTCCTCAGCTAGAGTTCAGAGGTCTGGACTGGCACAGTGAGGATAAAGCAAGCCAGTCAGAAGTGTCTGGTACTCAGCTGGTATTCCATCCTGGTTGTCTTCTTTTTCTCCCCTTGTTCTGAGTGTTATGCAAAAAATTAGAACAATTAAAGCCACACAAATGCCATGTTATAAAGATTCATGAGTGTGGTCCTCAGCCATGCAGGCCCAGGATGGCCCATCGTATTTCAGTGACTCAGGAAGAATCCCTTTGTCAAATTTCATATTAAATGTGCTATCGCATGGAACTTCATGTGAACTGTTAGGGTGGGTGCTCCTAATTCTGGATCCGTAGTCAGACACCTGAGGGGTATGGCAGCAAAGCAAAGAGGAGGGTTTTCTTGGACACTCTGGAGCTCTCAGTAGCATCTAGAGAGCTCTTGTTAAGTAATGAGAACTGAAGCTGTGTCAGAGGCCTGTGGTTTTCCCGTGGGTAAGCAGAGTTGTCTGCACAGAGGGTGGTCTGGGTCATTACTGGCTCGCTGTGCTCAGCAGACATGCTGCAGGAGCAGGGTGCAGATGACTGGCCTGTGTCCTTTGTGCTGTTGCAGGTGAGGTATGATGATGAAGTCAAACGGGTGGTGGCAGAGCCTGTGGAGCTAGCTCAGGAATTTCGCAAGTTCGATCTGAATAGCCCATGGGAGGCATTTCCTGCCTATCGTCCAGCTCCAGAACCCCTGAAAATAGAAGCAGGAGCCAAGAAGGAAGATGCCAAATAGCAGCAGAAGGAAGCAGATGTGCAGCACCATCCTTTCTGTTCCAATATAGTATTTATAATAATAAAAACTGAGAATATGAGAAACTTGCCTGTTGTGATCTCGTGAATGATGTTTTCAAACTAGATGAAAAGCACAAAGCCTGGAATGCAAATTTACAATCTTTATGATCCTACTGGTAGATGTTTAGCTGGTGCTCTGCATTGTAAAACAGGGGATTTGTCTTTTTGGTTTGCAAATTGAACAGAGTGCAGGCATTGCCTGTGGCCTAGTGTTTTCTGAACATTACAACTGCCAGCAGTCCCTGCAGGTAAGCAGGTAAAAATCAGAACTTGAGCACTCCCTAGAGGCTGCACTGAAACAGCTGTGGAGTTTGGGCAATAGGACAGCAGTTTCTTAGCTCCAGGATGAGTGTTGGGAAGATGGTAATAATATGGCCAAAAGGCAAAGCCTGTAAATGCTACTAATACAGTTCCTGTCAGGACAACACAAATGTATGTGGATCCAGACCAAAACAAGGTATGGAAATCTCAATTGTTTCCATGGGAATTAGGTCAGTGCCTTTTCTCCCAACAGAAGGAGCTGCAGATAACTTCTGAAGTGACACTCCCTCAGTCTGGCTTTTTCTTCACAATCAAGCAGTCTTTATTTTCTCCAGCATCTTAAGAGTGTGTTTTCTTTTTCCTGCAGCCAAAAATATACCCCTCCCTTGTTACATAGACAAGAGTTTTTTTGTCAGTATTCCAATTATTTTGAGCTCTATGATACAATTGCATTACCACTTTGCTCCTGTGGAAAATCTCTTTTTTCCAAAAAAGCTGGAAGAATGCTGTAGTTCCAGTCCACCCACCACCTGTTTGAATGGGATTACATTACAGCAGTCATCAATTAATAATGTCCCTTGTCCTTGGTCCAGAAAATGCATAATGCTGTTCTGCACCAGAAAGCTGACAGACTTCATTAAGATCTGAAAACTAGTTGTATAAGAGATTTTATGAAATAATTCCCAAACAGTTTGTAGAGATTCCCTGAACTGATACTAATGCTCTTAAATTGTAAAAGCACTAATTAAAATCAGAGTTTGGGGGAGGTGAGGGTATGGGATGGAGGAAGGGATACAACAATAATAAATTCAATTAGGGAAAAAACCCTACTTGCTGTGACTAGAATGAGATCTCTTTTCAAGAATAAAGACTGAACTGTATTCTAAGAATTGGGTTTCATATTTGTTTGACCAAGCCTTGTAAGCATGGGCTGGTTAATTTTTTTTTTTAATTTATTTATAAAGTTTTGTTTTAGCTGCTGTGGCCAGCAGTGTTTGGGATGTGTTTCAACAGGGTTCCTGTTATTTATTTTAACACTCTTAATAGCACTTGCCACTCACCTTAAAAGTTACAGCTCTACATGGGAAGGAGAAATTAACACATCAGCAGAAGTTTGGGGTTTTATACAATTCTTACCTCTCTTTTGGGTCTGTCTTCAATTGAGCAGATTAACTAGGAAATGAACTTTAAATTCTTCCTACAAGATGTTCCACAGTTAGTTGTTTTCTTTGCAGTGGCTCTCATAGCATGCTGATGCCTATTGTGCAAGACAAAAGTTCCTGGTACTACTTCTATCACCATGAAAATTCTTTATAAATCACATTTCCTCTCCGTGTTCTCCTTTATCTCAGGTTGCTTAAGACACCACACCAAGACTTATGGTCTATATATTATAAAAATACATATTTCCCAGTATGATAAGTCAGACTGATGGTAGCAGGAACACTAGGAAATTTGCCTTTTAAAATTAATGTTTGTGCAGAGGGAGAACTTGATCGACATCAAGAAATGTCAGACATGATGCCTGTCACGTTAGAAAATATGCAAGGTTTGCTCAAGAATGTGTGTACTGGAAAAATAGCCAGCCCTGTGGGATCAGGCATTGGCTCCAGCAGGTCTTCAATATGTGGAACAGTTGCAAGTGGACCTGAATCTCTTCTCATTAGTGAAGCCTGGGAGATCAGGAAGGGCTGCATCACCCAGGCTCATTATCCCAGGGCACAAGAGGTTACACAGCCGCACCGAATACTTGTGCACTCCGCTTCCTCCACTGCTCCTGAGCTCCAGAGGCCATTTTGCTCATGGAGCCTGCTCACTCTGGGATTCTTGTGGCTGGTGGACACTTGCTTTGTGTTGGACAAGGCTGTGTTCAACTTGGCCAAGCACAAAGCTGTCTTCCAAATCCTCTGTCCCTGCCTGTTGCGTATTGCCAGCTTCAGCCGGGTTTGTTTGCCTGGGTTGGATTCCCTAATGCAGGAGGATGTGGGATGAGATGTAAGTCAGATGTAGCTGACTTACAGACATACCATACAGAAGAGAGATTTTTCTTGTACTGAAGGGACAGACAGACTTTAGATGACGACTCACAGTCACCACATTGAGTTTCTCCAGCTGAGTAGGTCTTGCTGGTGTTTTCCAGAACTCTGGCATTTCTCCCTACAGCCAAGCAAGCAGACTGCCCTCTCTGAGGATGTGGCTACTGACAGTGTCAGGGTGTCCACCTACCTCATGTGCTGTAGGTACAGTGGGATGGGGCCCTCCCTGTCCCTTTTACACAGCTCATTACTCCTTCAAGCAGTAGATGCTGCTCGCAAACTGAAACCAAAGGACAAGAAAAGCATCATTGTAAGGACTGGCAGCACCATACCTGGAAAATATCAGTATTACAGAGGTTCTGTCTGGTTACAGTCAGTGCTTCACTCCCGCTTCTCTCAAGGTTTTCTTACTTTTTCCACTCCAGTAATTCAAACATCACCTTTTCTGTGAGCCACCTAAGTCCTTCTTCCTTCCCCTCTTTTTCTTCAATCTTCTTCCTTCTCTGGGCGTCTGCCAGACAGCCCCAGGCTAGGGAGCAATCTCCACAAGTTCTGGGTGAGATGATGGAAGCAAGTGATTTCTTCAATTCTATAAGCAGAATTTCCCTTTTGTGAATGTGCTATCTCCCTGAAGTCCTACTTCAAAGAAACTTCCCTCTTAAAGAGGCTCTTCTGGTGCCACACCTTGTGCCCCAATTAGCATCCATCCAGTTCCTGCAGTTTTTGACCCCCTCTTCTCTTGTTCTCATTTCCCATGCTCCTGCTTCAGGAGGTCATGGTGAAAAAGAAGAAACCAATCAAGTTGTCCCTGCATAAACCTGGCTTGTGACGTTTTGAAACTGCTCCAACAACAGAAGGTATGGCCAGGGGAGTGCAGAGTGGCAGGGCTGTGCTCAGCTGTGAGTGCCTGGCAAGGACAAAATCCTTCAGGAGGAGCAAGTGCGCTGCCTAACATTGCAGTCGTACATGCAGGGACTTTGTGCAGCTGTCAGAAACTCAGCCTTGTCTCTGAGCAAGTATTGCTGCTGTACAAACAGCTAAGGAATACGTTTATCACTCTGAAATTGTCTTTCTTTGCAGGATAGTGAGGTAATTCTACAAAATCCCCCTGGCTCAAAGCAGCACCCACACTGATACTTGCCCCTTATCTGCCACTGTGTCAGTCACCTGAGGACAGCCCCCAAGCCTCCTCTCTCTCCCTTCCACCAATGTGGCTGTCCTCTTCCAGGCACTTCAGCTGCAAGCTGTTCCTAGGAAATTCTCCAGTTGACAAAATCGTGTGCAGCTCCCACAGATGTTGGCCAAAATCCTGTTGGGCAATCTTCCTCATGTCATATGCTGCAAGTAAAAGGGTGGCTGTTTCATGGCCCACAAAACACAGGGGTTTTTCCACAGTGGCTTCTATACAAAGTCATGTGTACCCTGTGGCCTAAAAGGGACTCTGGCACAAAGCAGAAAGCACATCAATCTCACTGCACAGATGGGCTCTAAGTGTCTGCCTCTTGGGTAGCTTGTGATGCACTTTAATAAAAGAAGAAAGGAACACACGTGAAGAGTAAGCAGTGGAAAATAATGAAAAATGAAAGCAGTGCAGTGTGACCTGCAGATACCTAAGCCTATGACAGAAAGCACAGGTCTTGCTTTGAATCCAAACTGAGGGGAAGAGTGGCTCTGGATATTGCGGGCCCCTCTGTGGCTCTTCCATTATGTGCAGGAGGTAGTAGCAAGCAGGACCTCATCCCAGCCCTTAGTGCACTATCTGGTGACAGTATGTCCTGACTGATGTCCGGTAGCTTGCTGAGCAAGAGATGCATTTCAGCTTCACCTTCTCTCTTTTCTAGGCAGACTTCTCCCTTTAACCTAAGAGAGAGGCTATTAGTCCTCATTTATACATGTTACTGCATATTTGTATAACCCTGGCTTTACATTCTGTGCCATAGAGAGTAGAAATACAGAACAGAAACACAGAACAGTTTGACTGGGGACTTGGCACTAATAAATATGTAAAGGCGTGTAGAGAACAGATACCTGCTGTAAAGTGAATCAAATGAAGTTTTGTCCGTGTCATTTAGAACACCTAAGGCAGACTGTGCTCACTGTAACCCAGAAGTCCACTCACAGGAGAGGATGATGGGGTGCTAAAGCCTGAGCCACTTTGATACTTGGTGTTTGTTAGGTCACTGTACTGAGTTCTCCCTCTGGGGGTTTGATACAGAACTGAACCAGTGACTTTTCTTCTGCCTGTTTGTATGTTTTGGCTGCTACTGCCCTTCCATGAATCTGCAGTCTGCTAGCTTTATCTGTTTGTGACATTCCAGGACTGTTTTCAGATTTTTGAACCCAGGAAAAAGGAGAACTGAAATGTGACAGAGTCACTGTGTAGAGATGGAAGGGACTAGGGGGTCCTCACTTCTTAAGAGGAAAACATATATAGTGGAATTTCATGCAATGAAAAGCTTCCTATAACCATTGCAGCAGAAAGTCAATCTTTGAAAAGGAAGCTTAAACAATTCTGCCAAAAACATCACAACAAAGTTTTCCAAGTTTCCAAAATATGACGGAAAATATCCTTCGGGGTCAACAAGTTGAACTGCAAGCCCTTCCCAGGGCTGTGACCAGAAACACAGAAAGATGGGTCCATTCCAAGAGAGGCTGCTGGGATCCGAAGCAGCACGGGAAGACGCCCCAGGCGAGCTGCTGTGGCTTGGGGCGTGGCACTGTCGCGGAGAGGGTGGCAGCTGCTCGGCAGCGCTGCCATGGCCCAGGCACAGCTCAGCTCCTGGCTGCTCCTGTGCGTGTTCGCTGCATCCCAGAGGCTGACAGGTAGGGAGCACATCTGTTAGGGACACGGCTCCTTGGCTTGGCAAACCTTTGTGCAACGCCGTTTGTGTGATGCTTTGCTGCTCCTTCAAAAGTGGCCCGAGGCTTCAGGCAGCTGCGCTGGCACGGGATAGAGCTGGAGTCCAGCTGGGGGGGTTGGCTGGTGGGGGCACTGCTACCTCCTTGCAGGCTGAAGATCTGCTGCTGTGTTTGGTGGCAAGGGGAGGATTTTCTTGGATCTTTGCTGAAAAAATAATCTCCTGCAATACTGTTTGTGGGTTTTTTATATGCTTTTTGGGAAACAAAACCCCACCCAACCCTGTTGAGTGATAAAATAAGTAAGGATTTTCCCTTCCCCAGAGGATACTTATGTTATTATTTCAATACATTATTTGTTATGCTTTGTTAAATTTTTCTCTACTCAAAAATATTTATGAGGCAGTTACTTCTAAAGGCAGTCTGGCATCTGTTCAACAAAAGCACTGACTTTGCAGCCAGTCAGACATCTCTCAGGAGGGGGATCTGTGAGCCGAGAGCATCGGTTACTGCAGATAGTGCCACCAAACAAATTTTCAGATGATATAATGCTTTCACCTGAGCTAAAAGCCTTGCTGGTACATCTGTGGAGGAGTAGGAAAAAGCAGCTACATCTCAGCTCACATTCCAAAGCCACAGCTGGCTTGGATCACACAGCCTGCAGCTGTGCAGAGAAACAAACCTCTGCAGCTGTGGGCTGGCAGTGCACTTCTCCAGGCAGCTCGTGCATCTCCCTGAAAAGGTCCAATCAAAAATGGAGATTTGGAAGTGTCTTTTGGTAGCAGTCATCACTCATGTATAGTACTAAATAATTTTTCTACTTTTCATATGCACCTGCTGACTTTAACTCTGGAGTATTCAATGTAAATCCTCTTTTTTAAAAATATATATATGAAAAAGCCTTCATCCATTTAAAAATATTAAAAAACCCACCATGAATATATTAGAGAGCTTACTATTTTATATGAGCTTTTTCAGATTCATATTTCTTAGCCTGAAGGATGAGTCTGTAAGAAGTAGAAGAGGGTCCTGGCTACCTCATGGCACTGATAACACAGAGGAGGGAGGGATGCAGCCTCTCTCTCACAGAGCTGGACCAAGACTGCTTGTGTCTCATTTTTCATACACACACAAGAAAAGAAATAAAATAAATGCAGACAGTTAAAGCACTGGAAATATTAGGAAATGAAAATCGAACAATTCTTAGGATTAATGTGACTTTCATATTCAAAAACTGCCATTCTTCTGGCCTCATACCTATTTTCCCCAAATTACATGATGTCATGTGTTCCAGCAAGTAATTAGCTGGATCTGACAAGGTTTCTTTTATCCTCACACTCTTCCAGCGGCAGAATCTTAGGGAAGAAGTAGAAAACCAGGATAAGCATCAGTCTGTGTTTCTAGCAGCAGCTTGAAGAGCCTGCCAGCACAGTCCTTTCATTGGGCAGCATTACTTTCTCCAGCAAAAACTGCTAACCAGCCAAACCCATCGGCTCAAACCCCATCCATTCTCGGTGTGAGAGGCATCCTTGCTGCCTGTCAAAGCAGCGCCTTTGCTGCTGTATGCTTTAGCTCTGCTGGCAGCACTAAGGGCGGTGATATCCAAAACCTCGCCTCAACCACTGCTGCTTCTCTTAAAAAGCTTGTTTTGCTTATCAAAATCCCGTGGTCAGCATCTGTCATATTTGGCAAGCTGAGTGGTAGCTCAGGAATGTTGAAGACGTTATTGACAATCGAATGACAAAAACAGTAAACAAGAAGGTCTTGTGCTACCAAGCTCTGTCTGATGTCTTCCAGATGAACACCCTCACAGCGGCACCAACAGAGCCCGTCGTGGCCCAGAGGACGCTGGCATCATGTTAGAGGTCTCCTGAGCACTGGGGGCCCTGGGCCGAGGCACTGTTCGTGCCCATGCTCCCACCTGCCTGCACGTAAAAACTCACCCGTTCTGTTTGTTCTCACCCCTGACGGGTTCCAGGAGCTCCCGGAGAACGCCTCGGCGGCGCCTAATGGCATTCGTGCTCCCGCCCGCTGCGGGGTGCAGCCCGGGGTGGCCGTGCCCCAGCCGCGGCCCTCACGGGGTGCCCGCGGAGGCATAAGGGGCCCTCCCCGCCGGCTCTGGTGGCGGCCCCGCAGGCGGCCAAGCCCCCGCCCGAGCGGCCGCACCGGGGAGTGCTGCAGGCGGGACTGCGGGGGGACAGCAGGGATGGGGGCAAGAGCGGCACTGGTCCCACTGGGAAACGAGGTGTGGGGCTGCTCAGAAACGGGGCCTGGGGCTGGCAGAGAGGGAGGGACATGGAGTGGGACCAGGCCGGCCGTGAGGGAGCGGCCGCCTCTGGGCCCGCCCGAGGTTTGTCTGGCAGCGCTGCGGAGCGCTTTGCTCGCAGCGCGCCCGGGAGTGATGGAGTTGTGCTGGGCTTTCCGTGACAGCGCTGCTCCCCTCTTCCAGATGCTCTGGGGAAGGCTGGATATTCAGGCCAACGGGACAATCCGCCTGCGGGATGAAGAGCTGGCCTCCCTACGCCCGGCACGGCGCTTCCTGCAGATTTTAGAGGAGGAAGTTCCCAAAACACCGGCAGAAATTGAGCAGCATCTGAGATATTATTCACTGACCGATACTCCTTTGCCTCCCACGGAGTTTGACCGTCTCCTTTTCACCAGTGTTTACAGTGCCTATCAGGTTCGCTCCGTGCAGGGTCTGGATAAAAACCCCTGGATTGGCTTTTTCTCTCAGCTGGTTAATGAAATCTTTCGTGACCTGTGCAAGGGGCTCTGCCCTGCAAATTCCACTCTCCTCCAGGCGTCCTGGCCTTGGAAGGACAAACCTTCACATTTAGCATCCCTGAAACATTTCTATCGCTCTAACCTGGCCAGGACCAAGAGAGACACTTAATGAGGGAACCCTCCATAGGAAAGGGCACACCTGGCTTCAGCTGCCTCCTTGGTTATTTTCAATGCTTTCCACAGTGTGCAGGACTTTGAATAAATGTGCCACACCTTTTTGTCCTGCTTTCTGCACAGTGCTGGCCACCCTCTCAGGATTTATGCACAAGCTTTTATTTTTAAATGAAAAAAGGACAAAACTATAAAGAGCATTTCTCCCTTTTCTGATTTTTTGCTAAGTGGGCTGTGCTGAAGGGGCAGTGCTATTTAGATGTCTTATCTATCTTGCTCACTTAGGAGAGATGGCATGGAAGTATTTTTCCAGGATATTATGCTGGATCAGCATTATCTTCATTTCAGATAATTCAGTTCTCTCTCCTTATATTCTCCCTGTGGTTTCAGACAAATAAAAGATCTTCTCTCCAGCAGCAACTAAGCAGGTTTTGTTGTGCTTCATTATATAGGTCACATATTTAATTTCATTTTTCTCTTTATGTGCCATCATATTTTATGTGTCAACAGCAATTTCCCATCTCATGTATTCATTTTTCTTCAAAAAGCAACCTGAAATTGTATGTATTCCATGAAGCTTTCTAGTATTTGCATATCATATTTACACATACACACAGCTTTGTTTCAGTTATCATTTTGGAATATACTTCCTGAAATCTCATTTAAATTCTGAAGGATCCTGACCTAGTTATTTCTTCAGCAGATTTTGCCTCTCTTCTATAAAGTTTTTTTTTTTTACAGCCATGGCATTTTTCAAGCCAAACATAATAAATGCATAGTCTCTATCCTCAAAATCAGAAATGTAATTATTTTACAGAAAGACATCATTAACATTTGTCTGTCTTAAACACTGTGTTGTGGAATTAAATAAATGTAATTATCTCCTCAGGAGGGTTTTGATTTTGGTGCTTGTTTCTATCAGATTTCCTGCTACTACTATAGGTATCAATTTTGAACATTCCTTGCATGTGCTTAGACAATGGGATCCATAATTCCCTTTCTATCAATATAATTTTTCCATGTTCGACAGAAGAGGCATGTGCGACCTTCAAAGTGGGAACTGCAGCTTCTGACCTAGTTAATCTTATTCCAAGCCATTGTAGCCCAACAGATGGAGAGGGGAAATAGTAAGGCAGGAACAAGAAGCCTGAAAGCAAGATGCTGCAGACAATGGTTTTAGAGGTCAGCTTAGGGTTATGACAGAAGGAGATAGATTTAAAGCAGGTTTTTTTTTTGCTGGATTTTTGTTTTGCTTGTTTAATTTTGGTTTGTGCTATGGGGTTCTTTTTGTTTGTTTCTTTGCTTGTTTTTCACCCCAAAGGATATAGGAATTAAAATTATAATTTTACTTGAAGTAAAACTTCTTGTCTCATCTAATGTTCTGTTATTCTTAAGCTAGTTTTTTCCATACTTCCAGTCTTTACCCTTCACCCTTTTGCCAAATATGCCCCCAGTCTTTAATGTCTAGGATATGTATGGAGTGACAGAGGCAGTGAGTGGCTGCACTCAAGCCAATTTTGAGCAGAGTATCATCAAAAAGCTGAGCTGAGACGGCACTAGTGCATGAAAATACTGTCTTGTTGGAGAATGTACAGCCCGAGCCATACGGATGTATGGAAAAAGGCTGAGTGGGATGGCTTGTGACTCAGATGCCAACACACTGCTTTGAACTCAGGATTTTGTTAGGAGCAGTTTTAGAGCATTGCTGCCTGTTGAACGGATTATAAAGTACACTGAAGTGATGTCATGAAGCTTTGTCATGATGCTTAAGATGATGCACTTTTGCAGTTTATGTATTTTTGGGGTATAAACCAGGGTTTAGCTCAACTGAAACAGCACCAGTGGCGCTACGATGAAGCTTCCTGTGCTCCCACTACTTCCTCAGCAGATCCCGCCGGGCGCCCGCCCCTCTGTTTGTCAGGCTGTAGGAACACAGCAGCCTCTCCACAGGGAAAACTCTCGCTGGAACTCGGCACATACGAAACCTCTGGAACATGGATGCTGAACCCCCCCCCCCCCCCCCCCGCGGTTCCTCTGACCCCGCCTGCAGGAGGCTTTCAGTGCAGCACGTGGTGGGCTAGCAGCACCGCCGTGTTCAAGGGGCTCATTCCTGGGGAAGGTATCGCCCCTGCGGTCAGCAGTGCCACTGCTGTGTGGTACTACTCACACTTGGTGTTAGGAGCCTGCTCCTGATCCAAATCTTTACAGATTTAAAACACGTTTCTTATTCTTCTTACCTTGCTTCTGGGCTTTCTGAGCATGGTCCATTCACACATTTGAGCCCTTATCTTTCACTACAAGAAGCCTGCACTTTTGTTTGTTTGTTTCTAAATGTATTCTTTACATTAAACGGAAGCTGAGATTCTCAACCGCAGCTTCTTGACTTCATCTACATCAGATAAAGAAAAGCACAAACCACTGTCAAACTTGCAGTAAAACCATAAGAGGTACCAGCCATTCACATACACACACAAATGATTTAAGAGTGTACACAGACAGACTGGCTCCGTAACATATCATCAGCTCACACAGTCTCCATGCATCTCTCTCACCTGAGCTCCGTACTGGCTGGTACCTCAGCCAGTGACAAGCACGCAAGTCTCACAAAGTAGCAAAACTTCCAAACTGAGAACATTCTCATATTTTGTATTTTTATTACATTCATTTTCATTACATTTATTCCCTCCCTGGATAAACAAGGAAAGCCACCACACCCTTTGCTCTCTGGATGCTGGAGATCTGCAGTAACATGACTGCAGTAGTTCTCTGATCCTCAGCATCTCACTACAGTGCCCTCCCTGCCCCAAAACTACCTCATGCTTTATGTTAAATCAAACACCAACACGGGACACACAGCTACAACCTGAAAGGCCTCTCTATGGATGAATGGCACACACAGCAGTGGCCCTGCAGACAGGGCACAAGCGTGCAGCGTAAGGAAAGCACTGGACACATGACAGCATGCTCAAAGTAGAGGATGATATTCAGAGAAGCTATACCCAAGTTCATGGCACCTTGGCTCTTCTTATGCTCCTTTCACATCTGCATTTAATTGTTTGACCCTTGAGGTGAGCTGGCACCTGGCAGCCACTTTGGCTGAGCCTCTGAATAGATGAGGAAGCCTGTGAAGGTGATGTACTTGCCGTGGTTGCTGTAGGCACCGTAGCCATCATGCTGATGGCTGTAGAGCCAAACGGTGTCCCCGTATTGCAGAGGCAGCATGATGCTCTGGCTCTGCATCTCCCGCCGCTTGGAGTGGTTGTCATCATAGATCATGGCCTGCACCTCATTGTGGTTCTTCATCAGCTTCACTGACATAGTCTTAAAGGGCATTTTGCCAATGGTGAAGGAGAAATAGTATGCACCAGGTATACGGCATGTGAAGATGCCAGTGGAGGCATTGAAATCTTTTCCAATATTCACAAACTCTGTATCAAATGTGATTGGCTCATGCTGGGTTTGCTTCTCATCTGTCCCCAGGAGACTTTGTGAGCGGGCAACAGAAAATGCAGAGCGAGGGTCTTGTACCCTCTTTGGCTGGTCAGACAACACGCGTCGCTGTGGGGCTTCATTCTGCTCTCTGGGGAGCTGCTGAATTGTGTGAGGGTGTGGTCCGAGCTCTTGAGAGTCAAGAGCATTCTGGAAGAAGGCAGAAGTGTCTGGATAGATCAGGTAGCCATTGAAAGTTGTATAGGGCCCCACATTGCTGTAAAGAGCGTACTTGGGATCTCCGTGTAAACGCAGCCACACTGTGTCCCCGTAGTCAAGCTGCAGCATGGCACTCTGGCTGGCCACCTTGCGCTCCTTGCGGTGATGTTCATCATACACAATTACCTGCACCTCATTCTTGTTTCTCATCAGCATGACAGACAAGTTTTTCTTTGGGTATTTCCCAACGGTGAAGGAAAAGTAGTAGGCTCCTGGGATCCGGCAGCGGAACAGTCCAGTCTTGGGGTCAAAATCATTGCCAATATTCACATATACTTTGTCAAAGGTAATCACCATCTCAGAGCTTCCTTCCATGCTGCTGGTTCTGGCCACAGAGAAGGCAGAGCGAAATTCAGTACTGGTGTCTGCTGGGAAGCCATCTGTAGGAAGAAAAATCATGCAGCAAAGGAGGCCAAAGATGATCTGAACGTTCAGTGTCATCATTGTATCTGGAAGAAAAAAGAAGCATATTTTAGCAGGAATAGCATTAATTTACAGCTCACAAATGAGTTGAAATCCACACTTGAATATTGCTAAATAAACATGAAGATCCATGCCCAAATATTGAGAAATTTCCAGCGTGTTTTTTGAGCAGTGTATCTGAACCACACCATAGTTCAGATCCCAGCACCACTTTTATATTTTCCTAGTGAGAGCTGGACCATTTTTAACCTGTTCTTGTGGAAAGAAAAAACATCTTCTCCTTTGAAAGCCTGACTATCCTACAGCTTGACTGCAAAACACCATGTTGCTCACACTGCAGAGGGATCTCAGAGCCTGCTGGGGATTTGCTAGAGCTCCCTTTTGTTGTGCCTTTTTTTATTCATAAGACCAAGGATGAAACAAAGCCCTACACAAACCCTGTATTATACAATGGAGACACAGCTGGAGGGCAGGGAGAAGAGGACATATGCTCTAGAGATTCCCATGCAGATGCCATTGCCTCGCAGTGCAGTAGTTGTTTCACAGGATGTGGAAGCTGGAAGCCAAGTAAGCTGTTAGATCCCATTATTCCAACATGAATCTGTGAAAAGTATAAAGAAATATGAAGAAGAAGGAATGTTTAGGGAAGGAAGACAATGGAGAAAATTGCTCAAGTAATAAAAAAAAGAAGGAAAACAAAATGGTAAGTAAAAGGAAACTCTCCTAAAGTGTACAATTTCTGAGAGAGAACTGAAATACCAAAAATAGGGAAACAACTCCCTAAATGGATAACGGACTAGACATAAAAACTTCTTTGACCCCTAAAAAAGTTAGGAGCTAATAGGATTTTCTGCTAAATTTTTTTTTTTGGATTGAGGCCAAAAATTATCTATTAGTGCTTTCAGGCTGGAAACAAAACTGCCAGTCATTCCAGTGAGAAGCTTCTCTTTCTGTCACCTCTTGGTGCTTATTAAAATATCATTCAGGCTAGGAGGCAACTGCCTGGTTTGCAGTCTGCTCCATCTGTCACACCAAAACTGGTGCCTTGCCAGCCTGCAAACAATGAATTCACAGAGCAGCAGAACAGAAGCAAAACATGCAACTCATTGGGGGGAGGGTTGAAGACAAATCCTGCATTAAAAAGGATAAAGGGGTAAATATTTGAATCATCTGAGATGGCCTAGTAATAGAAGTAAAGCACACAGAATGCACATAGATTGTGAGGTGACAATGGGATCCTACTTGGCAAGATGTGATACCTAGAATCACTCACCAGAAGGAATTCAGCTCGAACCCTGCTCTCTCACACTTGAGAATAAAATGAAATCTGAGGTGCAGCTTTAATACATAAGAACCCAAGAATAAATTAGATTCTCAATTACATGAAAATGGCACACCAGCAAAGACTAAAAGAAATATCCATCCATGTCCCAATTTTACCTTAGATCACTTCTCTCACAGACATCTGTAGCAGGGCTCTCAGCCTAAGCAGGCTTGTAAGTTTGTCAGTGAAGGGCTGAGCAAGGAGAGTTTGCTGTTCAGTGGAGCAAGGACGGGCTGCTGATCAGTGAAAACAGTGAGCAAGGATAACTGAGTGATAACACCGAGCAAGGATAACTCTGCTGTTCTTAGCGCTGAAGAATGCTGAGACCAGCTTGACCAAACTCCCACCACAAGGACACACAAGACTGAGGCTCCCTTACCAAGGCTGGGAGCAGCAAGGATGTGCAGGTCCTGATTTGGAAGTTGAAGAGAAGGAACTAAAAAGCTGCCAACACATTTTTCAGCAGAAAGCATATTTTGCTGAGTAAGCCTGAGAACACATAATCTAAAAAATGCCTGTTTTGAACACATATTAAAGTCAATCACTTTATACTATAAAAGGCCAGTGTCACTTTAGCACAGCAAAGATTTCTAGCATACCTCCCTAAGGTGTGTGAAGATCCTTCCTTTCAGTGGGGACACTTCTCAAGGTTATTCCTTGAGGCTGAACGACACAGATTTTCCCAGTTGTTGGTGTAGGTAAGTAACATCAATCTCTGCTTAACAATTATTCTGCTACCTTGAATATAATCGCTTTAATATAATTGCTTCAAAAACAGTGCACTAAATCACCAGTAATAGCAATCCATACTGTGCAGGAAAGGATTCTGATTAAGTTTTTTTCCCCTCTAATCATTATTGTAATAAATTAAAATAAATAAATATTTTTATTTATAGAAATATATCTGGTTTGCCATCCTTAATTCTGCAGGATGAAGGTGCATAAAATCTCAATTAAACCTGTATAACTCTTTAGATATAAACCATCGACTAAGTCTGGGGCTAAGATTGTGTCCAGCTGTAGCTTGGTTCCTCTCTCAGAAAGAATTTAGAAAGGGAGTCCTTTCTGTACCTTGTGGCTTCTGTTCGTGAAGGGAGGGCTTCTCTAATAAACTTTGTCTGAAGCTCCCATTCTGCCTGCGACATCTCAGAATTCTCCTCCATGCCCCTGAATTCAGAATGTTTTTCCTGACCTAGCCTGCTCCTTCAGGCCTCCACGGGCTGCAATGAAGGTTGCTGAGAGAGCTGAGTGATGTCAATTGGAGGCCACTCTCTATCATCTTTGAAAGGTGATGGGAGATCAGAGGAGGTCTCTGGTGACTGGAGATAGGCAAATGTGGCATCCATACTCAGAAAGGACAAGTGACACTACCTGCAAAACTACAGGGTGGTCAACAAGTTAGGCCCTCACTTTGGTCCCTGGGAAAATCATGGAGTGTTCTTCTTAGAACATATTTTTAGTCAAAGGACATGCAATTTAGCCCACGTTATTTAATTGAGCATAGACTAATCAAACTGATTACTGTCTTGTGGGAAGAGATTAGCAGATGTCACCTGCATTTTAGCAAGGCTTTTGTTTCAGTCTCCTAGAGCATTCCTCTGTTCAAATTTTGATGTTAGATAAGTGGACTACTAAATAAGTGAAAAACTGACTGGATTATCAGGCTTGAGAACTAGTGTTTAATGTTTAATTTCAGATGTTTCAATATTATTAATCAATGTCCTGAGAAGCAGAGAGAATGCCCACTGATCAGTCTGCAGATGACACCAAAACAGATGTTGACCAATATACTTGGAGGTACAGCTGCTATTCAGAGGGACCCAGACAGACTGGTGGGATGGACTGAAAAGAAATTCAGTGATGATAAATGCAAAATACTGTACCTGAATGGACTAGCCTGTGTGTTGGTACAGATGGATGACTGGTTGGAATTCTGTCTGAAAAGGATCTGAAAAGGATCTAGGGCTTCAGGAGAACAGTAATTTGTACCTGAGATAGTGCTGTGCCCTGCAGGTACTAAAGGCTTACAGCACTCTGGGGTGCAGAACAGAACACAGCCAGGAACCACAGACTGTGATTATTCCTCTTCAGTTGGCACTTGAGTGATTCCAGAAGAGGGCAGCCAAGATGGTTAAGGTCTGAAGCACCTGCCCAACAAGGAGATGCTGATTGAACTGGGCTTGTTTAGCATGGAAAAGAGAAAACTCTGGGGGGACCTAGTAGCAGCCTTTCACTGCCTTTAGTAGCTCCAGACAGTGCGAGGTACTGCACTGGTGAGCATGGTGGAAGAGGAACAGACAATGATCATTAAATCTGAAGGGGAAGAGTCAGACCAGATATAAGCAAAATAATTCCATGATGAGGCAACTAAGAATATAACAGTTTGCCCAAAGAGATTGCAAGATCTCCATCCTTGGAAGTTTACAAACAAGACTGGATTAAGCTGTGAGCAACCCAGTCTTCACTCAGTGTTGGCCCTGCTCTCAGCAGGAACTTGGACTAGAGACATCCTAAGTCATGATTCCTGAGTCTGTAACTGAATCCCATAGCTACTACTTCTTGCATTTAAAATTCACTCCCTAATAACCCTAGCCATGGCACTTATATGGAATTAACCAGCTAACAGCAGGTCTAACAGACAGACTATTTTCCCTCCAGCAAATTGAAGCATATTCAATGAAACAATCCATACCTAAGTGTCACACATCTGCTTCCATGCTGTCTTTATTTTAGCTTACTTTGTAGTTTCTGTGTTCCTCAGGGAAATGGCTGTCTTTCTTTCCATGTCTGTACAGCATTTGGCTACTGCTGCCATTTAAACAATACTAGTAGACCCTAATATCTCACTAAGAACTAAATCCCAAACTGTCACACTTGTGAGCCCAGCAGCTGGTTCAGCAATATTATTTTTTCAGAGTGCTACCTCCAGCATGGCAGGCTCATTCCAGCTTAGAAAACCAAGCCCTAAAGGCAAACTTTTAAGGGCTATTAGATGCTCCAGATTCATACTCATTTGTTGTTATTCCAGCGATCACCATGGTGTGGCTGCATGGAGAACCGAGATGACTGTGACATGGCTGTGTGCTCTTGAGACAACAAATGACAGGAAAGGATATGGCATTTGCATGTTTAGCAACAAGCCTGCTTCTCTGAAATGCTGCCTGGGCTCCAGACTTTCTTCAGCATATCCAGGAGTCAGGGGGGATACTGAAAGGACATCACTGCTGGCCGAAAAAAGCACAGAAAGACAAAACAGACCAAGTTTAATAAAGTGTGTAGTGAATCTGATCTTATGAGCCTTCAAATGACCACTATCCTTGTTTCTGTTTGAAAGTTAATTTCTCTGTAATAAGGTCCCTTATTAAACATTGGATAACTCAGTACAGTTGCAAAGACCCTCTGCTGCTGCTGCCCCTTATTTACCAGCTCTTTCCAAAAGCAAGTTATTTAAATAAAGCAGTTAATTATGCTGTGCTTCCATTAGCAAGTTGTTTCCTTGACAGCTCCCCCTCACCACTTTCAGCACTATTTAGGTTCTTTTAAAAATAATGTGGAAAGTATCTAATAACTGCCTCTCAAACTAAACCAGTCTAAGAATAATTTGCCAATCATTAGGAAGACAATCCAGCTGAAGGGGTTCCATAAAAAGAGGCAACTCGTGACAGCTTTTAGACTTGAGTATTCTCATAGTAATTCTGAAAGATCAAGTTGCCAAAATGCCCCCAAAATTGTTTATGGTGCCCAAGTCTCTTTTACTGGTATAGTTTTCTTCTGGCAGAGAAGAGATAGCACCAGGGATGCGAAGCTGGCTGCAGACACTGGGGCACCAGCCCTGAGTTCATGCTGTGATCCAAGTTTTAAAACTGAAGAGTGAAGTGAAATATCCAGACTAGAGATGGAAAATAGGCCTTCAGTATGTGGCAGCTGTGTTATTCTCATTACATTTACACACAAATCAGGGCCCTTGTCTCCTACCCTGCCATTCCTTATTGTCCCAACACCACAGAAACATGGAAGAAGCTAAGCAGACCCAACTGACAAGCTAGGTAGGCTACTGCTTTTACTTTAGGCAGTACCAGCAGGGACAGCAGCCTACAGAGAAGAAGTCGAGAAACTAATTTGGAATAGGAGGCACAAAACACATGATGCAGCTAAACAATTCTCAAAGACACGGCATTAAATTAGTGACCTGAAAAGAAGGGGCTAAAGTGGTACTGATTCACTGACTCACATAGTAGAACAAGAGCTGCAAAACTTTCTTGAAAAGAAAGTCAGAATTCACCATTTGCATGACCCAGGAAATTTTAATAGCTTTGAGTTTGCTGGAGGTGATTTTTCTGTCCTGGAGCAGAATCAATCCACCAGTGAAAAGACAATTAGTTTTACTCTTCTATTGAGACACGTGGATCTACAAAAGGACATTCAACAATAGAAAGGTCATCCCATTTCTACATTTGCAGGACAGACCTACTTGTGAAACCCACAAGGGTTTTCTTTTTATACCAAAATATTAATTATCCAGGTTCCCTAGTCCTACCTTATGCAAGAGTCCTTTAATTTCAGTGGGAGTTTTGCCAGGAATATCACTGAAGAATGAGATATGAAACAAAATTGAAGCAGTACAATTGGCTCAGCTGTTACTAAAAGGTTTTTTTAAATCCTGTAAGCTGCAGGAGCAAAGCCATGTTCTCCCTAGCTCTCACCCTAATATTTAAGGACAGCTGCAAATGTTTCAATTATTTGAATCAGTGAAAGCCTGTGTAATGAACATCTTTCTTGGACTATAGTTAGTGAGATTTCTTTTCCCAAGATACCACATACTGTCTGTTCCACTCATCCAACACAGATTAAGAGCATCAGATAATGATGCAAATGCTTCAGTTCTTCCAGCATCAAAGAGAAAATAATTGTAGCACATCCTCAAAAGCAAAATCTGTGTAAGAGTACATGAGTAACAAAATCAGTTATTCACTTAAGGCTCTGGCCTTTCTTGGCTTTTGATGAATGTGTTTTTTGGTTTTTTTGTTTTTGTTTTTTTTACTCTGCCACAACCCTGGGAGGTAAAACATTGTCTGAAGCATTCAGGATGCCTTTTAGAAACTATATGTCATGCCTCGAATGACAGACATGTATGGCATTAATATAGAAAGTGCTTAATTTTGAATGTTTCCCTGAGTCAAGGGAGAGTCCTTTAACATAATAAACCATCTTCCCTGTACTCAAAAATCTGTGGAGAGGCAAAAATTATTTTCAAGTGCCTCAACTCCAGCCATACTCAGGAAAAAGAAATGGAAAGACTTTTTGGGCAGAAGCCACTA
The DNA here is from genome assembly GCF_028769735.1 of Zonotrichia leucophrys gambelii. Taxonomy (NCBI): domain Eukaryota; kingdom Metazoa; phylum Chordata; class Aves; order Passeriformes; family Passerellidae; genus Zonotrichia; species Zonotrichia leucophrys. Next base: position 34,432,112 of record NC_088175.1, read on the forward strand.
CTGTTACCCTGCATTTTAGAATATGATGAAACTTGCTATTTCAACCGAAGTCCTAACAACTTTGGTTAAGCTAAAATGATATTATGTGAAATGATGTAAATTCACTGACCAAAATGAAAACATGATAATTCTGACATTAGGATTTTTCTTCTTTAGCATCATTTAAGAAAATTTGTCATATACATTTGAAGTACCAGGGTGATACACTGCATCTGCCTTTTTGTCTATCATTACATTTTAAAATATATTAATTTAGACAAAATGGTGCTTTATTAGAGAAGATGGCTGAAAAAATCCCAGGGGCGAGCAAGAAGTCATTCCAGCAAATTAATGCTTTAAGATGTAATAAGTTTTACATGCTTTTCTAAATGAACACATTACACAAGTCCAACTCTCCACCACAAACACACTAGTCAAGAAAACAGGATTAAAACTTCAAAGCAAAGAAATGTACTCTAACACTGGCCAGAAGTGGAAGAACAGAAAACACCGCTAGAACATTTGAGTTTAAACTGTAGTTCATAAAATGTGTTGAATACTGCAAAGTTGTTTTCACATGCAGTTAAAGCAGCAGTGGATAAGCAATCATTGAAATTACACCAGCAGTAAACAGTGAAAAAAACTGGCCATTGACGGGAAGGAGTTCAGTGACAAACAGCTCCTGTGAAAGCAGAGGCCAGAGGAGACTGGAAACCACATCTTGAGAAAACCAAAAGTCTGCTGCTGTGCAGTGTTTGTTTAACACTGCTCCCTTTAGACATAAAACACTGAGACCATTTCAACAGTTGAAATTTTCACATGGATCCCACTACAGTTACAGTTACAGTAATACCAAAGTTAAACCATCTTTTTTCTCAGCCCCAAACATAATTTCCTTTTTTAACCTGGTTTATGTGTTCATTTCTTTTTCTTGGTGTGCACAAGAGATGCTGAGATTGTGGAATAAGGTGATATTTGGAGCATTTCATCTATCCAAGCAGGAATCATAGTGCTGCACCAGGATGCAGATCACACTGGCATAAAGGATTAAAAAAGAGTCTGGCCTGGAATATCAGGAGGTATTTTGACAGGCAAAAGAAACCATCCGACACTTTGTCAGTGAATACCATAAAGATCTCAATTGAAAGAGTGAGAAAGGAAGGCCCCAAAGGCAGACTGCACACTGCAATCAAGTTCTGGAGAGAGAGGACTCAGAGGATGGAGCAGAGGGCAATTTCCTTGTTCCAGGGGGCTGGGCTAGAAGCCGTGTAGCAGGAGGATTTTCCCACAAAAGTCCTGGGTGTTTTTGCCTGTGATGGTAAAATCATAAGAAGCAAAAGGACACTGCCAGACACTGTACCTGCAGCAGACCTACTGGGATGACAGACACTTTATGAGAAAGAATGCTGAGTACAAGCAATTCAGGCTATTCCAATGTGAAATTAGTCTCTAAAATGAACAAGAATTATTCACACATTATTATTTAAACTTCTCAACTGGCTTAAGATACTTAAAATGAATATGATGGATGTGGATATTAAAGATGTTTGCACGAGTCCAGAGGAGGACTACAAAGATAACCAGAGAGCTGGAGCACCTCTTCTATGGAGATTCGCTGAGAGAGTTGGATGTGTTCAGTTTAGAGAAGAGAAGGCCTCAGGGTGACCTTACTGCAGCCTTTCAGTACCTAAAGGGCTACAAGAAAGCAGACAGACTTGTCATGAGGACATGCAGTGATAGGACAAGGGGGAATAGCTTTAAACTGAAAGAGGGTAGGTTTAGATTAGATATTTAGAAAAAAGATCTTTCCTGTGAAGGTTGTTAAGCACTGGACCAGGATGCCTGGAGAGCTGTGGATGTCTCATCCCTGGAAGTGTTTAAGGCCAGGCTGGATGGGGCTTGGAGCAACCTGGGCTAGTGTAAGGTGTCCCTGCCCATGATGGGGGGCCAGTTGGAACTAAATGAACTCTAGGGTCACTTCCAACCCAAACCATTACATGAGTCAATGAAACAAAATGGTTTGATTTAATCATCTGACAGAACTGGAATGAACAAGCAAGAACCAGTTAGTAGCACAGCAGTGCTAAAGGAGAAGAGGAAGACAATGACTATACAAATGAGAGACTTAAGAGACAATGAGGAAGAAAACTTAGAAGTGTTTACCAAATACTTTTCTAGGTTGGAGACAAAATTGGGAACCTAAGTAAAATGCAGATGGGTTCAGCATCCCAGACTACTGCTGTAATTTTTCTCTTTTAGTTAGAGTTTCTTAAGGAAAAAGAGAAATAATTTTCCCCAATAACACAAGAAGCATGGGGACTTTAAAGGGCTCATACAGAAAGAAAAACTGTTTGGACAGCCCCACTGATCACAGGCTTATTAAGGCTTTCCTGAAGTGGCAGGATAGTTCAAATCCTTAGGAACATTAAAAAATATAAATCTCTGCTTTAAACTCAGTTGGGTAAACTGAGTTGTGAGTGACAAAGTGGAAACACTAGGTAGGCAGAATGACACTGGAATCAGTACTCTGGAATCAACTCAAATTCTAAAACTTTATTCTTTCTGCTTTATTGTTACACATCATAGCTCTTTCTAGCAGCCTTTCTACACCACTTCCTTCCAGTGAAGTAAGGTTTAGCTCTCAGGAAAATATCCCCTCCCTCTGCTAACAAATGAAAGTCCAGCAACAGTTCAGAGAACATCAGTAGGTGTTTAGCTTATGTAAATACACCTACAGGATAGGCAGATATTTGACTTGTTTTGAACCACACTTTCCTCTATGGACCTAAGCAACAGTTTGCTTCAGTGCAGTTGAATTAATATTTTCATCCTCCACTCATGCTCACCAGAAGAGGAGGTTCCTGGGCTATTCTGAGTTAATGCTGCATTTGTCCATTTTCTTTAAATCCTTAGTTGCAACAAATACTTAGAGACATTAAAGGTCATCCAGATGAGAATAAATATTCCAGTTAAACACAGGCTGTACAGGCTTTCCTTCCTGTTCCCTGTTGCCTTCCACTTTCATTCACATTCCCAGTCATCCAGCAGCACACTATGGCACCATCAGCTGGGCAAGATCTTGCAGTGATTCTTTCTTGTTCTTCTCTCATTTCCTCACTAAGAATGAAAACAACTGTTAATAGTAGGTTTATTTGTCCAGGAACTAATATGAACCTGTGGGACCCAAGCTCCACAAAGATGTAGCAAATAGGAAAGCAATTGGCTTTACAGGAATTTTGTGTTACACCTTCCTGTTGAAGGGTGTTGTCCTGGAAATTGTGGTGATATTACAAGAGATACTGGAACCTGTGGTGCTCTCTCAAAGCTTGTTCATTGTCCTCTCTGTAATGATTCTTTGTCCTCAATTTTCCTTCTGTGAGTTTATGCTCCTGCACTTTGTATCAGTGAATATGTGATTTTAATTCAATTGCAATGCAAGATCCTAATCAAACAAAAACAAGTTTTAGATTTTTCTTTTCTGTTTTCTTTTATAGCTGCATAGCCACATCTTCTCTCCCTTTCTCACTTCAGTGGGCAAATAATCATAATTTTTCCTGAAACTCTGCACCTGCAGAAGTTGCTTTCAAACCCTTCCCCCACTCACTGGAATGCTGTCCTCCAGTCATTTCTCTAAGACCTGCCACATCACCCACCTGAGTGAAAGCTAGAGGGAATACGCTGGTTCTTGCTGGTTAATCATCAAACCTCAAGTTAGGATAAACCTGTGGACCCCTATGGGAATTAATGGATAGCTGAGTGCCAGCAGGGATTACATGCCATAACAACAAAAACCATTTTTATTTCATAGTTGAGTCTGAATTCACTGTCTGCTATGAGCTGATTTAGCAGTCCAAAAATTTTCACAAGATGGATAAATCTGGTCTCCATCCTGACAACCTGCAGTTAACAGAAAACTGTCAGAAAGGATGAGATTAGTTTTACTTTGCTTGATAAATCATCTTCTAATGCTATGTTTAATACTGACTACTGTTTTCTGACAGTAGGCTTTGCAAATCTTTTTGAAAAAACTCCCAATGTACTGGGGCAGTTTCCTGCAGGAATGCTGCTTTCTTTGCGAGTTTTTTAGCATGTCTTGACAGGTAAGTCAGGAAAACATGCTGTCTTTTAACATCTGCCATCACACTCAGGCAAAAACCCACATTCATTTCTTTTCATGCCCTGCTGTTTCATTACTGTAAAGAAACTCAGAGACACTGAATTGCACTGCAGTGCTGCTCTACATTGTCAACATGCAGCAACATCTCAATTTGGAAATTCACTGAGCTCTAGTTCAGTGAAGAAGGTGATAAAAGGCATTAAGATCCATTTATCTTTCATCTCTGTTCTGGCACTTCATTTCTGCCCTTCCTCCTACTGGGTCAGGACACAGATCTGAATGAAAACTTTTGTGTGGGGGAAAAGGGATGTCAGTCATAGTCCACACATGCTAATATTTTTTCTGGTCTCATTCTCCAACTGTCCAACTGGATCATAGCATCATAGAATGATTTGGATTGCAAGAGAACTTAAAGATCATCTAGTTCCAACCCTCTGCCATGGGCAGGGACACCTTCCACTAGACCAGAGTCCCATCCAACCTGGCCTTGAGCACTTCCAAGGCTGGACATTCACAACCGCTCTGGGCAAACTGTTCCACTGCTTCATCACCCTCACAGGAAAGTATTTCTTCCTATTATCCATGATAATCCTGATGCTTTTGTACACAGGGAATTGGTAGACAGATCAAGAAACAATAATTAAAGAATAAGCACTGCCTGGGACTACCCCCATTTTTGTCACCAAACAGTTGAGACCCCTTGAGATAGAGATTTCCCCTGATGTGGAACAGAAGTTCTTGATGGACACTGAAATTCTTCAATACCTATAGTAACCTATAGTGACAATTAAATGCAACAAAGTAAATCAGCAGGGTTAGTATTGTCATGCTTATTAATACTGACACTTCACAACCAGCAAGGTGCAGTTCCCCATTTTCTGTCTTACCTGCCAAATCCCTTGTGAGGAAGATCTATAGACAGCTGGAATCTGAGTTCTTTCAATTTTTTACCCATCTTACTAGCAATTATTTCTCAGAATGCTATAGCTGTTGCAAATGAGACAACCCAAAGCTGTGAATTGATATTTGATATCTTCAGGAAAACCACAGTTTCTGATTCCACTTTTAAAACATTTAGTATATTTTGGTCCATTGATTTAATCAGCCTGTCATCTTTTTCAACAGGGAACTGTGAAGTTCCTCCCCAACACCCTGCATAAGTCAAGTTCTCACTTCACAAGTTCTTAAACCTGGGCTTTTCTGTGACAATCTGACACAGAGGTGCTGCCGCCTACAAGACAGAATTGACGTCCCTGGATAGAGGGACAGAGAGAAGCATTCCTGAGCAATGCCCTCAATACACACATACCTTTACAAGGTTTTTCCAGTATCTGCTTTCTAGCTTTATATTGCTTTAAGAAAACATCAGTCCTCTCATCATGGCAGCAGAGATGCTTGCGCGACTATTTCAGTAAAACTCAGTCTGCACCGGGGAGCTGCTGGTAAAAGGCTTTGGCATTGCCCTCAAAAAGCACTGCTGGTCACTGCTGTTCACTCATCAGCTCCTCATTCACAGGGAGGAAGATCCCAGTGCCTGTCAAGTGCTCACAGATTCCAGGCTCATCTCCATGACCAGCCAGGTTCCTCCCAGGCAAAATTGCCTTTGACAGCTTGAAGCTGATGCCTCTGATTTTGCTCATAGGAAAAGAATTTTGTTAAAATACTGAAATAACAACTGCATCAATGCATTGGCAGGTTTTACCTGACTTTTATACTCTAGTTGGACATAATATAAAAACATGAAGGATGTGGCTGCTCTGAACCTGACTATGCAGATGCCTCATTTAAAGCAGGCTTGGATATCACTACTTTGCATTAAATACACAGCTCATACTAAAAGAAGGACCATTTGCAACAGCCCACACAATTTCCTTACAGCCACACTGAGAAATTCCAGACATGCACCCTAAACCCAAACATTCATATTCAGTTCATATTTCAAGACAGTGCTTCCTCTATTCAAATTCTTTCAGTTACCTACCTTCCTTGTAGCTACTTCTGTCTAACAGCTCTCCTTTTCAAGATAATTATCAACATTTTCCACCAGGAGAAACATTGACCATCTGCAGAACCCCCTCCAGCATGTTCAGTATTTTTCTGCACAGCCTGTCTCAGATTTCCTCACAAGTTTCCTGGAGAATAACCTCTTCACCTTGTTGCCTCCTCTTAATAGCAAAAATAGGATTTTTTTTTTTTTTTTACATTATCTATATTTGCTTGATCTCCTTCCAGAACCACCTTGTTCCAAAGCTAAATTTCCTTTAGCACTGGATCACAGCAAGCCTTCTTTTGGATACCCTTTCTGTCTCTCAAATAAAGACTGTTTCATACACTCATCTGAAAAGTAAAGACAGTAAAAGCAAGGATGGGAAGAGGAATGATGAAATAAACTCAGGCAAAGCAGTATAAGCTGATGTCAAGCACTACTCAGTCCTTGGGTGGAAGGGATGTGAATTCACTTTGAAATATCTGGGGCATCAAGTGACTGGCTTTCTAAGCATATAATTATTTTTCCCAAGTTGTTCCAACAGTAATGGAATATGGGGGGAGGGGGAAAATCCATCACAGCTTATGTAGTGTCACAGTTTGTGCTCACGTATCCTAGACTAGACAAAAAATCAGGATTTCCATCAATTTATGGATAATTCCAGTGTAAGAGTCTTTAAATTACAAGAGATGATTATGCTAATATGTTCACGGAGCAACAGCTCCACAAAAACAGGCTACAAAAAGTGCAGCCTGGCTCTTCATTTTCTCCTTGTCTTGTTCATTCAACACAGATTCTTTCCAGCAGTTGCTTTGCAGCCTTTCAGTCCTAGAGAGTACCTATTTTCACAGAAAAAATTCCCTATTGCCTGCTTGCTATAAAAACACTTCCACTGCTCCCAGTAGTCTTTAGCTTCTCTAAGAGCTTTTCTTTTTTTCTGAGTGAAAAGGTCTAAAGCCTGAGGAGAGAGAAAAATCCCTGTCCCTTTAGAGGATTAAAATACTATTTGGTTGGACTCAGAATGTGTTCTATTCAGGGTCTTATGTGCAGCCCACCACTTCAGCATCCCCAAGTGTTGATCATTGCTCTCATTTTTTCTTTTTACCTGTCTCCTCACAGAGATCCAGGATTTTTCACCATGCACAGGGGACTGTCTGTTCCATTTATATGAAACAATATATGTTAAACCATGAATACTACAGGACCTAGATAATCTCCCTGGATAAATGCCTAAAAATATAAATCATAGGACTATGATTTACTTTATTCCTATTCTGAATTCCATTATTTATTCCATTTTACCTCTAAAACCCATTTTTGGACTACAGCCTTTCATTCACGGAATAAAATACTAGAAGAGTTTGTATTTTCAGTTCAGATAATTTTACTAACTGCTAATCTTGATTGATTTTTCCTCTTCCATAGCATTGTTTTCAGCATTCATATACTGAATCAAGCATCAGCTCCTGGGAAATCAGAACGTTTCATTCCTTCCCCTTTCTTCTAAAAAGAGAGACCTCTTCTAACTGTCTTCTAGAAAGCTCTTACTCTTCTTTCGAGCTCTTTTCAGAAAGAGATGGTCTGTGGTCTTGGTGCTGTGCTACCCCTGGATATGAGACAAATATCAGAACAGGGCCAGCAGATTTCTTTCATTTCATTCACATGAAATGATCTACAGATGCTAGAAGAATGGTCTAGAGGAGAACTTAAGACACTGAACAGTCCAAGGTGCTTTCCCATTATAGGATCACTAGCCTTATTTGATTCTTCACAGATGATTGTCTAACCTGTTCTTAAAATGTCTTCAGAACCTCCCTATATCAAATATCCAACTGTTTTTACTATCCTAGGTCCTAGAAAATTACTCTTGTAGTTTAAAATAATCTTACTTTCTGCTGCTTCTTGCTTTCTGCTCCATCCACCATGAAGAAAAGATCATTTCCTGCTCTATTTTTTATCTGAAGACTGTTATATTCCCCTGTCAAATTTCTGGTCTAAAAATTACAGTTATTTCAAATAATCTTGCAGGTCACATTTTTCTGACCCGTAATGAGTCCTACCGCCCTCCTCTGGACTCCCTCTGATTGAATTGCACCTGTCTCAAAGTGCAAGAACCAACACTTTGCACGGCCCCCAAGCTGAGGCTCTGGCCTCAGAGCAAAAGGATTGCTTCATGTCTCCCAGACTTCCATGTCTTTTACATATCCCAGCAAGATGTTTGCCTTTATTTGCAACAGCATGACATTGACTCATATTCAGCTTGGGATCTATCATAACATATTCTTTTCTGTGGAGTTGCAACCTAGTCATTTACTTCTGCCTTGTGCTTATTTAGTTGGTAATTTCTGCCTTATTGTAGTACCTTGTATTTATCCCTACTGAATTCAATTCAGGTCTTTTCCTAGAAGGTCTTCCAATTTATTGGAAAAATTCTGAATTCTAGTATTTTCCTCCTGCATATTTCAAGTGTCACAGTTTTATGTCCCTGGAAAACGTGATATACCCACTCCTTATTTACCATCCAGGTCCTCTAAGCAAACACTGAATAAAAGCAGATCCAGGTCACCCCAATGCAACTGCTGTGTCAGTGTTGAGCAGCTTGTGGTCTCTCTGAAGGACTGGCACATATTAAAAGCATACATATTATGAGCTCTGAATCTTCTGATATTTAAAGAAGATCTGCCTGTTCAGATAATCATGTTTACCCAGTTTATAGCCTCCTTTACCTGCTATGTTTCTATGTCTCACCAAAACAAATATTTGCATTAACGTGCTAACCATAGTCAAGAATCTCAACTTTTACATTAAAAATACCCAAAACCCAAATGAAATCTCTCACTCTTGTTCTACAAAGAGCCTTTAATATGTAAACTGAAGTCAATTCTGTCAGAACCCGCTGGAATACTGACAAAATAATTGGGAAAGATGTGACCATTTCTCTTCATAGATTTAGGAGTATGATAGAAATGCCCTAATTTATTACATTCACTGTAGTTACAACAGCAGCATACACTTCAAGGGCAGCACCAAGGCAGCTGGTTGATTTCAATGGACTGAACATTTCCTTTGCATCTGCTCTTGACCAGTGACTGCAGGATCTTTCCCTCAGAGCTGAAACGCCAGCCATGACAGTCACGAGCAGGCACATCGCAGACAGTGAGCCTTTGTGTACGTTGGAATAAAGATGATGTGGTATTCCTGCTGAAAACAGAGGCTTAACTCTCTGGTCTAGCCCTGACTCTCATTCCAATAGTCATTACCACAGTGCCCCCAAATTCCTTAACCCAATATGGACACTTTTCCTGGCACTGTGGCTGAGGCCCCGGCACAGCAGAAAACATGCATGGTGCAAATTAACCAGCTGGAGGGTAAAGAGGGAGAAATAGGGCTTTATAAATTTTCTCTGTTTCCCAGTGGGGCCCTAGTAATCAATTATTAGCCCCTGGAGTAGTCACTTACTGCTTGCTCTGTGATCATCTGATTCCGGCAGTGTTACCTCTGCTGGAAACCTCAGACCTTTGATTAGAAGCAGCAGGAATTCCTCCTTTGTTCTCTAACCTGTCTGGAGGAAACATGCAACTAGAAAGAGGCTTTACAGGGACAAGAACCCAGGGGTAGACTTGGTATTCACAGACCACCAGCAGCACACAGCACTTGTGTAGTTCTGGCTTATCTCATTTGAACACAAATTTCCTTATCTAGAAGAGGGTCAAAGCAAAAGGTACAGAAAAGCTGAAAGGGAAAATGAAGTTCTGACTTTACTTCTGATGGCCAACGGGATCCATACTAAATTTCTGAGTGCCAAACAAGAAGTAAGAGGCTTTTAATTTCTATTGGGTGAAAATCACAGCCAGTATTTCAAATATTGTAAGATGAACTATCAAATTGCCAAGCCTTAATGTGTCTTCCAAGACAGTACAAAGAACCTCACCCCTATAGATTAGTCAGTAAACTAATTCAGTGAAACATTATTTTCTTTAACTAGGTACCTTGAAGTAGAATGCATGCTTCATACTTTGGTGATTTAAAAAGGGAGCTGCATGGATGAGTTCAGGAGTAAAACCCACCAAATCCTAACATCTGACCTCAGATGCTGATAACAAAGGCCCCAACTTCAGCATCTGTAAGACTATAGCAATTTTAAACCCTATTTTTTTCTCTATTCTTTTGCCTGAAAGTCAATGCAGAGATTGACTCATTCTCTTGGAGGGAGATATTTCTCAGCTGAAAATATTATATTCTCAGAGGTACTCACCTCCTTAGAAATCTACTGTTACTACCAGTATCAGTTCATTTCAATGCTTTCTGCCTATAACTAACCATAAGAATGGGTGAAATTCTGGCACATGACAGTGATCACTCAGAGGCTCACTGCCTGTCCATTTTCTGCTAGCACTGGCCTCTTTTTCTTTTGGTCTTTGTATTACAGGGTGCTCTGCACAGAAAGTTCAAACTATCTTGTCTCTTTATACCTCTGACATATCATTTTTCTCTGTGTGCCTGTGTTCATTTAGGTTACTTTACACAAAAGGTTACAGGTTATTTTATACAAGTCTTCCAAGAGCTGGTGATGAACAGGCAGTCTTGCTGCTCTTCTGAAATACACCTTTTATTAAAATAGAGACTATAAAAGCTTATCATGCACTACATGACCACAGGTCACAGGATAGTTATCCTGTTTTTTCACAAGTATAGCTGCTACCATTGTGGGCCCACCCAGCCTTCTGTATTTGGAAAATATGAATAGTTCACAGTTTATGAATGGAGAGCACAGGACAATGGATAGACGATTACACAAGTAAAATATAAATAACAACAACATCACACCTAAAACATAAATAACAACAGAGTACTGAGTTTTGGCGCCAAATCTCAGGTTCCAATGCATTTTATTTCTGCATCTGTTTCTTCACCTACAAAACAGCAAATGTCTATAACATCAACAAATTGTCAGATTTAAACCAATTCTCTATCAAAGCCATAGGTTTTCCATTAATGGCAACCAAATGCCTCTGAAGGCATTGCTTCTTTCAGATGGAAAATATAAAACTCATGTGCAGAGCCTAGTCCATGAACCATTCAGCACTTTGAATTATAGCTTTTTAGAGGGAAACAGAGGGAATGCACAGGGTAATGCGGCTCTATTGGGAAGCCTCATTCTTCCTGGACATACCTCCTAGTGCTACAAATTAACCCTTAAAAATGGCTAGACAAGGAAACATACGCCAAGACAGGATTGCGGCCTCACTGGTGTGTTTCAAACTCTTGTTACACATCGTGTCCCTGGAGAAGAGAAACTGCAGAAGGTTGCAACAGCATCAGAATGAATAATTGAAGCTCGGCTCATTCACAATGTGCATAAACGGAAGGGTCACAATGGTGCCTTCTAGTCAGGCAGCAGCGCAGAAACTCACCAGCATCTAATAGAAACATCATCTGGATATACTGACCTACTTCTCTGGGAGCTCTTACAGAGTGGGTTGAGGAGACGACAGTGGGATGGCCAAGTACAGAGAAGACTAAATCGTATTATCTAACACAAAATCGTACATTACAGACTCAGTTGTAAATGCTACTCTTGAAAAGACCCTCGGGACTTTGTTCCACCAAGAAACCAGAGATCCATGCAGGAATACTGCTATTTCTCACCTGAGAAACTGTCCCTGTGGGAATTTGCCAGGGTGCTCTTCCCAATGGCGAGTCCCTAGGAGGTTTTCCTACCTCGTCTCCATGACAAGTGGGGCCAAAATTTTATACCCTTTCCCACATAAACTCTACAGCCATTCCATGTTGGGGATGATAGGTGTGAGGGAGGGTAACTCGTGCATTTCCCGCTATTGTCCAGCCGCTCGGTGGGAACGGAGGGAGCGCAGCCCGCCCGTGCCCTGCCCGCCGCCCCGAGGGCCGGGACCCCGCAGGGTGCCCCGAGCGCACCCCCCTTCTCCAGGACCGCGGCGGCCGCAGCCAGAGCCCCGACGGTCCCTCCGCTCCGCACCGGCGGCCGCCCCTGGGGAGCCGCCGGGGCCAGGCCCGCCCGCGGCCCCGCTCCCATCGCCCCTGTCCGAGCGGGGGATCCCATCTGCATGCCCGGCCCTGCAGGTGCAGCCGGCCCCGGCGGCGGCGGCTCCCCCGGCACGGTACCTGCTGCGCCCCGCGGCGGCGGCTCCGCGGCGTTGGGTCCGAGCGCGGTGCGGAGCGCGGTGCGGAGCGGGGCCGCGGCGCTGCCTGCGCACTGACAGCTCGGGAGCCTCGGCGGCGGCGGGGGCCGGGGCTGGGAGGGGGGCTCGGGCACCCGGGGCTCCGGCGCCGAATCAGTGACGGGAGGAGGGCCCGGGGGCGGGCGGGAGCGGGGAAGGGGAGGGGGCGGCGGGGCTCGGGGCTCGGAGCCCCCGTCAGCGCCGCAGCCCGGGCGGCCTCCGGGAGGCGCCGGCGCCCGCGGGCGCTGCGGGCCGGGGAGGCGTGCCGGAGAGGTGACCGAGGATGCGGCGCTGTGACACGGCCGGGCCGGGCTCCCCGCTGCCTTCCCGGGAGGAGAGGGCGCTGGGGGACGGGCGCCGCGGGACGATGCCCTTCATTCAGCGCAGCGGCGGCTGAGCCCCGCGGGCGAGCTCCCCTCTCCGCTCCCCCCCCCCCGGCACGGGGCAGCGGTGGGGCAGCGGCCGGACCGGACCGCGTGGGGCGGCAGCGCAGCGCCCTCCGGTCCCGGGCTGAGCCGCCCGGGACGGGGCTCCCACCCCGGCCGTGCTCGGCCAGGCCGATCAGGGAGGGGAAACAGCCTTAGCTAGACCAAAGGATGTGACTGGGGGAAGCGACAGGCTTTTGGCTAGCCAAGATCATGTTCATGTCTGACCTTCTGCTCTGGAGATCTCTGTGAGTCCCAAAGCATGTCTATTGACCAACTGTGTTATTTGGTTTATCAAAAGCTTGTATGTCTCTCTAGAAAGCTTGGCTTGCCTTAGATCATCACCTAACAACAAGAAGGCTACTACTTGTTCCTTTGAAGGCTGGCACTGATTTTTGCTGACAGCAAAATAGTAGGCTTTTCACATTCCTGATCTGAGTTGAAGAGCAAATTTAGGGTTTTGTAAAGCATGTTTATTATTAACACTGTAAAATCTAATGTTGACTTCCAAAAAAGAGGATTTAAAGATGTGAATGTTTAAAAAAATGTTCTGGCTCTCCAACACTAAAGGTCTTTTACCCTTCAACACCCACTTGCTATGGAAGGAATTTAAATGCCAGTGTACTCACTCAGAGTACAGATGGGGCACCTGGTAATGTTTCCCCTTATTCATTGTCCAGCCGTTGTTGCCCTGTGCTGGCATGCTCTGCTATCCAATCTCCATCGCCACTTACCCTCTTGTGGCACCAGGACTTTCTCCTGCTGCAGCAACAAACACGTTTGAATCAGTTTTCACATAAGACACATACCAGTCACAAGGCTGATTCTTGCAACAGACAGAGAATGGGGGAAAAAAAAAGAAAACAAAAAGCTTTCTTTTGAGATTCTGAGAGGAAGAAGAGGATTGACAGATGGAATGACCAGAAAGTAATTTACTCTTTGGGGCGAGGATGCAATTTATGGCATAACAAGAACTTCCTACTGCTTGTCTCACATAGTGTGCATATCATATTAAATACCTGCCACCCTGCAAATCATCCCTATCTCTTTACCCACCAGGTGCTGCATTGTCCCCATATTATATCTTTTTCCTTCCTGCATACAGAGCAAAACAAAGGTGTTGATGACAGGCAGAATGAGACATGAGAGAGTTAGAGACTAACCCTCATGTGGGTCTGGTAACAGCTGTCAGCTGAGCAGAGTATATCCTGGATGGGCTGACATCCAGCTGGTACTGCTGGCTAAACATATTTTGTGCTCTCTTAACAGCTTCTTTACACATTTCAAAGGACAGATTACTCAACACTCAGTTCACTGCTTTTGGAGGAATGAATGGACCACTGACTCCCAGGATATGAGAATGCTCATCTTGGACATAAACTAGACAAATGTATTCCTTTTAATCATCTAGCAATGATAGCAGTGATGAGTAATTATCAACAGTATGATAAACTATCCTTGTAAATATCTATGTTGCCACTGGGGTCAAAGTGATTGAGTACTAAGATATTACAATATTATAATATAGATGTATATTTTGCATTATCCTGTGTAGTCCAGATGAGCTGTGTTCTGTTCTGCCTCTGCCAGACAGATTTTCTTTCTCCATGGGGCAATGCTAGTACATGCCTCCTGTGCCCCAGCTGAGGAGAGGCAGAGGGCTGAGAAGACAACTGTGCTTCCATCCAGCAGCAGCTAGTGGATTTACTATATCTCCTTGGAAAAGTGCTAAAACAGAGCAGAGCTGCCTCATCTGTGGGTTCCCAGGAAAGAGGCAGGAGAAGGTGGTTTTGTGGGGGAAAAGGAATACACTTCCCAAAACCAGAGAGCAGAAAAAGAGCTTCTAGTCCCACCTCATACTGTTGCCTTCACTGCAGCTGATAGTCCTCCCCACAAGGACATGAAGCCCCATGGGTGCATTGGAATGCCTTTTCCATGTTAGTATTCTGAAAATTCTCATGGCATAACTCATTAATAAATGGCAGCCTTGAAAGTATAAGAATCAGTGTTATAAAGTTCAAGACTGCGAAAGAAGATACTTGTATTTTTAAAAAATGAAACTGATTTCAGTCACTTGTACTCATTCACTCCTGTTTCACACATTCACTCATAGTCACAAGTGCCAAGATATGTGTGTGTGAGGTCTGCTTATGGCTCTGTGTATGGGTGTGTGTGACACAGAGGACAGGGGACAGAAGCTCCTGAGTCCTTTTAGGTTTGTCTTCATCAGGCATAAGAAACCACAATCTGGACAAGCAATTTTATGATCCCTGTGAGTCAAGATGTCATGGCATGACTATGACCTAAGTTTTGCATTTTTCATCCTCCCTAAATCTTAGGCAAGGCTGTTGCCCATCAGCTTTGTTTTCCCATTCTGGGTATCTTTATTGCCGTCTTCCTTGTTGAGAGAAAAGGGATGGGCCATCTTTGATGTGACTGTATCAGAGCCCAGACCTTCTGGTGTTGATGTATGCATATTCCTTATTACCTGCTTTATTGTTTGCTTGTACCCTTGTTAAAAAATATGTGCCATATTTTTAAGCTTTGATCTTTATTGTATCACTATAAAGATACAAAATATCAGAGTAAGAAGTAATTCAAGCAAGCCTAAGGATTAAAAAGAATACCTCAAGAATATGTAAAGACTCACTAATATGTAAACCAACTTATAGTGGGACAGTGTAAGGCTAAAAAAATAAACCTGGGTGGTCCATGTGTCAGAAATCCTGCATTAGGATGCTGCTGTTTACTTATTTATTACAAACCTGGAAATGGAATGATCAGGTCTTAGCAGATGTTATCACTTGACTTACAGTGGAGTCTCTCAACAGCAAAGGACATAATTAATGATTATCATGGGTGAATAACTAAAATGCTTTTTTTGAGACCTGCAAATACTGTTCTTGGAATTGAAGGGATTTTGTGAGCTTTGTTTTGGTTTGTTTCTTTTCATGGTCTGGGTTTCTATGATTCTGAATAGCCTACTTAAGAGAGATATGTGTACCCTTTCCATTAGAAGAATTTAAAGCTTGAGCCTTGAGGGTCATTGATCAGGTGTCTGGAGTGTGTTGTAATGGCAGAAAACAAAGTGTAGAGAAATCTTGTGTTGAAATTTGGAGTATCCCCATCTGGAAAGGTAGATCAGAGGGCAGCTATGATCATGTCTTTAGAGGAGCAGTTCTGTGCCACATGTGTGAATGAGGAAGGAACAACAGCTCTGGTCAGTGCTGGGTGTGCTGTGTTTTCCTTTTCTTGCCAGCTGAAAGAGATGCTGGGTGCATGCCAGCAGAAATGCAGCCTAAGTTATGCATGTGATTGAAGTGCAACTCTGTGTACAGTGAGAGAAGATTAATATTTCTTGAAAGATTACTTTGGGAGGCACTGGCAGGGACCACAGAGAAAATAGCACCAGGAGAATGTAGAAAACCTTTGTGACTGACTGGAAAAAATATCTGGTAGACAATCAACTTACTGAATAGGTATTAGACTCCCAGCAAGACACCTACTGAGGAGCTTGTCTGGCAATATGTAACAGAAAAATTCAGGAGATATCTGATCGACGTTCTTGCAAGAAGGTGAACAATAGCTGCTGGTGACTCCATTAAAAAAAAAGGACAGATGAAACCAACAGCACAGTGATAACAAGGCAGAATGCTGCAATTTTGATGCACATGACAGATACAAATGCTGATCTTTCCACCAGAGAAGCAGCCAGGCACACAAAAAATTGACAACAAAAGAATGTAGAAAAATATATTTTGAATTCAGTGCATGCAACACAATAAGGTGTCAAAGAATTTAGAGAAATATTTCACTTGTTTATCTCCTAGATCCTGAGAAGAAAAATAATAAAGTACAATTCTTGATGATAAAGAGAATTTTGATATAACTCACAACATAGGAATTGCAGAATGTTGATGGTTCACATAATCTCTATGGGAAGGAAGGTGTGGTATAATTTCATGAAACTTAAAGTCCTGACAAGCATTTCAGAATGACCAAATATGAAAGGAATGTCAAAATTCTCCTGGAAGAAACAAAGTATTTTCCTTTATGTTTGAGGAAGCTGACATATGTCAGAGAGATGTACAACTCTGAATTCCACTGGGACACCTGCAGACACATACACAGATCTTGTATAAACTCAACAGGAGATCGCCTGACACCACAATCAAATCTATCTCATCCAGTTAGGAGAAACAAGCAAGCAAGCAAACAGACAAAAAGAAACCCAAGCAAAAATCACTTTAAAACAGTTTGCCTAACTACAAGTTAGTTTCTATCCAACCACCAAAGAAGAAAGCCATTTTTACAGGTATGGGCTTTCCCCTTTCCTCATGCAGTCTTTGTCCTTTTCCTTACAAATATTCTGGAAAATGTATTCCTTTCACATATCACTAGAATACAAGTTAAATATCATAACCAAGACTTTAATGTGTATATTTAATAGTACTGACCCAGAATCAGCTTCTAAAGATGAGGATCAGTTAGCATATGCAAGCAGGAAACCTTAACAATACCATTGTAGTTGGATACATTCAGAATCCCAAATAAATCCCTAGAGTTTGTAGATGGTAGCTACATAAGCAGAGAAGCAATTATTTCCTTAATGCGTAAATACTTTAACTAAATGGTATCCACTGACAGCTAATTCAAAAGTTTTTTAGTGATAATAAAATTTGCCTATTAAAACTGATTTTTTTTTACAAAACTATCTTTCATATCCAAATGAGGACAATATAATTCTCTATTTTAGGCTAATAATAAAACCATTTTGAAATATTTCTTTCCACAGTGCGTACCTATATCTATGTATCTCTGGTTTTCCTCCATGTCCCTTGAATTGAATTCTGAATTATGTGGGCATTTACCCACAACAGCTAAAATTACTTTTCATCTCTGAGCTTTGTTCCTAAAAATCTGAATATTAAACCCTCATCTTCACTCTAAGGGATTAATCAGAATATGTGTCAAAGAAGCTGAGAAAAATCTTTACAGGGTTGATAAATCTTTTCAGTAACTAAGTTCTTCAATGTTTCAATTTGAAAATGTGCATTTTCTCAGAAATCCAACATATTCCTCATTTCTATGTGTGTCTGAGCTTTCACATTTTTAAAATTCTGTAAATTGACACATTTTTATTACTATCAGCTCTCCTTCAGGCATCCTTGCGATTTAAGAACTCTCCTTATTAGTTGAAATTATAGAACAAACACGTTGCCCAGCTATTTTTACCAATAACAACATGCTTGGAAATTGTGAACCTCTGTGAATATAGCTGACCAATGTAAACAGCAGTGATCTGAGCAGTAACCTCTAACCTTTTGCATTTTTTCTTGCCCCTCAATTGCGTTGTTAAATATTTCTGAATGAGTACATAGACTGCCATGTGGTAAATCCACATTAGGAAATGGATACATCTGAAAAATAGTCAAAGAAGAAAAGAAATGCAATTCATCACCTGGATGAGGTTCCTGGTCCTGTTCATTGCGCATTTCCACAAATGATTGCCCTGGCATCTGTCAGAAATTGGACATGGGCAAGGACAGCCTAAGGCAGTAGAAGAAATGTTTGTCAGCCAGCATCCTCAAGTACATACACAGCCTGCTGCAAACACTGTGCTGGGTTTCTTCACAGGGCTTATGTAAACCTGGCTGTGCTTAGGTAGTTCCTTCAACTGTCTTAAATGTCAGTAAAATCCTCTTTCTTGAAATCTGTGCACAGCCAATAATCATATATAAACACCCCAGCTCTTTGAGATAGCCTTTTTCACTTCCATGGTTCTCAACTTAGCACGTAACTGTCTGTTGAAATAAGCTACCAGTCTGCATGTGTGATAAGTCACATTATTTTGAGTGAATTATGACACAACAGAAGTGTCTGCAATAAATCACCCATTTACACTACCCTGCCCACTCAACAGAACACAGCCATAAAGTCTCATTTCTTGAGTGATGATTTCTTCACTATTTTTTATTTTAAACAGTGTTGGAAAATAGCAGCCTCCTATTTTCATTCCCTGTTAAAGCCAACTTTGACTGAAGCCCAAACCCTTATAACAAAGTCCAAGCCATTTACTTTATGTATGTTTCTGAAAAGAATCAGTGATCACAGAGCAGCAGTGTCCTCAACTCATTCTAAAAAAAGAAATGAACAGCATATATTTTGAAGACAACTTCTACCTTTGGAAACCATCTTCTCTGTCACTCTTGAGACAGGTGCTATGGAAGATGACACCAACTTGGTTTTATCACTCAAAAAGTAATTTTCCTTAAAAAAAATTCCTACTCAACTGCCATCTGTGTTAAATTATATGTCTATAACTCAACAGACCGAAGAAGGTACTTTTGTCTTTCCATCTGTGCCAGGTCCTTTGTCTGCAAACGGCAAACTTTGCTGTTAGAATAAAAATATTTTCCTGATATTAACGTGTCTAACTGAAATTATAGTTTGAACCTAATGCATATTCAATTCATTATAATATATGAGTAATTTTCTTTTCTTGTTACTCCTTTGAGCAGAAATATTGGTGTACAAAACTGTGTTCCATTTCCTTCTAAATACCATACATAATTGGACAGAAACTCTCATCATGCAACTCTGCCCCCATTCCCTGCTTCTCTATAGGAAAAGTAAATTTGATCAGATTTCTACTATTTGGTAGTTTCTAACTCTGTAAATACTCTTTCCTTGCACTAAGCTGTTTAGAAAATGTACAGTTCTTGAGATCCCAAACATTCACATTGTAGTGTGTAACTTACCCAGTATGCTCCAATCCCCCTGAAGTCTCACAAGTGAATCACACAGTGTTGGATTACTAGCTGTACAATTTGCTAAGTAATTTAGGCATGCAGAGATTGCATACAAAAGGAAGTGATAGAAATTAAAGTTTTTGCACTTTTATTGTGCACTGTTCAAAGTGACAAGGAACCTGGTATTCCTTCGGAATGCTAAGTACTTAATATTGAATGCAAGCCTTGTAAAACTTTTTCTCAGTAAAAAATCAGTTTTTCCTAAAGAAATAACTGATACCTTGAAAGAAAGTCCTTCTACGTTATGGCCATTCTAGATAACACCTCTTGGATATCTGCACTCCTGCTAATTGTTTGGAAATTAATTGCATTTCCCACTATCTGCCTTTTTTGGATGCATCTTTGTTATACCTAACAGTTTTGGGAATCCGGCCCAAAAATTCATGCTTGTATACCCTAAAGCTAAATAATTTAAAGGCAAAATTGTTCTACTAAACTAAAAAATACCCAGCTTAATGCATACAATGCAGCGCACATGCAAAGCTATGCCTACTACTCTGACCACAACTTTAGAGGCTGACTACAACACTTCTTCCTGATTATCAACACACTCTAAACCTAGCTTCCCCTGTAATACTTCAGATTATTGTTCCAAATTGCTTTAATATGATGGCCCATAAAGCTCATCCTTTTAACCCAAATGTATCCAGTGAATTAAAAACAGTTCCCACAGTAGCAATCAAATGTCTCCTGTGCCTACTCATCACAGGAAGCAAAGTCATCCTTGATGAATTCTATCAAGCTAAGCTGCAGCAACCAGCAGCTTCTTTCCCATCATCCAGCTGTACTTCTATGCTAAAATCCCTGTCAGTTATACAAAAGGTCTGCCCTCCTCCAGGGTGTAGGTGTATCAAAATCCAAATTAAAAGAAAACACACACAGTTGTTTAATATTTGTCTCCCCAGTTCTATGGCTGAAGGCAAGCTTCCTCTGTGTTTTCTCATTACCCTTTCTTTCAGATTTCAAGAAAATCGTTTTCACGTCTCTTGCTTCACAGAGGCAATCACTGAACAGCAGAACCCAAATACTTCTATTAAGCCCTCCAGCTCTCTACCTAACAAGGCATTGTGGAAGGACCTTACTTAGATTCTTAGAGATAAGTGTTCAACACTTATTCTGTACTTCAGTGATTTTACCTCTAACATTAATATAGTGTCTTTTCTACACTTGCATGAGGCTCAGGACTCGCACATCACAAAACCGGATTTCAGGCTGGTTTCTGCCCAAGCAAGTGGTTCTTCTTCAAGGGAAAGGAAGTGTTATTGGCTGAAGTGTTATTCTTTCTCTTTTCCTCTCTCATTTCCTCCTCTTCCCCTCGCACATGGTGCTGAAAGTGTGTTTATTGATGACTGATGCCAGGGAAGCAGAAAAAGCTCGTGTGCCTCTGTGCGGTCTTTGTTCTATTTGCCCACCCACTGATTTCATGTTTTCCTTTGCTCTAATGACTGTACAAGAATCAACCACACAATTATGCCCCTATGATTTACAGGAATAAATAGGCTTCTGATGAAGTGTTTTGCGCTGATTTACTTGTAACAACTTTCCCCCCAGTTGTTACCCTAAGACACACAAGCCATAAGGCCTACACCTGGAGTGCCCTGTCTGCTTCATTCCCCAGATGATTGTTGGGCAGATATTCTTAGATCTCCTCTATGCTGCCAAACTCTTGCAATACAGTTATCAGCAATGGGGTTTGCCTGACCTTGAGTCTGCTGCAGAGTGACATGAGAAGCTTCAGTTTTCTCATATAACTCAGCCCTCCTGGGGGGAAAACAGTATAAGAAAAGCCAAATGGTCTAATTAGTTTCAGACTCACAGTCTGGAAAGGACAGACATCAGCCCTCTGCACTGCAGGAAGCAAGATGGTTCTTTTTCCTTCTCCTCAGGGTCCCATACTTTTCCCAAAGGAGCAGACTTAAAAAAATAAAGAGACAGAAAAAGAAATAAAGACCAAAGAAAGACAGCTCAATTTCCTCTTTTCTAGTTTTTATTTCCTCTTCAGGAGTTGAGACGTGGTCCTCTTGGCCCATCTGCAAGTAGTGCAGCAATTCAGCAGGCAGGTAACAGGATACCATGGCTGGAAGAACCACAAGTGCTGGTCAGCTGCTCGCTGGTGCCTAGCTTCTGGAGAGGGCTGGCTGTGATCCCACCACTTCAGAGAATGAGGACAAGACTGAGCAAACAAAGAAAATTCCATTTTTTTTCCCCCTGCAACAACCTTGGAAAACCCGCTCTTTATACCCTCTCTTCCTTTTAGCAGCAAAACATAAACAATATCTACAAATGCTATGCAGGTACTGTCACTCTGAAAAATTGTGGTCTCTTATATGTATGATTAGTAGCCTTCTCATGCCTCTGTGGAGGCTTTTTGTGAAATTAGTAGCAAATCTCACTGAGTAAGAAAATCAGAATACATCACAAGGTAGAAGTGATTATAAAGTTACCTTTTATAGTCTATAATTAAAGTGTAGTTTTAGATTAGAAAGCTGAGTACCTGGAAGATTCATGAAAACTCAGTTCTGCCTTTCTCATTCATATACATGAATGGTGTATTTCCCGTTCTAGTTTTTGTCTCTTTAGTGCAAGGATTTGACTTCACTTGTTTACTGCAGTCTGCAACCAGGAATAAATGCTTGACACAGCAGAAAACGTTGTGCTATATGTCACAAAAATGGAGTAAAGCGATAGTAAATACAGCCAAAGGACTTCTGAAGATGGTCAAACATATATCAAACACACTGGAATGTCAGAGGGTTATGAAAGATTGGTAGGCTGCTGCTTGAAAAGGTCAACCTTTAGTAAAAAAGTTTTCAAAAAACCAACTCATCTTGACACACAGGCTCACACATTTTAGGAAAGAGAAGAATTAAAGAGGACAATTGAAAATTTTTAAGAATGCCTGGCATGCAGGACTACATCTTGTAGCTGGTGGTCTTTCCTCTGACTGAAATTGAACAGAGAATGGTTTGTAATACATTAGCATCATCTGCTGGATAGTGCAAGGAATACAGTTTGGAAACTGCAAAACTAAGTATGATACATACCATTACTGTATTTGGCAAGCCATGCAGAACAGGAAGAACAGTTCAGACTCCTTCTTTGTTAGAACATGTCACATTTTCTTTTATTTCTGGAATGTTTTCCTCTGGTAAAACCTGGGGATTTCTGCCTAAGAAGTCCTAGCTTTATGTAGCAGAAAGTGCTTTGTGATAACTGTAGGAACAGGATATTAGTATACAATATAGGCATTTAATTACAAATGTAACATTTTTAAAAAGGGGCTTAATTATTTTAACCATAGAAAAATTTTAACATCTTTACAATGAAACCCAAAAAAGAACTTACAGTCCAGAGGCAGCAGTCCAAGTTACCTTAAAGAGGTAATACAAATTAGAGTGGTGCCAGAAAAAATATAGCACTGTAGGAAATCAAAGTCTTGGATATCTTGGCTGTAAGAGATGCCAGACATTAATTTGGCAGAATGGAATACACCTCATATGCATGGAAAAGGCTGTTCAAAAATTACATCAGCAGTACTCTACAGTGATTGTTCTCAATCTCTCCAAAACTGAACAGATGTTGAGAATCATGAGCAGCTATCATGACACAGATGAGTTTCTGTTCCATTTACTCCTGGCTCTGTTTTTTTGCAAGGGTGGAGCTGCGCTCTCAGCAGAAGGCGCGGTGCCTGCAGCAGGGCAGCTGTGCTCAGGCTGCACAAGAGCTCCCAGCCTGGGTGCCACCTGCCCCTCTGGAGCACAGCAGCACAGGCTAAGCCTGCTGCACCACGAGGGTCTGCTAACAATACAGAGGAGCCCCAGGAGGGCTGATTCTTTGCACTAACTACCTGTCTAAAATCAGGAAATTCCGAAGCATGCAGCATTTTCTGAGAACTGCTTATAGGAATGAAGACTGAGAAACTTTGACTTCTCCTCATGCCCATATTGTGAGGGCTCATGGACTTTCAGAGAAAGATATACATCATTTCAGGAACATAGGGTTGTTGCCACAGAAAAGATGAGGCTATTTTTAGTCTACTATTGTCTGTGACAGAAGACAATCAGAACTGCTGTATTTTAAACTGGGATTGCATCTAGTATGTCCTG
The DNA here is from genome assembly GCF_028769735.1 of Zonotrichia leucophrys gambelii. Lineage (NCBI taxonomy): Eukaryota > Metazoa > Chordata > Aves > Passeriformes > Passerellidae > Zonotrichia > Zonotrichia leucophrys. The sequence continues at coordinate 34,455,735 of NC_088175.1, forward strand.
TGTGGTGTAAAAAACTGCTATGAAGCAACTATTTCTTTGAAATACTCTGCTTTCTAAACAGAGAATAAAAGGAAGCCCATCAATACTAGAAAGGCAAATGACATCTTACAAAGTCAAAAAGTTGCCTTACATAACACTGCACCACAGCCCCAGCTACTGATCAGCTGTGCCTTGAAAAAATGCACCGTGGTCCTTTTAAATGCTCATGAATCTACATAAACATACACACTGCCTTTTTCTCAGTCTTGCAGCAGGAAGTTTGAATATACAAATATATTATGTAATAAATGATTTCTTGTATAACTTTAACTTTTATTTTGAGTAATGTTTTCTTATCATTGATGTGTTTATTTGCATTTATGTATGCTGTTATTAGCAGCTAAAACTATAATATGTAGGGGCTGAGAATGGTGGGTATCCAGATTCTGGCCTTTTAAGTCCAACACAGATCCTTGTAAGCCTCCCCAGTCTTGACTGGCCAAAAGAACTGCTTCCTTTCAGCATTTTCTCTGCTCCTTCCATTTATACCTTCCTTGCAAAATTCATAGAAGCTTCACAGAGCTGTTTATATACAGCAGTACAGCAGGTACACAGTCCCAGTCTTGAAACACTTAGAGGCTGCAATGTTCCACCCTCACAGGTAAGGGAGCACCCAAGATTTGTAGCTGCCCATGGTCAAAAGGAAAAACAAAAGTTAGAGGGTCTAACCTAACCCTAATGCTAATCCTAGCTCTAATGTTAGTCCCTGAGCTACTACAGAAGCACATGGCAGTGGGTTTTGCGTACGGGGTGAGGGGAAGGAAGGAAGGAAGGAAGGAAGGAAGGAAGGAAGGAAGGAAGGAAGGAAGGAAGGAAGGAAGGAAGGAAGGAAGGAAGGAAGGAAGGAAGGAAGGAAGGAAGGAAGGAAGGAAGGAAGGAAGGAAGGAAGGAAGGAAGGAAGGAAGGAAGGAAGGAAGGAAGGAAGGAAGGAAGGAAGGAAGGAAGGAAGGAAGGAAGGAAGGAAGGAAGGAAGGAAGGAAGGAAGGAAGGAAGGAAGGAAGGAAGGAAATGTGTCAGAGGGCTCCACAAATCTTTGGCGGTCTTGACCCCCCTACAGTCCATTCCAGCTTCTCAGCCCCGTTCCTGTGCTTGTGCTGTACTGTGCTGTGCTTATCTCCAGTAGCAAGAACAAGGACTTTTGTCACAGAAATTGCTACCCTACTTCTGCATGGCCACCTTCTCCAACCACAGTATATTATTACCAACAATCTCCCAGTTACTGCCAACAACCCCTCTCTGTTGTTGCCAGTGATCCTTGGTAGGATCAGTCATCCAGCTATCAGTGTTTGAGACATACATATTGTCTTCTGGGATTCTGCAGAGCCCTTTTGACAACGCAGATTGACAATCCAAAAGTGAATTCTACTAAAAATTGGTCAGAGGTGAAGAGCAAGGAAGGTCAAGTAACAGTAGCATGAGCATATTCTGGTAATTGCCTGGGATTCTGTGTAGATTTCTATTTGCACAAAAGTACTTGGATTCTGACATATAGGGTGTGTCCTGATTTCAGCTGGGGTAGAGATAATTTTCTTCCTGGTAGCTGGTGCAGTGCTGTGTTTTGGATTTCATACAAGAACAATGTTGATGTTTCAGTTGTTGTTGTGCTTACCCTAAGGCAAGGACTTTTCAGTTTCCCAGGCTCTGTTGGTAAGGAGCTGCACAAGAAGCAGGGAGAGAGCAGCTGACCTGCACTAAGGAAAATTCCACACCGTGGAACATCATAGTCAGTATATAAACTGAGGAGAGGTGTCTAGGGTCCTACAGATGGATGCTCAGGGATGGGCTGGGCATCAGTCAGCGGGTGATGTGCAATTGGATTGTGAGGACACGAGAGATTTTTGAGACCCTGAGATGAAAACATGTGACAATGAAAAGAGGTGTCATTCTACAAAAGAATAGCTTTGGATAATAGCTGAAAAAAAGGAAAGGAGAAAAATTATTCATGTGATTCAGACTGCGAACTAGAAGGAAGAATCATTAGAGAAGTAAATTAAGGTGAACAAGGGATGGCAGGATTTCAAAAAGCAGGGAACAGAAGTCTTAAACGTTCAAGATAACATGAATGGGGTAGGAGTTGAGACCCCAAAATTTCTTTAGGACAGTTTGTCATTTGAGGCTAGAATACAAGAGCTTCACTTAAGCATCAACTGACACCTTTCCATCTTTTCTGAGGGCATGACCTAAACATTCAGTCCTTCCTTTTCTTCTGAGAGGAAATCAGCCTGAGAGAACAAAAAGAAAAATAGCTAAAAATATACAGTGAATCATGGAAAATTATATCTACTAAATTTCACAGTGTACTGCTATTGCCATAGTAACCCTGGTTGGTAGATTACTGCAAGCTGTTTCTTTGCTAAATTTTCCTGGAAGCTTTGCCAATTCTCAGTTTGGTTTCAACATGAAGTTTAATAAAAAGTAACTCTGAGACCTCACATTGTCTCCTCCTATCTCTCTTTTGCCATCTTCCCCTTTTATTCCTCTTTGTAAGAGACAAGTCCTTTAGGGAAGAGTTTTCAAAGGCATCTTTTACCAAAGTTGTAAATGGACCTATAGTAGGATTTATGCAGTTATGTTTCTGGTTCTTGATTTCCAATTCAGTGAAATGCAATTCTTTGTTGGCAAATGAAATATTACTTATTGCTGCTTTCTTTGGTTGTTTTTCTCATTCCACCTAACAGAAAAGTTCAGCTGATCAGTGATACAGTGCCATATATCACAAAACAAGAAAGTAAAAAAACAGCATGAGAGGGAAAACATGAAAGGGGACTTTACTTCTTTGTCCTACTTCCTGAAACTAACAGCTTCCCACTGTGATAACAATCCCCAACCTGAGAGAAGGGTAGGAACTATAAAGAAAAAAGGCAACTCAACCAATGGAATTATTTGGTGAGAGCTTCTTTCTCAGGTATTGCAGAGGTGCATTTCATGTGTGCTTTGAGAAACAGAGCTTTTCATTCTGCCTCCAGATATGTATAGCTAGTCCCCTTTTTCTCTCTTGTGTCATTTCAGAAAACTAGCATAGGTAAGGTACAATGCCACAACAGAAGATGAGCTGACTAAAATTGTTGGGAAAACACTGTGAGCTAAGTTAATCATTGTTTTTGATGACTGCTTGGTAATGCACAATGAAACACACACAATATCATTCCTGCAGAGCAATGCTGTTGGCCTTTTCTGTACAGAAGTGGAAACATGTCCAAAAGAATGGTATCCTTCTGGCAGATGTATAGGATCAGCAACATGTGGTGTCCTATAATTGCCATTCTTTGGCCAATGTGTCATGAAACCATGATGGGCAGAGCAGATCACATTTTAGATTTTGGAAGCATACAGAAGATCACTTTCTCCATCTGATATAGCCCAATAAAAAGTAAAAAAAAAAAATCCCTCTTTTAAGAGGAAAAATAGTATAATTATGGACATCAGAAGGACGAATTATGTACTGGAAGAATAAAACCAATTAGGGGAAAAGTCTTGTGACAATTGAAATACCAACTTTTTAGAGACAAGGGGAAAAAACCTTTGGTGTGTAAACAGGAAGTTCCTGTTTGGCTTGATTCTTGAGCATTTCAAGCCAAAGGCTGAGTAGTCAAAGAAACAACTTTATGAGTCATCAGATGCAGAAAGAAACTTTAATGTTTGCCATCAGCAAACACAGAAATGTGAGAAGGATGCACAAGGGATATGCAACCTCTTTTGCTTTGAGAGAAAAAAAAATACTAAGTTAAAAATAAAGCTTAAGGCAATACTTCTGGTACAAAAAGCTTTTAGAGTCAAAGCCCTTAACCTCTTAAAATATGACTCAGTCATCTACATAAACTTATCTTGGGCGATACAAATTTAATTCTTGCTGCTACATCAGTCCTTAGAAGACCCTGTGGTTAAGTTATAAACTACTTTGTTTCATTGACAAAACAGGTCAGTAATTTCCTTTTGTTGCTGCTCCCTCCTTCTGGATGGTTAAGAGGAACTCAGCAAGTTCTCTGAAAATGGAGATGTATTTTCTTTTTAATAAAACACACAGACCTATACCAGAAATGAACATCAGGGAAGACTGGCAGAATCAAAAGGTGTAAAATAAAACAGGAAGGGAGAGCAGCTGTACAAAATAAATGTGCAGTGTCCCTTGAAATATTCTCTATACTGTGTTTCTTTTGGTGAGAGAATTGTTATCAAATGCAGGTGTACAATTGTAGATTGAGAGAAACAATAGAGAGTAGGAGTGTGATTGGAGACTGACAGAGTTCTGGAATATTCATAAAATACTGAAAAAAATTTATAAAAATGAAGAAGTCAAAATTTGTAAGCAAAAAGCATATTCAAGTGAGCTCCTTTGAAGGGAAAGCAGGGTACACAGACCCAAGTAGGTCAGCTCTGATTCACTAAATTAATAGTCAGCATTAGGTAGGAAAAATATTTCACATCTTTTATTTTTACAAATCTCTGGTTTAACATACACAAGTCAGTTTGGGATGAGCTATCTCAAATTTATCAAAGAAAGTTCAATTATCCTTGAGCAGTTGATATACAATGGTTTATTGTTCCAGTGCCCACACACTGGTTCTCTCCTAGGAATAAAGCCTAAGAAACATCTTAACATAAAAATCTGAAATGAACCATCTTGACTTCATATAAGGAAATTGGAGAAACCTATCAGATGCTAATATTTCAAACCCTATTAGAAGTGAAAGATCAAGATTCTCTCACACTGATAATCTCTGCCTTCTTCCTACACTGTGCAGACACATAAAATTGTAGCAATCCCTCACATATTGATAAATATTTATCATCAAACTATGTGACTAGATGGCACACAGTGTGCTGTAAAAGAAAAGGAAGGTTTTCAAGAGAATTTTCAGGGTGATAGATTGACAAACCTCCTTTGTCTTTTAGAATTATGGTGATCCTGAAGGGGAAATTCTATTTATGCAAAAGATAGCATAATAACATTTCTCAAATCACACATTGTGAGTGTTATGAAGGACAGAAATGAGGGCTTACCTTATTGGAATTATCCCCAACAAGTCTAAAAGAGTGTGGTGACTTTCCCTACAGGTTACTGAAAAGGGCTAAAATAAAGGACCAGTAGTATTTCTCCATTTGACAAGGCCAAATTTCAAAGTGCAGCCCCCAGCTTAGTGACTGCTTTGGGTTTCTCAATGTGGTTTTCTTATACAACAAACATCATGTGATCTTGAGGAGAGACACATTTAAGAGGTGTTAGCTGGCAAGGGAGAGAGCCTGGTCCCAAGCAGAGAATCAGCACAAATTCAATTGCAAACTAGTAACCCAGCAAACATGCTGCCCTTTGCTCGGCTAAGCAAGTAAAAATGGAGGAGCAATTGATCTGGAGCTACTGACACAGTGAAAGAAAGGAGGAAAATCTAGGGACACAGTTTTGTAGGTCACTAAGGCTCATTATTTCTGCTACTGATTAAACAACCAATTTGCTAAAAAGAGATTTTCTTGGCTCTTCGCTCACATTTTAGAGCTCTTCGTTGCAGAGGAGAGAGTAGAATTGCAAAGCATGTTTTGTGCTTAATTGATAGCCCCTACTGACATCCAAAATCATGCAGAAATCCCAAAGCAGCCAGATTACCTCTTGAACTGCAAGATAAACACCATGAACTACCTCTGACTTGCAACTTGTGTTTTTTTCTTTTCAGTCCTCCAGTTCCTTGGGTTGCAAATATATGAGACTTGACCTGATTAAAAATGCTTCCATCATTAGAGGACAACACTACTTTCATGCAGACAGATCTGCGTGGACTTACACACTCTATTGCAGCATTAAAAAATATTTACTGCGTTAATAGTGGTTAACAAACCACTATTAAAGCAGCAACTATTGTTGATGTTGAATTTCATCCACCAAAACAAAGCAGCAGCTGACTTCTGAGTTATATTACAATTTTTATCATGCTGGTGGTTTTTAAATTGATTTTCCCAGTAGTGACCACTTCCCAATTAAATAAAGTTAGTCAATAGGTCTTAAGACAAGTTTCAACAATGTTTCCTGAATTGCAATTAGTTTCAAGCAGTTACAGAATTTACAGGATTTATAGTCTGATTAAATGCTTAAAATACTGACATTTTTGGAACAATATGGAAAAGGAAGCCTATAATTACTAAAATTTCATCTAAGAAACTTTAACCTGGAAAGGTTCTTGCAAGTTTAGATGTTAGAAATTATTCAGAATCCAATTTCTCACTTAGTAACTCATTTAATTAGCAAAAGTCTGCTGTTAACCTACTATCTAAAATTTATTCTGAACTGCCATTTCATGGTGAAGAGAATTCATAATATAGAGGAAAGTGGGACATAAGAAATTCTAATCTTTTTGTCTTTCTTACTCTTGAGAGAACTGTAATTTGTTCTTAGGATTTCCTGACAAGGCCATGAGCAAAGACTTGATGGACCTTAAGTCCTTTTGTGTCCTTTGCACATAGGAATCCCATTTTGCTAGAGCCAGGGAAAACCATGGAGCCTTCAACAGAGTCTAGTCTTGACCTAGAGAGAACCACATCCGTAGCTGTTGCCGCTTTTTCACTGATTTGGTTCTTTAGCAATGTAGTCAGTCAAAATATATTAAAATTTCACCCACAGACTTAGAGCAAGCTTTCAGAGGAGGCACTTGCAGCAGAACAACTGATGCCAATAGGCATCACCAAATATTTCCATCATATTTAGTGCAATGTAATTTAAAAAAAGGCTAGGGGAGAATTTTCTGATCTCTGAGTTGAAGATGTCAAGCTGTAAGTTGAAGGAAGAATCATAGAATGGTTTGGATTGGAAGGCACCTCAAGTTTTATTTCTTTCTTTGAACTTTGAAAGGGAGATGCTGATTTCCCGTGTTCCCTGTTGGGAAGGGGCAGCGGGGATTTGGCACAGCAGTTTCAGAGGAGTCGGGAACCTTGTACATGACCCAGAGGTTGGCCAGAGCTGCTTGGTCCCCAGGGCACAGGGGACAAGGCTCTGAGGCACCGGCAGCCCAAGGCCACCAGGGCAGAGCCAGGCAGGACAGCCAGCGAGAGGGGCAGGCCCAGCTGGGAGCCCGGGCACCGGGAGAGCTCTGACAAGCCCAGCCCAAAGCTGGGCTGGAAACCCGCCCGAGCTGGGCCTGGCACCAGCGCCCGCAGGCCCAGCCGTGACAAACCGTGACACGGCCGTGACACACTGGGAACGGGCACGGCCGTGACACAGCCCGGCCAGGGCGGAGTTTAAGCGCAGAGCCCGGCCCCGGCAGGGCTGCAGGCCCGGGTGAAGCCGCTCAGAGCCGTGAGCGCTCCTGGTGCTACTGCCAGCAGTGCCCCAGCCCTGACAGACAGGGACACCTGGGTGACCTCCCTGGACACAAGTGTCCTGCATCTGCACCTTGCATACCAGCAAGAGGGGTTCTGGTGTCTTTGTCCCCGTTGGGATGGTTGTCAGCCTACCAGCCTTGAAAAGCATCCTCTGACTTTCACAATAACCATCAATTAAAGCTGGTTGAAGATAGGCAGGAGTCACATAAGGACAGTTATTGAAAGGCTGCCCACAAGGATATGAATATCTCCTGAGGGGTAGCACATTTAGGCTCAATCCCATTAACCAGATTACAAAAAGTTGCTGAAATGAATCCTGTTGCCTAAGGCAAACACCCTTTCTTAAAAATAGTCTAAATAGTACACAGATGTTGCCTTCTTTACTAAAAATAAAATTCACAGGGGGAAATGGTTTCTGCACTAAACAGTGGTAAGTGATGTTACAGGTGCTTCCCTCAGTAGCTGATGCATTTCTAAGACTGATAGCATGCAACTGAAGCTTACTTTGAGCAATATTTCTGAAATTAAACTTCATCAGCATGCTGAACAAAAAAAGCAGACTCCACCTGTGTGCTCTCTTCCTTCAGTGCCGAAAAGAAGAAACGTGGCTGTAAGCGGCCTCACTACACCAAAGGCTCTCTATGTTCTGCCTTCAGGACAGCTTTGTCCCAACTTCATCACTAATCACAGTGGGGTGCAGATCAGGTGCAATCAGTCTGCAAAGCTTTGATCCATGAGCATAATCCAAGGTGACTGCTGTTCTCCCCAGGACTAGTGCAGCCTTACAGCCTGTGGGCAGTTTTTTACCCTTTGTCAGCCTTTACACGGTTTCACTCAGCTGTGCCTCGCATCAGAGTACCAGAGTGACTCTGATGCACGGAATGAAGGATATGCTGGAAAACGTTTTTCTGAGTATAAAGAGGTGAGGAAAACATGTCATGCAGGATATTTAAGCTTTGAAAGCATTAGAAATTTGGGACTATATTTATTACATGGAACTGTCAGCAAATACACTTTGCAAGGTTTTCACATTTCTATCTGCATTCCCTATGCCATGCAGTAGATGGCAGGAGCCAATAAAAATTTCAATGCAATTTTTGTAGAAGTAACTAAGTTGATCAGGCTTGTCTTTGTTAGATTCTCATGTTTAATTTAAAAGAATTTTAGAGCAGCCTTTTTACATTTATGGACATTATTAATACACATAATATTTCTCCTATTATAAGGTTTATTTCTTTATAATATAACTTGTATTATTAAATGATTAGTCTTTCAAAATTGTGTTGATATTTCAGGGGTTTTTTTATGAGCTCTGAGATTTACTAGACAACTTCCATAAGTTTCCTAACTTAAATTACACTTAAGGTTCTGTTTTTGTGACATGTGACATATTTAATTCCATGTTATTTGCTTTTGAATACATCAGCCATACTACAAACAACAGAAGAGGAACATGCTCTAGGCATTAAAAAACAAAAAATCAATGAAAAAAAACCCATATCAGAATTAGTCAAAACAAGCATATGTTCAAATATTCAGTTGCAAGGATGACCCCTCCTCTCTAAATTAGCCCTCCCAACTTTAATAAAAAACAAAATATTTTGCTTTGACTATCAATCAAGATTCCCTATGAAATATATAATAACTTTTTTTTAAGTGCTGAGCTAAATTGTAACTATGAGGGACATAACATTCTGTTGTCAGAATCGGTTGCTCACTACATCTTACAATCCAAAGGGACTTAGCAGAGAAACATAAGCAAGCCTTATGAGAATTTTTTCTTTGAATTCAGCATGGTCCAGCCCATCTCTGCTTCCTGAGAGGAGGCAAATATCTGTTTGATAGTGTGTGCTCTTTGTCCACCCAGCTGAACATCTCAGCTTGGGCTTGCAGAAGTTGGGGGTTTAAGACTGAATTTCCATGGGGGAAGAAAGACAGGCTGCAGCCATGCCTCCTCTCCTATAGGAATGTGCACTTACACATACACTTACACTCAGCACTTACAACCCCTGTGTGTAACTGCCTGTCCTGTGTTGCTGGAGGAAATTAAGCATATGGCTTTAAGATATCAGAGAACAGACAGTTAATTGTGCAAATGTGGAACCAAGCAAGTATTGTTACTTTAACTGAATATGGAAGTCCTGTAGCACCACTATTTCCAGATATCACTGTCTGGATTATCAATTATCTCAGGTATGACTCATAAACATCTGGCTATAAGGAAGAGCTACCACCACAACTTTTTTTCTGTGATTAAAAAAACATTCCCATCAAAGTGAATCACTTGGGGACAGGCTGTTACTGTAAATTTGTCTATGCAATTTTAACTGATAAATCTGGTTTAATGTGAACGGAGAATTCAAAACAATTTTGACCTCTATTAAACACACTTGCAACCCTTGTAGATAAGGAAACCCTCTCTATTAGCCCTCCTGTGGCAGCAAAGCCTCATCCCTAATGGGCTGCAGCTGTGAGCAGCAGGTGAGCAGCACTGACACCAATGAGCCATGGAGTGCCCAGGGGCACTGACCCATCACCAAAGGGAACAGAGGGCACACAGGTGCACTGCATCAACATCAGGGGTATAAAAGGCTGGGCTAAAGAGCAAGAAGGGCAGATGCCTGAAGCCTTCTGAAGTGGTATGGTGGTACTCTGTGTGGGCAGAACCTGAAGCTTTTGGATGTGATGTTCTGTTTGGGTGAATGCTTAAAGCTTTCTGAAATTGTGTGGTGATACTTTGTGTATTGTGGCTGTCTGGACTGCATCATGTGCTGTGACATATACTGTGACACTCTTGAGCTTCACTTGTCAGAGCCCTGGGCACAGTCTTTCTCTGCTGTGAGGACTTTGGCTGCCTGTGCCATGGTTGTAACCAGGAGGCTGCTGTGCAAGGAGCTCTGTGAGATCGGGCTGCCAGCAGCCTCCCTGGAGGCATCCTCTTAGGCTCAGCCTTTCTATAGTCCTGCCTGAGCTATGTTGCTGTTTTGTAGTCTGGCCATGTTCTTCCTGAGCCAGATCTCCTGATCTTAGTGTCTGGGTTGCCTTTGATCTGTTACATCCCTGAAGACTTGTCTGGCAAGCACTGGATTGTCCTCTGACCCAGTGTAGTGTCACCAGACCTGCTCAGGTAGGGTGGGACTTCACCCTTGTTGGTGAGGGCATTGCCCTGCTGTCAACCCTTGGCTCCCAGTTCATCTTCCTTGCAGAGCAGCTCTCCTCTGCTTCCTCACACCAGGTCACCGGAGCCACTTCTTAAGTAAGGATCCTTTTTAGTGAGCCAGTGAAGTGCGAATATGATCCCAAACCCTTGAAGAAAGTGTAGTTGGTTATATCTAATATCTGGCATATTTTCAACAGAACACCAGAGCAAACTGGTATTAGTAAAGCTAACAGTGCTCGTAGTAGGCTGAGTCTGCTAAATCCCCATGATAAACTGAAAAACCCTGGACTGCATTGTTTTCCAACCAGAATCTCAGTACTGTTTTGGTTATTTTGTTTTTCAGCTGCTGAAGGCAGAAGTAGAATTCATTAACACACTCTCTGGCATACAAAGGTACTTGTTCTCATTCATATCCTATAAAGAAGCAACATATTTCATCAAGGCACAGGGCAACAAAATATAACTATTTGAAGCCATGATTGCTCTTCTAACCTTACTGGCTATGGAAGGAGATCTTTTATTTAAATTCCTTATGATAAACATGTTACTTCTGCAGAGTATTATTTGCGGAATTATCTTTAGCAAGAGAACATTAGCAAATTTAGGAGAGGAAAGAGTGATTTGAGGAAGAGTTCATAACAACATGGTACAGTGGAGTAGAACTGAAGGCAGACCTCAAAGGGCTATGGGACACAATAATGGTATTTAGTCTGGGACATGTAATCAGTGACAGTCATGTTTGCTGTTCTATTAAATTTCTTCTAATTTTTGAATGACTTGTCAGCTCAGGAAGCTACTGCCCACTGCCTGGTACACTGAGTTGTGCAGGCAGGCACAGGTTAGGAGGGACTTCTCTCAGCTCTTCAGCTTTTCAAAACTCTTAGCTTCTCAAAGCCCTAATGCAAGTGATGTAAACTGTTTTTAATGAGTCCTGAAGACAGCCTAGTGGCTACACTGACTGAAATACCAGATTTTTAACAGAACTTACTTCCTTAGTACAGCTGTGATCTCTCTTTCTGTCCTAAACCTTCCCCACCCGTACTCAGGCATTCTCTCTTTCTCCCCACCTTAATCTACCTTCACAGCTCCATCACTTTCAGTTGCAAAACAATAGTTACTACGTTAACCTGATAGCTACAATTTTCTATTGAACAGCCTATTATGATAGTTTTATGTCCGATTGATAGCATTTCTAGCCTTACATCATGAGCTATACTGGAAAATCCTAAAAAAACTTGGGAGGATATTATTTTGGGGGTTTATGAGTCATTAAGTATGGCTCAGGTCCTGTGAACATTGAGAAAAAAGAAGAAAGCAGGGCCATGTGCAATGTGTTGGCATTACTGATTGTACATAGAACTTTGTAGAAGCAAAACTAAAACACACTACATTATTTTCAGACAAAAGTATTTGATTTAAAATAATTTCTTAAATCTCTTTCTACAAAACTGAAAGTCTTGGGGATAAATTTTACCTTATGCTTCCATCAGGTGACTGCTATTCACACAGAAAGAGAATGAATAGAAGACTGACTATCTCCACTTCAGACATTTTTGATTTCTAAACTATCATTAAAATGTCACAATCCCACTGCAGTCCTGTTCACTTCAGGATTTTCTCTCTTATCACAGCAGTCAGTTGGTTTGGGCTCTTTGCTTTTCTTGCCATTGTGCACAATTTAATACCACCATCAGAGGAGGATAATGATGGCACATCACAGAAAGTTTTTGTGTTTTCAGCTCCATATGCTGGGGTGTAAGTGAACCTGTTGATAATTTAAATTGTTCCTGTAACTTTTTGAAACATTTTCAAAATGTTGCCTGCTCTTCCTCTAATAATTACAGGCTGTGGCAAATCAGTTCACTTTCTCTGAGTGAGCCAGAAAAACCATATTGACAGACAAATGCATGAAAGAAAGGACTAATAAATTTGTTACATGTTCACAGTACTCAGAAAAGTCACTGCCCAAATTCTAAATTGAAGTTAATCATAAAAGTTGGTGTTAATAAGTCCTATACTAGCCCCTGACAGAGGCCAGAAGCTTAACAGATCTTGGAGAACAAACTTCTTTCACGCTCCTACAGGTGGTCTTTCCTGATCAGTATGAGTATGATTGATGTGGGGGTCTTCCCATCCCAAGGGCCAAAGAGAATAACCTGGGGGAGACCTGGGCAGGCATATTCTGTAAAACTCCATGCACCATTCTGAGATTCAAGTAAGACCATCCAGAGTAATTTTAGGGAGCTAGGAGATACTTGCTTAAAATTTCCTTATGCCATTATCTTGCCTTGGAGCTCAGAAGACATTGGACACCTCAACACCAAGGTGGCAGGGACCATTCAGAAGACTTCAGTACTTATTTCCAGATTTGTAGGTGCTGTTACCACATGGTGAGACAGAAATCTCCTGGATGCTTCTCTGCCCTTTGGAGGAAATGGGAAGTCCATCCTATATCATGCTATAGACCTCTTCTTTACAAGCAGAGAAGGTCTGGTGGCAGGTGTAGTGGTTGGAGGCTGTCTGGGGTACAGTGACTGTGAAATGAAATAGAGTTTTCGATATTTGGTGAAACAAGGAAGGGCATCAACAAAATTGCAACACTGGACTTCTGAGAACTCATCACCAGTTCTGCTATGATAATGATTTCATTTATGTTTTCTTTCCAATTCCAAGCTCTAACTGATCTCTTTAGATACCTAGTTAGATGCAAACCACCTCTAATGCTTTCAATGCAAAGCTCTGCATTGCATTGGATTATTCTTGGAATTCTGGTTAATAGAAGGACCCCTCTGTTCCTTTACAGCAGTCACTGTCCACATCTTAGACTGTGACTCCTCCATGATGAATGCCTGCCATATGAAGGTGGAGTGACCTCTAGCAAGTTGACATTTGTTTCCTGTGAGCTGATTACTGAAACCCTGATTACTCAAAAAGCCCTTTTATTCTTTCCATCCTCATCAGACACTCTTCTCAATCAAATGAGTTTATTTACTTCCACTGAGGACTAAAGCCCCAGCTTTACAAGGATCTGGTTCAACAAACTCTTTCACAGGCATTATTTATCCAAGGGATTTGATATAAATGCATGCACTACAATGGACACTATCCCCTTTCCTTTTCTTCTACCAAGTAGCAAATTAAAAAATGGTACAGGTTAACCTCTTCTTATACATTGTTTTCTTGTTAGTTCCTGCTCACACAGAAATATGGGGCCATTTAATATTTTCTGCATATATTTATGTACAAATTTACTTCCTTAGTTAAGCTGTTATTTTATTTTAAAAGGATGCCATAACTATAAAATATAATAATAGAATCTTAAAGTTACCATCTACTTCTGAAAGAATTAAAATTATTTTTTGCTCATCATTAGCAGTGGTTGGCTTATCACTCATTCTGGGGCATGCATACTGAAAACAGACCAGTAAGTTTCACTTCTGCTTATGACTTTTTGCATTAGAACAAGACCACTTTGAATAGGCTGCAAACACAGCAGAAAATTATATTCACATTAGATTCTCCATGGAATTACAGAGTAAAAGTTAGTTCCCAAAGCCTGTTCTGTATATTTTGGATTTTACAGAACCAAAGACTTGGCGTTCTACCAGAAAATTGAGGTTTAAATTATCATCCAAATAGTGCAGCCTGTAGCTATTTTTTTTTCTTTTACACAAGGAAAGAAAATAAAGGTAAAGTGAAATATATTATAAAATTCTCTTTGATTTCTTGTATGTGTCTGAATCATGAGATTGAGTGTCTACATAAGAAGTTTCTGTTTCTTTAGATGCTAGTGAGTACAAGCTTGTACCTCATTCAGAATAATCTCTGCCTTAATCCATGTTGGTATTAATTATACTTTTAATCTGGTTTGCAGATGTTAAACTTTGGACAGCATCTTGTCTGTATGGTAGGGGTTTATCCAGACAAGTAAACTGTGTGGCAATAACACCTGTGTGTTTTGGGCTGTTACAAATGGCTCATTAAATGGTGCAATACATTTCTGATCTTAAGAAAAGGATGGGACAAAGACTGCTGTTACAAATAGAGATTTGATCTAAGGCTGACTGTAGCAGGGGCTGCCTGGAGCAGCATCTCTTCTCTTAGGTCTGCTGGCTGATCTTTGCTTGCTGTGAAGGAAAAATAACAGAGCACTGCAGATAAGAGAAATCTTTTCCTCTGATTTGTTAATTTTGTGTATCTGCTCACTTTCTACCCAGCCTGTCCTGCAGCTGGCCTTGATGTCTTTGTTACTGAGTTGCCTCCCACCACAAGGAGAGGACCACAGAAACTGTTTTGAATCATCACTTCCATTCAAGGATAGTCACTCCAGTGCCCATGGAATCTAGGGAGCCAAAGTGGCTTAAAAAACATCTGTGTAGTTGGTCAGCAACTAAACCCCCTGGTGCTCAAAAACTTCTGCTTGTGAAAATAAAAATCCCCTCACAATAGTAATATTAAAACAGATTTGTCCATACAGGGCTTTCTGTGATCTTAGCAAAAGCAACAGTCTCACATGGCATTTAAACCGGTGGTGGAAGTGCTGAACAACTCTTCCTTCACATTTTTTTTTCCCTGCTAAGAATATGTATTTGCCCTCCCATAGGCTACTGGAAGGGTGAAATGACTTACTTGGCCCATCTTATGAACTATATTTTCAGAAATACATTTAAAAATTAATCATTCATTTCCTTGTATAGAATGGAGTAATTTCATACTGTATTAGGAGCTTTGTTGCTGCTGAGAATCAAATGTAAGATTTACTTAACACAGGCAAGCAGCAAATGCAAAGGATCTGCTCCTGGCACGTTAATTTTCTGCACAGGCAAAAATACAGAACTGAGTGTCCTCAAAAACAGACACTTGCATATTCCCTGAGATCTCCTTTGCTGTGGCAGAAAATACTTCAAATTTAAAAATGAATTAGTTAGAACTGGTTCCACTAAGGGTGTTTGAAGTGTACCTGTCAAACCTGCAAGAGTTCCAGATTTGCTCACATTGTAGAAACTTTTCTGTTTACTACCAGCTAAAGTTGTACATCTGATCCTGAAGCTACAGGGACAAGAATTTTCTGTAGAATATAAATAAGGGAGGAGATATGGATTTCTTGTGCAGGGTGATAAACAGATCAATACTACATGAAAGAGATATCGATGGATATGAAACTTATGTAGTGAAGCATGCTTCTTTTATAATTTCAAAATTAACAGAATTTTACATTGGAACTTACATAGGTGTTTTTGGTTTTTTTTAGCATAAGCCAGAATTGTACAAGGATGGTTGGAAGAAAGCAGAGATTCAGAGTACAATGTCAGCACTTCAGGGAAAAATTTATTAGATGAGCATTTTACTAATAGAAGAGTGAGTGATTATCCCAGTAGCACAGAGAAAGAAGTATCTGCTGACATATAAACTAGCCATCTAGGAAAAGAAAAATGTAACCAAATGAGAAGCAGTATTTTGTTCCACTTGGAAGGAACATTTAGATAAGATACAGGGCAATTCAGTATGATACACATAATTGCTTCTGAAGAGAATAAACAAAGAACTTATCTATAATAATGAATACCTGCACAAATCAAAGCAATTTTTTTTTTTTGAGGGGGGGGGTAGTGGGAGGAGAAGCTTTATTTTGAGTATGACAAAGAAAAGTATCCATGGTTAATCAAATTGTATTCAAAAGTCATGAAGCTTTGACAGCTGGATGCTGCCTTCTGAGATAAAATCAAAGTTTGCAATGCAGGAAAACTGGAAAGTTCTGAGGACTGAAAATGTGTATCAACTCTCAGGCAGACTTTTAGACATGCAGTAAAATCTGCCAGTTCCAGTACAGGCTTTCCTTATTGAGGTAACCTAATAATAATGAGAAAACTGAGAGAAATGCCACTGAAAGAAAACTAGACATGACAATATAAAGTTCACATTTACTACTGTGTAGCTCTGCAAGATGAAGGAGGATTTTACTTTGCAAGAGGCCTCCAAATACTAAATGTGAACTTAAAAATTAAACAAAGAAGACACAAAAAATCTTATCTGGCAGATACACCAAACCTTTAGTAAAACACAGAATTAGAATGAGTTTTTCCAAGAGTTACAGAATAAGTAGAGTAAGTCTAATTTCCCATGGATCTGTATGGTTTATACCTCTAAGTGCTATCTGTCTCTTCTCTTGGGGATCTAGATATCCCCAAGATCTGTTCAAGTCTGTTCAAAGACTGGCTGACTTTGAGCCATTTGCTGACGAACAGCAAGTGTATAATGGTTCAGTTCTCCTGACTCTTCCTTGGGTTTTCCTGCCTAACTCAAAACACATAGAAAGGTAATTATGCATAATAACTCCACCATATTTTAAAATTTAGATGGTACCAAACCTTAGTCCCACCTTTTGCAATAATTGGTGGGAGATGGGTTAAAAGGCAAAGAAACAGCTTAGGAAAGGAGTTGAAAAAAATATTGGATCATCATAAATATTGTAACGTCAGCTATTGTTCCTGTTGTTAATTGAGAATGTCAAGGATTATTAGGTACCCAGGGAATAAGAATTGATTCCTCAGATTCCTGACTGTAGGAAAAACCCAACAACCCACTTTGCAAATTTCTGAGATTCTTGGAACAGAGTGTAGGAACAGCAGTGAAAATGCTTACTATATAACTGTGTAATGATATGAAAAGCTGGAAGTGCCAATGGCTTGTGTTTGTATTTTTGCATGCTTGCCAAAGATCATTTTTCACTTCAAGGACATTAATGAAAAATGTTGACTATGAATCTTAAGTCCCTACAGGTATTGCTCAGAGGAGCAGGCAGAGTAGGAAAGAAGAAGTTTAACAGAATCAGTTAATGTCTTGGCTGTTACTCCTACAGAAATTTAAGGAATTTTGTAGTGGGATGCATGCATCATCTTATCACCCTTTCATAACAATGCCAGACTGACCAAGAACTTGTTCCAGTAAATAGATTTTATGTTGCTTAACTTTCAGTTATGTTGTGGGCTGTTTCAACTTAAATGAATTTTCAGGATGTCAAATATCATGATAATAAATTACAGTTTTTCTGCCCACAGATGAGTACTTGTGAATCTTTTACAGCTGATTCAGTTTCTTGCTTTATTTAACTGAGAAGTCTTTTCTATTGCCCCTGAGTTCCCCTATAGGGAGAAAAAATTTTAAAAAATGAGGATTTACCAGGTGTGTCACCAGTGAACATAAAGAAGTTCTCAACTGGTTAACATTGTACAGTGGAGAAACACTGATATTAAAATCTTCAGCCAGTAGTAATTTGCATTAATGAAGAACTCTGATACCTGAGTTGATAAAGGACTGGTCCCAGGCAGATTTTGTGGTGCTGATGTATGTATCTTTGGATGTCTTGCCATGTATCACAGAGCTAAGCTTTGTATTTCAGGAGCTGGATTTTGATGTTGCAATTGCACAGGTGTTAATAAATCATTGCCTGCCTTCTTCAGAGAGACATAGAAATGACAGGCACCATGGGATGAGGAAAAGCCTACTCTATGCTCTATGTTACATGTAGTGAATGCAAATTGCTTTGGAAACTGCTTGAGTGATGCAGGTACTTTTCATTCCCATGTTTTACAAAGAGTGGTTAATCTGTAAATGAAATATCATGAGATGTTAAAATTCAGCATCATAGAATCACTGAGCTTGGAAAAGACCTTCAAGAACATCAAGTCCAATCATTGAATGAACACCACCATGCCCACTAATCCATATCTCAAGGTGCCACATTAACTCATTTTATGAACACTTCTAGGAATGGTGACTCCATTACTTTCCTGGGGAGCCTGTTCCAATGCTTATCCACTTTTTCAGTGAAGAATCTTTTCCCTAACACCCAACCTGAACTTCCCTTGGCACAACTTGAGGCCATTTTCCTCTTGTCCTGTTGCTGGTTGCCTGAGACAAGACACCACTCCCAACCTGGCTGAAACCTCCTTTCAGGCTGGAGAGAGCAGTGAGGTCCCTCCTGAGCCTCCTTTTCTCCAGACTAAAGAACCTGAGCTCCCTCAGCCAGCCCTTGGAAGGGCTTATGTTCCAGACCATTCACCACCTCCATTGCCCTTCTCTGGACCCACTCTAGCATCTCAATGTCTTCAGTGAGGCCCCCAAAACTGAACATAGGATTCAATATGTGGCCTCGCCAGTGCCAAGCACAGGGGGACAATCACTGGCCTGACCTTGCTGGCCACTATTCCTCATGGTCTTCTTGGCCACTTGTTCACTGCTGTTCAGCTGCTGTTGACCAGTACCCCCAGGTCCTTTTCTTCTGGGCAGATTTCCAGCCACCCTTCCCCCAGCCTGTAGCACTGCACGGGGTGGTTGTGACCCAGATGCAGGACATTAAATTTGTTGAACCTCCTGCAATTGGCCTTGGACCATGATCCAGCTTCTCCAAATCACTCTTCAGAGCCTTGCTGTCCTCCAGCAGATCAACATTCCCAGCCAATTTGTAGTTGGCCAAATAAAATCACCAATTAGAGCAGGGGGCATATGTACCCTATAAAACAAAGTTAAAAAGTCATTTGGAGCTTCCTGAGTCTGCAAAGGTCACCTATCTGATGTGACACAGCTAGGCCTGGCTGTGAGAGAGAATCCCCTGCAAATGAAGGCCATTGTGTTGCCCAGGGCCTTAAAATGGGATTCCCCATGCTTGGAAAATACATAGTTTAAAAAAAAACTCCAATAATAAATGTCAAATACTGGTAAAGAGTTGCTATTGTGTATATTTTCACTGGAACAGTGTAATCCAGAGCATGGTGGTGAGAGATGAGGGTGACAGGGTGCTACTCACTGATGAGCATGCAGCTAATATAGTATAAGCCCTTGCCATGTACTCATATGAGACCAAGCCATGCCAATCTGTTTATGGCACTTCCTCACAGAGTTTCTTTTATATTCCTCCCAGCTCTCCAAATTCATTGAGCTTATGCTGTGCTGATCCCACATTCTTGTCTCTCTTGGCACAGTGATTCACAATGTGCTGACAACTCAAATATTTTTTACCTCTCCCCTTCCCGTTGTCTGCTTAATGTCCATGGTGTACCTGGTGTGCCCTGTTCCACTTGCTTGCCACCGCTGTGATGGGGCTTCACCCTCCTCAAGCTCATCTGTAGGGCTTGCTGGGGTGGGAGTGAGGGAGGAGAGTGAAGATGATCCCTTTTGGTGGTGTGGCACTGTGAGGGAAGGAAGAGGCATGGATGAAGAAGCAATGAGACAGAAGAGCCAACTCCTTTTTACCAGAGGAGAGAGAGGGAAGCACTCCTCCAAGCAACATGGCAGTTTCTGCTCCCCTTCTGTCACTACTTTATCAGGAAATACTCTTCTGCCATGTGAGCAGCAGGGACGCTGGGCAGGGCTAGAGCAAGGTGAGATTGCTGCAGAAGATGGTAAGAGCTGTCTTGTTCATGGAGACATCTGGTGAAGCTGGTGTGTGCACACTGTGCCCCTTCTCTCAGGAGGCTGGGGTGGCAGGAGGGGAGAAGTCACCTCCTGGACCCTCCGTGCAGCTCCCTACCTCATGTAGCCTCCTGATCCCTTCCCTTCCCTTCCCAGCAGATCTGAAACCCTTTCCTCTGCAAAGATCACAGAGAAAGAAAGAGACTGACATAATTAAAGCAGACAAAATTTCATTGCTGTTTCTCCCCTCTCTTCCTGGAGCAGCTGTCCATGAGGAAAGCCTGAAACCAGACATGCCTGGCCATGCTACTCCCTTTGATGAGTGGCTTGCAGGTTAGTTCTGGGAACCAGGATTTTCACTTCAGAAATTTTGAGGACATTACTTTTCATTGCTAGCCCTGAGACAATGTGACCAAAATAGGGTCCTTGGTCCTACAGCTCTTGTAGTAGGCAAGCTTTGTCTGGCTGAAAAAAGTCTGCCTGTCCTGGCTGCTGCTGAGTGCACTGGGTCAGTGTTAAATAAGCTCTGTTAAGTTAGTGTGGCAGGCACTTGTCCCCAGCTATGAAGAAAATAGAAGTGTGCTATAATAAGTTGTGCAAAGAAAGAAGTTCTTTGAATGGCCAAGAATGGGTAGAGATTTTAGACTTGATTGAGTTATTGCAAATCTGTGAATAAAATGAAATGAGGCCCAGTGAGAGAGTAGTTCCAACTAATGAGTTTAGGAGAGGTAGTTACTTCTTACTGAATGAGTTTTTGTAAAAAAATAATTGTCATTTGTTTTCTGCTGCTTTCCTACTGAGAGGGAAATGTGGCAGTGTTGTGGTACAAAGCAAAAAATGTTTCCTGACCGAGTTGAAGGTTTGATTGCCGGCTCTGTGCAGGTGATTGGTGCAGACAAGCAAAAACAGCTTAGCACTGTGTGGCAAAAACCAGGTGATTGATGATTTACAACACAGATCCAGCCTGTCAGCACAATTTACTTTGCTTGCAACTTCATTCCTAATATTTCTTTCCTGAGGACTCCTTTCCCTGCCTTATGGAGATGTGCACCCCCTTGGCACAAACACCTAAGGAATGGATGTGAGTGCTGGCCATGTGAATGGGTTATGTCTGGATTGTGCTCAGTGTGCTGTAGACATCCATGCTGTGGGAAGATTGGCTTTTAGCCAAAGATGGAGGAGCTTTATATTGATGCCCGTTGGTAGAGGCTAGTAATTTCACTATCTGTTCCAGCAAACAGGCATAAATCACTTAAGGCATCTTTGTCTGTGTGTGTAGTATAAGTCTACATTTGTTTTTGGATTTCAGCTTTCCTCTCAGTCGAGCTGCAGGCACATATTTAGTTATTTGTGGGGGAGAAGGGGAAATTAAAGTTGATTGGACAAGCTGGTAGCTAAAACTGTCCCTTCTGTACTATTGGCTGTAAAAACTAGTGTGTCTCCACTATTGCACTGTTTGGGCACAAAATGTCCCTCCAAAGATGACAAACAAGTAGATTATGACCTCATTTGAGCCTACACTGATGAACATTCATGTCTTACACATATGACAATTTAGTCCAATTTTTAGAATTATCTCGAAAAATGCAGTCTGTGAGGCACTGTGGAGAGCGAATTGCTTTCTTGCCTCTGAAACTACTTATGTCAAATGACAGGTGAGGTTCTCTGAGGGGGGCAAATTTAGCCTCCTGTACCTCCTGCTGTGACTAGAAGCCTGCAATCTCAATTATTTTATTCCTGTATTGTTGATTGCAATGAGCTTGCTCTGTGTGGGCACAGGAAGACTTTATCTTCTGTGCTGGTTTAGGCTGGGATAGAGTTAATTTTCTTCCTAGTAGCTGGTATGGGGCTGTATTTGGATTTGTGCTGCACACAGTGCTGATAACAGGCATGGCTTCCTTACTGCTGAGCATTTCTCCCACAGAGCCAAGGCCTTTTCTGCTCCTCACCTCACCAGTGAGGAGGGCAGGGGTGTGCAAGTTAGATGAGAGGGGACACAACTGGGACAGCTGTGCCCAGCTGACCAAAGGGATATCCCACACCATATGGCAGCATGATCAGCACATAAAAATGGGTGAAGAGGAAGAAAGACAGGGACGTTTGGAGTAATGGAACTTTGTCTCCTGAATAACTGTTATGTGTGATGGAGCCCTGCTTTGCTGGGGATGGCTGAACCCCTGACTGGGGATGGGAAGCAGTGAATGAACTCCTTGTTTGACTTTGCATAGCTCTTGCTTTACCTATTGAACTGTCTTTATCTCAACCTACCAGTTTTCTCACTTCTACTGTGATTCTCTCTCCCATCCCACTGAGGTGGGTGTGTGTGAACAAGTGGCTGTGTGGAGAATGGTTACTGGCTGGGGTTAGACCACACACTTCCATAGATGTAGATAAGCTCTGTTTTGGGGCTGCTGTCCCCCACACTAAGCTCACTGCAGGTCTGTATGAACAGGAATTGCTGTAATACTATATTCTCTCACCTTGGACACATTCTGCCTGCCAAAGTAGGTCAAGTGTTTTGGAGAAGACTTGTGAAGCCAGGCTTACACTGATTGTGGAGACTTTTTACACAAAAAGCATTTTTGTGGTTTCCTTTTCAACCCATCATTATGGTCCCACCCAAGATAAACTGCAGCTGTCAGCAGAGCCCAAAGATGTAGGAGTAACACTTTCCATCCATTCCAAGTTTCAGGACAGAAAAGTTTAGAGAAGGATGATACTTAACATGATATTTGAGAGACACAGATTAATTTACTACCCTTGTTCTCAATTAGGACAAAAGTATATATGTGGGATTTTGAACCTACTCCATGTCTCAAAGGCCGCATGTCTCAAAGGCAGCATGTACAGTGAAAAGATTGCCCATGGCACCCTTCTGATGCAGGGATTTAATGCACTGAAGATACATGGCATAATTTTGCAATATATTTACTGTCCATTAGTAACTGTCCACTGACTCCTAAGTCAAGCTACAGGAGTGCGATCATTTCTTTCCCTGACATTTTCTTATGTCCATGTGTCAGCAGCATGTTTTTACCTATTTTGATAAAAATGGTGTCATTATTTGCAGAACTTTGTGAAATATGTTTCTGAAGGGTGGAAAACTAGCTGTTATACACGCTTCTGACACCTGACTATTGTATGATTAAAACCTAAGTATCCAGACATTACTGCAAGGAAGTAGTAATTTGAGCAAACCAGAGATCACGTGGACTGACACATATTCTTGGGAAATCTCTGCTGATGGAAATTTCCATAGTTTGGGCATTTAAACTTCCCATCACATACTGGATCAGTCCTTTGCCCTGACTTTTACAAGCTAAATGTCTTAGGAGCTTCTTAGAAGAAGCAGTCCATATTAGAAGGTAGAGCAGTCTAGAATTGCTAACCAAGTAATTATAAAAAAAACCTCAATGAATTTTATAGAAAATCTGCATTAAATTCATATTTCCCGTCCTTGCTTTCAAGGCTGTAAACAACTCTGCCCACACAACTTTCTGCCCACAAATTCACATGCGGTTTTTGGCAATATTGTCTCTCAACTGCTCCTTTTGTGTCTCTCCCACACAGAACTTTTTGCTGGGATTCCTCTCCACCTCCAGGCTTCCAACATCTGTGATAAATATCTGTGTATATATTACACATTATTGTATTTTATATATTTATATATTATCATATGCATCTGTAAAATATGATCTCCCTTTCAATTGTTCCTTAAATTGACATCTTGCCCCAAAGGGGAAGGCTTCACTACTCCCTTCCCTTTCTTTGTAATATATGGATTTATCCCTGAATGATAATTTCACGTGTGTTTTGTAACTCTGGAGAAAGGATTGCATTGATTTTTTTCTAAACTGTCATGTATGCTTAGAGTGACATGTACAGGATAAGGCATTATAACAGATGCAAGTAAGCTGCCCACAGCCCCTGAACTTGGAAGAACAACTAGCAGTAGCCTGGAGCTAAAAACCAAACTGCTTAGGCTACCTATCAGAGAAAGTCCTTAACAGATGTATGTATGTATATAGCATTTTAGTCATATAAAGAATATGATGGCAAATGCTCCAGGAAGAATTTACAGAATAAGAAACCTGAGTTCAAGAATCTGTGGAGTGCTTTGCCAGGGACGTGCTGGTGATGCCAATCCTGATGGGGCTGGCAGGGAGACTGTCAAGGTGTTATCTGTTTATTTCCTCATGTACACATCTTGTATGAAACTGAAAGGGCTGCTGTCTGCTCATAAGGGTTTTTTTTCTATTGTATGGAAGCAAAGCGATCTGCAGTTTCCCCCTGCAAGACCATTTGGTTGACAATTCTACCTGAATGCATTCACCAGATGCTAAAATAATGAATCAGCTGACTGAAGATTACCAGTAAAAGTACCCCCTCTCAGTAATCTTTTCCACTTCTAGTTTGGTAACACTTAAAATATAATTATCCTTACTCTTTGACCTCTACAGTCATTTGTCTTTATGATTTAAAAAAGCCATTGCTTTTTAATTTAATTTGTGTGAGCCTTTCAAAGGTAGTGAACAAATGACAGTAAAGCCAGAAGTTAGAAAAGGAGACTGAGAAACCAGTGAAATAGCTGAAATGTTCTCATCTTGCCACAAGAAGTTCACTGGAGGCTAGGATGATAGTTTCCCTTTAATGGCATTGAGAAATGCTAGAAATGCTTTGTGTTAGAGAGGATATTGTGGGTTTGGTTTTTGCAGAACTATAATCGGTTTTATTTTTCTTGTGAAATGAAAACCATGTGAAAATTTGAAGCTAGGTTATTTTGCATTAGTGCCCTCAAACATTTTTGTAGACTATTTTAAAATCACAGTTTGGTTTTGGTCCCTTTAATTTACAATTTTTTCCCCTGCCATCATGCTTTGCTATGGTATCATGAGGAGAGCTGTTCATATGCAGTCATTGTTTTGATGTCAATTTTCAATGAAAAATAATTTAGAGTTGTAAAGCTAAGCAAAATTAAAAAGTGTAAGATTAAATCAACATATAATTTTTCAGAATATGAGTCTCCTAGTGCTGTACCTATTTATTCTTAAGATCTCTTCCTTTTAAATTATGTGTGAAATATGCTCTGACTCTGTGGGGAAAAATGTGTATCCCTGTAGAGCTGCAGTGAGTCACTGTCAAGAAAAATGCACAGGTCTCCTAAAAACATGACACCTATTTTGTTATAGGGCAGAGAAATCAGAAGGACCTGAGGATGTTAATGTGAGAAAGTACACCATGGAAGGTGTGTCATTCTCTTTGGGAAACTAGAGGAAATTCTGGTGAAGGTGACACGATCCTCTGCAGTGATCTTGAGCAGCAGTGCATGCTGCATTTCTGGCACAGGTGGTTCCTGGAGCAGTGCAGGGTGCTGCAGCCTGGCCCAATCCACACAGAGGTGCACATTGCAGCAGCTCTGTTTTCTCCAAGACAAAGGCTTGGTTGTGTATCTGTTGGTTCTCTGCCTCCTGCAGTCAAGTGGGATGTTTCATGTTCCGCTGTGGCTTAAGAAGAGTTTCACTTAAGGAGCTGTCATGCGTACCAGAGGCAGTGAGACAGGAAATGTAAAAGACAGGTGTCTGACAGCAGTCAAGCTGCTAAACTGGCATGTTGGGAAGGTTGGTTCCCTTACATGTGCCAAAAAGATTATTAGATAATCCTTCAAAGTACTATACATTATTATTAAATTATCTGAAAGGGTTTAAATTTCCTGCAGAGCCAGGCAAAAGAAAAAAGGAAACCCACAATCCACTTCATCATAACCATCAAGGCTATCATTTTCTGCAAGGGTAGTCAGAAGAGATTGAAATTTGACTTTTTCCTGGAGGTTTCTGCTGAATCTTATTGTATAAATTTATCACCAACTGGCAGGTGGAAACAGTCTGGCAGATCTCAGTTTCAGTCCTCTCACCAAGAGTTTGTAAAGCTGATACTATAGAAGCTGGTACTAATGTACTTCTTTCACTGTGGTGCTAAACACAAAACAGTCTGCCAAAGGATGCATGGCTTGTCAAACTCCTCTGAAAATAACAAAGGCAAAATATACAGGTTCCCCTAAGAGCAGTCATTTTCTTTGTGTCTTGTAATCAAGGACTGAAGAAAAATGAGGGGACTACCACAACAGCCGTTAAGGAAAACTGTGAATTATTAGAGATCTTCTTGCCCAAGACATGCCGAAACATTTAATACCTTTAAACTGGAAACTCCAGAGTTATTTCTAAACTGATGGAGTAATTGTTGAGGGTGTTTACACACCAGAGTGGTATGTATCTACAGCTCTGGATACACTGGAACTATTTCCAGAGTGGGAGAGACATATAGGAGACTCAATTAAGAAGAATAATACTTTGGCTGGCTGTCTTTCCTGATTAGCTGTGCTGTGTTGTAAGCAGCCTTCGAAGGCAGGCATGGCTTCTTACATCTAGGACTTAAAAAGCTTTAGTGGCCTGGAGGGATCAATTGTAAATGTACAATAGAGAACAATCTCACAGTAGCAGGAGGGTGGAATGCATCCGCTAATGACTGTTTTCTCCCTTTCTGAAATTGCAAACTGCCCACAAATTTCGGATGGGACTGTTAAACGATCCCTAATAGAGCTGTTGCCTCTGTAGCTAGTCAGTTTGCTCACCTAATCATGATAAAGGCATACAAAAATTAAATCCTCCATTACATGTCTGATATTTGTCAGCTAGCACAAAGCAACATAGGTTTTTGCCACAGAACTAACATTGCTACAAGAACTGTAGTGACAGGGAGAGGAGTAACACTTGGGGTACTAATCCCCAAATATTTAAATGGATTTTAAAAAAAGGGAGCATATCTAACATACCTCATTTCTTCTTGTTTTCAAATCAAAGCATTTTTTTTTTCTGTAATTGCAAAGAAACACTTGAAATTCTACATAATGCTTAAACAACTAATTGACCTGACACTGTGGACTTCCCGTGTGCTTTACTGAGCTATGCCTTTGAATAATTTACGAAAAGAATGGTAATAAACCATCAAATATTAAAACAGGCTTTCTACAGAACATAAGTTGGAGGGCTTTATTTAAATTGTGAGTCTGTTAATTTCTCAGACAATCAGTGTAACTCTGTCAACATGACCAAACGTGGTTTTTGCAAGTCCACCGTCTTTCATCTCGCAGAGGCTTTTTGCTGATGTAGTACATTACAATATTTGAGCATTAGTGTTACTTCTGCTCCACTGGGATAGAGCCTGCTGTGTCTGAAAATAAAGTGTTAAGTCTAGTAGCTCAAATCTAATAATATAAACTCAGTCATACCTGATCAGACCAGTATACAGTATAGATCAATATCTTGTCTTCAAGAGTGGTCACAAGCAAGTGTTACTTAGGCCAAAACTCAGGGCCAACGAGCTTGGAGGCCATAGGCAACTGAAAAAAAAAATCGATTACAGAGATAAATTAAATAAAAATCTTTAAATCTTTCCTCTATTTAGAGAACTGTGTTTGGTACAATAGCTGAGCATCTTTTTGTATTTTTCTATTATGGAAAACACTGTTTTAATTGTGGTCACAAATGAATGGATCCTTGAAAACCTGCACAAATGGGAGTTTTTTGGATTGTTTGTCTTTAATTCTTGAATGCAGAATTAAAGAACTTCCCATTTTTAGTAATAGTAGCCACTTTCTGTGGTTTGCTAAATAGAGGCTGAGTGCTAAGATTATTTTTGGAGATATCGGTGGATACCGACTTTTGAGAAAAGGTGTCTTGCAATCCCAGTCTCCAAAAGTAGTAAAGACAGCTCTCTGTGAATTTACTTTTTGTGTGAATTCCCAAAAACAACTAATGAGAGAGGAGTCATAGAATCGTAGAATATCCTCGGCTGGAAGGGACTCGCAAAGATCATCAAGTCTAACACCTGGCCCTGCACAGGACAGCCCCAAAAGCACACCATGTGCCTGAAAGTGGCCCACCTCTCAGCGAGAAACTTTTCCCTGATATGCAACCCAAACTTCTACTGACTCAGCTTCATGGTGTTTCTTCTAGTTTTGTCCCTGGTCTTGAGATTAAGAGATTGGTGCTTACTCCTTTTCTTCCCCTCATGGGGAAGTTGCAGACTGCAATGAGGTTTCCCCTCAGTCTCCTCTTCTCCAGGCTGACAGACCAAGTGACCTCAGTAACTCCTCATACAGCTTCCCCTCCTGGCCCTTCACCATCCTCATGTCCCTCTCTTGGATGCTCTCTAAAGCTTGTATGTGTTTGGTTAAAAGATAATGCTATCAAAAGAAGTCTGCCCCTTATCCCATATCTTGGGAAATTTTAAGAAGGGCACCTGCTTTCTCAGCAAGATAACTGATCTTATGGATTTAAGGCATCATAAACTCAAAAATTACTGTTATGTTTAAGAGGCTGAATCAACAATCAGTGGTACGCCTCTCCAAACTGAGTTATACTGGAGAAGGCTGAAAGTAATACTACTTTAATTTATTTGGTTTATAATTTCTGTCCTTGGCGTATATTCAAGTTCACATTTGATTTCTTGGCTAGTCAGATACGTTTCCTGTATTCTCTTCCTTGCCCATTCTTTCTCAGACCCCACAGGAACAGAGCTGTGCTACTGACTGAACTTCTAACCAGTCAACATTTTCTCTCTATTCTTACATGTAACCTGGTAGCTTCTCTGCCAGAGTGTGCATGGGGACATCGGGAAAAGTGGTGAGAATCTGAAGCCCAGTATTCTGTGGATTCCCCTGCATTCTAGGCTGTCCAATATTAATTGAAACCATTATGATCTCACAGCTTTCAGTTGCCCTGAAGAGATGGCTGAAAGTTAGATAAGACAGTAATGAAACCATGGAGAAAAAGTAGTCAGATGGAAATGCTCCTTCCCAATAGCAATCACTCCCATTGAAGGCAAGCCTTAGGGTCCTCTTCACCTGTACTGCACAATCAGTAGCTGTGGAGGTGAAAAACATTAATTATCACTGTGGCTGGCAAGAAGATTGTGCTGGGTCCTATTAACGTTAAACTGGCCAGTGTGAGTGATGTAGGTTCAAGATACTGACTGGAATTATTTTAAGTGTTAATATATAGGAGTAATTTGTCATGGAATGAAATGGAAAGTCTGAAAAGGGCACAACTTTTTGAATATGCAAAAATTTGCAAGATGAGGATTAACTGAACTGTATTTCCATTAAAATTGTGATAAAAAATGGTTGTGATGAAAGAACCATCTTAGAGGGAAATTAGTGATGAGTCTTCTGAAGGATCTGTTCTGAGACCAATCCAATTTATGGTTTTTCTTAAAATATTGACACAAAACCAAAATTATGCTGATGAAATTATGCCTGGCCCAAAGTAGGAAGATACCATCAGATGACAAACTGGGATGTGGTACAGAAAGAACCAAATGACCTTAAGAATCTGAGTCTGAGGGATGCGTTGATTTTTAATATTTCAAAGTATTAGGATCATGCATAGAATTAATAACCAGAAGTCTTGGGACATAGTCTGAGTTCATGAGTTGAAAATTACAAAGGGGGAGAAAGATGCAGGATATCTCTGAGATGTCAGTGCAATACAATCGTAAAAAAGTAAGTACAATCTTAGATCTTTTCTCAAGCAAGTGAAGGAAGAAGTAAAGTTCTAACAGCAAGATACAAGACATTGCTCCTAGGCATCTGAAGAAGCATATTTGGGAAATGAGAACTAAAGCAGAACAGATGATGATGGGAAAGGAGTGTTTTTAATACAAAGGGAATCAACTTAATTTGGCTGGTTCAGCCTTGTTAATCCAAGAGTAAGAGGGCAGAGGTTCTGGAAATTCACACTGGAGTGTGGGGAAGGCAGGTGGGAGAGAAGAAGAGGTCTTCAAGCTGAAGGGCAACGTTGGCTTTAGAGCAGAGCCAAGAAATACTGAACTTCCTTCTAATTTTCAGACTTCCAGCACTCAGAGCAGTGACATTCTGGGACAGCCTTTTAAAGAAATTGTGGGAAAAGAAACACAAGTGGTTTTACAATGGACAGTTTAAAAGAAGGCTATATTATAGGTTTCTTGCAATAACAGGAATCATTAACAGCCTTTTCTCTCTCACTTGACATTAAAAACTCAAAAAAATGTTTCCAGCAGCAGCTGAACAAATAAAACCTGGCTTCCCATAGGATTTTGTCTTGGAGTAAAGCTCTCTTGTAGATCCTTTTGATGTTTGAAGAGAGGCTACTTGCTTCCCATACCCCAGCAGGGGCATTCCTGCCCTTTCCTACCTGTCTGCCTAGTTCCACAACATTAATGAGGAACCTAGCCCCTCTGATGAATTTGGTTCAAACTGGCTAACAGGTTTTTGGAAGAGATGTGTAACAGTATGAAGGTATTGACTCTTTTCCTTCAAAAAGCTGACCAAAACCCCAAAGCTGTTGAGGGAATACATTTCTTATGTTAGAGGTGATTCAGCTACAAGGCTTAAACAACATCACACCCAACTTGCTTTCCAGTAGAATAAACAATCACTGCTCTGACAGACACAATTTCCCATTACCATCTCTGGTAATGGGAAATTGTGTAAGCAGCCTACTGCTTCCTGCTCCAGTCCTTGTTCTGTCAACCTGGTTGCTCTTCAGATACACAAGAAGAAGCAAACTATTCCATAACAAAGCTGAATAAATTACTTTCTTGACAGAGGAGGAGTGGTACTGTTTGTTCACTGGCTCATATTTTATCTTCAGGCCTAAGAAAGACAAAATCCCGGAAATACAAGAAGAAGAAGAAGAAGAAGAAGAAGAAGAAGAAGAAGAAGAAGAAGAAGAAGAAGAAGAAGAAGAAGAAATTAAGAAGTTTCTGTAATTGACTCAATTTATTACTTACAGACAAAGGCTTGTGAATGAAGCTGCCCAAAATCTGGTTGTATTTTCAGTCTGAGAGAAAAAAAATCTCCTTTTAAAAAATGATTTTATTATTTTCCTTGTCTTTGTGCCCTCTAATTTACATAGAACCGGTTGCAATTTACGTTTACGTAGTCCTATCCTAAACCCCATGTTGTCTCTTCTATGCTGTTACATGGAGCCTCTGTTATTTTTCAAATCTCCTGGACTATACACCAAGGGAAGCAGATGGATAAAACATTACTTCAAAAGTACTGACAACCAGCAAAGACTCTGAAATGTTGAATCCTAAAGACGTTTGTGGTTTTTCAGTTTTCTGCCCAACCTGTCTTCCTGCCTTGATATTTATCCCTGTGGTGAGCACTTTCAACCATAAACTCATAAATGTATGGCTGTCATATGTGAGAGAGAGTATGGAAGGAAGGAGTGGTTAAAGGAAGTGTTTGAAGGGACCTAAATTTATTCTTTTGTTGGTGTAACTGTGGAATGTAGAAACTGTAGATGAATTTCAAATTATAACAGAAAGAATGTAGGTGGAAAACCAAATGGGCTTGGTAGGAATGGCTGAGAATACAGGCTACATGTTTGTGGCTTGTGGATTACCAAGCATCCTGAAGTCTTATTCAGTCAGGTGTTTGTAATCTGGGAATGCTACCAACCTCCTGTGTCCTGGGCAGGTGATGACACCAGGCACAGTGCACAGAAATGCTGTGTGCACCGTAACCAGGGGAACTTTTGGTGCTGGTTGTGAGCAAAAGCAAAAGAAACATTTCTGCTCACACAGCAAAAGTGCTGTATGGATGGAGATGTTTTAGACTAGTTTCTGTTTTAGTTGTTTTAGCCTGTTTTAGATTGCAGTTTCTAAGCCTCTATCCATAACACCTCTTCCTGTTCCCAGTATAATTGTGGTAAAAACTCCACTGATTTCATTGCTGTAGGAGCAAGCAATAATGCTTTCTGAGAACAAAAAGCATTAATTGTGAATTTGCACTCAAACCAATATGACCAGATATTGTGTTTCATTCTGTTTACACAGCAGTCCAAACAATTTTGAGATGTGAATAAGCAACAACAACCCTTGTAATTATTTTTTTCTGTCATTAATTTGGAATCTTGTTGGAGCACAGTAATCTAGTTGTGGAAGACCTGGGAGATACTGCAAAATTATTTACAGCCACAACAAACTACACTGGTTCTAGCTGGTGCCAGAGTCTGACATTGCCTGAATGTCCCTTGCTAAGGCCTCCTCAAGCCCCTTAATTCCTTACCTTTAGTAACAGCTCCAGATCCTATATCTGCATTCTGTCCTTGAATATCAGCTGCCCAAGAAATCTGTTTAATCAAAGGCTCTTCTCAAAAAGAAAAAAAATCCCAGTAATTTTTTCTTTCATAGATAATTGCCTACATGTAGGCCATGAAATGTCACATTACCATACAAAAACCCTTTAAGAAAACACTGAGCCCTGTTGAAAGCACATTCTGTTTAGGAATTCAACTGTCTTCTGTGTTTAATAACATTTAAACCTTGTTCCATGAATCTGAAAATATTTTAGCAGCACCCAACTTGCAAGCCCTGTTTTGAGATGGAAACTGAACACCCTTGGTCAAAGTGCTGTGACGGTGCTGGGTAGACAGATTTGGGGTACTGCCTGCAAATTCTGTGGTTTTATTGGGAAGACATCCCTTCCTACTGATTTCTCAGCATTCCTCTGTCTTTCTCAAAGGACTCTTCATGGATATAAGCTAATCTTTTCAAATTCATTCATTCCTGCCACTGGGTGCTACCCGCTGCCAGAACGTTCCTGGTCACATAATTATCTCTGCAACTGCCAGCCGTGTGCTGCAGAGGATTATACAGCAGGAGCAGATGAACTGCTAAATAAATCCTGTTTTCTTATAGATAGTATCAGAAAGGAAGGACAAACTGTAAAACAGGGGAATATCACAGAAAGAGACTTAGCTTCTCTTGAGCTCAGCTGTCTTTTGATGGTTTTGGGTTTGTGGCTGCAATGCTGCATATGCAGCTCAGAATTGGAATTAACTCTCCAAGCTGTAAATGAACATTCATTAGGGCTCCTTTGCAATAACATGGGATCTCCTCATCCATTTTAAAACTGTATGAGTCAAAGAAAATAATCCCTTCTTTGGCAGAGAGATGGGCAGGTTGTTAATTAATAGGGCTTGTAATTTTTATGATTCTTTGACATTGTCCTTCAAACCCCTGCAGGTTTAATGGGCCTGTAGTCTCATTGCTTGGGAGTGTTAGAGAACACTTTTTCTGTGTATGCAGGAGAAAATATCCAGATGTGAATGCTTCATCAGCAAATCTGTGAGTCTGTGAATGCTGCACTCTTGCTTTTGATTCTGCTTCTGAGTTTTCAATCTGAGGTCAGTATTTTTCAAGCCAGAAACCAATGTTGAGCACCTTACATTCAAATTTTGAGGATTCTGTTTCATGGAAATGTGGTTATTTTTATGCAGAAGCCTTTCAAATGGATTTAATGTCCAACATTATGTACCTAGGTGTTGGCACAAGAAATTTTTTCCCACAGTCCACTCAGATTAATGATGGCATTACTTGAATGTTTGCCATTGTACATATTTAGGGTTGGAGAAATAACCTGCTACCCTGGCTTGGAGAACTGAAGGGCATTGGGAGCTTCCAGGCTTTAACGGTTTCTTCTCTTGATGATGACTCTTCTTGGACAAATAAGCTCTCCAATAATAACACTACCCTGTGTGTTATGTGAGATCCCCTTTCATAAGCTTGTAAGGGTCTGTACATGCCCCTCACCAGACTGTGGCAGAGATCCCCAGCTGATAACAATAACTGTACTAGCTCTAGAACTGGAAGAGCTACAGGTTTGTTCTCCACCTAATCAAATGTGCTAAGATTAAAAAAAAAAGCAACATACAAGGCTCCACAGTTCCAGAGAAACCCCTCTGGAAAGAAGAGAATATTTTAGTCATGCTTCTGCCAGAACTCTGCCTTGTGGGACAAGTGGTGTGGATTGCCCCAGGAGGAGCTGTGGAAAGAAGAAGGAAATTTGTCCAATCACATGTGCATCTGTGAATGAGAGGGGGAGGAGGTGAAATCTCTTTGTCCATTGGGTGTACCTCAGCCAGGATATGTCTACGCTGCTCTCAAACTAGTGGCATGTTCAGAGGTGCATCCTAGTTAGATTTGAGCTGCCTCATTCTGCCATTGGTTTAGTGCAGCACAGAGCCCAGCATAAGCTCATTTTCTTCAGCTCCTTAGCTGGATTTTGCTCCCGTTCCGACCTTCACTCTGTGAGATCAATATTGCACACTGTACCCAGTGTAGCTAAATTTAAACATGGACACATCTCTGTGCTGTACAGTAGTCAGTGGGATGGCTGTATACCCAGCATGGCAAGAATACCTTCCCTTGTCACTCGTCATGCTCAAATCCCTCCACAAGAACAGGATCTTCCACAAACTGGAGGCAAACCTGAGATCTGTTGTGTTCTGTTAGGAGCAACAAGCCCTGCTGTGCCCACATCCCATCTGATGTGTTGCTCTTGGATTCCGGTTGTTTCCTGTTTTATTTCCCCCCCACTGCTTCCTGCCTCTTTGCTGTCCCTGATGTGGTGAGCAGCTGAAGGCTCTGGGGCACAGGGTCAGTGCTGTGAGGTGTCCAGCACAGTTTGGGGCATGATCAGATACTGTGCTTGAGCTAAGCCCTTCTTATGGTAAGAAGCTCTGCTGATTCCTGCTTGTTTGCTGCCAGGAGAGTGAAGGTTGATCTAGGTAAGAAATCTTTCCACTGGGAAATACTTTATTTCAAAAGTGAATTACACCTGAAAATAAAGGCAGATTTTCAGTCCCCAAGAAGATCCCTTTGAAGGTGAGGAGTGCCATGGATATTTGCCCTCCACACCAGCCTCACAGCCAGTTTTGCACTGTCATTGCTTGAGTGAATACAATGGATTTATTTTCTACTGCTGCCTTTGGCTTGAGGGATATGTTGAAGATAGTAGGGGGGGGAGCTAGGACCCAATGCAGTCCATCAGTCCCAGGTTAGAAGAATGGTTTGAAAGGAATCTCTGGACAGAATGCCCTGAAGCTTTTTGAACAGGAGCTGACCCCTGCTCACTCCAGAGTTAAAAGCTAGAAAAGGCATTATCTCCCTTTGATTCCCCTGCCAAAGTAAAAGCTCATGCACCAGACAGAGTCTTTAATTTTAGATCCAGGTCCTATTTTGTGCAGAGCAGCACCTGCAGAGTCAATGTTTTGACTAAAATGGCAAAGGCTCTCATTGTCTGTACTTGGCTATAAATGTATCCTCAGCTAGTGCTGTGTTACTTCCTAAATTACATTTTCCCATGATGGAATTTAAAGGACCCAGTGGGTTGATGCAATTGTTTAAAAATTATTCTGATGGGGGATAGTTGTTTTATATGTTTTAAAACATCAGGTTGAATGAAAACTGGCATCTGCTACCAATGAAACAAACCCACAATCCTCTTTTTCAGATCTCTTTCTTCCTAATAGAAGTCAGTGTCTTCTTTGGTGTACAGCATTGAGTGAGGTACAGTGAGGTAGTTCCTAGTTGTTTTCCTTTCTTTGAACCTAGACTGACAGCTGAGATAAAGTTTGACTTGAAAAGTTTGACTTAAAGATTTGACTAAGTTATACTGAAAGAGAAGGAAAATCTCTCTAAGTTGGTGGTAAAAGATGAAGATCGACTAAGACTTTTTCCATAAAGGACTGGATTTGTTTTCAAAATATTGTGCTAGTGTCTCCTACAAACCAGATTCAGCAATGAATGGGAATATCAGCCTGAAGATAACAGTTCTTTCAGAAACAGCATATCTGTTACAGTGTTATCGGGAAGCTGCAAAAAGCTTCGATTTTTGTTACAGTAAACGCTGGAGCTGATTTTGTCAACATTTTAAATAAAGGAAATCTTTGTCTGAAGATGAATGCAGATATCATCTCTCTTTGCATGGTAGCACCGGCCATTTAAAGACTCAAAAAGATGATGGTGTGGAAAGTTATTATCAAAGAACTTCCCTCTTCTCTGCCTTTTTCCAGACTGGTGGACAGCAGGTGCACTAATACTTTACTATGCAAGAATTAAGGCTTTTAAATAATAAAGCAGATGGCAAAATTGACTGTGTTTATGAAGGGCAGTTTGCAAAGACTGCAGTTCCCAGTCTGTGATATCACACATATGTTTGAGAGGAGGATCTTTGGAGTATAGAGGAGGAGGAGCAGCCACATGTACCAGGCGGTAAGCAGGGAAGCATTTTTTCCACAGCCCCAGTGGAAGTGACAAGCTGGTTTCCAAACTAGAAAGGGAGAACTAAATATTCCGTGTGAAAATAGTTTAATGCATTGGTAAAGCAGAATTCCCTTTCTCTCCTGTCCTGTCTTGTCCTGTCCTGTTCCCCAGCTGTTGTGACAACTTAGCAGTAAAGGCCCATATCTAAATAGGAGAGAAAAAAAAATTACTAGAAACAAAAAAAATAAATCTAGGGCTCATATACAAAATCTAAAGGAAACACCTGATGGAGAAAAAGGTTTCAGCTGAACAGATTTGCTAAGAATTGCTTTTTGCAGACAGCTTTCATTGAGGGGGAAAAAAAAAATCAAAGGGTTGAACATTTTTTCAAGCCATAAAATGGATTTAGAGGGCTATTTTCAGTCCCTGGATTTGTCTGTCAAACTTGATGATACCTGCACTACGGAAAAGAGCAAGAAGAGAGGTCACTGTGCCTCACAGAAGGTGTAAACTGAAGGAGAGCTCAGGCTCCAGGGGAGAGTGTGGGCATGAAGCATATGCCAGTCTAGGGAGTTGTAGTTTGACATTGTGCTGAGATGGAGCAAAATACTCTGCTTCAGCTTCATGTATTGGAACCTAAGATTTCTCTCTTGGAACACTGAAACATTTAATATTTTCATATTTAAGGGGAAAAAAAGCAGAAATATCATTAGTTTCTGAATGTCCCAGTTACCCAAGAAAACACCCCAAACGCCAGTATATTTGTAGAAAATGATCCAAAGAGAAAAGAATGCTTTGTCCAGCCTTTATTCCAGTAGGAGACTGTTATGTTACCTTGTGGATAAGAGAGGAACTGAAGGTCTTTCAGCTTCAGAAAGTGTTTCTACAACTTGGACAAAAGCATCTTGGGATAATACCTAGAATTAATAGCCAGATCTTAGAAAAGAATCTGGCAACTTTGCACCCTCTCTCCCACCCAAAAAAAGGGAAAAGGTAAAGGGGTACAAAGAAAAAGAAAGCTGGTAATCAGGTTTTGTCTGCATGGGATGAAATCTTGTTGACACTGATGGAGCACCAGCATCCCAACCAAAACCCAATGAGGCTGTTTTTCTGAGAACAAAGCTGCTTTCAGAGGGCTATTGTTTCCATTAGAGAATGTTGTGCTCTGGCAAAGAAATCTTCATGTGTTTAATGCATTCTGCTGTTTGTCAGTGAAAGTGCTTTATCACATGTTTGTCACCCGGCAGGATTCAGGCCCCGATCTCCTCTAAGTGACTAATGCTATCACCTTTCAGCCTGCCACTGACAAGCTCACAATCCCCTATTACTGTCAGCATTGTGGGCATGCTGAAGTATTAAAAGCTCTTTCTTGTTCCATCAAAGGAAGAATTAACCTTTTGATCTACTTTGCAGCATTCTGAACCTTGGGTTGTTTGTTTCATGTTAATGAAATTCAATCTTTGTGCAACAGCAGAGGCTTCTTAAGTCTTACAATTCTTCAACAGAGGCTGGGAATGAAACCTGATCTCACAAGTATGGTCTGAAATCTTGCTGTCAAGGTCATTCAGCCTTTTCTGAACAGAAAGGAATTGCAGGAAAAAAAAGAATATAAAATGTTTTCTGCTTTATTTTTGACCATTTATTGGACAAAAGATATTTTTCGCCTTCATCTCTAATATTAGGTCTAATAACAGTCCTATAAACAGCCTCCTGTCAAAAAATTGTTTCAAAGCAATGCTGTGAGAATGTCTTCTATTCTTAACTCTGCCTCAGAGAAGAGCTGTGAAGACAGTGCTGAATTAATTATATTAGAGATTATTCTAGATATTTCTAAGACTTTGGTTCATCTCTGTATATCCAGAACATGTGTAGAACAGCATTACTGGTAGCTTTTTTGAAGGATACTGTTGGATGGTCCTTAGTCCAAGAGCTGAGGATGACACAGTGGAAGAGTGGTAATGACACTAGATTCTGTCATTGATCACTAAAATAGTAGAGCTGGGCAGGAAAGATGCTGGCACTGTCTGGCTGCAGGGCACATCTGTTCAAAGCATAGTTTGCAGTGTTATGCCATGTCATACAACATATGAGGAAAAGAGGCTGCCTTGCTGTTTGCAGCAATTTTCAACAGCCATTTTCCTGTTTGGATCCCTTGCATGGAAGACATGCAATTTCTATGACTCTGGAGCATGTTTTTCATTGCTTGATGAAAATCAGTTCTGTGCTCAGGTGGGGAATGCACTACAACTGCAGAACTGTGATGCCATAAACCTTTCTAATTCCTTTTTGTGTTTTTGAGAGGCTGTAGGGTAGGCAACTTGCAGCTCATGCACTCGTGACTCCTTGTGCTTGTAATCAAGTTATTTAAATGAATCTTTCACAAAATATGGCTCTGATAATACCACAAGAATTTCTCAGCAGCTTTTTTGGAACTTCCTTTGACTGCCAGACCTGTGCAGACAGGTGGCTTAGTGTGCGTGTGTGTGAGAGGGGCAGAGCCTTTTCATGTGACTGTGGCTATCACCTGGTTCTATGCAGGCTGTGAGATCACCTTGCATCCTGATGTATCAGCACTTGCAGTGCAAGCTCTAAGCACAATTACAGAGGCACTGCCAACAACAAAACCCTTTGAATAGATGCAAGACAAAACCAGGATTGGTTCTGTGTCTACATGAAAAAGCAGCAAGATCCATTGTCTGCCTTACAATTTAAAACGTAATGAATTTTATGAAGTATGACCGTCATACTACCCCATGTGTACCGACAGAAACTGAGGCCACAAAGAGAGAAAAAGCCTGGCTTGAGATGATACAGCTGTTCTTCAGCAGATGCTGGAAATGGAAACTTGATCTCACAAATATAGTTTGGAGTCTTAATGTCAAGGTTATTTAGCCTTGTCTGTACAGAATGAAACTGCAAAACAGAGAACACAATCTATTTATCATTTAATTTTGAACTGTTTATTGGACAGAACTACAAATTTTTGTCTTACCATTAATACTGCTTCTTCATACTTGCTTTGAAACAAAAAATACTTCAAGACATGGAAACTGTCTGAAATTGGTAAATGTTTTGTTATCTAGTCCCACACTGTATCATTATTCTTTTTTTCCTTCTTGGTTTCTTTAGGAGTGAAAAGAGACATCTAGAAGCTGGCATTGATGCTTAATTTGTAGACTGTAAAAATAGGAGATGTTTGGAAAGGTACATCAATATTGATTGGAATTGTGTCATTCCCAGCGCAGTACATTCTTGTGTAGAAGACTAAACTCCAATTTCCCTGTTTCACTGATGACAAGGTTTTGCAGTAATCCTAATAGCATGGCATTTAGCCTGCAAGGACCAGAGCTGCAGTACAAGGGTGCCTCCCTCACCTCTTTTAATTCCTCTTCAACCCTCTGCAAAGCAAATTTACAGGTAGAAAGTCTGGATGTGGTAGAAACACCTTCTGCTCATGTCTGCTCTTATTCCAATGACAGAAGTTGGAGTCCTCTTTTTTCCTGACATGTGTCTAGCTTTCTGACCAGGCTGTATTTGCTTCCTTATTTTCATCTATCATCTCCATTTCTTAAATAATTAAAGAGCTTTCACTGACTTGATCTGTACTTTAATGCTTTGAATGCATATATGCAGCTGCAATTTTTGCCCTCAAGCATCAGGATAAATAAGGATGTTGTGCCTCTGAACTGTTCCACCCTTGTGGTAACAGTCCTAAAGTAATCTGAGTAACCTAGATGCTGAAGGAAAGAAGTTGGTTTTGATTTGCCCCACTAAACTCATTTTTCTTTGCATCTCTTTGCAGATTAGTTATTTGTCCTCTGTAAATTAAAGCACTTTTTTGAGTAGGAAAAAGTAACAGAGAAACCAAGAAAAGAGTGTTTTTGTAAAAAATTTAAATCAATGTCTTCAAAATTAAGAATATTTATTTTTATCCATTTGCAATAAAGCCATTTCCATTGCAGTTACTGTGGTAGGCATTAGGACAGCTTTCTATGTGACTAAGAATTCATAACTGCATATTGAGTGTAGCTGTCTTCTGTTTTTAAATTTTATGGATAGTTAACCTTTTCCAGTAGCTTTTACTATGGGCCTGAATATTTGCTAGGATGGAGGAGGTGAAAATGCTTTGGAAGGAAGGCAGTATAGGAGATTAGAGAAGGAGAAATACCCAATTCACTGATTTTTTCCCTTGGGATATTCTTTGCTTCTTTTCTTTTTACAAGATTGCACTATCTGCATCAGCTTCTCCATAAGCTCAGTTCTTCTGCTGTGTCATCTTTTCTCTGCAAGGTACACCACCCCTTTTTTCCGATTTTGAGAATTTTTGTGGCTCTGCTCTCACAGAATATGTCAGGTCTTCCATTATTAGATACTGCACTGACCATTTTTTTCCCCAGTGATATATAATGGGAGCTGTTCCTTGGGTCCATGATTTTCAGGTTGCTTTTTTTTGTTTGCCTACAAAGAGCAGCAGCAAGAGTAGCTTCCTCATGCCCATCTTAAATCTTCTGAATGGACTGAATCCCAATGCACATGTCTATAAGTCCTGTTCAAGTTCTGTCTCTAACAATTTCTTATTGCTTTCAAGATGAATTTTCAAAATATTTTTACCATCTAGTATTCCCATATTGTATGTATGATGGAAAACCAGACTGTTTTGCATTTCATACAGACATCTGGGGCAATATTACGTATTTTGTGAGATAACAATAGGGAAATACACATTCTGTAAACTAGATTGTACTGAATCCTGCCTGACAGTTACTTTTGGAGCAAGTATTTATCATGTGACTGATCTCATCTCAGTCTTCTGCTGTTATTTCATATTTACAGTCCAGACTAAATAACTTAATAGTTTTTATGCAGTTTGTCTTTTAAAACCAGCTATGAATCATATATTCTAGACATAATCTTGATCATGGAAGCTTCAGCCTTTGCATTATACTTTCTAATGAAGGTAGCCTAGTTTGTCTCTTGTCCAGAAATATTATAAATAACATAAGCAAGCAGTGTACATTTATATTGAATGGCCCTTTCTCTTCCCCTAGCTTTTCCCCTTCCTTCTGGTAAGAAATCATCTATTTGCTACAGTTTATTTTAATGAAGATATGAAAGAATTTTTATTTTCCTTCTGAATAAGAGAAATTTCTTAAGTTCTTTTTTTTTCTTTTCATTTTTTTTTCCTTTTCTTTTTTTTTTTTTTTTGACTTTATAGCTTGCCTCTTATGTGACCAATTAGTAAATATAGTTTTAATTACCAGGTGATATTTCATGGGTCCCAGAATTTTGGGGGAAAATCTTGTAAGTGCTATAATGAGAGTTAGTTTGCCATTTTATGACTGAGTCATAATTGCCTTCTAATGCCCCATCCTCCACAGGTTCTCATACACATGACCCTAACATGTTTTAAAAATGTTCTCAGTTACTGTGTTTTAATCTTGGGCATTGGAATCTCTTCTGAAATGTTTCTTTGTGCTTTTGGCTTTGTTTGCTTGTTTTGGTGAAAGAGGGGTAAGAAGTTCCTGAATTTTACCAAATAATTTCACCTGCTTGAACTACCACCTAGGGCTCTAATTAATGTCTTAATTTATACACAATGATTTTTGTTTAGTTTTTCAACTTTTTTCCCCTCCAGAACAAGGTAGATGATTTTTGTAGATAATTTTGATCCATTTGAAAATGAATCACAAAATAATTTCTCCAAAATATGACACACTTACCATTGGTAGCTAAAATGTTACAATTTTTTTCTTCATATCCTGGGTGTGCTATTCCATATGGAGAAATCCTCTTTTATATTTTTATATTTATATATACTAAAGAGTTCCTTTTTTTATAAAGCCTTTTGGGTCCTGCTTCACCCTTGTAAATATTTCTGTGCACAGTCTTCAATAGCAGCATTTTAAACTCTTTCATTTAGTTCAAGAAGGAAGTCTATAAGACTCTGGATTAAGAAAAAATTTCCATATTTGGTTTAAGTTTTAAAATTGCCTCTTTGTGACAAGTTGATGATCAGCAAGCCTTCTGTCACCAGAGAGAAGTGTTCTTATAATCAGGGAGATGACTGTATCTCAAACATTATGCAGCATTTATGAGCACATCCATTTGTTCATGTCTCCTTCATCTTTAAGAATTTCATTGTCTTGCTGAGTTCACCAGGCTCTTTCCTTATATTAGAATCAGACATTTTTAAACCTGTTTCATACTAGCTCTTGCAGCAAAACAAATTGTCTTGATTTTCTTGTTCACTAGAGCTTATTTTCTAAAATGCTCTGAAGTTGTAAACAGCCTTGCTCTTTAACTATACCATTTCTGCCTTTAAAGTGTAGTGTGGCTGGCTGGACACATTCATTGAAATCACTCAAATTCCTACCCTCTGTGACTTCCCCACTTACAGAGTCTGTCTTTGCCAAATAGATGAGCTGTCTGGGATTTTCATTATATCAGTGGTTTGGATGCCATTTGCATGTTTTTAATCTCTTGGAGAAAGTCTGCATCATTCTGCAGTCATCTTGAATTTTCAGGCAACTCATAGTGAGGTACTGGGAAGTTCTTGGAGAGCGCTTCACCCCCAGCTAGAGAAAAAAATGGGACAAGGCCAACCAAAGCCTTGAAAAATGCTAGTATATGTGAGGTTTAACTGAAGCCTACTGTTTATCTGTGAAATTACTGAGCTTTCTTGCATGCAGACAGATAATTTTTGAGAATCTTTATGTCTGGTGTAGTAGTGAAACTTTATTTAAGTAGGATTTGTGAACGCTGACAGGGAAGAAAGGTGTTTACGAAAAGGAAGCACTTGAGTTCATTGGTATCTGGTATTTTGGAGCAAATATCTGATTAATCACAATTGACAAGGATGATAAAAATCATCCAGAAGGCTGAAATGAAAATATTTAGTATTAATCAGTAATCACTGTCGTGATAATTAAGTGATTCTGTCTTCAGGTGACAGTTAAATGGACATGTGGCAAAAACTACCCATGAGTTTCTTTGGGTTGTCTTCTCTCTGCCTCTGTTGGATAGCTCATATAAATGGAGAATTTCTTTCCTTAACTAAATATGATTGCAAATGAAAAGTGCAAGCTGCTTTGTTATGCAGCTGTGGGCTTGTCAGTCAGTTACTGTCAGATTTCTTTGGGAAGTTCAAACATGAAGCTTAATAGCTTCGAGTAAAGACCAAATTGGGGTAATCAGTTTGGGTAAATCAGAAGAGCTTATTTGACTTCAGCTAAAAATCTTGCTGTCTAGGTCTGATTCTCAGCCATACCCTTGTATTTACATATTTAAAAACTGGGAGTTGCAGAAACCTAACTTGTGATAGCAGCATTTTTCCCTGTTAAATGCAAAGCAGCAGAGAATTAGGTCCCAGCTTCCAGTCAAATTTGGAAAAAGAGAACAGCAGTGGGAGATAGCTTTTAAATATATTACAAAGTAAAAAAACCCCAAAACTATAATACACTCCATTTATTTTTCATCACCTTCCTTGTATGTGTGAATAGTCACACTGAAGCACAACTATATTTAATCCTTGTTTAAGTCAGCTCCTGTCAACATAAGCTGTAATTGAAGTCAGTACAACCTCACCCAGGAGCGGAAGCGATTGTGGCATGAATTCCATCAGCTCCCTGCCTCTCAGGGCACAAAAACAAGTGCTGCAGTGCCTGGCACCTCACCAGGGCCAGGGCTAGAGACACCAAGGAGAGCCTTCTACAGCAGACTTTGCTGTCTCCCAGCAGGAAGCCAGGTGACAAAGCCACTCTTGTGAGGGCAAATCCCTGTGAATGACCAATGCACTGTTGACAGCACGAGGTATGACTCACTCTTTGGGTTTGGCTAACTGGAATACCAGCAGGGTGATTCTGGAGTTGCGTTACTGTTCCTACCACAGCAAAGACCTAAAGCGTCAGCAACAGTCTAGGTCTCAGTAATGTTTTCATATTTTTTACACTGGTAAGTGCAGTAGAGATGCTATGAACTGAAAGTCAGTAATTCTTGACCCAAATAGTTAAGTGGTAAATTATGTAAGTATAGAAGCAGTGTAATAGTTCCTCAACTCAATGTACAATTATTATGAGATGTATTAAGAGTAATTT
Source organism: Zonotrichia leucophrys gambelii (assembly GCF_028769735.1). NCBI lineage: Eukaryota > Metazoa > Chordata > Aves > Passeriformes > Passerellidae > Zonotrichia > Zonotrichia leucophrys. The sequence continues at coordinate 34,499,835 of NC_088175.1, forward strand.
ATGGTCTAAAATTTGTGCCTTTGTTTTTCATGTTCTCCTACCTGAAATAGCATGAAAATATGATTACCCAGTGAATGAGAAATTAACTGAAAGAAAATTTCATAGATCTGAGCAAGGTGTTTGAATTCTGCTGCATTTACACAGAGCCTCTCACATCCTGACTGATGTCATTAAGTGACATCATAGTGAAACCTGACACAATGCTCTTTTAAATGTCATCAAGTCCAAAACTGGTGGTACACTAGATGAGAATAAAACCTCAGTGCATCCAATCATATTTTTTTTCCACAGACTTCTTGTGGAAAAGATCCTTTCAGCTCTTTTTGTGATTCTCTTCCTAGTTTCATTTTCTCATAGTGAGGATATTATGCACCATGAATTGGTGAAAATGATATTTAATGTATTAACATGGTCCTGGAGGGTTCAGATTGGTGAATGCTTTTGTGCTAATATTACTTTCCATCATCTTCCTCTTTTATCTTTCAGATTGGTGAGTTTGTCTCTTGCATGACTCCCACAATTGTTAAGGGTCTGAGTGTCTCTGTGCCCTTGTGAAATCCTGCCATTGTTTCTCTAAAGGTCATTACATTAAATAGAAGCTGCAGTGATCTTTATGAAGGCAAGAAAATCTGCCCAAAAATGATAAAAGAGCAGCCACACACAAAGCCTTTGGTAATTCTGTTATTGAACGAATGAGTTCCTTGACCTCTTGGGAGTACTTCAGTATATTTTTGCTTTGGACTGAGTTTTGGTTTAAACCATAAACTAGTTTTGTCAGCACAGTTACTCAAAATGTAGGAAAAAAAATCAGAGACATAATCCAGTCAAAGAAACAGAGCTACCGAAAACCTTCACAGCAGTACACTTCTCTGTATGGGGAGGGATGCCAGTTTGCTTCAGCTGCTAAGACTGATGAAACTGGTTGCCTTCCCTGAAAACAACCCAAGGCATAAATCCACTGGGCTCCCCTACTCCTTGTTCATATGGATGTGCAGATAGACCAGGAGTCCACAGAACTGGCTATCTCTGGTCTTTCCTGTGGGACTGCTTTCAAGCCATGGACTCTGATCCATGGCTTCAGGCTTTTCAGGCTATGACAGGCAATGGCACAGCTTTCTTGTTCCATGCCTATGAATGTGGGACCACTGAGACCACTTGAAGGCCTCCAGGAGCACAGGCATTGATTGCTGTATAGCCTAAAATGTTTACAAGCAACTCTTTGTGGATCAATAAATGACAATGTTTCAATTTGAATGTTATTTTGTAATGAAAATGCTGCCCTGCTGAAGGGATGGTCAGCTAGGACTGGCCATGTGAGTTGTCTCAAGCTGGACACAGTCCCTCAGAGCTCAGATATACTGGAGCTTGTTTGCTTTCCTGACATTCCATATTGACCAGGTGTTAAGGAGCAGCAGATAGACACAAGTAGGCAAGAGCAGATCTCCTGAATCCCATCTTGTCTGCCATGTTCCTGACATCCAGACTCCTGTTTACTCTTTGGTCAGCTTGTGTGCACTTTTTAGAGAAGATATGAAGACACCTCTCTTGTTCAACTGCAAGGGATACCAAATTCAGAACTCTCTTCCAAAGAGGATGCTTATATTTCAGACTTCTGTAATTTCAGGGTAATGTTTACCACCTAAGGTTAATTACTTCATGCCTCAATTTACCTGCAGTAAAAGCCATCCACCTCTTGGATTGGTGCTAATGGATACTTCAAATGGTACAGAGCAGAGCTACTCTAGGAGCAAGGGCTGGGAGCTTTGCATCTCCAGAGTAGTGTCTGTAGGTAGTAGAGGCTCCCCAGCACCTCTATTTGAACTTGGCACCAGACAAGGGCTGCTACTGGTCATTTGCCTTTAGGAGGCAAAGTGCTGTTGAGCTGGTGGCTCCATGCCTGACCTAAGATTGGAACAGCTGATTTCACTGCAACTGTAAAGCTGAATGAGGATTTCTCCTCTTCCATGCAGAATGGGACACTTCATGTAAAGATCTGTAAAGTAAAATTCCAGAAGTACAGCACTGGCCAAAAAATGTAATCAAAACAGCATGGCAGTTAAATGTCTCAAAAAAAAAAAGAACTTTTTTTTTTGTGAACTTCCAAATTTCAGTAAATGTTCCCCAGGAAAATGTAATAAAATGAAAAATGGTTCCGGAAAAATTAATTTCAGAATTTTGGTATTTCAATTTAGCATAGGATGTTTTTACTTTAGTGTTTTTGTTCCCTGAGTTTTAACTACTACTGAACGTTTTATGTTACTACTGCCATATTTGATGGCAAAAGAGCTGTGTTTGCTTCAAAAATAATGAATTGAGTTTGCTATTTTGTAATGGTTGAGAAATTTTATCTGTTTGCTAGATCAGAGTATCTTGTGTTTGTATCATAATGAAACTACTAATATAAATAGACAGCACTTTGATCTAGAAAAAGTACTTGTTTCAACTTACTGTTGAGTAACAGCTTATTGTTCTTTCAGACTTTTAAAATGAAGGAGTATCTGTGTTTTTCTTAGAAAACTCTTCCTGACTTCCTTCAGAATTCCAGTGTAAAATAAAAATATTTTCCCAACACAGCATAATGCCAATCAGACAAAGGTTAGGGAGAATTTTGCGCTGGTACAAATGCCTTTGTAGCTCCTTTCATCACTCCTGCAGGAAGCAGACAGGGAGATGGAGCTCCAATGTCCTTTCTTGGTCAGATGCATGTGACCAAAGCCCAGGTGTCTTGAACTTTGACATCCTGCCTGCTGTTGTGGCAGAAGGGATGTGTGACCGCCCAGCTTCCCTGGGCCCCAGGGCAGGCTGGGGAGGGATGGGGATTGTTTCTGCTTATGAACGAGCACAACCTGGCTGACCACGGTGTTGGGCACAAAAGACTTTCTTCTGCCACTGCTTCTGGCCAGGGGTAGCTTACCTTGTTCCACTGGGCTCTAAGTGCAGCCTTCTGTAAGATGGGAAAGGGAGCAAGGGGATTGAACAGGGTAGGAAGGAGAAAGCGAGGATGGATTTCTGAATTGCTTCACATGGAGGAAAGCACAACTGTTTCTCTTGATTTGGTGAAGGAGAAGGTAATTTCTGAAGCATGAAATGCAAACTGAGACTCTTGTATCATTCTGGGAAAGGGAATAAATTGCTTGGAAGAAACTTAGCTTTAAAGAGGTTCTTGATTTTTGATGATAATGGTTATCAGAGAATGATTACAGGATTTTGTGTGGAGAGGACTATGAGATCCAACTAAGCAGAAAAACCACAGAAAGTGCTGATAAAAAAGATATGTGTAAGATTAAAAATAAACACTGATTTTTTTCTGGATGATTTTTGCCAACTGCTGGAAGTAGCTCTCTATTCCTGCTGGAAAATATCTCACTGTGTTCTCAACCACTTCATTTTATTCCAGCAGGTTTGATTACTTAAGGGCATACATTTGTCTTGGTATATGATTATGCAATGCATTTTCTAGTGGCTAGAAACTAGAAGTGGTATCAAGGTCACACTTGGTAACCAAGGAAATAAGATGCCAAGATTTATAGATATATATTTTTCACCTGCAGAGTTATCTCATGCGGATCAGCATAAAATAACAATAATGGCAAAGTCTGGAAGAAGTTTGTACCATTGCTGTTGCAGGTTTGTGGCTGCATGGAAGATTTCATCCTCAGCAGCCACCATCACCAGCATCTTCTCCACCATTACAACACATCTTTCCTTTTGCTAGACCAGCCTGAGCAAGGTGCTTTGGGAAGAACTGTGTGTGCTATTTGTAGGTAAAGGACTTGCACAGTCTGGTCTATTTATAGATAATACAGTTAATCTTGTCTTGAAAACAAGGAGAAAAGCGATATAGACAGTGGCAGCTGTGACACTAATATATTATATTTAGCCATCACATCCTCTTCTAATCTGCTGTTTATTGAATGTCACGACTGCACACAATTAGTCACTGTTTTGTCATGGCTGGTTATCTCCTTCTGGTCTTCTCCATTCAGCTTTGCAGACTTGTTAATAGTTAACTTGTTTTCTGGTTTGTTAACTGGTTTTCTTCAGGGAGCTTAACCCAGTTTATTCCAATGTTCAAACCGTATTTAGCTGGGAGTTCTATATTGTTCCAGCTTCATTTCCCACACAGCTGTACGTGCTTCTTGCAGACAAAAGATCTGTACAGTCCTATTTATTTATTGATTACAAGATTCACACTGCTTGAGAACAGGAAGAAAACAGCAGCCTGTGGCAGGTGGAACACTTTTTTCCAATTATAGTTGAGAAGTCTTTATCATTAGTCCAGTTATACCCATCAGAGCATTCTGGACTGACCTGCCAGTATATCTTCCTTGGAAATTACCCCATCCAAGGCTGTGTGCTGAACAAGATGGTCAAGACTGCATTCAGCATTGTGTGTTTCCTTGAGCTAACCATTGATTAATACTGATTTTTTTTTTCTTGCTATATTAAAATCTTCTCTCCTATATTTAAGAAATCCAGAGCAACAGATTAAAATAGACTGTTAGACCTGTGAGAGAAAACAAATGTGGTTATATCAGCAAATGATCTCTTCCAGATAGCCATGATTCTACAGTTCCTTGCTCAGAAAGGGCTTGGCCACTATTTTTGTTTTGTCATAGACCAGAAACTTGCTATAAAATCCTTGTCCCAAAGCTCATCTATGTATAACACTAAACACATAAATAATATAGGGAAAATGTTTATATCTAGAAGGATGAATCTATCTTATAAATACTTGAAATGCGAGACAGTGATGGTACTAGTAAAGATAACCTTACAGTTACATTGTACTCACAGTTGAGAGTTAAATATTTTTTCTATAGTTTCTATTTCATACTTACATCCTAAAGCCAGATAAAGAAGGTTATTTTTTTCTTGTAATAGAAATATTTCTTTCTAAACTACAACATGCAACATGATAAGGTGACATTTTAGACTTGGTCTATGTCAGAATGATACTGAAAGAACAGTTAAGGCAGCAGCAAGGAGAGATCATGTTAAAGGCAGCTAACTTCTTCCTGATAAGTAACAAGGAGAGTAGCTCCTGCCAGCTTGTCACTGCAAGAAACAAACCCTATGATCTTAACTAGTTTCCAATGTCTGTGTTTCAGCAGTGGCTGACAGAGAAGCAAATCTGCTTTTATCATACTTGTGCAGGCTGCTGTAACGTCACTGTGGCTAACCTTGACTGTGTGAAGGACAGGACATTGCTGCAGCCTCAGTGCCACCTCAGAGAACATGATAGAGAAAGTCAAGAAATGGGATGCCATAAACAGTGAGAGGGAGGAAAAATTAGCTGAAGAAACCTTTTGGAAGAAAAGTAACTTTTTAGTTTTGTGTCTTCTTTTGTGCATTTAGAAAGCTTGGGTTTTAGTGAAGCTGTATCCAAACAACAACAAAAAATTCTCCTCCACACTGTCCCCAAGAAAAGATCCACAGGCATCTTCTGGCCTATGTATACACTAAAATTATTTGGATTGCATCTCAGAGTACAGAAGCCTGTTTCCAATTTTCAGATGGTGAAATACAAGTGCAGTAAATCATAGGTTGAAATTTTTGAAACTTCTCTTGGCTTGAGGAACAAATATTTCCTCAGAAAACATCAATGATGAACATTTACTGTTTATTGACTCAGTTTGTATTTGTCTGTTCTGCACCTTTGCTGATCTGGAGCACCATCAGCTGAGGGTCTCTTTCCCTTTGCATGAACTGCATTTGAGAAGACTCAAGTCATGCCAGAAAGATTTTATGTCCATCATTAAATCAGTGATTTGTGTTGAAGAATGATGCACAAGTTTCCAAGTGCAAAAACTTTTTAATGATTCACCATGACTCAGAAACCTATGATCCTGCAAATAGTAAATATATGTGGCAAACAAAGTTAGCCAAGTCTTAGAAATACAGATATATTTTATTTAGACTGGGAAAGACACCATTTTCTGATGTTTCCTGTGAGACGGATTTTTTGTTGAAAAGATAGTCTGCAAATACCAACACATGGGATTTCTGAAATGAAGTATGACCCCTGGCAGCTGCTGGCTGAAATTGGTATGGTGTTCACTGGGCTCAGTGCTGCCCACATCCTGAATGGCAGCTGTGACTTTCACGATTGTGTTAATTTTGCTCAGTGCCTGCTCCCTTCCCAGGTCTGGATTGCTGGGATGTGTCTGCCCTCTGGAAGCAGTTTCAGAGTTTCTAGGCCCCCAAGCCAGTTGGCTGCCTTGCTTGCAGGGGCTGGATGCCTGGCAGTCCCTTGGAAGCCCACTCCATGATTCATCAAAGATGCAGATCTCATCCCAGTGCTGATACCAGCCTGCTCTGATGAAGCCATGTCTTGTTGGAGAGTTCACAACCATCTTTGACTGGTAAAAATTATTGATTGTTACTCCCAGAGACACTGATAGACAGTCACATCATTATCATTAGTTCCCTTGCTGTATAATTACCAGACATAATTCAATATTTCTCTCATGAACAAAGCATTTCCCAGTTATGCTCCACCTGCCCCTTTGGCAGTGCCCACAGCACAGAGTGGCTGAGCAGGCCTGCCAGCCCTTTCCAGCCTCATCCTCACGCCCTGGCACACAGTTGCAAGGCAGAAGTGATCTAATGCCCATTACCCAATTGTCTTCACACAGCTCATCCTTATGTCAGCCTATCCTTTCCCCATCTCTGTCCTTGGCTGCTGGGCCTACTGCCTTCTGTCACTTCAGTAAGGTGGCACTACTGTATTTTCCACTGCTGCATATACTCACTTTTCTTCTCATTATCTCCTCCTTCAGTTTACTGAGCTCTCTTCTGCCTTCAAAGCTCTTTTTCCATATTGCCTATCACTGGGGAGCCAGAGCTTCCTCTTCCCTTCCTACTTCAGAAGCAGTCAGACACAGCCTTTTCACATCCCATCCCTTTCTCTCCTGCTTTTCAATAAATCAGTCTCTTCTGCCTTCTTCTCAGGTCTCTATTCAACACTGTCTTAATATGTTTTACCTCCTCTTTCACTATTTTTCCTGGAGCCATGACAAAGTCAGTTTTCTCTTTGTCTTGCCTCATTCATCTCCTTTCCACTCCATAACCCCAGCTCTTCTTCCACTGGGATTTGTTCCACCCAATTTGTCTTATTTCTTAAGGCTTATTTGATTCAGCTATGTGTGTGTTTATGTGAGCATCTAAATCTAATGACCCATTCTTTAACCCATTGGTAAGCTGAAACTTCAGCAATAACAGTGAAGATCTTAAAAACTACCCACTTCCTGCAGTTTTCATGAAGATTGATGACTGGGTGAGGAAAAAGATTTGCACTTGCCTTTTCTGCTGGAAAGGCTGCAGCATGTGCTCCTTGTTCCAGTGAATGTACAATTATTAATTAATTGTCAAGACCAGGAAAAACTCCACTCAGAGTTTGCATTTTCCTTGACAAAGGAAAATGTAGTCATAAACAACACATTTTTAGGAAATCAGACATCAGGAATTCTGTTGCTCATGGAGCTGCTCCCTTTTCACTCTTTAACTCAATGTTTTATTATTTTACTTTGAAGTTTTACTTTTTTATTTCATATCTACTTTTATCTACTTTTATCTTGGCTTTATCAAAATGTCTCATACAAATTTTTAGTCACTCAGGTTTCTGGTTTGAACTCCTTTTGTGAAACTGTTCTTTCTGCATCTTGACTTCTTCAAGGTATCCCTCCTCATGTCTCCTTTCACTTTTATGCATTGTCTTTTCCCTTAATGCTTCTATTCCTTTTTTTTTCTGTCTGAGGACTCTTCTCATGAATGCCAGTTCCTGAAGTTTTGTAGCTGCTGGTGACTGCCATCATCTCCGAGCACTTTCTTTATAGTCTTTGCCTCTGTAAGGAGAAAATTGCCTTTTAAATGCAGAACTAAAAAAAAAAAAAAACCAAAAAAACCCCCAGGCATTGATTTATCTGGAAGAGAAGGGAAGAATATAGAACCTTTCTGAAACCTTGTAAATTAATTCATAGCCACAGTGAAAACTGATCTGCCCTCTTATCAGACTTGAAAAATTTTCATATAAATGTTCACAGTTCTGTCACGTACAGAAGAAATCTTTCTCTTATTATGCAGATCTGTTTCTGAGACATGTAAAGTTATTCTGCACTATAGTTCGTGCAATGAGAAGGCTGTATGGCTTTCAAGTCCTATTATTTTTTTCTCAATGACCTCTCAATAATATTTAAAAAAAATAGTGGGAAATTAAGTTGGAACCTTCTGAATAGAAGAATTTCAATACTTGGAATGGAAATCAATTAAAAAACAATGAGACATGAAAACAAAAAGAGCAGGATAAATTGTTCCTTTGTCCTGGAATACCATCTGAATTGTTTCATAAACATCAACAATGAGTTAAATTCATCATTTCAGAGGTAGGGTCCTAAATCTCATACTTACAGAGAGAATTTCTTACAACCTGAAATAAAAATATAAGTGATGCAAGAAATCAAGGACAGAAGTCTTTTATAATTGAATGACAGATAATGAGAAGCGGCAGAGAATAGATGCTCTCTAGTGGGCCGGGTTATGAGGGATGCTCCTCATTTTCAGTCCAGGAGCACATAGAGCAATCTCTCCAGCAGAGTTTTCAATCACTGTATTTCATAAATCCCAGAGACCACACACAACTGCCTGCATAGGACTGAAATTAAGATCCTGTACTAAGTGAGAATTTGATTTTGCCCTGAGCAATTTCTGCAGAAAATTTTCTTAGTACTTCAGCCTGTGAAATATTACAGGTCCAGCGTTACGACAGGTAGCTTCATTTCCACAACCAGTAAGAGCTCCTGAGTGACAGTAGCTTCAGCTCCCAGTTTCACACCTAAATTGAGCAAAAGGAAATCAAGTAAATAGGAGCAAGGAAATTGCAGCTTGTTGGTGTACAATCAGATCAGGCCAGACCACAGCTCTTACACTAACATGAGATAAATGGGCACATCATATTTGACAGGCAATAACCTCAGTTCTGACCAATAGGTGGAGAGTTTTGAAATATTTTTTTTTAACCTGGATTTTAGTCTTTAAATCAGGCTAGAAAAAGAAAGCTTCTCAAAATATTATTTAATATACGTGTCAAAACCTATTGTGTGGAGAGCAGTTTATGGTTTAGTTTTGTAATAGCTGGTTGCCTTGTAATGCACTACCATTCATGTAATTGCCATCAAATTTTAGTGTTTTGGTCGAATCATTATTTGCTGTTAAGTCACAACCTGCTTCTTATGCACTGCTTGTAGGAACTATGAAATTATCAGTCTATGATAAAAGAGCTTATGGAAGTGGGTAGCAGTTGAGGCTAATAGTAATGGTTATGTAATTGCAGTGAAATGTGGAGAGATTCTTCAGGTCACTATTTTTCTAGAGTCTGTGCAGACAAGCAGTTAAAAAGTGCCTACTTTAGTTACAGGAAACATTGACTGTATGAAACATGCTGAGAAAGGGGAAGCAATTATGGGTACATTTAAACATAGTTTAACAAAAATAAAAGTAGGCCCACGCATTTCATCAATGAGAATCTTCTTCATATGAGCATTTCAAGTGGAATCCAGCAGACATTGCAGACACACTGAATCAGGTGCTGGAAAAAAAGGGTAAATTTATTAATATCATCTCAATAGCACTGATTTTGTACCTCAGATATCACAATGTTCATTCTTTGCTTTAGACTGTTTTAATGAAAACAGTAAAGAAGCATACTCGCCTTATTGACTTATATTCTTAAATCTTCTCAAAATCTCCCTTGCCTCTGGATTAAATGCCAAACCTTTCCTCACTTGATTTATTTTGCTTTTCTTCAGTTTTCTGTTTGTTGTTGATTTCAGTTTTCTGGCATTTCCTTTTAAATTTGTGGGATTTTATTCAATAAACTTTATCCAGGAAATTGAGTGAAATGCAGCCACTTTAGTGGAATATTTTCCCCCAATCTTCCATAGCAGAAAATAAAAGCAGTGTAAACCTCTGCCATTATCTCATTTAAATCTGTTTCTGCTTTCAGATTATAGCCTCACTAAATTAGCATTAGAGAAACAGACCTTTATGTTAAATTCATTGCAGGGTTGTGCCAGCAGGACTAGTTGCATTTTAGTGGTCCCTCATTGCCTGTTTGCACAAAATTATAGCAAAGCCTTGAATAGTAAATTAAAATGGAACACAACCTTTTTATGTTAAACTTCGAGTAGTTGAAAGCTTAAGCTTCTGTAGAACCCCATTACTATTGCATAAAACATGTTTCCCATATTTAAAATTCTGATTAATTAAGAACACTTGCAATAATTAACATGCATGCTAGAGGAATCCAGAAATTATCTACACAAAATTGCTTGTGGTTTATTTTGGTGTACATACAAGAAAAGTTGATATACAAACTCTTTTCCTGGACTTCTGACTCCATTAAGTAACACTGTCTGGGTGTCTGGTTTTATGTTATTTCTTACAGCAGATTTTTCTCTTACAGGCAGCTCTGTCTCTTCGAGCAGAGTTCTGCCTTTTGTGTATTTAATGTCCCCAGTTTGGGCCCAGCAGTTTGTGAACGGTTCTCCTCTTGCTTACTACTTCTTCCTTTTTTTGGCCCATGAGCCCTTCTTTATCTTCTTCACATGGATTACTGTATTAATACAATATAAGACACTGTAGGAAATGTAGTAATTAATAACTGATAACTATTGCAACCAACTGCAGTGCAACCAGGGCTGCTGAAAGATGTTGCCAAATGAGGTGAACTCAATGGCACCTAACAGTATTTAAGGCAGTATTTTGCCTTACCTCCCTGCCATATATTTCTTTCAAAACAAGGGTTCTCTGGGCCATAATCCTACAAAGATCCATAATAAGATGAAGTATCTATACATAATTTAGGACTAAATATTGCTAAAAGGATATAGTAAACACCCCAGTTTTATAGCACTGCATCTCAGTAAGCTCCTCTTTTATTTTACAGTCTGAGCAAGAACAAGAGTAACCCAAGCCCATCTAAACACTAAAGATATAGTGCTGGTTTTCATGGAGGCTTTTAACAAAACCTACTCTGAAAACAGATTTTACCTGATAGCTAGCCTGCAAATGCATACTGAATGAAATGTGACATTACTGAAATGGCTTTAATTCTTTCATAAATACAAATAAGATCCATATCAGCTTGTACCAGAAGATAGGCAAAATATTTAATCCACAGTTTGTTTTCTTCTTGTTTGTGTCTAGGTTGTTTGGGAACATGTGGCCACTACATGTGGACCAGAGAGACCACTGAACCTGCTTCAGTATCATCACAACATCTTTTTGATTAATCTCCATTTTGAGATTTTGAGTTGATTTTGATAATACTTGTAAAAGATACTGTAGAGTCTGTGGGTGATTTGTTTATTCAGAGCGCATGTGTCCAAGCACACCCACTGAATGGAAATTTTTCATCTCATAAAGCTGGCAGAAGACACATACTGAGTCTGCAGCTCCCCTGAAAACTCTCCCAGAGTTGTAAAGGTGAGTTCACCTACCAAGACTGACTTTGTGTATTTGGTTTTTCTACCTGTTCCTATGGCTGTGAATTCAGTGTGGTGCTGTTGGTAGAAGTTCTTCTTCTCCCCTGGTTTACTAACAAACCACTGTGATTCTTCATGGATATGCACTCGTGTATGAACAGTCTATGGAAAAGACAAGCTCAATGACTTTGAAACACCTGTGCTTTCTTCCAGTCAAACCCAGCACAGCCTCCCCCAAATTTACAATTAATAGCTGCAAGTGTATTTCAAAGAAAAGTGTTTTTCTGTATATGCAAAATTACCTTAATAAAATAACCTCTGTGCGGTGCCTCATATGGGCAACTACAATGTTTTCTGTAGGTGAAGGTGGAAAGACTTCAGGTGACTAAAGATGATTTTTAGACAATAGAGAGAAGGTTTTTAGCAGTTAGAGACCATGATACTTCTCACAGCGTCTGTCACTTATTTATAACTTTGTGTAAGTCTAAGTTGTCAGGTATAAGATACTGTGACATTAATTTTTTCCTGCATGTGGAAATAGACTATGATAGTTATTGCAAGCTGGCTGAGATGCTGTGGATTTATCTCCTGCTTTATTGTGCACTGATTACTTCTTGTGGACAAGCCCATTAGTCTCGGTTGGTGTGTTAATGGTTTCCCCAGACCACTCTGCAGCAGGACTTGTGATGATGGAGTCACCTCACTTTACAAGTAAAGCAATTTGAACAAAAATCAAATTTGAATCAAAGATTTCATAATTGTTTGGGAAGCTGTTTCCTAAATATTTATCCCTCTTTGCTCCTTCTCCTGTTAGTATATGAAGACGATATTATACCACACCACCATGTAAGATTTTTGTCATTGTTTGAGTAATTGCAGGACTCAATCAAGTAAAAACGTAACCAATATAAATTCTAGGTGGTGACACCTTTGAATTCCAACAGTTATGTATTCTGTATATCATATAATATATTATTAACTCTTTGAGGTTACACAGGAATCAATTAGCCAGAGTGTGAGGATGTCAGACTACTAGGCTACATATTTGCTGGTATTTCTAATTTGCATTTGTTGCTAATTTATTTGATTAAAAATTAGCATATCCAGATTTTGCCATGCTGTGATTATGAAGGCTGATTTAGGAGCACATTGTAGAACAGACTTATTTGGTAGTGTGCTGCTCTAGAACAGGAAGAGATTGTTGGGCTTACTATTAGATGAGGTCAAGGAGGTAAGGCTTCATTTACTCTGAAACGCATCACTGATGTTTTCACCCAAGAACCTGACTCATCTAAGAATCTGTACTGAGTGTTCTGGGTCAGATAAGAGGCCCAGCTAGCCCAGTGACCCATGCCCAGCACTGGCCATACAGAGAGGCCCAGGAAAGAAGCACAAGGCAGGCAGGAATGACCTTTCTCCTAACACATTCCTGCACTCCAGCTGTTTCCAGCCATCTTTCCTTGGGCTGAATTTTTGGCAGTCTTAAGTAACCCTTAGAAGGCCTCTCTTTGTACCCCTGTGAGCTTTACTATCTGCAATTGTGACAAGATGTTGCACAGGTCCACCATCTGTCACATGAAAAATTACCTTTCTTTTTTGCTTTGAACCTGGCTGCTTCTAGCCTCTTCTCTAGATGATCAGTAAGGTCCCCTCCAATCCAATCCAATCCAATCCAATCCAATCCAATCCAATCCAATCCAATCCAATCCAATCCAATCCAATCCAATCCAATCCAATCCAATCCATTCTTTTCCAGACCTGGGAGCCCTAACTAATTTAAATCATGCTCTAAATGGAAATATTTCCTTTTGCCTTTCAGCATTACTGCTAGATTAGACCTTTCTGCCCTTTCATAATAGAAATTGTTTGGTAGCTTTTAGAACAGCTGACTCCACAGCTTCTATTGCATGGAAATATATAACTTCTGTATAATTCTGTGTACATGTATGTCTGATCCTGGAATGGTGCAAATCTGTATATTTGCTGTTTTCAAAGCAGCTCTGTTTAGACCAAATGAAGCTGTCACTGGGGATTTGCCTTTCTGTTTATTGATTATGATATAAATTTAGTAAGTGTTTGAGGATTTTTACAACTTTTGTAGCCTACCTTAAAGAAAATCAATAACCTGAATATTCAATATAATCTCTGTACAGAATTAAATGATAAAGACAAGTGTGTAAAACAAAGCAGAGTTGTGTTTTGTCCTTTTTGGACTTGGGCCTACTTGCCAATTTATTTTGGTCTGATATTACTGATCTGGTAGTTCTGGTGAGAATTTGGATTATGGAAACAGGAGTGCCTTATGTAATTTATTCCATGGGTAGTATGAGAACACAGCATATTTCAGTAGTGAATATTTCAGTGCACATCTGATAACAGTGATTGGCATGGACGAGTAGCCTCTGTAAATGAAAGGTCCTTTACATTGTGTATATTTGGAAGAAATATTCAGTAGCATTCAAATTAAATGTGAACTGTAATGAAACAAAGGAAGATCATAAAATAAGCAAAGTGAAGCTGAGTAAATGCTTTATTCAAGGAATCTGTGGAAGAAACAGGAAAGGGTGTAGGCACAGTCTGCCTTTTTAATTACCATGTTAAAAATCAACATGCAAATTGTTTATGCAGAAGTCAAAACCAAACCAAGCAAACTACCTCAGAGCTGGGCAGCATTCCACCTGCAGAAGATTTGTTACATCATGCCTTAACACTGCCAGCAAGAGCTTTGGGGAACATTAGCACTGCAATGTTGCAACAGTCCCAGAACCACCCAAGGAACTGGCACACAGAGTGCACAGCTGGGCTATGCTTTGTAGGTCTGGCCACAGTTCAATTGCAGGAATTCAGTGCATAAATATTAACTTTGAGCCACGCATATGCCCCTTTTCAATAGTTTGAACAGTCATCTGAGACAATAATGCAATAAAGATCTTGTTTGCAATTTCTGAACGAGATAACATTTAACAGGAAGCAAGTCAGATAACTGACTTCTGCATTCAAACTTGTCACGTGACAAGCTGTATTTCACATTTAATATATAAAACAAGTCTGTCATTCCTTGTTGCCTTTTGAGCCAAATTTTGTGCCTTTATGAGAATGGATTTTAGCTTCTTTTTGGCTTAGCAAACTCTGGGTAGAAGGTGACAGCCTGAAGAGTTTACTGTCATATCATAGTTTCCATTCCTTCAGAGATACAGATGTACAGTTTTAACCAGCTGATTTTGCTAAGGCAATGAAACTAAAGGTTGACCAGAGATATAGACTCTCACACTTAACTAATTAAATGCCTTTTATTACTAAACAGATGATAGAGACATATGCTGTAGCAGACAGGTTATTTGGTTATTTGGCTAGCTGCAGATCTTTCTTTGGCACTGCTCTGTTAGTCTCAGCTTACAGGGAACCTTAAGCAGTGTCTTCAGAAGACACAGGGACTGCTGAGAGGCTACAGCAAGTCACAGCAGAGGCAGGGCCCTGAATGCTGAATGACGTTTCAGCAACCAAATCCTCCGAAACTGTCAGGATAAATAAGACTCTAACACTGTTTTTTTAGTGTCAGTGAGTAAGGCATTACTTTATTCCTAGCCTGGAGGCGTGTGTGTGGCCAACAAAATTCATGCCTCTATACAAATGCAGATACAAAACTCATTCACTTATTTATATATTTTTAGCAAACAAAGAAATTAATGTTCATTGGTTCTAAATTACATAATTGTCTTTCATTAATCAGTATCATGTTTCCTATTGGTTATTGTTTTCTCACTTCTCATGCTAATTAGTTTATATTTTTCATCTTTTTAGTATTTTTTTTCCAGGTAGAGACTTTTCAACACACATATATTGAGTCTTTATTAGCTTCTTCTCTATCTTCCGGTTTCTGCAAAAGTCCTTGTAGTCCATAAATTCTGTGCTTCTTGTATCCAATTTCAACAATACATCACTCTCTACCAGGCCTTGTTCATTGAAGCATATCAAGGTCAGCTTAGCAAAACTTAAAGTTTCATTAATATTCCCAAGCTCTATTCCCACACTAGCTGCTTATGACAACTTTGCTAAATGCTGGCTAAGAGTAATTTAAGAATAGTATACTATTTGTAATATATATATATATATAGGTAACAATTAAACAATTATTTTAGAAGTTAATTAAAGCCACTAACTGAAATTATTAAGAGTTTCTATTGTTTCCAACACTTTCAGAATAATTTCACTATTCTTGCTATTTTATAGTGCCAGCTTGGAACACCAGTGCCTATGCTGCTGTCTCAGTTACTTACACAATCAGCTCATTTATCAAACTATAAGAGTTTCTACCAGTTTCCCTAAATTATGCATGGCACAGCATGTAAACCTTTTCCAACCTGTTTGTCACTCACACCCCTCAGTGTGGATTCTGGGCCATATCTTCCTCTTGATGTCAAGGAAAAGGACCAATTCCTTCTGAAATTACTGCCAAAACCATACCATTAGCTGGAATTAAGCTGGTTAGCCTCCTGCAATGAACTGCCTTCTGTGCTACATGATCGTCTAATTTGTGAAGCCTTATTTAAAAATGCACACAGTGTGCCAGGTGGAAAAAGCTGCACGGAGCTTGACACTATTCATACTTACATGAACACAGGAATTATACTTATATTGTTCTGTGTCCACCTTTCTGACATTTTTCTTCAGAGAACTGGTAGCCATGGAGTGTTCCCTAGGTGCGCATGCAGCAGCATTTTGGGAAGTGTGGCCTTGAATTCTCTTTTGGCTTCTAAACTGACTCTGTGGTACCTGAGGTCCATTATGCAAAGGCATCTATGTAACAGGGAGTATTTTCAACTCCTCACCCTGCAGGATCTCCGAGCATTTTCCAAAACAATATACATGTGTCATTTACTGAGCACCGTATGGGGCTTATTACGCCTCAGTAAATATTTCACCCATTCAATAAAACCTACATTCAGAGCCTACATAGGGTGTGTGTCTGTAGGAGTTCAAGAGTTGAAGAGAGGTGGCAATACCAGAGAATATAAAATCTCCTGAAATAAAATTTGAACCAATAGGACTGTTAACAGCCAAAAAATCCCCCAGGAACAAGGTGTGTGATGAAATCTTATGATAAAAAAGCAGCTTGCCTGCATTCACTGAAGGTTTGAACTTTAAAACAAAACACTCCAATGCAATTAACCTCCCCAAGATACCAATAAAAGAACATCTTTGTCATGCCAACAGAGAAATAAAACTTTCC
Source organism: Zonotrichia leucophrys gambelii (assembly GCF_028769735.1). NCBI lineage: Eukaryota > Metazoa > Chordata > Aves > Passeriformes > Passerellidae > Zonotrichia > Zonotrichia leucophrys. The sequence continues at coordinate 34,516,548 of NC_088175.1, forward strand.
AATAAATTCTGATGAAAATCCAGTGTCTAATACTATTTTAAAAGAAACTGTAGCATCGATATTTGATACATCCCATTGCTGTCCTGTGAGAGCCACCTTGTATCTGGTGATATCAGATCTCTTTGGCACATGATGGCTCGCTGCCTTTGAGAGAGTTGTTATCTCACCATTCTTCAGATGAGAGCAGGAAAAAGTAATGAAGAATAGAGCTATAAAGTGATCAAAGTTCACACAAAAAATCAACAGCAGAGCTGATAGGAGAAACATCTTCATTCCAGTTCATCTACTGTAACCACATTTGTCTACATTTGCAAGGTATGTCTAACAGCAGGTTAATCCTGGCAGGTTATTGTGTACAAAATGTGTCAGGTTTTGTGTGGCTGCCCTGCTGGAGGCATGGGTTAACAGTTATGGTGGGTACACGGGTTAGAGGGTTATAGTGTAGCTGTGCTACACAACATGCTACACGCGCTCCAGCGCACCAGTTCCACACCTGTCCATCACAGTGATGGAGCAGAGTTTTACCATTGACTTGGCACAAAATTTCAAAAGTAGCCAAAAACCAAACTTAAAATCTGGGCAGAATTAGTTGGAGATTGGAAAAAAATTGGAAAGTTTGGTTTGGAAAAAATAAGATTTAGACAGGAAATCCAGATCAGTTTTACAGTGCTGATTAAGCTCATAGGTACTTCAGCCCAAGGAAGCAGTTTGTCTTAGTGAAAGGCAGATTGCATGAATTTCATGATTATCAGCAATCTAATAGCAAAAAAAAAAAAAAAAACAAAAACCTAGCAAAAGCCACTTCACATATTTCTCTTTCTTCCGAAAGAGACTACCCACACTGAGAGGAACAGAATAGCATGAACGCTTCTCTTCACTAGGGACCAATAATAATTTCTGGCAATACCAGCTACTTTGTTCATGCCAGTGGATATTTTGAAACATTTCAAACTATTGCAGTAGAGATTTAAAATGTTCTTTTACATGTGCATATTCTGATTCAGAATATTTAGAAACTTGTTAACAAGAACAGCTGTACTATTTTAATATGTGAAATGGTCAAAGGTTTTGTACATATTTTTACAGCTGCATTGATGATGAGAGTGAGGTATGGCTGACTGCCACACAGAACTCAGAGAAGTCATTGGCAGATGAAACATGACCTGCATCATTTGTTTAGGTGGGCACAGAAGCTGCTTTGCTTACCCTGGATATGTAAAATATAATGTCAGTCAGATGGGGACACACATTTCCTTCCATGAGCTGCTGCTGGTCACCCTCTGGGACTCTGCCTTTAGAAAGTACTCCTAAGTTTCTTATGCAACCAAATCCTTTTTGGGTTTTGACTGACTCATATATTTGCAGTGATTGGGAATACATGTACAGGTACTTCACAACAATACAATTTATTATTTAATTCTCTACTTGCATTATTTTAGCTACGTAAAGTTTTATCTTACTCAAGCGTGAAAGAGAAAATAAAAAACAATCTTATAATAATTACTACAGGTTTGAAGGCTTTCTGGATTGTGGCTATCCTTTCTGGCATTGCTGTAGAGGAACCCTGGAATGATTGAACCCTGCTATATAAATCTTTCTGCTCCAAGATCTGTGCTGCCATTGAAGTGTTTTTGACTCCTCAGTGTTTAAGCTGTATTTAGATATATCAGTTTTTACCAGTTCTCTCTCATGGCACTCCTATTTCTCTTATCAAATATGAACTTGGCTATAGGATCAAGAGGAAATAGAAACCTTAAAAGGAAGCAATAATTTGGATTAAAACATGTTTGTAAAAGATTATGTAAACTTTCCACCCTTGATGTCTCCAATGACAGAGGAGCTAAGCTTTCTTCAACTCTTCCCTGGAGGCAACTCTTTGAGTTCAGACGAATAGCAAGCCTTATTTGAACACAATATAAATGTAGACCACGTTGGCTTTGTAAGATTGCATTCCTGCACTACCCATCAAAGAGGGTGGAGTAAAATGCTGCAACTTATCAGTTGTGCTGTGGCCACCCTGCAAAGATACATTCAGTTAGGCAGAATAAGAAAGAATTTTGGTTACCTCTGTTAAGATAAGACTAGATAGATTATATATGTGTTCCTAGCTCAGTCTATCTACCATCTGCAGCATACTGGGAAAGGGAAGAACACAAAAAGAAGCTCACCCATTTTGAGTCCTTATGAGGTAAGAATCTGTACTTATGTACTGCAGACTTTTGAGCATAATTCCCAAATTAGTTGGGACATAATTCCCAAACAACTTCTCTCTAGATTCCCTGCGCAAATTAAAGTTTTATGCTACCAGTTTAAATAAAATACATTTTAATCTCACACATGCACCATATTTGTATCCAAATCTTACCTCAGAATTGGAAAAAGCTTGCAAACAGTAGATTGCTTATGATTAGTGCCAATAAACACTACTACAGTAGCCAAACACATATTTGCTTAGAGAGAAAGAGTGAGTCTTTTAATCCTCCTTCAGCATTGGCCAGATCAGTAACTGCCTTTGGCAGTAACCAGGTCCTAACCTGGGCCTTGCTCTGCTGCTTTCTGTGCTGCTAAAAGGCATTGCAACAGCTCAGCTTAATCTGGCACAACTGAGGAGAGAAGGCTGCCTTAGGCAATGCTTACATACTTAATCTAAGAACTATTAGACTTTACAGGAAGTGTACCTGTATATTACTGGAGTTGAACCCGCCCCAGCTGATTGTTAGAGATGCTCTGAAGTAATCACTTGAATGTTAATTCAAGAAAGGTGAAAGGTTAGCAAGGAAAACAATTTCAATTCTTCATATCATGCAATATAATATTTTTCAAAATTACTAGAGAAGCCTTAATCATTTGGCTTTTCTAACTATATTGAATAATTTTCCTTCTTTAAGGTTAGAAGTAAATGGATTATCAAAAGAATCTGGAGAAAATTACAAAATGAGATAGCCAGTTCTAAAGCCTGGTAACAGTGCAGTGCCTCTGAGCATTACTGACAAAAACTTCCTCTCCAATAGCTGACAGCTTTGTGATTACAGTGGGACACTAAGGGAGCTGCCACCAAGTGGGAATGCTGGATGTTAGAAGCAGAACCTTAAACAACCTTGGCATTTGGTGGAGAAACAACACAGATGGGCATACCAGAGTAGCTTGCTCACAGCAGCCCTTCATTCCCTACAGCCTTTCATTCCCAGCAAAGAGCCTGGTATGTTTTTAACCATCTGGAAGTTGGGGATTTTTTTTTGTTTTGTTTGCTTTTGTGGGTTATTTCCCCCCCCCCCCCCCAGGGTTAATACAGTTTAATAAGTTAGAATTAAAGTCTTGAGTACATCCATCACTGCAGCAAGACCCACTTGCAGAGCTGCAAGTAGATGTTTTGCTTCAACTGTAGAAGAGCTGGTGGAAGTGAAGGCTTTATTTCTTTTCTGGTTTTTGGGTTTGTTTTTTTTTTTTTTTTTTTTTTTTTTTTTTTTTAATGATACACAAAGCCATACTTAATTGTTAGTCACAATCTTTGTGTCAATGCTGCTACAAACAGGAAAGCAACTCTACTGAATGCCCTGCATAGAACTGTTAAATTTCCAGGTGGGGTACAGTACCTGGCTTATCTGGTGCTTGCTAGGAGGTAGATCCTTTTTCTTAATCTACTTGCTAATGAAAGGAAAAACTGGTCGTTCAAGTTACATGTGGGACATGTGACATGAGAATGGGCTGATAAGTAAATTGCACCCAGAAATTGATTTGGTTGCTTATTAGCTGTTTTTCCATTTGCGCCAAATACTGATAGGTGCAATAACAATGAAATGCCCTTGGGAAATTTAAGAACTCTTTCAATTGCAGCTACTGATGTAATAATAAATTCACATATATTAGTCAAAAGGAAAACAAAATAACTGAATCTAATGAAAGCTTAATTGAATAAAATGAGTTGGTCTTGCCTGGTTTTAGTTTACAGAAGTATTTCTGTCCAGAATGCAGCAGCATTCCATGTGACAAGCCAGGCCAGTGCAGCAGACTGTCCTTCTCCAGCAGATCTGATCTTTTATTGGCTGCTCATTCTTTGAAAGTGTGTGCATAAACCTCTTGCAAAGGCCTTGCTGAGAAAGAGGACAGCTGGGGTTATTATTTGAAAAGCCAATAGTACTCTCTTTATAAGCCACAGGTTCACATTTCTATTTCAGGCTGTAAACCAGACCAGGCTGTTCTTGAGTGTAAATTTACCTTCACAGGAAATCCATTGTTTGGAAAGCTAATGGAATCACCACACCCTGAGAGCACACAGATAAGGCTCTCAGATAAGTTCTTGTTCTCCATGAATACCTAGAAATTATTGGATAATGCTATTGTTAAATTGAAAATCTTACAAGAAATGATACATTTATTTACACAAATCTGTTGAGGCTGGGAACTTGATCTGAGAAAGGAAGCAAATTAGCAAGTGGGAATTTCATGTCCAATGCAAAGATAAATCATCAATCTGGAGTAAATCACTAAGTAAGTTAGCAAGAACCTAAATCCAAGGGCTAAGATCTTAAAGCAAGAGAGCTTGACCTGTTGTATAAAAACATTGGCAACCCAGTAGCTTTATTTATTCCCCTCTGGATGTACACAAACAAAAAATTACTCTGAAGAAACATTCTTGCAGAGTCAAGCCTTCAAAAAAAAAAAAATTTAGCACTTTCCCCTTCCCTCTTGTGGCAGAAATAGGAGCTGAGTAAAGATAGGAAATTTTCATGTGAAAATGTGTGGGTGATGAACAAGTGCATTTTCTCCCTAGATGGAAAGAAGTCCAGAAGACAGAATTAATACAGCTGTAAAGTACTATGAAAATAGTGTAGACACCAGCACTCTCTTGAATGTCTTGCATTCAATTCTTATAAAATAAATCTGAGCAAGGAAACCTTGAAATATTGAGGCAATTAGCATCTTAGCAACACCACAATGACATATTTTGAAGTTTTTAATTACTACTCAGCTCTAGAAATGCTGCTTCTTCTAGTATTTTACAGTAGAAAAAGTGATGAGTTTGTCTGTAAGGATACCCTAGCTACTCCAGGCGTAAGAAATGCATGGAGATGATGTGAAACATGAGAGAGAGGACTTCCTTCTTTTTGTCTCCATATACAGTGAGACCAGAAACTCAGTTAAAGATTAGGTCCCACTAAAAGAACATGACATATCCATTAGCATATCTGGAAAATTTGATGAGAAAATCTAGTTGCAAAACTCAGTTTGTTTATATGGCAGTTCTGAGGGTGTGAAACATCTGATTTTTAAAGTCATATCCTCCTCCTTGCTCCTTATAGGAGTAGTCTGGCTAAAAACACATAGATTCTTAAAGGAGAAACTAAAGGCATATTTTTTTACCTGCATAATCCTGACAAATTTGAAACTGTCGCTCTGAAACTTAAGGCACTTGAGAAGAAAGGGACAGAGCTTTAAAAATGCTGGTCCAAGCAGCTGAGAGTTTATGAAAAGTATTTCTGCTGTCAGCAACTGAAATGAGATCTTAAAGTGGGAAGTGCTGGGCCAACTTCAGGTGTTATGTCTACATTGCAGCTCATCCAGCTTGTAAGGCAAGTTACATTGTTGGATTTTAATCCTGAAGTAGCTTTTACTGTGCATAGTTTTGGATAATCCAAATCACAAGTTTTGGATAATCTGTATTTTACTTACTCATCTGCAGGGACAAATGATTGTGTTTACACAGCTGTACTACTTGAGGCTCAGTCTAAAGAAAGAATGTACACATGGAGAAGATCCTTTTGCCTTTGCAATTACATTTCTGTCTTTCCAATAAAACACAAGAATGGTCTCTGTTCTGCTGAGATGTAGAGACTACTGCTGTTAGTGAAGCTGTCCCTGCTTCATGTCCCCAGAAGAGATACCACTGTGCAGCTATATTTTCCACATAATCATAGGCATCTCTGATACTTAATGAACATTCACAATATGATTTTTTGATTACACAACTTACCCAGCACATTTTAATTGTGTTTGCCCTTTGTTCCTTTTGACCTTTAAGCCTTTGCTTGAAATAAAACCAGTAAAGAGACAGAAACAAACTGCTGTGCCACATCAAATCAGCTACAATTCAAGGAGAAGAACTGTAAATGTGGAAGTGTCAAGAAAGAGTAAGTTTGTCCTGATTCATATAAACACTTTATTCAAATGCTTTGGGCACAGATAAACAGTCCTTGTGCAATGTTTGTTATGGTTTCACCTGCTTCAAGCTGGAAACTGAAAGTGTTTTGGTTAATGGGACAGAAAAGTTTCTTGAGTTGCTCTGCAGCTGCAAGTACTTCAGTATGTTATGATGAAGCACTATCTCACATCTTTTAACAGCAAAGCATCTCAACAATTCAGATTTTTTTTCTCGGTTTGTTTGTTTTGTTGGGTTTTTTTTTTCCAAGAGGAGGAACCATTGCTTTGTAGTGCACTTACAGTGACTGGCTGTACCTGCTGGCATTTCCTGGAAAAGCAGAAATAAATTTTCATGATATCCTTTAACAGACACAGATATAAGTCTTAGTAAAAATGTTTTAAAATTTTCTTATGACACTACTAACTTGGGAGGGGTGCTTCAAGTATTTGAAATTCTTTTCTGTGTAAGCTGAGACCTAACAAGTACAAGATCTGATTTCAAGTGAAAAAAACAGGAAAAATTCTGAGGGCTTCAACAGAAACATCTGATGGATCCTTTAAAATGTTCTTTAGAATTTAAGAAATTTGGTTTTATATTAAATGATTGGTAATAGTCTTAGAATTTTTTTTAAGTTTTATGTAATATTGGCAGTTTCTGTAATCTTATTCCTATTGTGTCTTGACCTACCTTTAACCCTTGTGAAATATTTTCTGTAATTCTTATGTTACAGTTTCTTTTCTGCAGTTTCCTGACTGGTGCAGAGTATGGGTACTCATAGCATGTTGACTTCTACATGGAGGAAAAATTAACTGATTTAGACTTTTGGAGTTTTTTTCCCAACTCATCCTCCTCAGTATATAAAATCTTTATTTAAGAGGGACAAAGGCATAACCACCTTCCACTCCAGTTGCATTTTTTTTCAAACATAATTTCTACATTTCTTTCTTGAATATACTGGTTCTTGAGCTGGTTCTACCCATGCCTTCTTCCTACTTCATGTGACAAAACAAAGCTTGGATAAATGATGCTAGAAATTGTATTATTCTTTATAGCAAGCAAAGAGAAAAATATCTGTAACACTCTCCTGTTCTGATCTTAGTTTTAGTGATCCTTCAGTATTACCATTTTACAGTGGTCTGCAACAGGTAATATAGAATAGTTGGTATGAAATAAAGCCAATTTGCAGCACCAAGCTGCATATGGGAGGATTCTGATAAGTGTGTGGTTTAACTCTGGTGTCACCTGAAGAATTGGATGTCTTTATAAGGGAAGTATTTCCAAGGTACAGTTATACTGCAATAAATAAAATGTGTTCAAAAAACCTAAAGCCCCTAACTGATGCTTAATTAAAAAAAAATTAATCTGAGAAGTACTTTTTTTAACATCCCTTCTTGCTCTGGTGATTCTTTCTTTTAAGTTTGCTTTTACTACTGTGATAGCTAAAAACTGAATGTGCTTCTAATAATTTAATATAAAGGGATAAAGATTTAAGGTATTTTTTGGAGGAGTTGTTGTTATCCATTAAGAGTGCTTTATGGCTCTGGGGTTCATAGATAATGAAGAATAAGAGACAACTTGTTAACACTGCACAGAGAAATAGAAAGTTCACAAAAGTAGAATTTTGCTTCTAGAGAGGTTTAAATGTGGACCTTCAGTATGTGCTCATGAGTTTGGGGGAAAAAGCCAAAATACCTTTACATTCCATTTTAACTCACATTGCTAATCAGAGGAACTTCTGAGACAGGTGGCAGGATGTCTCATCAAAGTGAAACTAGAGTCACCCTGCTGAGGTTCCACCTGCTATGTAAAAGTCCTACCACCTTCTTGCCAAGTGGAAAGAATTAGCTGACTCCAGTAGATTTTGGGTCTGTATCAGGTAAAAGTGATTCATTAGGCTGTGAGATTGAGGACTAGAAACTGTACACTCCACAACTAGAACTAGAATCTGCCTTAAAATTGTTTAAGAAAATTAATTTCCTAACCATGGTAGTGAAAAATTGTCCCATATTCTAGTGTAAATTTCCCTTCCCAAGGATTTCAGAGCACTAACAAACTAAGGCTCTGCCCCTTGGTCATGGGATGAAGAAGTTGTTGGAGTCACAAGAGGTATTCTACACCTAAAAATGAGCTTTTTGTGGTGAAAATGAAATTAGCTGCTGGCCTTTCAGTATGATTTGGGAAATGTACTTCAAATTGTGTGTACCTGCTGCATTTAGCATTTGTAAAAAGTTAGCACTCTGTAACAGCACTCCCCTTACTAGCTTTTCATCTCTCTCCCCAGTAATTTAATTTTTTTCTCCCATTATGTCATGGCTTAGCACAGCTCAGGTCACAAATTGCTCAAAATAAAAATGAGGCTGATAGCAGTAGGTGCTATAACATGGTTAGAATTGCAATATAAATAAAAATAACTCCTAACTGTACAAGTTATGTGCAGATTGATCACATTTTACCCACTGGTATCTCCAGTGGATGCTGGGCATGGGACTGTGTAGTTTTCTTCAATTTAAGATCATAAACCTGTAGCACTGAATATCATGGGCTTGAAAGCAAGTAAACCAGCAGTAGTTTCCTCATTGCATTAAACAATTACTTGAAATGAACTTAATTTCACATCACAGTAAGTACAACTGAGATCAGCACGAGTGTATCAATGAAAGAGCCCATTTAATGTGGCCTGATTTTTGTCCAGTTTGCAAACATTGTATCTAAGAACTGTTTGCATTGAAAGTACCCTAATATTTTGTGGGTTAATAATCAGATTTATGTCCATAAAATCACGAGTGTATCAATGAAAGAGCCCATCTGTTTTGGCCTGATTTTTGTCCAGTTTGCAAACATTGTATCTAAGAACTGTTTGCATTGAAAGTACCCTAATATTTTGTGGGTTAAAAAATCAGATTTATGTCCATAAAATAGTATTTTCCTACCAGACAGAAAAGACCCACCACAAGATCTCCACTTTTCAGAAGTCTTCTGAACAATTTTATTGTCTTTTAGAATCCTTCTCTAGGTGACATCCTCCAAGCAAAGGCAACATACAGTTAAATGCATCATTTGGAAAGCCATGCCTTGGTTTCTGGATCATCAGCTTCGAGTCACAGAATGATTTGTGTTGGAAAGGGGCCTTTAAAGGTCATCTAGTCCAAACCCCCTGCAATAAGCAGGGACATCTTCAGCCAGATCAGATTGCTCAAAGACCCGTTCAACCTGACACATTGAATATTTCCAGGCATGGGGGCTTCCTTCCCTTCCCTGCACTGCACACACTTTTGGCCCATTTGCATATACCTAGACTTTTAAAATGTTTTTGATTTATGGAACTGGATTTTGGAATATAAATCCTTGACTAAATTTGTAGGAAATATAATCGTTAGTAGATATAACAACTGTTGCAGTCATGGGAGCTAGCAACTGCACTCAGCGCTTGACAACCATCAGCAATCTGCTTATCGTCTCAATTTCTCAACTAATCTCTATTATTGTCAGTTAGGAATCAAAACCTTAGGGAAAAAAAGATATATTAATTATTTCTGCATTTCCAGATCGCTCTGGAAGGTTGCTATGGGCACAGAATATTGTAACTCTTCTTGGCATCCCCCAGACAATGCTGGCAGTGGCTGTGCCCCAAGCTCCATGTTAGCACGCAGCTGATCCAGAATGTATGAAGTCAAGAAAGAAAAACGCAACAGACACTGGCAGAATGTCTCACACCTTACAAGCTCATTTGTGAATGTTTACTACTTCTGGGGAAAAAAACCAAAAACAACAAAACAAAACCCAACAAAACCAAAACCCAACAAGAGGGCTAGTGAAATAAACCAGGGAAGACAAGCGTGAAGGAATACAGGACAGAGCACCAATATGCAGGACAGCTCGTCTGAGCTCTGGGAGGGGGTGCAAAAAGGATGTGATAGTTACAAAGTATCCATCCTTAACAGCTCTGGCTTTAACCGAAATCACAGTATCGTCGAACATACTCCTACTGCAATTTCTACTCCACACGCTACCTTCCCATCTCTGCCATTCCGTCTCCCAAGCACACTGAAACATTATCGGTGTGCATTGCAAACTTTTAAAATGTACACAGCTTCCCCAGATGAGTCTTTAAGATACTACAGCTACGTCAAATGCCTGAAATTCCGCATCCATCCGAGTTCACCCGTTTACGTGCACTTTTGGGAAGGTTCTGTTAAGCCACAAAGGAGGAAGAGACAAGGATGCTTGGACGAGAGCGGGCCTCTCTCTCTAGTCCTGCTGTCACCCAGCAAATACAGAGCTCTCCTTTTCCCCTCATAATAGAGAATTTCTTGAGATTTCTGTCTTTTCTAGGGATCTTTGCATTAAAACCACTAAGTCTGTTCCCGGGCAGGATGCGCTGGCGCTGCGGGCGGGACCAGCCTGTTGCGGGCAGCAGCGGGGGCTGTGGGCGGCCCTGCCCGCGGCTCGGCATCGCAGCCGGGGACAGAGGGCGAGGGGCAGGGACGCCGTCCCGGAGGGATCAGGCGGCACTTCAGGGGTGCCCTGGAACGCCGCCCCGCGCCCGGTCCCCGCCGCGCTCCCTCGCGGGAGGCAGGAGCGCCGCGGCGGCGCTCAGCGGGCGCTGCTGCTCCGCGCTCACGCCCATCGCCGGGGTAAACGCGGCCGCTCCCGCGCCTGACGCCGCCGCCCCCCGGTTCCCCGCGCGGCGGGGACAGCCCCGCGCAGCGATGCGGGGACGCTGCCGAGCCCGTCCCGGCCGCTCCCGGGGCGGGGGCGCGCGGGAGGAGGCGGCGGGGCGGGGGCAGCGGCGGCGCTGGGAGGTCCGGGGCGCGCATGCGCGCTCCGGCGCTCCGTGACGGGGGCGCTCCCGCGGCACCGGGGCCCGGCTCGCGCTCCCATAGGCTGCTTCCCCCGGCAGGCGCGCGCCCGCGGCGCGGCTCTTCCTACCGCGCTCGCGGGGGCGCGCGCTGCCCGGGCCGTGCGCCGCTGTCACGGCTGCCCGCGCGCCGCTCCCCGCCCTCGGCGCGCGCCCTGCCCGCGCCCCGCGCCCCGTCCCCGCCAGCTCCGCTCCGCCGCCGGCGGGTTCCTGCTTCCGTCTGCTCCCGCCGCTCCCCGCCCGCCAGCCCCGCCGCCCCCCCGCCCGGCACCCGTGGCAGCAGCAGCGCGGGCTCCGCCGGCGGCGCCGGCACTCCGGTAAGGGGATGCGGGGGCAGAGCGGCAGCCGCCGCGGCGGGGAAGCGGGTACCGAGGCGAGACCGGGCGGCTCCGGCGAGCGCTCCCCATCTCTCCCTCGGGCCTGGCGCCGCCGCTTTTGCGACTCGGGCGCTGCTCAGCAACCGCTGCCGCCGCCGCCGGGGTGGTGATGGCGGGGAGGGGGCCGGTCCCTGCCGTGTGCCGGGGTCCCCCTGGGCTCCCGCACCTGAGGGTCGCTGCTGGGGCCTGAGGCCGCCGGAGAGCGCGGCGGAGGAAGGGGAGGCCGGGGCTCGGCGACCGGCCGGGGCATCACCGTGGGCGGCGGGGCCGGGCCGGGCCCGGGAGGGAGATGCGTGCGAGCCCCGGGCGGCGGCGTTGCCCCAGGCGCGGCGCGGACAGCGCGGTTCCCGCAGCGCGGAGCGCGGCTGCCGCCGTCCCGTGCGCCGCGGCCGCAGGGCAGGCGCGGGGGGCGGCCTCCAACTTTCCTTGTCCCGGGAACTGCGGCCGCCCGAGGGGACGCCCGGTTTTGGCAGGGAGGAATACACGGGGAGCGGGGCTGTGAGGACGGACCTCACGCTTTGGGGCCGCCTAGTAGCTCGAGGAAGTGCTTGCCTGACACGGGTACAGAGCCTTCGGTTGTTGCCTGGGGCTTTTCCCACGGCGACCTTTCCTGTTTTTCGGCACAATTGGCTTTGGTCGTGGATCCTGTTACTGGTAAGGCTCTGGCGATTTAGTTAGTGCTTGATGTATGCTCAGGTCTTTCACACGTGTGTGCAAGTAGTGCGCGCAGGGTGTTCTTGGTGCACTGCAAAGACTGACCCTCTTCTTTCAGAAGCTCCTGGTTGAGGGTACAAGAGGCATAAACTATAGTGCTGCGGTGCAGAGTGTACCAAGGAGCCTAAGGGCAAAGGCATGAGCTGTAAAATTGCTTGTTGAAGATTGTAACTTCCTCGGAGCAGTACCTGCTGTCCTTGTGCCCTCAGCGCACACACGGTATGCTGTGATGCACATGCTGTGTGTACATGGATGTGGCAAACAACCCTGTGCTCACAACATTCGTGTGCTTTATCTGTGATCTTCTGTTAGCACTTGGCACCTCTTGTTCTGTGTGTGTTTGTATACTGAAACATACACATCAGCTGAAAATTGTATGTTTCAGTATACATGTGTACGTATATATATATATATATATGTACACATACTCTTTCTGTCCCCAAGTAGAGGATCTTAATGTCTAGGCCTGAAAGTTACTGGTGTAAATACTTCAGAAGGAGTGAACATGAAAAGGTTTTTGATTTTTTAGTATTAATCTTTTTTATTTTTCCAAGTAATTTTCCACTGCAAGTCATCAAAAACTTCAGAGAAGTCTGAACTGCAAAAGCAAATAAGTGGCCAACTTGCCTGTGCTGCTGGTGCTTGGGGTGCTTTTACAGATGACTGTTACAATTCCTTTCATTATTAAAGAAAACTAGTTATGGGGAGTTGGTGACTCTGCTTTGATGTATTTCCAGTAGCGTCTGTTTCTCCGGTTATTGCAGGTATGCTTACTGCCAGATTTTTAGTGATGCTTGTTGGGGTTTTATATGAATATTTACCTTAAGCAGGCACACTAGCATATTGCAAAGTTTGCATATTTTCCCAACTACATGTAATAAGACAGCCTTTTTCGAGTTTGGAAGTACAATTAATTACTCATATTTTCTGAGCAAAAATTCAACAATGAGAGAAGGGCAAGAATCAACTTGGAGTGTTGAATCAGGTAAATTCACTCTTTCAGTGATGTAGTTGCCAGGACATTTGACAGCTGGGAAATACAGAAGGTCAGTTGGGAGTTGTAGCTTTCTTTTCCTTTTAGCCCATTGTCTTCATTTGTTTAAAATTTTGGTGGTTTAATTAGCTGAACAACTGAAAGTACAGTAATTCTAGGAAATACAAGAAAAAAATATGTTAGCTATACATGCTGGAGTAGAAATAGAGCTACTTCACCTTAAGTGAATTGGTAAAGGTGGTACTAAACCACATAGGGGCTTCCCTTTGGTTTGGCATCTCTGGTTTATGATCGCTTTATTGCAACTTCAAATAGAGACTTGATTGTATAATTGAATGCTTATATATTACAAATATTGCACACCATTCATATTGTGGAAATTTTTTTTGGATCCATTTCTGTCTTTGTGTGGCTGTATGGAATAGGTGCTTTATCTGTCAGATCTTTTCTAAACCAAATCATTTTCCCAGGCTTGGAATGTATGCAGTTAAAAGTAATAAATGTTAATTTTATTTATAGTTTATCAAATCAGTCTGTTCATTGACATTTCAATGGATAAAGAAGAAGAAGGTTTGGATTTGAGTATTTATATCTTGTTGCAGTCAGAATTTAAGTAAAAAGTAATGACTATAATCTTAAACTGGTCTGGAGGGGGAGCTAGTGTCAAAGCAAAACTGACTTAATTAAATCTTGTTGTCTGGTCATGGAATATGCTTCTAATACAATAAGCAAAGCAAATATAGATGAGGCATGCTATGTATGATTGCATTAATATGCATCTCTTGTATGATGAAAATAATCTGAAAGTGAAGTGATGTGTGATTTTTTTTTGGGAAATAGAGTATGTGTTTTGCTGTTGTGCAACAAAAACTGTATCCGAAGAACTTTGAAGTAGCAAGATCAAGCTCTTACACATAATGAAACGGCACAATCAGAGATTCTTGTAGTCATGTAATGTGGCCTATAAATGTAGGGTTAAATTTTACATTTTTCCCTACAATGTTGCTTTCAGTTTATAGCATAGAATGGCATAGATGATGTTCATTGTGCCACACTGAATCCTTTTTCTTAGTATCAAATAGTGTGTGGCCTCAATATTTGTTTATGTGCTGTTCATACTGTACTTTCTTAATTTCCTCTTTTGCTGTTTCATTACCTTCAGTCTCTAGTGCCTGCATGTTTCACTAGTAATATTTTCACATAAGTCTCCTGAGATATATTATGTATTCCTTTGTGTTGAATATCCAATTTAGGAGCTTTATGATATGATTTTTCAAAATAATCTATCAGTGTTTTAATGATTTATGTATTCCAAGATGTTTTCCCATAAAGGTCTAATTTACTAACAATAATCTGGCTTTTTTTTTTAGTTGTTTTTAATAAACCCCTCAACAGGGATCCATGAATGCCTATCTAGGAAAGACCTCATTGCTTGATTTGTAGTATGGTGTGTGTTGATTTAGACTGCAGGGATAAATACTTAGATCTGTTGCAGTGTTAACCGCAAGGTACTAAGTCCATAATTTTGATGAAGAGTGGATTCCCCATTAAAAGTTTGTAGGGGGTTTTTGATATATTTTTTTCCTTTAAAGATGATTTGTGTGCAAGAAAGAAGGAAAAAAAAAAATCCAGGACAGTATTAATTCCCTCACTTTTTCTACAATACCTGTCTTATTAACAACACACTTGCCAACATTTGCAGTGCATATGGCAAGGTCCTTATATAATTTAATGTTGTTATTTATTGTTTTTCTAACACATTGTTCAGTAACACAGCAAGAGTACCTTAAGCACAAGGGCACAGAGAACAAGATCAAATAACCTTTAATTTTTGTGATGTGACTATATATATTTTTTTAACAAATGGGTAGGTTTTTGATAGTCAACTGCTTAAAACTCCCTGAAATTCTTTGCACATAACCAAAATATTCAACATTCTAGATTAAAAAAAAAGTCAGCAAACCTGATGGACAGGAGGAAACCCTCTGTCCTGTGGGATTGCACATATGACTAATACGCCTATAGCATGAAAGTCTCTAAAAATGCTGAAATTTGTCAATTTTGCCATGCAACTTGTGCCACTTGAGCTAGCTGGGAATGTGATACCAGTAATTTGTTATTCAGCTGTACTCCAAATGATGTTGTCTGTGTATGGTTTTCTGAGATTTTGAAGTGTTTGAAAGTAGAGGTGAAACTCTGCAATCTTGGGCTCTATTCCAGGCTCTGGGAGTGAATACATTCTGTTGGATGCTGATTTTTCTGCTTATTCCTTGTGTGATATCCCTGTCCCAATCTTCTTTGCCCTATCCTGAAATTTTTATCACAATTTTTATCTATTTTCCCCATGTAAACAGTTTGTTTCTTGCTAAAGGGCTTCTTATCTGGCATCCAGTACTATCCAGTGTGCATAGAGGTTCTAACTAATAAGTTGTTTATCTGAGCTTTTTCCATTGTTTGAATCCTTTCACAGTCCTGTCTGCTGGTTTCAGGTTTCTGTCCACTATCCTCAGTTTCACATCCAGTTCTCTGTCATAAAAAGGATCTCTCTGTGTTGTACATTTCCACTGGCTCCTGTAGTTCTGTATTCTGTAGTTTCCCCCCTTCAATATTGTGCTTCATTCTTCCCGACTTCCCTCATCCGAATTTGTTTTTTCCTTTCATGCCATCTCAGACTTGGTCTGTATCCCAAACTCAAGATTGTGTTCAGTGTGTCAACTGTATCAGCTTTTTCCCATGTTGCAGTTCTTTCTTTAGTCAAATTGTATTGGTTCCTCTCTTTTCCATCCTTTTGCTCCATGGATAGCTTATGTTTTCATACTTGTTGGATCCAGCAGAGGTATCACTGAGAATAAATTTAGATGCCAGAGATCCATCCTGATAATCAGGAAAGCAAGCTGGCCTATCCAGAGATGACTTTGTGGGGAACTCATGTCTGAGCTGCAGTGCAAAAACGGGATATACAAACAGGGGCAGCTGGGACAGGCTACAAAGGAAAAATTTAGAAAAATTGTCCTGGTATGTAGGGATGACATCAAGAGAGCCAGTGCTCACCTAGAGATGATGCTTAGGAAGGAGATCAAGGGCAGCAAGAAGAGTTTCTTCTAGTACTTGAGTAGTGAAAAGCAGGACAGTAAAATAAGAGCTTCTTTTGGAATGTGATGTGTCATAGTGACAGTGGATAGAGATAAAGCTGGGGTACCCTGATCCTTCTGTTCTTTAGTGAGGCATCACCAGCAAGGTCTCCCAGGCCTCTGTGCTTAGTAACAAGGGTTTGGGGAGAGCAGCTGCCAGCAGTGGCTGAGGATTCAGCTGGGGATTGTTGAGATGACTCAAATCCTACCCGTGCATGAGGCCAAAAGGAGGCCTGTGAACGTTGATAGAGCTGGCCAGTGACACAGCGAGGTCCTTCCCTAGCGTCTTTGAAACCCTCTCAATGGCTGAACAAATGCATATGTTGCACCCTCCAGAAAAGGCCGAAATACAGCCCAAAGAGCTACAAACTGGGTAGCTTCCTTTTAGTCCCTGGGAAAATAGGGGCATGGGTTTTCCTGGAACACATTTCTGGTCATGACAAGTAAGTGAATGGGAGCAATCAGCATGGATTTGTCAAAGGTAAATCATGCATGACAAGGCAGATTGCCTTCTATGGTAAGATGACTGATTATTTGGAAGAGGTAAGAACAGTGGATTTAATTTTCCTGGACTTTAGCAAGATTCTCAACTCAATCTCCAATGATATTCTTGTATCCAGATTTGGACATAACAGATTACTGGAGAACTAGAAGATATAAAAAAGACTGGATGGATGGATGGATGGATGGAAGGATGGATAGATGGATTCAGAAAGGAGTGCTTAGTGTGTCATATAGGGAGGTCGGTAACAAGAGGGGTGCTGCAGGAATTTGTGCCAAATAGTGACCAAGTGTGCTCTTGTGCTTGCAGATGACACCAAACTGGGGGGAGATAGTTGTGCTTGATGAAGGGGCTGCCGTGCAGGGGGACTGTTGCTGTGAACACAAGGCCCATCTGGAGCTTTATTCAAGAACAGAGTCCTACACTGGTGAAACAGGAGCATCTTGCAGTGTTACAGGCTGGGGACTGACAGGCTGGAAAGCAGCTCTGCTGGAGAAACCTGGGGTCTTAGCAGACAGCACTCTGCCTGTGGATCAGCATCGGCATGCCCCTGCAGAATCATGGAATGGTTCCCAGCTACCAGTGTAAAGCACAGCACAGAGGGCTGTTGTGGAAAAGGAAAAAAAAAGAACTCTATCTCAGTCACACCCTATACAAAGGGACGTAAAAGATCATCCAGTTCCAGCCCCCTGCCATGGGCAGGGACACCTTCCACTAGACCAGGTTGCTCAGAGCCCCATCCAGCCTGGCCTTGTACACTTCCAGGGATGGGGTATCCACAACCTCACTGGGCAACCTGGTCCAGAGTTCCACCATTTTCACAGTAAAAGATTTCTTCCTAGTGTCTTATCGAAACTTTCCCTCTTTCAGCTGACGGCCATTCCGCCTTGCCCTATTACTTCATGCCCTTGTCAGAAGTCCCTCTCCAGCTGTTATGTAGACCTCCTTTAGGTCTGCAAAATGCTCTAAGGTTTCAGAGGAGCCTTCTCTCCTTTTCCTCTTTGTTTCCCTCTTGTTCTCCACAACTCTGACTCTCAGTCTAAAAAAAATGAAGGGCAGCAACATCCTATGAGATGAAACTCTATGAGAAGGAACATAGCCAGCAGATGGAGGGAAGTGATTGTTGCTCTCTGCTTGGTGCTCATGAGACTGCATCTAGGTGCTGTGCCCAATTTTGGGACTCTGAATACAGGAAAGATATTGATAAGTAGAAGTAAAGTTGATGGAGGACTACCAAGATGATTAGGGAACTGGAACACTCATCCTGTGAGGAGAGGCTGAGATGGTTTTTTTCAGCTGGAGAAAGAGATGATCTCAGTGGGATCAAACAACAACATACTGTTTTTTTTGAGGACATCACTGAGAAGATGGAGTCAGGCTCTTTTTCTCAGATGTGTGGGGAGAGGACATGAGGCAGTGTTCATCAGTTGAAACACAGAAGGTTCAGGCTTGATGTAAAGAAAGCCTCTTTCCATGGGGAGTATTGAAGCTGTGTAGGAGGTTGCCCTGAGAAGCTGTGCAGCTTCTGTGTTAGAGGTTTTCAGGACCCAAATGGGAAAGCTGAGCAACCCATTCTTATATCTGACTTTGAGCAGGAGATGGGACTGAGGGACATGTGAAGGTCCCTTCTAAGCTACGTTATCCTGTGGATCTTTAGTTCCCAGAAGCCTTACAGGAATGGAATAAGTACAGACAGAATATGTAGGTGGCTCAGCTGCAACATATCAAAACAAAATCAGTAACAGTTACATTACAGTGAGCTTGACAAAAGCATCACTTGTATGTCAGGGTGCTGTCTCTTAGAAAGATGCATGTAGAGCTTAAAGCATATGAGTGATTAAACTTTTTGAAGAAAACCTTTTGTAATGAGGCAAAAGTGTATTTTTATGTAGCTTTCCTTGGAAGGAGGAAAAATATGTTTTGCATACCGTGTAAACTTTGAAGCAGCTTTGACATGGACACCTGGCACAGAATGGGTCGTCTTGAAAAGCCTTTGGCAACTTAAACTAAAAAATTATTCTTTTACAATGAAGTATCTGTCAGCCTTAAAAATTGGTGATCTCTCTTGGTCGTTTGTCATGATATGTATGTATATTCATATTATGTAGCTCATAATGCATCATTTCAAGGTGATGATTTTCTGACAACCTGTTAAATCAGTTGCAATCAATTCTGATTTCCACCCCCCCTCCCCCTACCCCCCCAAATATTGTATACTAGATCCCTCAGATGATATTTTTTCTTCCTACTCTTTTCTCCCTCCCCTGCCACATTTTCAGGGTAGGGAAAAAATAAAGGAAGAGATGTAGTCCTAAGATGCAAGGAGCCCAGTAACTGTTTTGGAAGACTTTTGACTAAAAGTCTTCAAATCAGAAGACTTGCCTGTTGCAGAGAGCTACTATGAAATAACAGGCTGGATGTACATGTATAGTTAAAATTTATTTTTCTTTTTTGTTATCTAAGTGTGAGATGTTATATGAGGAATGATCTTTTTCTGATGTTTTTGTCTCTTCATTTGTACTTGCTAACCTGTCCTCTGTAGATATCCTCCCTAAAACAAATGGTGATTTCTGTAGCAAAGCGTAGTTTCCATGAATCAATGATTGTATTTAGTTCCTTCAAAAATTGGATATTTATAAGCATAATATGCATAATTTATTTTCAAATTATATCACATGGTAAAAATAAATACTTCATCTGTTGGTCATTCTAGAGCTTGATGAAGTTTGTGCTACTACAATTGCTTTGTGGTAGCAATACTCTGGATGTAAATGCTTTTTAGGAGAGTGCTTTCATTATATGTTTGCTTCATAATCTTATAGTATGATGAATAATTTTCTGTAATATTAGAGAATTTCTTTTGTGAGGCAGTTAATAGCAATAAATATCACCATGACATTATTAATTCTGCATGCTACAGACTCTTTAGGAACTTGTGGAACATTGCTGTGAATATCTTATGGACATCAATTTTGACTTGCTGTGAATTAAACTCTTTCTTCAAAGCATTGCTCTTACAAAAGGTTTTGTAAAAGAGCAGTAGGAATTCTCTTCCAATAACCTCCCAATGTTCATCTTTAGTTTGTTATATTACTTTTGTTGTACTTCACCATAGTTTGTTTGCACAGTGACACAGTAACTTTTCAAAGTAAATCTGGTTTATATGGGTACTGATATATTTGTTAAGCTTTTTGGAATTTATTTTTTTTTTAATTTATGTAAAAGTATTAAAGTAAGTATTTATCCAATATGCTGTTTATTGAAGAGTTTCTAAAACATATAATAAAAATATTTGTTTAAATTATTAATGCTTTCAATTACAAAATTTCTTCTTAAAACCCTTTGCCTCTAAGGAAAAATCCTGTTGACCAAGTTCAGAATGTGAGCTTTCAGATTGTCTGGAACCTTTAGCTCTGTGTCTCTATTTGTGATGATAAAATGTGTAGTATACATGATATGCTATACTTAACTGATATTTTTTTCTCCTTTTGGGTGCTTGCTAAACAACTTCGTTTGTTTGACAATCAGTGCTCACACAGCAATAGCAAAAACTGTTCCCTCTCAAGGATACAGTCATCTAACGTGGCTGTAATGTGTTGATGAATACTCTCTCCCTCCACCCCCTTTTTGATTTTCTCCCACCCCTAGTTGTATTAAACCATTCATGACAGGGCAACGTCTTTGCTTTCTCTCAGCTGCCTAGGTAAGCATTTGTTTCTTATTTAGGGCAAGATTTGAATATACAGGAGAAAAAATTAAACAGAAATGTTGTCCTTACTTTTGAGGGTTTCACTGGGACACCTTTATGGTATTGTGCCATGGATGGTTAGATAGTCTCTTCCCTTCCCTTTTCTGTAGTCTGGAGTTTAGAATTACTTGTTCACAATTTACAGTCTTCTTGATGCATGTCTTCACATTTCTGTTCAATAACTAAATCTGTTTCACAGTTATCTTGGGATTTGTTTTTTAACAGTACAGCATCTGACTTTTTGATCTGTCTGTTGCTTGGGGTGTTTTTAAGTTATAGCAGCTAGGACAGCGTGACTTACACCTTTTTCCTCACGTGGCCCACTGGAGGCATTCAGTGGCATTGAAAGATGTTCTCCTTGAGTTATTCTTCATTGCAGATGCCTACTCAGCAGTTTGGATTTTGGATTGAACTGCTAGACATTCTCTTTGCAATAGTTTTTACCTTTTAACATCAATGAGGTGGTGCTGGACTAGGTATCCATATTCTGAAGTTTGCTCTGCCAGGCTGTAAAGATGGATGGCAATTTTGGTAATATGGCAGCTTACATTACACCCTATGACAATATTTTCAGATTCTGCAGATATATGCTTTGTCTACTTCCTAGGGAGCAGGGGATGTCCCCTAGCAGATTGTTGATGTTTTTTTTCTGATGTAACTTTTTTTCAGTGGCAGCAATATCCTTGTAATGCATGTGAGAAAGCCCTTTTATCCTTCTTCACTTAATTACAACAGATAGTGCTCTTACAGATGAGGAATTCAGTATAAGTAGAGCACAGAAATGTTTGTCCCTCAAGGAGCCAGGCATACATATGAGATAGAGAGAGATCAGCATAATTTAAAATGCTTGTTTGATTTTCCGGTACAACATACTGCAGCATCATGCATAGGTAATGTTAATAATTCTGCAGATTCTGTGTCTATAGAAGAGCCGAGAGAACATGGTCTGTACTCAGTTGCTTGCTCTTAAGAGCCTTCTGTGTGTGTGCACAAAATCACTCACAGTTTATCCTTAGGCACACTGAACACGTCTAGATGCTTCAAGCTGTTGGAACAAGAATAGGAAATATCCCAAGGACTGAAATCTGACACAGGGTCATAAAACCATGTGTTGAGATGTAACAGGGTGTGCTGGCATCTCTTCACCAGAGAGGTTTTGATCTAGACTTTCCGAAGAATGAGTTTGAAATACTGTTATACAAAGCATTGATTTTTGCTTACTTCCAAATCCACTGTGTCCTCAAGTCCTTCAGCAGATAAGATCCTGCTGTCCTGGCTTTGAAGAGACAGTCACAGATTTGTGACCAACTGTATTTTCAGTTAAGACTTTGAAGACTGTGCCTTTTGTGGCACATGTTCATATGTAGATTGTGAGTACATTTACTATTCCAACTGTGCTGGTCTCAGGTTTGCTGTTTGGGTGTTGCGGTTATTTGGGTGGGCTTGCTCATTCTTCACAAGAATGCAAGGGGAATTGACACATTTGTATGCCTGCTGAATGGATTGGTTAACTGCATGCATGTCTCCAGTGTTGGTTTCTTCACAGTTACAGGTTTCACCTGTGGTTAAAATCCCCTTTTATCCAACTTTTTATGTCAAGTGGACATCAGTTGTCATTAGAAAAAGATAAAATCTAAGTCCTTTTTAGCTGCAGTTTTTGTTGATGTGACATGTATTTCCCCCCCACCCCGTCTGATCTTGGATCGATCCTTTTATATTTGTTAACTTTGGGGATGCCTTTTGTTGTACCTTGGCCTGTCTGATTCCAGGTTTTCTCTTGCTTACCTAACATCCTGCTTTCTCCAGTGGAGAGCCCTTTTCTTAGAGATTTGGAAGAGGAGCATAAAATTAACTGTGGCACAATATAGTACAGATTTTCAGGTGTTTTCAAGTCATGCCATGCTGATTAAGGCATTGGTATGATATCCTGAGGGTCATGGAATCATAGAATGGTTTGTGTAGGAACAGACCTTAAAGATCATTCAGCTCCAACCCTCCTGCCATGGGCAGGGATACCTTTCACTAGACTCCCTTCAGGTACTGGAAGGCAGCATTTAGGTTACCCTGAAGCCTTCTCTTTTTCAGGCTGAACAATCCCAATTCTGTCAGTCTTTCCTCATAGGAGAGGTGTTTTGCTATAGTTTGTTTAGAAAATTAAATGATTAATCTTGGGCTTTAGATTTTATAGACTTATATTACTAAATTTTTATGCTTTCAAAAATCTGAGCTAGTAAATGGAGGTAATAGTTTAGTGTCCCACCAGAAATGTTAACCACGGTATCAATCGCATGGTTATATTTAGAAATAAGTGGAAAAAATTCTAAGCAGAATTGTATCTTATTTATTTCACAGTGCTATTTTGAAGGTGCATGAAGATTCTGAACAGCTTTCATGCTGAGTCAGGCCTTTTGACTTTCTTCATGTTCATATAGCTAGTATAAATACAGAAACACTTTTTCACAGTTCTTAAATTTTCATTTAAATATACTTCCTTGTGACGCTGATGTGAAATGCTACAATATGGTCATACTGTGTTAGACAGCAAAGGTGCAACCTCGATGTTTCTGAAAATTGTTTGTTGCAGAGATGTTTGTAAATAGTGGGTAACACTCACTGGCAACTGTAAGTCAAATATATTTAGCAAGTTTTTTGTTTCTTAAAGGGATTTACTGTGACCTGACTTCTAGGACGGTAAAAACCTGCTTGTGTATCTAATGTTCTCTGTGCCATTCTGTTATGCAAGACCTTGAAGTCATAAGCAAATAGGAAATCTTTAGATTGCTAACCTTTTGTTAGTGGCTTTTCTCTTGAAGTCTTCTACAGTAGTATTTAACTTCTTACTGTCCCTGGCAGAAGCAACCACAATGAAATTGATTATTTATCTGGTTTAAGTGTACCTTATCAAAAAAGATTATAGTTTTAACTGTTCTTTTTGAAATCATTAATACTGTGAAATGGAAGCATTTGGAGCGCTCCTTTGACAGTTATTTTCTTGATGTTTGCTTGAAAATATTTTATTAATATGCTGTTTACTAACTGCCATCACCTGGTGTTGAATTGTATCTAGAGCTCAGGGCTCTACTGTGGCTTTTTAAAAATTCTTATGTTAGGTCAAATGTGATTGTAGGTAAAAAAATGCTGTGAACTGTGGATTCCCATCTGAGAATTCTTCAGCTGTGTTTGGATATGCTGTGTGAAGACTTACTGTTATTTTGAAGGTAGATAGTCCCAGATGTGCAGTTGGGATATACTAACATAAAAAAATAGAGTGACAGTATATAAGAATAAACAATGGTAAACCAAAATGGAATATTGTCATTTGAACTGATTTCTAATGACACTTGTACTATTACAGGTGTCTGTCTCCTTTTAATTGCACTAATTACATGTGTGTAATTGGTGACAGCACATATAGTAGGTAGAGAAAAGTTATTTAGAAGGCAGACTCAGTACTTGAGGGTACATTTTGAGCTTCAACAATTTTGTCTCTCATCTGTCTTTTATCTTGTACTTTCTCAGTTTTAGACTATTTCCTGATGGAAATGTATGAAATGTTGTGACAAGTTTGTCCTTCTTTATCCAGTAGGCTCTCTAATGAGTTCACTGATGGAGAGCACTGATGTCAAACTGTGTCTCTGTAAAACTAAATGTACAGTGAAAGCTGCTACAAATTTTGCTTGTGTATCAGGCTTAAGATTACATGTGGGTTTTTTTTAATGTTGTCTCAATGTCTTTTCTTTCATGTTTCCCAGAGTTCATCCATGTACTTCCTTTTCTTTTCCTAGTGTCCTGTTACTGTGATCAGGACTTAGCAGAAACCCCATTTTCATAATTCTGTGTCTCTTGGTGTTTGAGTACTGCCTTGTTTTCTTGGCTTGGTGTCTGCCAGCATCTCTTGACTGATGGGAAAGGGTGATCAATGGTCAAATGAAGCAGCTGTTACAAAGGGAAACAGAAATGAAGCTCGGTGCAATTTATATAAAGGTCTTTGCTGTTTGAAAACTGGGTTATATGTATAGTGTAGATTAAACTTATCCACATTATACGCATATAGACTGAGGTATATACAAAAATATGTAATTATACCAGATTATACTGATCACATTGGGTGGCTTGTACCACAGTCATTGGGTATTGTAGGGAAACCCAATTTACTACCAATGTATTCTTGCTTTGGGTATGAATGAAGCACTTTTTGTGGAGCCTTTAACCCACAGTAAATTCGTTGCAGTGTCTGTCTGCTCTCCTTCATACATTATAAACTGAAAGAGAAAAAAAGATTAAATTCAACTTGATTAAAAATCAACATGTAACTTTTTTACTTTTTATCTCTAAGTAGGAAGGACATGTCTAATTTGCTAAATATTTTCTTTATAAATTAAGATGAGAGGAGTAAGAAAGTTATACCAGATTGGCTAATGGATAGTAAAAGTGGGAGATAGGAAAATAACAACCACTTCAGGAGGAACATTGAAGTGTACTTTTGAAGGAATAGGCTCTTAATATCACACTGCTTTAGTCTGTTTGTGGTGAAGCCTGCTCAAGGAAAAGATGTCAAAAAATTTTCAAATACCAGCAACTTAAAAGACCTGAAATCTCTCTGAAATGAAATGTACTCTAGTATTAGTACATGTTTTTTTCCCTAACATTTAGGTTCTGTAAAACTGGGTGTGTAGTATCAAGGAATATATTCTAAGGGCATTTTCTGTTGCACTGAATGATATAAATTATATAGGTTTTCTGTATAATATTAATACTGATGGAATTATATTTAATACAGATTTTCATCTTCCTTCATTATCAGGCGCCTAACAGATATTGCAGAAAGGTCTTTCAGATTATTTTTATTGAAAATCCCTGACCACTTCTTTGATCTTAATTCCAAGGATCTTTAAATTTGATAGTCTTCTTACTTTGTTTGAAGATTGGTTTGAAGATCTACCTTTGATTAACCCATCTGATAAACATGAACATTTTCCATGTCTGATAAACATGAAGCTGCCCTGCTCTCAAGGGAAGCAGTGTTGTGTGTTCCTTTTTTTCTCAGCTTCCTGGTTGCTGAATGCTGCTTGCATCTGTTCTTAGCCTTCCCACGGAGGAGCAGTGGCAGCAGTACAGAATTGATGCTATCTTTGAAATCTGCACAGCTGCTGGTGTGGCTCTGAGTCACAGCAGTGAGGTTGACCACAATCTTGTTAATGCTCTGCTACTTGACCAGTCAGTTAATAAAACCAGAATCACTCAAGCTGATCGATGACAGACTTTGAAATAAAGTGCTATGATTTTTATTTGGTTCTTGTTTGAAAAGCTTTAAAGGAAAAATGAAATTACGTATGAATTCCTAGTACAATTTCCATAGCAAAATCAAACCATGTGCTCACTGTGGGTAGGTTTGAAGAACTTACCCTTTTCTTTCTTCATTTTTTTCTACCTTCTGAAAAGGGTGAGGCATCTAAGGCACAATAGAAAATGTGGTTTCTTTCTTTTAATTTGTTAGTGAATTGTTTCAATTCATACGTAGAGGATTTTTAATAATTCTGTTGGTATTTCTCTTGTGTGTTCACATCTCTTTCAATATAAATTTTCTCTGACTGTAAAAGACTTGGGTAATGGTAATTGTAGTGGTAGCTGGTATTTGCAGTGTAAGGTGTGTACTTTTTTAATTTTTAAAAAACTTCACCTGTTTTATGTCTGAACTTTGATAGTGTGAATTAAATTCCACAATTTAAAATTATTCTGCCAAATTAATAGCAAGATTCTCTAGCTTTTTTATATAAATATGAACTAGAAACAAATAAGACCTTTTTTTTTAGTGGCTTACAGCCGTGTTCCTTTGTGTTGTATTTTCAAAATCACAGTTGTTTTTCAGTGAAATATATGGTACTGTCTTCTGTTAAACTTGCTGCTTTTTTTTTTCCTGTGACTGTCAAACATTGTCTTTTAGTAGGATGGACTTTCTCTTTTGAACTAATTACTGCAACTGGTAACAAATAAACATGAGGCTGTACTGAATGAACAATTTCATCCCTCAAATTCAAAGACTTTTTTTAAAAAAAAAAGTTGTTTCTTGACCTGATTTTAAATGAATGGGTTTTGCCAGCATTTCAGCTTGTCGACTGTTATTTCTTCTATATGTTGACTGTATTCTCACTTGACAACATTCTTAATTGGGTTTTCCTGATAGCTTTTTTTCCAGTATTTTCATTCATTAGTCACTGTCTACAGAGTGTTCTTTCTGTGTGATTTCCTTTCCTTTAAATTTTCTCATTCTTTTGGTTGAATTTCTAAAGATAGTTACTACTTTCTCCTCTTTTTTTAAATGTACTTTTCCAGACTTTATCTGCACTTAATTTTAGTTTCCTTAAGCTGGTTTGATTTCAAATCCCTTTTGACTGCATCATCACTAATAAAGTGGACCATTGTCTGTTAGTGAGGACAGCTGGCACAGATTGAGATTTGTCCTTTCTGTTAATCTTTCGGCCTTAAAACAGGTAGCTGTGTGCGCAGTGCTGTTGGAAGTTTTCCCAGCCATGTGATAACCCTCAGATTGCTCCCAGAGGTTGGGAGAGTGCAGTTGGCCTTCATCAAAAGTATTTCAGGACTTGTTCTGACATGATGATTTGCATTTCAGTGTCTGGGAAAGTTTTGGTCATTAATATATTGATGCAACCTTTCAGGTTAACTTTTGTAAATGCAATAGTTAAGCCAGTTACTAACTAGAGATTAACTCAGTTTTATCTGTGATCTGCTTCCTAAAAGGCCTACTCTGTGAATCATTAATATTAAATCTGATGCTTTGAATGATTCTGCTAGCTGTCTAGAAAAAAAAGCCAAACTATACCCAACAACCAAAAAAAAAAAAAAAGAAATAAACAATCTCAACAGTCCATCCAACTCCCTCATCCACTTAAATTTTCTGGTTTTGTCATTTATAGGAGGCCTACATTTTCCTGTTCATTGTAATTTCCCCATTCTGATGTTATGCAGAATGTTTGGCTTCTTTTGCATTCTGTATTTCAGAGCAGACTAATCTGAAGATATTCAAGAGAAGACTTCCTGCCCCACCCTATATATCTGTCCTCCCTGAGCCAAGTGTGCCTTCTAAAAGGGTGGAGTATCTCACGAGATGTCTTGCGTCACTTGAGTTATATTTTTGTTTATTTTCCGAGATTTTCAGCTACCCTTTTTTTATTCCCATAGTTCTTGTGTTAGCTTGCTAGAGGCAGAAGTTTACAAAGAAGCTCTGGAGATATTCTACTGTTTGCCACCTTCTCCTCCTTGTGACCCTTTAGCTACCCACGCTTGCCACTCATTCCTTTGTTGCTGTGATCTAGGTTGCCATTTGTAAGACTTGTTGTTTTATTAAAGAGGACAGTCTTTGCCTTTAATTTGCTCACTGGTGATTTGAATGACAGCAGAGTTTTAGCCTGCCAGGCTGGGAAGCACAGATGGCACTTCACATGGCTGAGAAAAAGTGGAACTCTGGGGAAAAGAAGCATATGTTTTCCTGGATTTGAGAGAACTAAAAGAGGTCCAGTGCTTGATATGTTTTTCCAAATTTTCCCCAAATTTGCATCACATGTGCAATAGTGTAATGCATAAGCAATGCTACTCTAGCATGCAGGAAATTCTGTAAAGTGATAAATGTAGGCCTGCAAACACTGAGCAACAGTGATGTGTCTTCCAGGTGTAATGGGATGTGTCAGCTAGGGCCATGTAAACAAAAAGGAGAAATTAGTCAAGTGGTTGGGCCATTGTGTCTTGAAGGAGAGGAAGAGGAAAGAACTTGAGAACTGTGCAATAATAGGTTTATTACCTTCTGAGTCCCCTGTCTCCTGGCAAGTGGATAGGTTAAAAGTGTGTTTATATTTGAGATGTTATTTTGTAACTTAATTCTTCATTTGGCCCTTTAACATGTCCATGAAAGAAGTCAGGGGATTGTGCACTGTTTTGTGTTCTGCATCAGTTTTGTAGAGTGCTCTGAGTTTGTTCCTTGAGAAACCATTATGTGTCAAAATTTCAATAGTATGAAGAACCTTTGTACCTTAAAGCAGCTATTTTATATTTTCTTCTCTAAAGGATAAGCACTTAATGATACTACGTTTTGTTCTCAATTGTTATTTATGCTGTTAAAAATGTTGTACTATTAGAACAAGGTCAAAGTGGCAAAGTACTGTGTTACAAAAAAAAAACCAAGTGTGAGCACATCATTGTATTTTATGCTCATTTTGATGAATATTGAGGAATAATGCTCCCAGATCTAGCTTGATTGAAAGTGGAATTTCATTGACCAACTTCTATGTCCTTCTCAAACCATTGGAAATCAAAGCTTATTTGAAGGGGAACCTCCTATACCAAATTGAGCTGCAGAAAGAATTCTGTGCACTTCCCTGCAAAACAGATGATTCCTGGGAGCTGCTTCTCTGGCAGTAGAAGTTTGATGATTTGACTTTGTACCTTGCATATGCCAGCTTTTTTCGCTCTTAGCAAGGAATCTGAAGGAAAAAAAAGCAACAAAACCAAACTCCAAACCATTATGTAATGTATATAGAAGACCCCATATGATTCTTTTAAATATAATACATTATATATAATACATTAATATAATACATTAAAAACAATAGCTTTCCTTCTGTCTCCATGGGATGTTTTTCTTTCCCTATTTGTTTAAGGAAATTTGCTTAGTGCCAGCAATTAGCAGTGCTGCCAGGCAGATGGATTGATAGGTATAGGAGAAATGAAATTCAGTTTTTCAGTTTTCACTTCTTCATTAGAAACATACATTATCTCTTAAAACTGGAAAAATCATGTTCTGAGCCTCACTTGGGCTTATAGAAGGAATAAATTTCCATTTCTTCTTCTTTACCAATTTGCTGATTTTGCTTGTTTGTTGGAAGTGGTTTTGTTGTGTTTAAATGTTTTAAATTGTTTAAAATAGATTCTTTTCATGCAATGTGCTCCCTACCATAGGTTCAGTCACTTCTCTTGAAACTGTAGAGCTGGCAGTGGAAAATATGGGTGACTTTAGTAAAAGCTGGTCTGTGTGCTTCAGAAATTGCTTGTACTAGAGAAGGTGGGATTATCTTGCTTAGGAGTAGATTTATGTGTTTGGAGTAATAGAAAATGTTGAACAAATAAAAAATAGGTTGGAACTTCACTTACTTGCGCACTGGTGAGAGCTCTTGGTGGACCCAGGCTGGTCACCAGAGGCAGATTGCTGTTGCATGACCCAGCTCCTGATCTGCTTCTTTCTCAGATGATGTGGCTTGGTGAGAGTAACACGGTTCTAAACCACACCAGTTGCTTTCTAGCTTTAAAAAGAAGATTGTTAGGACCAGCCAATAAAGCATTTGTTGATTTACATTTAGATCGGCATTAGCTCTGATCACAGTCACACTCAGAAAAGAGCAAGTCATGTGCATAAGAGCTAGTTAGGCTGAACTTGCCTTCTTCAAGGAGAAAGAAAGCATTTGGCAAGGAGGACTGGGAAGAAATAACAATAGTCTTTATTGGGTGTGAGGGCATATGTGGGAGAGAAACATCTGAAAATAAATATATCTGAGGCATAAATTTACAAGCAAATCTTGTTTGAAAATCAGAGGATGAGGTCTAGTCCCAGAAATGGGGAGAAAGAAACTCAGTGGCTCAATATGATCTTTTAGATATTTATCTAAGAATACTGTGTAAGATGATGAGGTTGATCCTGTTCTCGGAGGGTAGAGCAGATAAGGAAGTATATGACATAAAGTTTTCAGTTTTTAGTTCAAATTCTGTTCCTCAGATCTTCCACTGGTATCCTGTCCATATCCAAAGGGAATTTTTATTGTTTTTATTTTTTCTATTCTTAGTGCATAGTTTATCTTCTTCTGAAGCAGGACAATTTGCATTCTCTAAAGGTGGCATTTTGAGTGATGTGTCTGATTTGTCCTGTGGTATTGGGAAAGTAGTCCTGGCCTGGCATATGGGTCTAGTGTCTGTGTTCAGAATTAAATATCAGTTTGCCCCAGTCAAATGGAGAAAGGATTGGAAAAGTGTTTCTTTTTTTTCTTTTTCCTTGCTGCAACTTCTGTATTCCTAAGGTGATATAGGTATTTTCATGTTACACTTCTGTAGTTACAGTCACTAAAGCGTGGCATCCTTGAACTCTATTACCTTGCTCTTGTGCTTTCAAATTTTGTGTCTTTTTGAAATACAACTTTAATTACATGAAAAGTGTTGATGAAATGTCTTGGACTTGGTTTTGGTTGCAATGCAGGAGACTGGATTGAACACTGCAGATGTTATTGAATCCTTGATAAGGATGTATATAATTTTTTATAAATAGATGAATTTTAAAAAAAGAGAAAAAAAGTAATGACTAGTCTTATTAAACCCAGTAATTCAAAGTCAGAAATGGGCATATAACTAAAATTTTCTATCTATAAGTTCACTTCATGTCCTTTATATCCAAAAAGATCTGTATAAGAGAGCAAATTTATCTGGAAGGAACAACTGTCTAATTAGAGATGTTTGTAAATACTCTTGAGGTGATTGAAACAGAAATGCGAAGATTTTTTAAAATACTTTAAATTTTTACATTATGAATAGAATTCAAATCTCAGGGATTTATTAGCAATACTGGGCTGTAAAATTGTAAACTTTTTGGAAGTTTTGAATGTTTCAGAGTAGACAGGCTGTTTTAAGATAATCACAATTTATGTAAAGTGGCTGCATTCTTTTTATGGAATTGTGGGGAAAAAAACCCAAAGAGCTTTATTTCTGTCCTGTTAGTAATGTAGGGCATGGGGATTTGCCCAGTCTGGTAGGACTGGAAGGCCTTTTGGTACTGCTTGTAATTCTGCTGCTTACAAATAAATCAACTTGTAAATGTAATAATAGTTCTTTTTGTTATATGAAATGTAAATGTTTCCACTTCATGTTTACCATGAGCCAATCTGTCTAAATCTGTTTTTCCATATGTATGGCTCACATAATGTACTACCTTCTACTTGTTAATGAAGTTGGAAATATGAACCTGTAAGAAAATACATCATAATGCTTCATACAAAAGTAAGAATAAGCATCGTTCTAGACCATGTTCTACTGTGTTCCATGTAGGGCTGCCTCTTGCAGCATGCGGACTCTGAATTTTGTTCTGCTTGGCTTCTTAAGTCACCTTCAGCTGAAAGTTTCACCTCTCAATTTTTGTGAAGCAGACAGTGTAGCTGATTTGATGAGTGCTACAATAAAAGAATGAGTTTATTTTTTCTGATTTTGCTTTTTATACATGGAACAGCTGGGTTGTATTTTTTGGTTTCTGAGATACTTTATCACATCAAAAGCTATAACCTTTTCATTGAGTGCCTTAGCCAGGTATACCCAGACTATCAAGCTCAAATAGAAGTGAAAATAGGCTATCTCTGTTTCCCTCAGGCTTTCCATTTTTGGAAGTTCATGGGCTCTGACTTTGTAGATGCTGATTACTTTAAATAATTTATTACATGAACAGGAAAACACAGAATTCAGATTTGTTTTTTATCACTGTTGCTGCTTTTGAGAGCTTTAGAGTTGCCAGTTCACCTTTAACAGTACAGCTGCTGAAGCTTCTCTTTGAAATAGAAAATCACTTAATTTTCATTCAAAAATAAGAGTAATTTGCCAGAATTCTAATTGCAGTAAAAGTCAGTTATCTGAAGCATTTTTAATTTTTTTGTCTTTGTTCCTGTTCCTGGTACTATTGTTGCTTTAATTGGTTTCCTGTTTATTTTTTTTTTCTTTCTTTCATTCCTTTCCTTGAAGTCAGGTTCACAAATAAGCTTTTTCAACAACCAGTTTCTTGCTGTTTCAGAGTCTGATAGTGCAGCTTTTGATTGCTTTTCTGTTAAATGGCCAGGAGTCAATGTTTAGCTCAGTAGTGTGCTGCCATCCTGAATTAGTGAGACAACTATTAGGAAATGATGTGCTAACTCCATGCCTTGATAACCCCAAAGTAAGATTTTGTTTAAAATAGTTTTTTCTTCACTGAAAGAGTTGTCAAGCACTGGAACAGGCTGCCCAGGGAAGTCGTTGAGCCTCCATCCCTGGGTGAGTTTAAAAGATATGTAGATGTGGCTCTTAAGGACATGGTGTAGTGGTAGATTTATGGCTGGACTTGATGATATTCAAGGTCTTTTCTAACCTAAATGATTCTGTGATAAAAACTAATGAACTTTTCCTCTTCTACTTTCAGAGTCTTGCCTATGCTTCAAAATGAAAGTGAGGAAGAAGAATCCCTGAAAGTATTAATTTGAACAATAATTATTGCTTGTAAGTAAGTACTTCTCATTCTTTGTGATGTTGCCTTCACAATTGAAAACTGCTCTGTCGATAAGTGTTTGTCACCTGAGAAGAGGAAACTGCAAAAGAGTGATCAGGTTCTTCACTTTTCAGTGATCACTGACAGAATGGGTCAATCAGATACATGTTTCACCTTTTGTTTCTCCGTACACGTATATCTCTCCCTTCTCCTCTTTGCCTCTCATCTCTAAAAAGATAAATTCTTTGGTAGGTTCATTATGTACCCTCTGTCTTACGTACTAAATCCTGTATTTCTCTGGCAGTATTTCAGGGCGCTTTCCATCTGTATTGCAGATATTACATGTGTTTCTCAGAGGTAAGCTGGTCTTCTACAGAGGCTGGGCACAAGCCCTACTCCATGAAGTTTTGCAAGAGTTATAAGCAACTAAGCTGTTGTGGGTAGAAAATATTGTGTGCTCTGGGATATCCCAGATCCAGTGCTTCAGATTCTTATGGTTTTGAAGGTCTGGGCAAGTACCACAATAGTCATGTTTGAGGACACATTATTTTTATTGAAATATAAGTTAGCAGAAAGGTAACTCTTCATTTTAAGAAGAATGTTTAAAGAATGAATTGACCTACATTGAAACATGAATCCAGGTGTGAACTTGGAAACCAAGAATATTATGACATAATTCTTTCTTTGATGTAATTGTAGAAAAGACTGTTATGATCAGTATTCTTAACTATGATAAGAAAGTTGTGAAAATTTCTTGAATTTCTGTAATTGAACAAATCAGACTAAGAGTTCCAGCAAATTTGTTGCAGATTTGATGCTTTTACAGTTCACCCAACTTCATTAGTGCTTGGCAAGCTGGTGACATCTAAAGTGCTCTCAATTATTTTGATTTATTTTGTGCACTTATAACTTTAGAAGTATTGTGGTATTGTAGGAGTTTAAAAAAAAAAAAGGAAAAAAGTGGGATTTCAAATAATATTCTAGGGACCTTCTGACCAGGCCAGGACAAAGAATATGGTGATAACTTTCCAAGTGTCCAGGTAGTGTCCAGGGTTGGCTGTTGTGACTGCTTCCTGTTGGTGAGAGGACTTGTTTCCATTTCCTGAACCCAGCTTTCTTCTCTGTGTGACTCCTACTGAAACGAGTTACCTGATTTATCTCACAAATCCAGAGGAAAGGTTTTGTTTCTTGGCATTTGGATGGATCAGCTCAGATGACTGTTCAAAGAAGTGTCCAAATGGTGCAGAAGAGGCAGAGAGACTCTGCAGGCAGGAGCAAAGTGTGGCCATGTAGGAGCATAATCTGTCCCTTCAGGCAGCTGCCAGTCCATGGATTTGCCCAGCAGTGTGTGGTAACGCTCTCTTGGAGTTGTTAGGCTGGGAATACATGGTTTGACTTTGGAGAAAAACAGGCTTCTGTGGATGTTTCAGACTAGAAGTGGCTGATCTTGTCAGATCACTCCTAGCCATTGCAGAATGGTTTATTGATATGGAGTAGAAACAATGATTCAGATGGAAAAAAATCCTAGCAGGGAATTAGGAAATCTGTACAGTCTTTCCCCCACCTCACCTTCCAACTCTGCAGCCCCATGTGTAGTACCTGTGTTCTCCAGGCTCTGAAAATAAATGAAAAGTAGGAGAACTTTCATGACTTCTCAAAACCTCACTTGTAGTCAGAATTGGCTGGTCCCTTGTACATGATGTTATGTAATAGAACAATTTGTATCTTGATTTGAAGTTTTGTAAATTAAAATCTATTTCCTTGTGGGAGCCTGCTTGCAGGCATGCATGCATGCATATGAATTACTTTTGTACTTCCTGTTGTTCTGTGTTCACACTAACTTGCTTTGTCTGGAAGCTGTGGTGATGGTTTGACTGTCTTTAGCAGAGATGTGTTCCTTTCTTTAGCAAGAAAGAGGCACAGTGCTTGAGAACTGCATGAAACCTCTTCTTGCCTTTTCTGTTTAGTTTGTGTGGGAGGGTAATTAAAAGGATTTGAGCAGGTCTATAAACTGCAGTGCCTGGAGCTATAGTTAAGCCAGTGGTTTGGTATATGCATTGCTCAACTACTGAGGGAGGTTGAGCAGTGGAGGAAAGCTGATTTGAGCTCAGTGTGTAGGTAAGATCTGGGGAGTGCTGGTGGGTTGAGACAAGTAACTGAGCACTACAGTGAGGTGGTACCTTCCCCTCCTTGGATTGCATACTTGGTTATCCGGTCCATGGATCGTGTTGGATTCCTGCTTCCAGTCAGATTTTGTAATAAGCTGCATTTGGAATTATGTTCTGCTGTCACAGTATGGCTTGGGGAAACTGTATTATCATCCATATACTTATTTGATATTTTTTCCTGATGCTTTTCAGATAGAAAAATGTTTCCATGGTAGCCTTTCTTTTTTTTCCCCAAATCACATTTCACACTTAGTCTAATCCATTCCATCTATGAACTGCTGTTCTGAAGTTTTTTGAGAAATAAAGATAAAATCAACATTTTTTATTGCATTCTATAACACTTTCTTATCCTTTCTTGGATATTCTGTAAGTTAGATTAATCTGCGATAGGCTTTTCAAGATAAACTAATCTCTGGAAAAGGCCTGTATATCTTGAGTTTTATTTATTGTAAGGGCACCTAAAATCTCAGATACATATTCTCTGTTTCTACATATCTAAATAGATCAGTGTATGATTCCTGATGGAAAATACCTTTTCAGGCGGGTATGTTGCTGATTTAGCCCTGCCATTTTATTAAAACTGTCCCTCTGTGGTTCTGGAGTATCTCTGATCATACTTACTACTTTCCCTCTTGCCTGAGGATCAGCAAAGTCTGTTTCTTGTTCTAACATTTGGCTTCAGTGTGCTCTTCTATCCTGGTAGGCATCTAGCTTGGATTCTTCTTTGAAAGATTGCTCCTGTTCCTCTGTCTGTCTGAACTATATTCTTTATTAAAAGTGTGTTCTAGATATGTCATTTCTGATGCAGAGGCACAAAAAACAGTCTTTTATGTTTTCCTTTTCAAGAAAAGAGAATGCTAATGGACCCATTGACACACATGTTTACTGCAGTGAAAAATGATACCAGGCTGAGACACTGCAGAGATGTTGGAAGGTTGGAGGAGAATTTAACATGAAGCAAGAACTTAGAATGAGCAGGGAAAAATGGGATTCAAGCTATTAAGGGCAAATTTAAAATCCTGATTTTAGATTAAAGAAAAAGAAAACAGGGGTGTCCAGGATAAGGAATGGCTGAGAGTTCTGAAGAAAGAAATTGAGGGTTAAGAGCTACCTTAAATCAAGAGTATTGTGCACAAAAAGTAGTTCTAAGAATGTAACATCACACCAGGATGAATAAATGAAAGCGCTGTCATTCAGCACTGTAAAACTGATGTAGATCTCTCTGCACAACCTAGAGTAGAAATGGAGTCCGCTAGGTCATTGTGTCCAGTTTGGAACCATGCACTTAATGCACGCAAGAAATCAGAATTATCTTGCTGAATTGGAGAATCCAGGAGAAAATAGTATTGAAAGTATAATGTTTCATCCAAGACCTGTGAGGAGAGGTTGAAATAATAAGAGGCTGATTAAGGAGCAAAAATTTTTCCCCTGTTAATTGTCTATCTTTTTTGTGAATGAAGCATAGGGAGAACAGCTTTTTGCAGAGGATGCTGAGAAGGAGCATTGGATCTCTTTTTGCATATTGCAGTGTTTCTTATTTCATTTTCTTTTAGCTTAAATACTTCTTTCAATGGACCAAGTAACATTTTATCTTGAATGCATCTGAGTTTAAACTTAAATAGTCCGAATCTAAAACACCAACTGATTATTTGAAAAAAACTAGACATGGTAACCTGGTGGATATTATTTGGCTCTAATTAGTACTATTTTACAGTGCCTGAAAAGCCAAATTTCAAATACCACTGGTAGTCTGCACCTTGTAAAATGTCTAGGATTAGTCTGTTATTTGAAACTAAACTTTTGTAACGACAAATTCATTAAGAGGACAAGATCAGAGGAACTACCCAGGCAAGAAGTTTCCTGCTTCACAAGTTCTTTCTGTTAAACAGATGAGGATGTACATCACAGGGTTTTTAAAATTATGTTTATAGTATGAAATACAGAGAGATAGAGTATGTGGGATAAAGGTATCTGTGCGTTATGAATTTTTATTTAGTATTATGATTTTTAGATGAAATGGTAAGAGGGGGTGATAGTCCTGCACACTTTTTGCTGCTGAGTGAAAGAAATTGTACTTGCTGCGGGGAGAAAAACAAGATGTGGATAAGTGTCAAGGTGACACCTACAGTATAGAAATGTTCTGCTGTTCTTTTGGCTTTGCTCTTTTTTTAAATTATGTAATTATACTACACTGACAATTCAGTACTTCTTTATAGTTTGGATTATATTAAATAGTGCCTAATAAACACATCTGAAATTGGCAGATCCTGTTAGCATAAGAAAATCTTCATTTAATTGTTTTTGCACTTCAGTCTTGGTGGGGTTTTTTTGTTACTTCTTTTGTTCTTAAACAAATGTTGAAATAAGCCAAGTCTAAGGGGAATGAGAAAAATTAGATGTTTGCCAGTATGTGGAAAAAAATCTAATCAAGACAGAGGTTAATTGTAGAGTGATTCACTTGAAACTGATCCTAATGATACTGCCTTAATCAGATTGGTTTTGCCTAAGTATATTTGTCGTAACTCATGTTAACTGTATTAAAATTGGTTAATGAATCCAAAAACCTGTCAGTAAGGAGGGAACTTACAAACTCTAAGGAAGGCTCCCCCATTGCCACATGGCAGGAGGTTCTTGGTCATTGGCTTTAGCTCTTGCGAAGAATACATTGCTCCTAATAAATGTCCAAATTTGATAGAAAGAGATCACTAACTGTTAAATTGCTTGGCAAGTTGAACTGGAAAGTATTTTGATAGAGCCAAATGTGTGATCTCAGGTCTAGAGACCAATATTGTAGATTGCACTTATGGATTCGAGACAATGGTTTTGAATAACACAAGCAGTAGAAGGGGGATGTAGGGGAGGTGATATTAACTGCTGTATGCAATATTAATGGGCTGTGGTGAGTGTATAATGGCTAGTTTGGGGTTCCTAAGATTAGTCAGAAATAGTCTTAAGAGGTTTAGAAGAGAGCTGTAAAAATGCAGGTTCTGGGAAAGTATATATCATTTTAGAGATTTAAGAAGCTTGTTCTGTTAAAGTGTTACTTGAGCAGTTTTGAAGATTTGAACTTTAAGCCTAAATGAAAAGGCATTGGTGAGAGCTGAAAACAGACATTTGGTAACTAAGTAGTTGAGCAATTTATCTGGGAATCATTTGTTCTCATTTTCGCTTTTAATGTATTTGAACCTCATGGATGGTTTTAGTAAAAATGTGTGTCTTTTCTTGGAGAACATGTGTGGTCCTGATGCAAGAAATAGGAGAAAGTGTGTGATCACTGGATCACAAAGCAAAGATGGTAGTCATGATCTGTTAGAGTGCAGCAAGACAGTATAGCAGAATATCCACATTAGATGGAAAGAAAGCAAGGATTGCCATTGAGCTTGCAGATGGAGCTGAGACCTCACGTTGTGGCTCAGGAAACTAAGATCTTACAGACTGTCACGGAGCAATCCCAGTCCAGTTCCCAGTGCCATATTCCCCTCTGGGGGCAGGCTGTTAATATAACCTCACCCAGGTCAGCATGTTACTGGTAACACTTTTGTCACAAATATTATGTAAAATACAATGTATCACAGTAACAGGAATATAAATCTGTGAAATCCATCCTTGTCTCAAGGCATTACCAGCTCCTTTTCTGTCAGCCAAATGCATTTTCAGGCATTGTATTGCATCTTCTTATGCAGTAGTTGTATTACTCCTTTCTTCTTTCTAAATGGTGTATAGATTTTTCACCTGTTGAGCTAATGGTAGAATCCTTCTGAGCGAATGTTGGCTTTGCCACTCTTCCACTGAACATGTTCCTTTCCAGGAAATATGCTAATGTTTTCACAAAGTTTTTTTTTTTTAAAGGACTGCTTTTTGCACCTTCCTTCCCAACCATATTAATATTAGTGGTATTCTTTTTTTTTTTTTTTAACCATGGAAAAGTACTCCTTTCCCCTCTACACTTAACATTGGCTTAGGAAGGCAGAACTACTGTATATCTCTCTTCTCTTGATTCATCACAGTGTAGAAATTCCCTTGTGTTAAAATGTGCTTTTTCCTGCATGTTATAGGTGCAGAGCTGGGCAAAGGCCATGTTTTTAGTGTCTCTAAATGTATGAAAATAGCTATTTACTTTCTATTTCCCTTCAAGCAGATAGCAATCTGGAACTGCAGGCTCATGGAGGGCAATCTTTCCATTTTGCGCCATTGTCAAATGACGTTGGTTGTTTCGTCAGCATGATGTGCAGTTGTGTTTGGCATGAACCTACTCTGAAGGGTGCAAGGAGATTGCTGATTGTCCTGTAACTGTAAGAGTGAGTGAACTTACAACTCTGTGCTTTTCTCACAGACTCAAAGGCACCACTCAGCACTGCGCAGGTGGTCAGTGAACACGTGCAGCATTTGTTGGTTTTGTGCACCATCTGTGTCATGCATCCTTTCTTCTTGATTATCTTCATTTCAATGTGTTTTGGTAGTTGCTGAAGTAAAAAAAAATGGAAAAATTATGTATGCTATTGTTACATGTTCATAACACTCCTCTGAGAAGAATTCGTATATCTTCTGGAGAGTGGCTGGATGAAAACTGGCATGATGAGCCACATGTATTTCATAAAGGGGACACTAAAAAGCCACTAATGAAGTTGTGGGAAGTGGACTCGTGAGTCCTTGTAATTTCCTGAATGCTGTGATTAGCATCCCACAGAGCATTGTAAAACAGTTCATTAATCATAGTCAGCGACAAAGAAGGCTCTGGAATGTCAGCTGTATTGTGCACCTTTTTGTGGTTACAAGATCTTGTGAACAGGGGCCAGAATATTTACAAAAACAAGTATATGTCTGCTGTGATGTGCCACTCTTAGCAGCAGTATGAAAGTATATTCCAGTATACTTTCTGGAATAAAGAATAAATGGAATAAAACTTTTTCTAGT
Source organism: Zonotrichia leucophrys gambelii (assembly GCF_028769735.1). Taxonomy (NCBI): domain Eukaryota; kingdom Metazoa; phylum Chordata; class Aves; order Passeriformes; family Passerellidae; genus Zonotrichia; species Zonotrichia leucophrys. The sequence goes on from NC_088175.1 coordinate 34,556,367, forward strand.
GTAGCAATACTATTAGAATGGGTTCTTAAGTTATTTTGCTGAAAAAATATTTTATGATCTTTGTATTTTTCTGTTGCTTAACCATTCCTGTTTTAAATGAATGTTCATATTAAAAATGCTTGCGCTAATTTTGTCCCACTGGTTCCATTCAAACAATTTATCTAGTTGTTTTCAGTTTGCTGATCTACATGTTTTCTTATTATTTTATAACATTTTATCCTAGTGTTCCAGATATTCCAGGAAACTAATTTACATATACCTGGAATCTCTGTTTTTCAATTAATAAATGTTGCTGTTAACTAACATGTGTTTCTTAAAATGTGTTCTGATTTAAAATGATCTGTATGATGAATCTGAGCTACTAAGCTCCATTGGATGGGAAAAATTAAAGCAGATATTTTTGGAAGTTATTTTGCAAAACCTGAAAATTGAACATTCATTCTAGATCAGTGCTACATTGTTTATTTGAAATGGTATATTTCTGAAAACTGTTCTAAAGCATACACTTGAAGTCAAAAGTCATTAGATCGAAAATAATTCACTGATCCCTTGATTTTTCAGCTAGCAGTTTGTTAGTTTTGGCTCTTTAGTCCAATAGGAATATTCCAGAGAGTGTTCTTAGGATGTGACCAATAATCTCCGAGTTTGGGAGAATTATACAGCAGCATATATTAGAGTGGGCTTAATGTTTTGGTGTCTCACTAGAGCAGGGAGCATAGCTTGAAGCAAGGTCAAGAAAACAGATAACTTGAACTCTGTTCAGAAAATCAGTGGAATGTAGTTCATGCATTCTAAAGGCTTCAGAGGGTATTTTAATATAAGCTTTCCACCTCTTGTTCAGCTTTTTTTCTTCCACATGCCTTTTTGGAGTTCTGATCTTTCAGTCTTGAACTCTGCAAATCCCTTAAATTTGGCAGAACTTGAGGGTTTTTCCATTTGTCTTCTATTGCTTATTGCCTGCTTTTCATTTATTCCTTTGCATCAACTTTTTCGTAATTGAGTAACTGTAACTGTTGTAAACATGTCAGCTAGACATGCAGTGGGTGGCAGAGGGAGTGGGATCTTTTCCTAGTGTGTGCCAAATAGAATGAGTAGGTTTTGTGTGCTTTCCTAAAAATATATGGATTTTCTTAAGATCTCTGTGCACTGAGACTCAAATATCTTTCATAAAGAAGCATCAGAAAAATTAATTGATAGCTTGATGCAGAAAGTAATCAGAACATTGATGCAATTCAGTACTCTTGTGCGTGTATGTGCTCTTTCCACGTAGTTGCTCATTAAGTCATGGCCAACTACTTCCATTGCTGTCTTGGATTTCAACAGTATTCTAAACTCTGCCATTTCTTTAGACATGTTAGGAGCATATATCCATATGCACACAGAAAATAATTTTAAAAATATTTTTTATCTATGCCCTTTTTAGCAGTCATAGTATGATAAATTTTTTTTTCTGTTTTCTGTTTTGTTCCCATCTAGAGTACTTTTTCTAAAATGTAATTTATTCTGTACTCTGCTTAAGGATGTAACTTTTTTTGGTCTAATTCCTGGCCTGTTATGATGAGTAATCAAGTATTTCTTTCATCTAGTAAGATTGTTGTGTTTATGAATTGATTATCTTTCTTCAGCTGCTAAATTTCTCAATTCTGTTTCTCAGAGTGTTCAGTGTTCTTCAAGGCAAGAAGAATTTTACCTTTTTTTTCCTCTGTTCCTCTGGCCCAGTCCATGCAGTCAAATTGTGAGGAGGATTCTAGACTTTTTTGCTATGTGAGCAAGTTTTTATCTTTCTCCACCTGTCATTTAATTAGACAAGATTAAGGAATGAAGTATAAAAATGCGTTTTTCCTAAGCAAACAAGGAAGACAAATTATTTCATAACAAGCTAATAACCAGATAATTAATAAAATGTTGTGGGTTTTTTCTTAATATCAAATATATTGGTTTTGGAATTATTTGGATGAGCTGGTTGAAAAGTGTTTGTGGGAACATAATGTTGTTTTTGTTTATTGTCAGAATTGATTCCCATTCTCCCATTTTTTTCTTGATAAGTCTCCTCAAACATTTTAAAATAACAATTCTCATTTCTACAAAGCTCAGAACTGTAAGTTAGGAATGTTGTGGTGGTGTGTGATTGTAATGATAGATCCATTTTCATGCTTTTTTATTGGTATCCTGACATTCAGTGTGTTTGATCTATTATCTTTTTGGTCAAGCAGAGAAAATTTGAGAGGATGGGGCGGGAGAGAAGAGTCAGCTCAACACTTAAAATATTAAAATGCTCCAAACCAACGAACAATCAAACTAACAAGAAAAAAAAAGAGAAAAAAATAATAAAAAAAACAAACACCGAAAAAGAAACCTTAACCAAACTGTTCCAAAAGTCTGTATTGCATGTGAGAAACCTTTCTCAACAGTACTGCAAAATGATGGCCCATGTTGCTCCCTGCAAATGTGACTCCTTCATAGGTTACACCTTCATCTTAGTTGGCTGCACTTCTGTACTGGGATCAGGTGCTTCCAATTGCATCTGCAGAACTGACTTCCTCGTGTAACTGTTGCTTATGTTGGACACCAGAACGTGCTGTACTTAATGGAACCTCATTATACAGGAATTCCAAAGATGGTCTTTGAGTTAAAAGATCTCTAAGTTTAACTCCTGTTAAACACAACCATGAAAAGAGTTATTGGATGTGTGTTCAAGTATGGTATGTTGAAGAAGAGCCAATGCAGAGATGACCTGATCAATAAACTATAATTAAATTGCCTGTTTTTGGCAAGGCTATTCAACAATTGCTTTTAGAAAAATGAAATTTTGGGGAGAAAAGAGAAACAGTTTTTTTTGTGAATTTGTAACCCCATAATGGAATAGAAAAAACCCCAGAATATATGGTTATTTTTTGTAATGGTAACAGTGTAATGCAAGGTTTCATCTTATCCTGCTCCAGGGCCTGTGCTGGGTCATGTGTACTTCATCATAAGAATAAATTTTCTGAAAAACAGAATCTCTTGAGCTTTTCTGGATAGAACCTATATAGGAATTATACATTATATTTATGACCAAATCTTGGCATAATGTTTTCATTTTAATTATTTTTGTGTGTGTGTGCTTCTCTAATATAGATAGGGGGTGAAAGAAGCTGGAAGTGAGTACATATTGAGATTGGAAGAGCTCTTCCTGTGGTCAGGTAATGAATTAAATACCCTGAATATTACTAAATGAACGTGTGCATGTAGCATTCCATGAAGAGATATGATATGTGTTACGTGGTACAGTATGTCTAGTAATGGATCCATTTAAAGCAAATCAGGGTTGTTTGTTTTTTTTTAAATACCAATGTTGAATTTTTGATCTCCTTTTGAAAGTTTTAGACTTTCATCTACCATCATTGCTGTAAAAGACCAGGTGTATACTAGTATATTTAAAATACATATTCCATTGCATGCTGTTTTAAAAAAGCTTAACTTCTTTTGTGTGGCTGAAATGAATAAAGATCTTTAAGCTCAACTCTGGATCCAAATTATTTATTTATCTCTGGAACCAGCTGTGAAAATCGCAGTGAAATAAACACAGTGTATGATATTTCTCTTCCATCAGTTGCTGCATAGGGAGTTTTTCCTAGGGAAGTCTTATGAAATCAATTAATAAATATTTAGACTGTTTATAAGTGATGTTGTATAGAAGTAGGAAGTAGTGCTTCTTTTTATATGTCATTAGGGAGCCTTTTTGTAATGTTATATATTTCTGGGAAATAATGAGTAAATATTTACAGCCATAAATTATATGCTTTCCACTCTGTTGTTTTTCAAAAGAAAACAAGAATATTTTGCTACATATCTGGTATTTGAAAATTAGCTAATTTAGGCTAATAAACACATCCTGGGCTAGTGCAGTAATAGGATGTGAAATTTTTTAATAAATGTCTGGTTACTCTTGACTGTCTTTCCCTCAATATTGTTGTCTTTAATATTGATTTGAAATATATTTAGTAAGTAGACAGCAAAATTAATCTCACTGTCATATTCTGGTAGCTGTTTTTTAAAGTTTCATTTATTTGAGAAAGCTTGCATCAGTTATAAACTCCCAATATAAGGAAACTGATGTCCGTCACCACTGTGCTTCGGAAAAGTGATGGTTATTTTGTGAAGCAGAATATCTTGCAACCAGACCTGTAAATATTTTAAACTGCTAAAGAATTCTACTGACCATAGCAGAAGGTTTATCATTCACTTGTGGTGAGTAAACACTTCGGTAGTGAGAGGCAAGATAGCAATGCCAGTAGTAATTAGTGGTGCTGCTCTAGGTGAAAATAAAAAGCACAGCATTCTTGTTTAACCTTGGTGTTGTAATTTATTGAAGGATTTTATCACTTTGTTTTGTTCTGAAGTTAAAAAGGAGAAATGTTATCACAAAATGTTTGCACCTCTTCTGAAAGAACTTCAAGGTGAACATTCCTTCAGCCATGCAAGCTGTTTAACTTCATCAAGGAAAAGATTAAGGTTTTACTCCAAATAAATGTAGTGGCAGCTACTAACAGTCTTGAAGTCATTTATGGGGAGTTAATCAACACCTGAAAAGGTGGCTGAACAGACCCTAAAATTTATTTTCAGAGGAACCATATTAATATTATATTTCAAGTTGGTGCCTTTATGAAAAATCTGAAAACAGCCACATGTATGTGGTCCTAGATCATTTAGGTTTATATCAAATTTGAATTAACTGTGAGCAGAGGAGACAGAATTAGAATTCCATCTGAGATTCTGTAATGATATTTTGATTCTTATGTCTTTGCAAACAAGTCGATGTCTGGAAGTTATAGAGGTTGAGAAAAAGAAAATTGTAAAATACAGGTTGTATTGCAGATTTTAAATCTGCAAAATACAGATTGAATTTTACAGATTTAAAATGTATAATTGTTTACAGATTGTAAAGTGCAGTCAGAATTTTGGTGACTGTTTGATTCAGTCTCTGTGAAAGAATATGTGTATGCAGCAGGCAAAAACTGCTGGAGGGCTGGTATATCTGCAAAGGTCAATCGAGCATAAGGAGTCTGTTCTGCAGTAAGAATTCCAAGTGCTAGTTATGTTGATAGTACTGTGTAGTGATGGATGGAATGCAAGGAGAAAATCAGTTACCACTTTATCAGTGTTATTTGTCCAATTTTCAGTTCATGTTTCCTTATATACTACACTTCTGGGGTATCTGAATAGCAAACATAAAGAATTTTTAGAATTTAAAACTTATAGTTCCCTGAACTTTGAAAACAAGTTTTGCTGTTATCTAAATGTACTTTTCCCCCACTCTGACTTGAAATATAATGCTTCATGATTACGTATATTTTAAATGAAGTCCCTGGGTTTTGATGTTTTGGCAGTCTAATTCTTTTCCTCTGTTTAATGTGGTTAGAAAACGGGTGAGGCACTATTGTGCTGAGAATGCAGTGTTGGTATTCGTGGGCTTTCCCCTTCCAATGAGTGTATTTAGCAAATAGTTAATTTATTTGACATCACTTACAGAAATGCATGTAAATGGAAAAAGGAAAAATGAATAGCTTTCCTTTGAACTGATGATTGGATCTGAAAAGATTAGCAAGGATTCAGACTAGTTTTCAGAAAATGAAAATGTTTGAAATCACATAGGTAGTATGGGTTTGTGTTTTGTTTCTGAGAATTCTCTTCTATTGATTGCCGCTGATACTTTGGATGTGTGTGGATGCTTCTGTGAGTGCTGGTTGCAGGATCAGGATCTAAGTTAGGGGTGCAAAGCAGGAACAATAAGTCCTTTGAATACAGAAGGAATTACACCAGCAGCAGCACGTGGCACCCTGTGAGCACTCTTGTTTATTACACAGTTCTGAAAAGTGCAGTCTGCCTGTGTTTTAAGTGAGGTGAGGTTCCTAAATTTAAACATGAACACAAAATGTTCACATGCACGGATTTCATTAGGATAGAAAAGTCACATACAATTACAAGATTTCTTCAATCTTCTTTTCCTGATAGACTGTTTTTTGGAGCCTTTAACTGTGTTTGCCCTAATAATGCTGTGTTAGTTTGTAGGAGAACATAGTAATCACTGCATTTACAAAACTTATTATTGGGATTTTTTAATAAATTTGTTATGGGGGATGGAAAATTCTCTGATTAGAACAAAGTTACAGACAGAATGTTATAAGTTTGTTTCTTCTAAGCTGCAATACTGATCGTTTTATAAACTACAGATAAAATGGTATGTTTCATGTTTTAGTTTACCATCCAAGTATCTTTCATAATTGTTTTTTTTTGTAGAAATGCTTGTGCTGAATCATCTTTCTCCATTTTCACATGACTGGTCACTCATTGTGTCTTCTTTCTATGTTTTGCTGCTGCTTTTCATAAAAAGAAGAGTATGAGAGAAAGCAATATTAAAAGTAAAATTTATTTTCTCTTTAATATATTTAATCTGTATTAACATTGACATTGGTAAGGTTTAGTTTTGAAAAAGTTTTCCCTAAATACTCCAGCAGTATGAGTTTATTGTATATCTGCAGAATTCAGCTCTTGCTACCTACTTCCAAATGCATACACATGCACTGTACCATTCCAGCCAACTCCCAAATAATTGCTTTTGAAATTCTGTCAGTAAAATATTCTCCCTAAGTCTGGTCTTCAGCAAATCAAGTTCAAGATATTAGATATCTTGAAGACTCTTAAGAACAGTATCAGAGCTCTATTAGAATGGGCTGAGTTCTGTTTATTTACTGTATTTTGTTGCAATTTTCTTCACTTTTTTCCTTCGCTTACTGAATTGATTTTCAACTATGACCATGCCTACATAAGAACCAGGCAGAAAAAGTCCTATTTAAAATGGATGTGATCTGAGCTTTTGTCTGTGAAGGCTCCCTGTCCTACTCAAATGTCAGTAGCGGTTATCTGTAGAAGTTGAAGCAAGCAGCCATGACCCCTGTTTTCTGAGCTTCCAGGACTTGGATTGTTCTAAGCCAGATGCAGTGTAGTATCCATGCGTGGATTTTTGTAGAAAGAATATCTTAGTCTGCTTTCTTTAACATATCAAAGTCTTTAAACTCAAAACATTTTAATTGTAGTGACTTTCACAATCTAGTAGTGCCTTCTTAAAATCCTAATGTTTTACATCAACCAGGTCTCCCTAATTCCATGATAAATTAGTTTATAAAACTTAGTCACCTTCTGAAGCAGGACATACCTCAGAAAAACAATGTTCTTTATTTCCCAGTATCTGGTATTAATTGATGTGCCTATTGTTTCTGGGGAGTATTGTAGTTTCCTAGCTGCAAGAATTCTTCTGTCATCTTCTTTGTGAATAAAGATTACAATGTAGTCATCAATTTATGTTCCTCCTAGTAACTGCAAATGCATTTATTTCATTTAACTTTTCCTGCTGTGGTCCTGTATTTAATGTGCTGTAATAATCATCTCAAGCATAATTTGCACTTATGGCATCTGTGTCAAGTCTTTCAGTTCCACTGTGCTTTAAAAATATTTGATACAGTTTTTATGCATGTAAGAATTGGCTTCTCAAAACTTCTGTAGGCTGTCAGTTTAGTATCTTCTAATTAGGCTTTATCACCACCTCTCTGCTTGGTTTATGTGTGTCATAGGAAGCAAAAACTTGGTCATTGATATTTTACAAAGCAGCTTAAATTGTACTCCAAAGTCTTCTTTTCTGCTGATTCTAATGGTTGTGGACTTTGAAATCGCCAGCTCCTTCCCAGCATTTTCTAAAAGATCATCTAGTTTTCTTATAGAATTCTGTCTTTATTCTCAGCAGTCACTTCACCACAGAGCATTCAGTAGTGTTAAACAGCTTGTTATCTTACACAGGTGATATTTTACACCTTATTGTGTAACCTGCCTTCTGTCGTTTAGAATCTCTGCTAGTCTCCACATAAGAAGGATGTCAGGATCATCTATTTATGGGACCATTTATTTTGTCAAAGTTTTCTTGAGGCCCCCTTGTCTTGGGACCCCAGAGTGCTCAAAGTATTAAAAAATTTGTTTGTTGTACTTGTGTTTAGATACAGCACTTTAAGACATGGTTTGGTGGTGGCCTTGGCAATGCTGGGTTAATGGTTGGACTGCATGATCTTAGAGGTCTTTTCCAACCTAAAAACTTTTATGATTGTATGAGTCTACTTGTCTGTCTAGAATATTCTGATTTTACCAAAACTAACTTCAAAAACCAGTGTTTCACTTAGGTTCCTCATTTACCTACTTCTATGTAGATAATAATGTGTATAATGCAGCATGATGGGGTAGCCCCTGCCTTTTAATGTACTGCTGCCATTTGTTATAATCTTAATTTGCAATTTTCAAGTGGGGGAGCAGATTGATTTTCTTGTTTCCTTGTTGCTTTTTGATTTTGTGAGTAACTAGGGGCTAGAGATGTAGATCCTTTATGCTCCCCTTCCTTGTGGAACTGAATTCTAAATGCTATCTGGACTCTCCTTTAAATTCCTAGGAAATTCCATCCTGAGACTCAATTTGCTAGAGCAGGGTTGCTTGCTTAAAAAAGAATACAAAGATTTATAAACCAAAAGCCAATTATCTGTATTTGTATTTACTTGAGCCTTAGCCAGACTCAAGTAAAAAAGAGTGTATGTGTGTGTGTGTGTGTGTGACTCTGGTGGGAGGTAGCTCAGAACCATGGAGAGCTCTTTTAAATTCCGCTATGGGGAATAATGGACATCCTTGATTTTTTCTTGTTATTGTTGCTAAAATTGGCCTGAGCTATTCAGGAATGAAGGAAGCTGAAGGGCTAGAAAAAGCCTGCACTGAAGGTAGGAACAAGGCCATAATACCTACTATAAAAGAGTAGGTGGAAAAAGCCTAACTTGCAAGTTAAGGAATTGTGAGATGCTGCTGTGTTAATGTGAGATACTGCTGTAAAGCTGCTAAACATAGGAGCTGCTGGCCATGATAGTCACATCCTTATTGTAATGTGTTCACCATTACAATAAAGGAAAATACTGCTTTTCTCACAAATAATGAGTTTATGCACAATTATTCTATGAAGGAAATGCCTTTTACTGTGGCTGTGTAGGAAACAGTAAGAATAACGCAATTTTAGGTTTTTCCTACAAGTGCTTGACTTCCAGATTGATTCAAATGGTGATTTAAAATCCTGCATTTTGTGAGTTATTATCAGTCTGAAATACTTGAATGGGATTTCACTAGAATTACCTTTGAGAAAATATGCAAATTTAACTTTTAAGTCTTTTGTTTCTGTAAAGTATTAATATTTCTTTAATAATTACAGACTTTATATGAAAAATTAATTTAAAATCTTATTTTTAGAATGTTTACCTTACAAAAAAAGTATTTTTTGGTAAAAATCTTCAAGCTTGCTTAATTGCTGTAGAAAAAGTTATATATATCTGGGCACAGAGACACAACAATCCCATCTTAGATATAAAAGAAAATAGCTCACTCATTAAAGCTGATAGTTGCTAACACTCACCATGGTTTGACAGGAAATTTATGCATTAGGGATAGTTGTTATAAATAAAAATGGGAACTCTGATTAACAGTGTAAACTTAAAGTATTAAGTTTAAAAGGACATAAAAGGAGCTAAGCAAGAAGCAAATACTTTCAAAGGTGTTTTAAACTCAGCAAATTTTAAACTCATCTGTCATTTTTCTTTAATAATGTGTCATGCCAATTTTGAGAGGAAAAAACATTGGCAGCATTATGTGAGGTTTTGACTTGCAGCTTCGTAGCTCTGTTTTATTCTTAGCCTTACTATTGTACAAAGTGCTTTGAGTTTTTCACTTCCTTCACTTTTAAATAAATGAATAGGTCTTAGATCAGTGGTACACTTGAGCTATGGGGATGGTGAGGATCACATGCAGAAAGCAATTAAATTTTGGTGGCATGGAGCACTACAAAAGCTGTAAACCAGTGTAAATTAGACAGCATGAACCTATATGCTAATACAAGTAAATGGCTTGAATTATCTTGTTAGGTGCTTTTTTTGGGGCTTTTTTGTGTGTAAAGTTCTGTATCCCAAGTAAAAGGAAACTGGACTGCCAAGGGAAATTTTTGCAGGCTAAGATTTGTATATTTTGGCGCAGTGGAATTAAAGTTAAGGCAGATACTTTTTTATCATATGGCAATATTACTATTTGCAATCCCCAGTAAAATTTGTCTTGCTCTAATAAAAGTTCTGCATAAAACATGGTTCCATTTGAACTAGAAAATGGTAATAAAAGAGCAAGTTTAATTATTTAGTTAATGATCCCATTTGGCATTCTTTCCCTGATGTGGCCCACTCAAAACTGTGTTCCGGCATTTCTATCAAATCACCCAGACCCCAAGCCTGCCATGTATAAGAAGAAAGTCTTTTAGCTCAGTTCTGTGACTGTTTTTTGTGTTTTTTTCTCCCCAGCATCTGAATACCATATAGCCTTCACTATGCTTTGATTTTGCAAAACCTCCTGGTTGCAAATATCACTTCAGTTTTCTTATGGCTGCCAAGTGTCATGCATTTTTGCATAACTATTACAAACTCAGCAGCTCTCTCATCTGCCTGTTTTTCATCTTGATTTATAAACATCCAGCTGAGTTGTGAACAGACTGATGTTAAGTTTCCTGGTTATTAGATTTTTGCATGTTGCTTTGATGCCAGCCAAAAGAGAAAAGATCTTACCTCTGATCTTGCTTCTGATGTCTGCAGCCATTAAGGAATGACATGGGGAAGCAAGTGGAAAAGAAAGGAAAGTTTAGTGGAGTGCTGCAGCAGAAACAAGAATGGGAAAGTCAAATATTACCTATTCCTTTCCCAAGACATCCAGATTATTCTACTGATAGGGCACTGCACTTTCCCCGAGAAGTGTACTTTGGTCCCAGATGAGCACTGAAACGGGAGGCAAACATTCTATTAAGTCTGTTAAGAAAGGGATGCACCATTTCTGTTTGTTAACTCTCAAATGACTAATGCAGGGCAGAAAGCCTTATTCTGTTCAGCTTCTTGATTCAACTACTGTATATTTTTGAATGCATTTTTGGTGCTTTAATTAAAAGGGAATAAGCAATTTGGAATCCTTTACTTAATTAAAATCATCATTTCAGTGGCAGTTTCCTTTATCTGTTTTGCACTTACTTGTTTAGGAACTACTTTCTCCTACCTCATGAGCCAAATTTATCTAGGTGGAACTCCTAATTCTCAAAGTTTGTTATGTGTTTATTTACAAGTGTAAAAAAATTTCAATATCACAAATTCTTTCTTTTTATAACACATAAATTATGTCCTTCTAACTTCCATAGTCTGATCTTTTACTTCATTGCTTCCAAAGATTCTCTTCCTGTTTTTTTTTTTTTTTTTTGGAATGAAGCTTCTGCAAGGATTGTCAGTAGATTATTAACTTATTACTGTGGAGGAAGATCATGCTTGATGTTAGAGGTTTGAATTTTTATTTTTCATGAACTGGGGTTTTATTAGAATAGGGTTCTATGGAGTTGACACAGTAAGTAAACAAAAGAAAATAAACCTTTACTATCATGTGATTGTCCTGTTCATTTTCTAAGGTAATTTTTATCTTACAATGACATTTCATTAGTTCAGATTAAACAAAGGTAACTTCTCACTTCCCTGTGTTTCTGGTTAATGTATTATCCTAGTACTTAAAAAGGACTTTAAAAGTGAAGACTGTTTTATCCATTGCTTATTAAAATGAATCCATATATGTAATTTCCTTGGAGGAGAGCATTGTTTCTGTAATTGACTCTTTTATCATTCTAAAAGAAGAATCACCAGTAAGTTTTTGTCTTTTTGACAGAAAATCTTGTATATATTTGTCAAGTACTCTGCTCTTTTTCTTTCAAGCTACAATTCCCTCTTTTGTTCAAAATAACATTGATTGAAAAAAAAAAAAGAGAAATTACTGTATCTTTTTTGAAGCTTTCACATGTAATATGCTACAAGAACTATGAACACTTATATTTAATATTGTATCTAATACGAAGGAGTGCTTATTATTTTCAAACTGTATTTGTTACTGTTGATGTACTGTTGATTTTTTTATCTAGTTTAGAAAAGTAATTACTTCTGATTAGATTCTTAACCCCTGATAAACTCTTTCAAGGTCAGTGTTCTATGTATAGCTTTAGCTTAAAAGCCCCCAAGTGCTGTGGGTTTGGACTCCTGTGAGCCACTGCTGTTGTGATAATTGAACCTTTAGGTGCTCATGTAGCATAAGTTTGAGGAATATTTGGTCTCTGATACTAAAAGTACCTAAATTGGTGTTCTGATAGTTTGTTTTTTATCTCTGACCAGAAGCTATGTAGCTGAAGTAGGATTAGTACTTAACTCCATTGTGGTTTTTGTTATTGTGTGTGTGTGCTTTGGGGTTTTTTTCTTCAAGTAGAAATAAATTTAGTAACTACAGGGGCATAGGACCCTGAATTTGCCATAATTTTTATGTGGTTCACCTTAGGCGTTCTCTGTGTAATTAGCTCTTCAAAGGAAACCAAATGTTTTTTAATTGAAAAAGTGCTCAGTTTTATTAGAGTAACAGTTAGGATAATTAACACTTTAAGTTTTGCAAATTCAGTGAATAGGGAAGAAAGAAGAAAAGGGAAAAAAATGTTTACAAGGTTTTCTCTGCCCACATTATCATTGTGAGTGTACTGTTGCTTCTACTTGCTCACAGTTAATTCAGTGCCTTTAAGCCTTGAATTGCATGAAGAAAGCTTATATTTGTTTGGAAGATAGCAGGAATTTCCTTGAAATTTTGGAAGTTGTATTCTTTCGCTATGGAATATTTTTAAAGAGCTGTTCAACTCATTTGTATTTTGTTTTCTCCAAATTTCCAGATCTGTGATTTTTTCCAGTGATTATTCTGTTGACTTTTAAAATTTTGATTGAAAGCAAGTTCTTTCCAAGGTTTCCTTAACATATTCATAATTTTTATAAATGATAAAAATACATAAATGATAAAATATATGAGAGAATATATTAATATTCTTCTATTAATTTTATTAAAATTAAGATTGTCTTGGCTTTTTTATTTTATTTTTTCCATTTCAAAGTTTTGCCTAATATTTTGAACAGGGAGTAATGCTTAGAGAGGGGTAAACAATTATTTGACAAAACTGCTAAATGGCTGAACTGCTTTAATTGATTATGCAGATTTATATCTCTCATTCAACATGTATAACATCTTTCAGCTGCAAATTTGATGGTATCTGTAAATATTAATGAATCAACTTCAAACATAATTTTGAAGTTGGCAAATATTGACAAGGGAAATTGGGGCCTGGTGAGACTGACTTGAAAAATGTACTCACAAAATCAATACAGAGCCTAAAATATTCTTTGATTTAATTCTTTGGTTGCTAGATCACATTGTATCTTAATCTAGATATAATGAAAAAAATGGTAGTTAATAATGTTCTGATTGAGTGATTGATTGATCTTTGTGGATAATCTGTGATTAGCTAAATAAGAAAACATTAGATTCTTTCTCACTCTTATGATGAAGAGTAAATCAAAAGGAAGTTGTTCTTACAGAATGTGAAATTAAAGGGATTAATTTTTTTCTTTCAAACAGTTACTAATCTCACTGACTGCTGGAATAGTGGATTTACATGTTAACCTCCAACCTCCATGATGCAGTTGTGTTTCCTTCCTTCTGTCACCGACAGGGTAAGCTGTTATTCATATGTGTCACAAAGTTAGGATTTTTAAGAATTTTCTGCTGTTTATGTGACTGATAAAATACATTGTATGTTTGCATGTTGTGCCTTTTAGAATAATACTTTTTACACACCAAAAAGCTGTAAAAGCTATTTTGTTGTAGGAAGGGGACCGGGACACCAGCTGGTTCATCACAGGTCCAGCAGGTCCAGTTTATTGAAGAAAGCATCAAACACTTATACAGCAAATAATAAGCTTATGAATATTCTGTAAGCCAAGCAATCTATTGGTCAAACTATACCATCAACTCTTCCTCATTCCTTAGGGGTTACATCTCTGTTTTCTCGTGTCTCTTTCACTGTTTGTTATCCTACTACAGCTATGCCCAAGGACACGCTATCTAGCAGGTGCAGGACTTGGAATTAGCCACGGCTTTGTACTTTTCCGGTCTCTTTCCAGCTAAACTCCCAACATTATTTTATGTCACAGAATCACATCATAGCTGGCTTTAGGAAGTTTCTTTGGGGATCTTTTAGCCCAACACCAGTGATCAAGGTAGGGTTGATTAGAGTTCATTGCTTGGGTCTTTGCCCAGCCTCCCAGGATGGAGACTCCACTGACAATTTTTGCTGCACTTTCACCAGTGTGTGCTATGTGATGTGCTAAAGACAAAGAATTTAATTTATTGTGACATGTTGTAGAGAATAAACTATCATGGGAACTTTTAATAATGAACTGTTTCTTTGGTCATGAAAAGTGAATAACTAGAAATTGTCCTGCAGATTTATTTGTCTACATATTTTGAATCAATCTTTTCTACTTTCTGCTTTTTCAAAAATTTTGCATCAAACATTTGTACTTATTATAACCACTCTTTTTTTTTTTTTGAGGAATCATTTCCATTAACATCTGATTGATTTATTGATGTGAAACTTCCTTAGTATGCGGGTTTTGGTTTTGTGGGCTTTGTTTTTATTTGTTTTATCTTCATTTTGTTTTGGTTTTATTCGTTTTTTTCTTAATGGTGGATATTTAGACTTGCAAAGGATAAAAATCTAGAAATTACCTAAGTAATTTGTACCACTTTGAACAGCAAGGAGGTAATGTAAAGGAATATAATAAAACAGAAAGTAATATCAGAAATTATTTTGCTTTGAAGCACTTGTTCAGGGCTTCAAAGATTATTATTTTTGATAACAACTCAGGTATTTGTGATAGTTAGGGATCACTGATGGAGGAGGAGGATGCTTATAGGAAATAATTGCATACATTCCTTAATTACCTTCCTACATGATTCTGATTGAACTTAGACTTGTGAGGGAAATTGCACCCATTATTCTCTCAACTTCAGTTTTTCTGCTACACACCAACTTAAGAACTTGAAAAAAGCCATAGCCACCTTGGTTTGGTAATCTCTGTTGTGTCTTTTTTGGAAATTTATTGATGCTACTCTGCTTGCAAATGAATCAATTCTTGAACTGTTGATGATCTCTTACTTTATATTCTACATGTGCTCATCCTGTTGATTTATTTTGGTTGCATCAGTAAATATTGACTTCCTAAAAGAAGAATAAATTTGTCACAAGATTACTAATTGGACATTCTGAATATTTCTCTATTTATTCCTTTGTCTTCCATTCTGAAGGTGTTTTCATTTCAAATTTTTGCAAAGCTGTTTTCAGGTATAAAATACCTGTTAAATTGAAAATAGTTTCTGTGCTACTCAGCTGAGCATTTTACATTAAATACACACTGTAAGCTCCAAAATAATACCAGAATCTTCCCCTGCATTCCCATGCTTTGAATATTTTGTCTGTATTATAATATGTATTGTGCTAAAGCTTCTAAATGAATCTTCAGATGACTCATCTCAAGCTGATAATCTTCCTTTTAGACTTGAGGTTTTAATTCCTCAAGTCCTGTTAATTTACCTTCTTCATAATCTCTGTAAGTCTGAAAAATCATCAAGCTTCTACATTCAATGGCAGAACCTCTTCAGTGAAATTTCAGGAAGGATAAATCACATTGTGTCTTTCTCCAAAGCTTGTTCTGATTGGTTAAGATTTTGTTTTCTAACCAAATGAGTGGGCTGGAGCTTTGACACAGTTAAGGAATTCCCTCAGTACCATCTCTTTCTTCTCAAATATTTAATTTGAGAATAATCTGCAGATTGTATCAGACACATAGATGTATTTATTAATGTACAAATGTAAGGTACTATATGAAGAGCATATCATGCAAATGGCTCAGAGCAATGTGTACAGGTATAAAATTAGACTTTTACAGAGAGAAACACTAGTAAAGAGGGAATTGTGAATGTACGAGTAAATAGTGAGTAAATACGAGTCTGATTATGTCTGCTTATGGCCTCTGATATATGTGAATAGAAGTTAAGAAAAAAGAAGTAAATGTCTACAATAGTAAGTATATATTTGTAATACTATGAATCTTTACGTTCCAGAAAAAGAGGAAGTGGATAGTTTTTATGGGGAGAAAGAATATAAATAAACCAGTGAGCTTGACTAGGAAACTAAATGAACTTAATTTTGGAACTTTTGGAACACAAACATTAATACATGCTCTGTAAATGGGTTTCTGTTCTCTGGTTGAAGAAAACAATAGATATAATTTGTATGTTAATAAAGGTAATTAAAAAGTTATAGATGAATGAAATGCTTTCCAAATTGTTTCCAGTCACGATTCTAAAAATGTTTGCAACTAAATGGGAAAAGGTCTCTTGGGATTGATATATATGAATGCTAGAATTAGAAATAATTACCAGTCCTGGCTTGATTACAGTAGTGTGCAAAGCATGGAAAAAAAAATCAAAGAAATGATGGTTAACAAAGTAGAGGTAGATATAAATGGGAAATTAGATAAATGCAGCATAGATTTGTTATCAAATTTTTTTTGATCTATATTATTTTGGGTTTACTTACTTATTGTTTCAATGGGGTCCATTTACCAATGACATTTACCAATGAAACACAGTTGGGGAGATAATGTGTATGTATCCCTTTCAGCATTTCTTGGCACACAGAAAGCTCTATATTGAGTGAGAGAAGTTGTGGATGAAAATAGAATCATTTGTAGGAAAAGGAAGTAGCTGAAGGGATGAAGCGACAGGGACTTGTGCTGCAAGGAAGAGTATCAACCTGGAGGAGAGACCCTGTTAGGGCAATTGATTACATGTGTTATTCATCTGGGATGTTTTCAGTAGTGACAATGTCACAAAAATATAATCATTTATAATGAAATATAGGTCACAAAATAGAGGAGGGTTCTGATGGGGTCAGAAAAATGTACAAGAGTTTTTTATGTGGTATACTGCAGTGGTAGAATGGGATAAAGTGTAATAACAAAAAAGGGATGAAAAATAACAATTTCTGTATATAAGATAGGAGCTTATAACTTTGAAGAGAGAGAGATGCAAAAAGGTTTGAATGTATTATGTCCTTTTAAAGTGGTTGCTGACTGCCAGAGCAAAGCAGCCATGAAAAGAGAAATCCTGTTTTGGGACACATCACACGAGGCAGGTCCAAGAGAGAAAAGCAAGTATTTGGTTCATACGAGACACCAGCAATGCCCTGTGTTACATGCAGAATTTTGATTCAATTACCATGTAAGTCTTCATAAAGAATGCATTGCATACACCGTGAATAATATTTGTAAGGTTTGCTTATTTTTATCAAACACTACAGAAGGATTTACTTGTTACTTTTGTCCTTTGATCCTTAGTTTTATTTTAATATCCTAAAAGGATTATTTCCTTAGGCTCTAATCCTTTGTCAGAGGCTGTGCCATCACATTATTCTTAAATAGGAACTGGAATCAGAAAGTTGGTTTTAATTTTCATTTTTATGAGAGTACAACAGGCTAACATTACTTAGAGTAGAATACTTTCATTAGAAGGTAGCTTTAGTTAGTGAAATCTTAAAAATATGAAATCTTAATATCTTTTAAGTTTACTTTTAAGAGAAACTAACAATGTTCTGAGCATTCAGTGTAAGTTGTAAGTCTGCTGTAACATGCTTTTTGAGTGTCTCACAGTTAATGGTAAGTCATTGTGATGGCTCTTGGAGTGGAATGAATTTCATGTTTTGTACATTGCACAATTTTAGAAGATGTACATGCTTTAAATATAGTCCCATATATGTTAGCTAAAGTGATGTGTGTGTTTTACTTTTTTAGTAATTTTCTCCTTTTCAGCTTACATAAAGGTACACTTTTTTCCTAGGCCAGTAGGTGGTTGAGCCAAAAGTAGACTTGCTTAGTTTGCTTTGAATTTAATCTAAAATAACTTGCAACTGTACATTGCCAAGAAAAATCATAATGCTATTCTGGGGCTGTAATTCTGTAGGAAGCAGAAATGCACAAGGGGAAAATACACACTGCGTCACTGAATTTACTATTGAAAGCCTGCTTGGAATAGTGCATTAAAAAGAACCTTATTTAAGCTATAGAAGAATTTGAAATTATGTAGTATTGAGCTATTAAATTTTTTATTTCTTAAGTACCTTTTAAAGCTTTAAAATAACTTGAAGGCTTTGTGGGAGCAAGATGAAGAAAGATAGTATTTTTGGGGGGTTTTTTGTTTTTTTTTTTTATTAATAATTTTGTTTTGATTAATCATTTTTGCTATAGCAAAATATTTTTGCTATAGCCAAAATAACTTTGACATAGATGCACATTATTTCTCATTAAGATATTGGTGCTACACTTCAGTCACTTTTAGTTATAATTTTAATCAAGTCTCTTTAGTGTTTCGTTTAGTTGTTTTAACTTAGTCATTCAGTGCGTTCCATTGCAGCGATGTTTTTTTTAACCAAATTTTTGCTGTTAATTTGGCAACAAAACTTTTTCACATTCTTCCAATCAACGGCAGCTTACATGTGTAGTATGCACAATTTGATTTCCCAATTAAGGCTTGAAGCAGACCCTTATTTTAGGTAAATATTCTGTCTCTTCTTCATGGAGTCTAAATGAATTTGTGACACTAACCACATTTTCTGTGCTATGCACTTATAATAATAAATTTTAACTTGAGTTCCTTTCTCACAGTGTTATTTTTCATTCAATTGATGCATTGAACATTATGTATTCCCAATGATTTATGGTAGCCACTATTTACCAGACATAGTTTATTTCATGGCTAATGCTGCAAATTTTGTAGTGACTTTTTATAATAAACCTACAAGATTAAATTAAACCTGAAAAATAGCTTACTGTACGTGATGCTTTCAACTCAGCATTTGCTTTTAATGTTATTTCATTCTTATTCTACAAAACTTTTTCCTGATATTGGTTTGATGTCTTTAGTAGCCGAAGTAACAAATCAATTTATAAGGAGTGATAGAGAACCTCTACATTTAAAACCAAAAAGCATTTATTTTAATCAACATCAATGTGCTGTTTATTTCTCATTATGTAGAGAAAATTTTATCGTTATCTGCAGTCTTTTCATCTTCTCTCTCAGGGAAACAGGAGACTTTTAAAATTTGTATATGGAAGACTTTGCACTGTTAATGTCGTACCAAATTGCGTTATTTCATGGCAGCTAAAAGTTGTGTCTTTGCAAGCATACATTGAGGAATAACTGGAGGTTACCAAGTTCACTGTGGCATCTGCAGTCCCACACTGGTACTGGCATTAGAGCTGGCTTTGATTTACTGCACTGATGGAAGCTGCTGCACGTACTGAGCCTAGCCTTGCCTAGCACCTGAGACTGGCATTTCTGTGGTTGCTAGCTGGGCTCTTATAAATGGGACATGATTTACCTGAGGAGTCAGGTTGAAAAACCCTCTTAACTGTGTGTAGTGATTAAATTTTTTTAAGAAAATTGGCTTGAAAAATTGCTCTAGAGCTGCTGGGAAAAATAGAGGAACACAGTCTTTTTCATTTCATATATCCAGGGTAAGCCTTTTGAAAGAGATAAGAAATTTATTTTTTACATTATTTTAGAGAGTAACATTGTAAGAATGCAGTTGATTGTTCTCAGGATACCCCAGAAAGGAAACAAGAACTAATCTAAAATTGAAGGAAAAAATTAACTAATTACCATTATACTATGTAATGTATTTATGCCCTGGAAAATGCAAGTTTATGGGTAAATCTAATCAAATGTAAGACAAGAAATCATGCTAAATCTCATTGGATAACTAACTACTAAATTAAAATTCATGGCTTTCTCTGGTAAAATAAAATGAACATAATATTCTTAGATAAAGGACCTTCACTATATATTTCTAACATAAATTTATAACACTAAGAACTGCTATTTAGGTATTTTTCTGTCTCCTGCTTAATAAAATACATTTATTGGTACTGCTCTGCCCCACCTTTTGGGTTTGATGGACTCTTATTTAGATGTTCAGTGTCAGATGGTGTTGATAACCATGTTATGATCCATGACAGATTTGAATTGCTGCATTTGTGGACTGCTGCTCTGGGGTTTTTTTTCTAGCTCAAGGCTCATACTTTCAGTCTTGGCAGTCTTGAACTTAGTTTAGAGTATGAAACCTCATAAACAGCTGTAGAAAGTTAAACAAGTATAAATATTGACATTACCTCTTGACTTTCTGTCAGGCAGATAGCTGTGGCATACGTCTGCATGTGGAGATCTCGGAAACCTGAGACTATAAAGCTATAAAAAATGAACAGTTTTAAAAATGTTATGATTTCTCCTTTGTTTTGATTTATGTACAGATCTTGTGTCAACTTTGAAATAATGAATCAGAGAATGACAGAATGGTTTGGTTGGAAGGAACCTTAAAGATCATCTAGTTCCAACTGCCCTGCCATGAGCAGGGATGCCACTAGGTCAGGTTTCTCAAAGTTCCATCTAGCCTGGCTTTGAACTCTTCCAGAGAGGGCACATCCAGGGATTCTGGATATCTCATCCCTGGAATGTCAAATACATTGACATTTTGCATTTCCAGAACAGTATGAAATAAAAGAAGTTGTGTGAAAGCCACATTACAGTACAAAGTTGATAGTTAAGTGCTGTTGGAACTCGTGTATAATTAGATACACCACATTTGAGATTTAGGCTTTTTAATGTTTTTTTTCAGAATGTTCTTCCTATTCATTCAGCTAGTTTAGCATCTGTACTTTATATTTAATTCTACTGTGACCTAACTTATGAAAAGAACAATGAAATCTTCAGAGATTGATAGAAATCTGATAAAACCTGTGAGGACTTTGTTACAATTAGCCCAATGCGGATCTGATATTTCATAGAATTACCAATCACAGCTAAAGCCCATTCATAACGGGCCTCAAAGGTCATTTATACACAACTGTGCACACTGATGAACTGATTTTTTCCCCATTTTTTTTCCTCATTAAACATCTTGATGATCTCCAGATCATTGCTATCAGACTTTTTCACCTCATGTTTCACCTTGTTTTCCAAACATTTATGAATATGTCAAGCTGTATGGAGTCTGCTGTGAGTGCAGGGAGGTTCCTGCTCACTCCTCCCACTAAACTGATAGTCTGGTCTTGCTGTACATCTCTTCTAACAGGGTGGGCACTCACATGAGGATCTTTCTTCTTCCATTCAGCTTAGGCTTTTTGGAACAATGTGGGAATCTTGTTGAATGCCATTTGAAAATTCACATTGATCAAATAAATTATGTAACAATTAGAACTGGTTCTGTCTTGCCTGTGTGTTTATTTACATCTTCAAAGGAACTTTAATAAATTTATGGGGAGCAATTTGTCTTTCTAAAAGTAATGTTAGTACTTTTATACTTCGATTACTTTCATCCTTATGTCTGCAGATTTATTTCATCTTATTATTTCTGCCAGTTTGGCTAACATAAATATATTATTTTCCTGGTCTGTAATTACAGGGCTCCATGCTGTAGACCTTAGAAATAATTCAGTTTACTTTCTAAATTTTCCATTCCTTTGCTACAAAGTCATTATAAGTAAGAGGTTGTGTGCCTCCGTTAATAATTAAACTATTGTATTCTTTAACTTCTTTAGAACTGTTGGAAGAATACCGTCTCTTCCTGATGACTTTTTTTATCAATTTTGTGGATTTTTGATTGTCTGATCTACTAACACTGTTGTTTGAGACAGATCAACGCTGCCTCTGGTAAAGAAGATACCTGATTTGTGAGTCTGCTTAAACTTATATTGTATGATAAACAGATAGGAAAAAAAGTCAATATTTTGCTTGCAAAGTGCT
Source organism: Zonotrichia leucophrys gambelii (assembly GCF_028769735.1). NCBI lineage: Eukaryota > Metazoa > Chordata > Aves > Passeriformes > Passerellidae > Zonotrichia > Zonotrichia leucophrys. Next base: position 34,578,210 of record NC_088175.1, read on the forward strand.
CTGTAAACAATTCTGTCCTATCTTACTAGTCATTACTGGATTTTTTTTTTTTGCCTCTTTTAAACATACACAAACTACCCTTCTTCTCAAGATAACTTGAGAAATTTTTCAGCATTTTCAGTGCTGTTGAAAACACTAAGCATTTTGTATCTGGAAATGTGTGCTCCAGGCATATTTCCATAACTGGATGAGTTTGGAAGTTATTGCAATTTAGGAGGATTTTGCTCTAGACTTTAAATAAGTGGGAACAGAATAAAATAACTAAATGAAATTAAAAAGAAGTTAAGGTGAAAGAAGGATCAAACAGAAAAGAATAGTTTGGGAGAAGGTAGATGTGGATGGTATCTCAGAGGAAATTTTGTGGATTTAGAGATTTGAGAATTCAAAAAATGGGTTACTTTGAAAATTGAGTCAGAATGGCATATATGTGCCCTTAAAAAAAGGTAGAAATGTTACATTGCTGAGAAAGAGGAAGAAAGGGGAGAAGTACTTAAAGAAGACTATGGACATGCTGTCAGTTAAAATTTTATCTAGATAGTTGAGGAAATTTGTTCCCTAGTAGAATATTTTGCTGAGTAGAAAATGAGTTGAGGTAATTTTGCATTCTTTTAAATGGCATGGTGGTTTTTTCATGAGAGAAGGTATTACCTTTGGAGCATTTTTTGCCTTTATTATAGTTTTAATAATAACAACTTCTCAAAATATGTTTGATAGTTTTGAAACAGCAGAGAAGTGTTTCTAAAGTCATGCCTGATTTTTAAATACTTGCAAATAACAGAATATACTGTTAAACTGACTATAACTCATTTGTTAGAGTGGCAGTCATTATAAAAATAGAGAAGACAGTTAATAAAAGTGAAAAAAATGAAGATGTATTTGTAATTAAATAAAAGCTATTTATTGATAGTAAAGGAAAATGTTAAGTTTACCAGAGTGACTTTTAAGCAATTTTAATGTCTGAAATGACACATGAAATGGTAAATATTTCTCTTATAAAAAGCAACATTTTTTCTGGCCATTTCAAAGCCAGGATTAATTGCATAGCTTTTCATTCATGAATTCAGCATAATGTTCTCTGCAAAGTTAAAAGCTTTTTTCTTTGTCTCTGTGACAGAAAGTACTAGCATTGTCAATTGTCATTCTTGAATGTTAATGAAAATACGTTTAGCTCAATTGCAGTCCACTATATTTTTACATATCAGAATTATAATTTCAGGTTTATTTTCATTTTTTTCCACAGTATATTAATGAAGAATGATGCAATATTAATGCTTTCTATGTACAGCCTTATAAGAATCTTCTTTAAGGAGTTGCAGTAAGACAAACACTGAAAATAGTTTTTCTCTGGTACAATGTGTTGAAGCAGAAGAACTGGAATAGTCCACCTTTGTACAAGCTAAGAAAATGTTTGCTATTTTGTGAGTGGAAGCAGCTCAGGAGTGAATTGAACTTCTGAAAATGCGGCCATGGACTGGTTCCTGGCGTTGGATTATGCTCATCCTGTTTGCTTGGGGAACTTTGCTGTTCTACATTGGAGGGCACCTGGTACGAGATAGCGAGCACCCGGACCACTCCAGCCGGGAGCTGTCCAAGATCCTCGCTAAGCTGGAACGGTTAAAGCAGCAAAATGAAGACTTGAGGCGCATGGCAGAATCTCTCAGGTAGGATCTCAAAGTCAATAAAACTGCTCAGAAAATGTTTGAAATAGGAAATAGCAGAATTTAAATTGTAAGGGTTGCTTGTGGGAATTTTTGCAAGATTATATTTCACGTTTAAAAGTATATATTAATGTTTTAATCTGTGCTCTAAGTAGATAAAATATATTGCAAAACTTCTGAATAAATAATGTACATTTAGTTCTGGTCTAATGTAATCATTACTTAAGAGTCATTTAATGGTGTAGACGTGTTACTGTCACAATAACAAGAGTTCTGTAGGTGATTCACCCCTCAATGCCAACTTCAAACAAGTGCAATTATTATGACATTGATACAAATTAGAACATCTAGTTCTTTATACTTCTGCATGCAATAATTGGAAGAGCTCATTTTAAAATTGCTGAAAACATTTGTACAGCTTGTTGAAGATAAATGCTGACTTGCTGAAGATGATCTGCAATAGATTGCTGCGTTATACAAATCCTTTTATCTAAGTTTTCTTCCTTGCGTTGCTGCTAAACTTGTAGAAACACTTGTAAAAAAGTAGTATCATCTCCTTTTTTACAATTACACTGAAATATTGAAAATATTGAAAATATAATAGTCATTGAAATATAACCCGTGCAACTTACAGTGGCTGGAAGAGAGTAAATGGTTTTACTGGTGGCAGGGTACTGTTTGCCACTCAAGAAGGAGGCAGTAGAGGCAGGACATGCTAAGTAGAGGCTAAACTATATTTTAGGCAGTCATGATTTTTCTAAATACCTTTCAATATTTTACTAACCTTTAGTGAAATGTCTATGTGCAGATAAATATTTCATTTTTGATGAGCAAGGTTTAAGTGATAGCTTATGCTGTTGACAATTTCCCATGCTTTATAAAACGAAAAACCTCAGTTTGCATCTACTTTAAACATGCTACAGTATTTCCACATTCCTTCTCTATGATTCCATTAATGGTGTCAGGATGCTGGAATTAGATGCAGAACTGTGTGGACTGGACTCCGTTCAGCTTTTTTGGAAATATGTTCTTTAGCAATATTTCTGAGACATTTCCTCAGAGTGTTTCTATATCATAACCACAGTAGGATCTGAAATTCTGGTTTGAGAAAGCCTAAATGACTTTAAATACCAGTTGAACAGTGACTCATGTCCAGGTTCAGTTGTCAGTGCTCTCCAGGAGTGAGCCAGCTTGAGACTGGAAGACTTCGGGCATAGTTTTTTTCTGGAAGTAATGTGAGATTGCTGAAGTACTGGACTTTGAGGGAAATGATGCATGACAATATAGGGCCTTTCCATTATTTTTACTGTGCCAAATCCTTCGTACTGTTTACTTAGAAACATCAGAAATAGGTTTTAGAAATATCCTGGTAAACCTGTGTTACTAAAGTATTATAATATAATGTGGTACAGAATTTCAGTATTTCATTTCTTTGTTTGCCAGACAGAATAAGCTGTGTTGAAAATAGCTGTTAGCTTTAAAACTGTCCCATTTCTAGTTTTGTAGCACCGTGTCTGTTTAAAACAAGGCATTAACCAGCAGTCCATGGATTGAGTATCCGTGTCCTGGAAGAGATCACTGCTGCTGTGAGCATACATTATAGGAACAAAACACCTCTTAACTTCAGAAATCCAATTAGACAGAAAAGATTACTTTTGCTCCAGTTTACATCTTAAAGTAAAGATGTAATTTATTTTAGGCTTTATTGATCAAAGACAGAAAGATTGGAACTGTGATTTGAATATGATTTAATTGCTAGAATATTTTGTTTTGTACTGAAAACTTTAATTACTGATAGTGTCAGTTAAATCTGAGTGGTAAGACAACACTCTCTACATCAATAGAGCTCATAACAGGCATGAGGTAAAACTTGATTTTGCTGCCCTTTTCCACTAAGATTTTGTATCTAGAGAAGAAAACAGTGCATTAAAATTTTGTGTGGTTAAAACAGAGAATATATTATAGTATGCAACGGGGCTAAGATCATTGCTGAAATTAAGAATATTCCAAATCAGAACTTAAAGTTACTTGTGGAGGAGTTTATACAAAACGAGAGTGCGTACCTGTAAAATTGGAGCAGTAGACAAACATCTGATTAACAATACTAGTTAATTATACTAGTGAAAGTATTTTGGCACTATTAGATAAAACTTTTGCCTGGCAAAAAGTTCCAAGTTAACAGAATTTACCTTAGTGGGCGAAGAAGTTTTGTGAATGTTACAAAATTATCCTGATGAATAGTTGTTCTATTAATAATAGCTAGTTAGGGCAGGCAGGAAGGGGCAGAAGGCAGGTGTGGTTACAAGAATCAGTAGTTTAGTAAGAGTGTAAGTTGTTTTTTAATTTCCATTTTGAAGTTAGAGAAAATTGATATTTCATCTTTAATTGTTAATTAAAATGGTAAAATGCATTTCAGTACATTTCAGTTGCCTGGACTTTCCCATTACAATGGGTTCCTCAGACTCCCCAGCCTTCGTTATCACCTGATAAAAATCTTCTGAGATGGCTGAAAACAGGAGCTGGGCTGTGCTTGTTTGCATCTCTTAATGAATGCCAACATGCAATGACAAGAAGTGATCTTTCCACCCTGAGATTTGAATCCTCCTTTGCTGCCAATTTATGTGGCAGCCCCTTATGCCCAAAGACAACAACAAAAAAACCCCCCAAAAATCTATCCTTTGAAACATACCTTATGTGCATGCACAGCCAACCATTCAAAACTTGACAAAGATCATATCTGTGAAGAGGCTTTATAAAATCATGCTTAACCCTTTTCTCCTCTGTGATACTTAAATAATATCTGATTTTGTAATTTTCTCCTGATTGCTTCTTTTCACACAAGATGTGTAAGGAATAGAATTAGGGTTTTAGGGCAGGGGTAGGTACGTGTTTGGGTTATTCTGGTTCCTATCTGCTGCAACCATTTATATGTGTGTTTTCAAAAAATATGTTCTTATGAATTTATGGTTTTAAAAATAATTCGTATTTATTACCCACATTGGTTAAGAGTAGTTCATATTTTTGCAAAGATTTTTGGTGAGCATATTTTTTAATACTTATTTTCTAAGATGTATCTTTGCAAGAGTGCAAGTTAGAACAGTCACATCTTTTTGTAAATGGCCTGAGATTAAAAGTATTCCTTTAGGAACTGAGTCCACTTTTGTGGTGCAATTCTGATTACTTGAAATTGCATCAGGTACCACATAGTTTTTATGTTGTATTTAAAATGCCTTAGGTGAGAAGTTACTGTACTTTTTCTTTTGCCAATATGATGCTTCGTAAAAACCTTGCTTGTGGGCTAGAAAAAAGCACAGATGTATGTTAATGTTGCAGAAGAAAATGGAATTAAAGGTATTTTGTAGTGTGAGTTTTAAAAATTATGTGCATGAATATTGTGGTATGGTGAGTTTGGAGAGTTACCATAGTCTGTATATGATTATAAACAATATTGTGTGAGCAGATCTGAGTTGATTTTAGAAGCATTCTAGATTTCATTGGTGTAAAATAGTAATAAATCTGAGTTTTTTATAGGTTGTTCTTTCACTATTCTGTATCCAGTAGACCTGGAAGAGCCCTTTCAAGGACACTTATTACAGATGTAGTAGGTGTGACTGCAAAACTGGAAATCTTTACTATAATTTTTGTACTTATTTAAAGGAAACTTGAGAGGTAGTAATAATCAAATCAAAGTATTGCATAATGTTGTTTCCTAAAACCAGTAGTTTTACCTAAATGTTTTACTTGCTATTAGGATTATGATATGACTTCCAAAGACTCTGCCTGTTGCATATAGGTGATACAAGGCTTTTAGGAATAGGAGAGCTTAAAATTAGAACTTTTGTAATGTCCCATTTTCTTGGTTGGAAACTGTGAAGCTGCGTATGCCTTCATCCTTGTCCTAGCCTTTCTTTATTTTTGCAATACATGAATGCTTCGTAATATTCATGTGCTTCTTTGTGTATTGCTGGGTGGTAGTCAATTTTTTATATTTTAGGGTATTTTGATGGAAGATAAACCTGGCAGTTTAGGAACCAGTAATTTCAGAGTTCTCCTCAGGGGAATAGAAAATCTTGTTAAATGGATTCATACTGTGTTCATGTTATGAATACATCACATTTGGACTATATTTCCTTCCTAGACTCTTTTAAATATTGCATTTTGTAGAACCTGCAATTCTTTTAATAAATATGATAGCCTGTTTCTAAGTCTGAATTAGGAGTGTGTGTTATAAAGCAGAACAGAGGTGGAAAAGGGCAAAATGTCATCAAACACATAAAACTAAACACCTACATATTATTCTTACAGTTCCTAGTGTAGCTTCAGAAAGAAGAGATCAGATTTAATTTTGAAAGAGCACTAGAGTTGCTTTAATGTAGCAGGTGCTGAGGCTGGTAGAGAATCCAAACTCAAGATCAATTAATCATAAACAACTCTATTAAAGTAGTTCTGTCAATTACTCTGGGCAATTTTTTGGATCCTTTAAACCTGTAGAAAACATTAAAGGGGCTTGGATAGAAGAATGGTTTTGGGTTGATAAAAATTTAAATACTATAGTACAGTTTCCTATGACATGTATTTAAAATATCTCAAGTTTGAAGCTGAGCTTATTGCACAGTGTGGGAAGAATGATGATAATTGAACTAAATGGTGGTCACCTCTGCTCTTTTTACTGGTTTTTGTGCAATTCTGAGTTAAGGGAAGCAAGGCGTGCAGTGGATATAAATCAGTGCTGATGAGGTCTATGTTGATCTAAATTGATAAGGGATGTTGCTCTTTATTTGCAGATAACATTGACTCTTTCTTTCAGTTTTATTTACTGGGGAGGTTTTATCTAAGGAGGCTGAAGTGACAGCCTGTATTCTTTTTGTTTGTGTGTGCTAGTGGTCATTAATAATTGAACGTGATTTTCTTCTTGGGAAGAGAAAAAAGTGAGAGGGGAAAAGGCAATCATAATATGGCTGTAGGTCATTACAATCCTAGTTCCTTACAAGAACTTGGATATAAATGAAAGAATGAGAAAGTATTTGAGTATGAACTAGTGAAATCTTACATTTTTCCTTTTGCTGATAAATTGGTGTAACCTTTTAGATATCTTGGAAATAGGAAAAGGTTAGAATGGTTTTTATAATTTATGGATTTTTAAAAACTATTTTTACAATTATTTTACACAGTATGGCAGTTCTTCTAGCTAAATTGAATGTCACTATGATTAATTTTTAAGGGGTTCTTTTTGCCTTCAGAGATCCAGACTAGAGATCCATTGTTTTGTCATTGCCCCTTTGTCATTGCACCTGAAGGTGATGAGAAAGTGGCCTCAGTCATATGGATTATGTACACAGAATTATTTTTTAAAAATCTGGATTGCTGACAAAGGACAAAGCAGAAACAGTTTATCTCTACAGCATAATCTTTTTGACGTTTAAAGTTATCCAGTAATGTCTTTATTTGATGAGTTAATTATGGGAAAGATAATTTATATTTGCTATCAGATGGTAGGAAGCATGCAAACATCACACCTTTTAACTATAGAGAATTGAAATAAGCTTTGTTTATTAGCTTGATTGACCATTTAAGTGGCTTATAATGATGTTTATTTTGGATTCATAACCTAATTGCAGTTTTACCATTGTAATAAGTGAAGGATACTCTGTACTAGATGCTTACTGATGTGTTTTTTATTACTGCTTAGAATCATCCTAGTTTAGATAAATTTACTTTAAACTCACTTCTCATATTTTAAGGAGTAAAATAGTTGTCAGGACTTTGGTAAGAATTCTTTTTCCCATAAGAATTCCTGTTTTTCAACAGGCATTCTTATTCATGAGTATGCATAATGACTAGGATATTCTGCACTAGAGGTTACCTGCATGGATGCTATGAGACTAGACAAGGATTTTAATTCAAACACTTTTCCCTCAAATGTTATATCCAGCTCAGCTGAAGTACTTGTAGAGGGTAATAACTGCCAAGCTGTGCTGGTTGCAGAGAAGAATCTTTTCCCTAATTTTGAGACTGGATGAAAGTGAGGAAGACAGCAATTCCAAGTCTGATGAGGTAACAGATGTAGAGACACAACTGGAAAAAGAATAAGCTATCTTCGTTTAATCCTAAAATGATGTGATTTTTGGAAGTCTGAGCAACTAGCTTAGAGACTGTCCCCGCCTCCCACCTCTTTTATCTAACAGTCTAAGTATAATAAAAATTTTTATTGCAGTGTGCCAAAGCAAGAAGAATGTTAAATGGCAAAATGGTACTTTTCTTTTTAAGATCTTAATTATATCAAATGCTTAACATTACTGTGCTTCTTTCATATCATCCACAACCATCCTTCTGTAGGATTCTCTAATTGCTACTTTACAGACTTTCCTTATGCTAAGAGGATGTGTGCACTGTCTCAAGACTGCTTATGGTAATGATTTTCTATCCTTGCACCCTATTGTTCCTCACAGACTCTACTTTTAGGGTATGTGACTTGTACAGGATAAGCTGTTTCATTTTTTTCTGGTAATTTTATGGTTAGTTGTTCTTTCACAACTCAAATTGTGGTACCAAGCTGGCAGATCACAAACACATTTCCATCTGGTGGTTTTAAATTAGTGTAAGAATGTAAATGTTTTTCAATATACTTTTTAAAGGCTTGTTTGTATTGTCTTGTACATGGCAATCCAATACTCTATCTCAGTAGGATCTAACACCATACATTTGTTGTAGAAACAAATTTACAAATTGATTGTTGAAACAGATTATATTTAGGGAGTGCACATGCTTAAGATTAGGATATTTTACACAGTTCTGACATGCTTGTTCCATCATTGCATGGAAAAGAAGATGTACAAGCAGTTAATGATAATTCCTTTTTGTTTACCATGGTAGTTTTAGAACACAAATATTTTTTTCAGTAATTTAATTATCCCTAGTAGGATCGGGATAGGATAGCTTTAGTGGGAAGCTTTAAGACTGCAGAGTTTTTTAGTAAATTTCTGTCAGGCTATGTAGCTGCTCCTTCCTCCACCTCTCCTACTCCCTTCTGAAAAAACATGCTTGAATGCTATGCTTCATGTGATGCACTTTTCTGATGCTCACATTAGGTGTTCTCTTCACCTGTTCCAGGGAAAATGAACTTCTCATCACTCCCTGAAATTTTATTGGAATTTAGTTATCCAGACCTGAGAGACACTAAAGAAATAACATCTCAGTAGGATATTTAGAATGCTTGAATTTCTTTTTTACAGGGAAGGTGCTCCCTCAAACCACTGTTTTCTCTATGCCAGAGGCATCTTTTGTCTGTCAAGGACTCTTCCTGTGCATGGTGCTGTAAAACTCTGTGTGTTTGTGTGTGGAGAGAGTATCTGTTTCTTTTTATGCTCATATTCCTTTATGAAAGAAGAATCATCTTCATATTTTGCAAGAATTCTGTATTCTTTGCAGTTCTAAAGACTTCTCATTGCAGATCTTTTTCTTTCTGGGGTCAGCTCTTACATTATAAAATGTGGAATAATTTTTAACCAGAAGGGTAATTTCTCTTGAAATGAAAAAGGTTTTTAATTTCCCTGCATTAAATTTGAGGCAAGAAGATGTTAGCATCTAATTTTTAAACGTTAATAATTTTGCTTTATTAATATATGGATTCAAGTTGAGATGATGAACAAACTTCAGTAATGGCCTCAGGGCTGATTTATGGCCCATAGATTTCAGGATATGTGTTTCCATACTTCTCCTGTGCTCACATATCAGAAATTTGACAGATGGATGTTACAATTGCTGATGGTTTTTTAGGCGATCTACACTTCAGAATACCAGAGTTGCCATAAAAAAATCATGATAGTGGTACATTTAAGATGATTGGATCTTTTTCTGAGTCCAGGGAATACATGGAAATCATCCTGTGTGGATGTGTAGGAAGACATAACTGGAGATCAAGTGCTGGAGCCCTGGTTCTCCTAGAAGATATGGCCAGGGCTCAAGAGCAGAATGGATTTGTTTGTGTGCCACTCAGGTTAACAGTTAAACTGCCACAGATATTATTTTCACAAGCAGAGCCTTGGATTGTTCTTGTTGGTGAGTGGAAGTCTTGTAAACAACACAGTTTAGGGTCAGGACCTTGCAGCTGTGTTGTGCACTGTTTTTCTCCTATGGGATTGGGCTTTTAAAATCTTTATGTTAATATGTTTAATTTCTTCTGGTTTTAAGGAATTCTGATGAAGAATTATCAGTACAACAGTATGAAATAAAAAATTAGTGGAGAGCTGAATTGTTAATGCAAATTTATCAAATAATTATATTTATAAATCATGCAATTTCTTTATTTTCTGTATCCTAGGATACCAGATGGTCCCATTGATCAGGGACCAGCTGCAGGAAAGGTACATGCTTTAGAGGAGCAACTTCTAAAGGCCAAAGAACAGATAGAAAACTATAAGAAGCGGACAGGAGATGGTTGGTAGATGATTTTTCTTTTAATTCTAAAACAAGTTTTGATGTTTTGCTATTTCGTATCACAGATGTATTGGCTTCTTAACAAATAATTCAGCTACAATTACTGATGCTTTTATGCTTTTTTTTTTTTAAAGTAGGCGGCCTTGGAAAAGACCATGAAATACTGAGAAGGAGGATTGAAAATGGGGCTAAGGAGCTTTGGTTTTTCCTCCAGAGTGAACTGAAGAAGTTAAAAAATCTAGAAGGAAGCGAACTGCAAACACGCATTGATGAATTTCTGTCTGATTTGGGTCATCAGGAAAGGTACTTTCATTAGTTGGTTCTGACCTTTAATTTAACTGTCATTATTCATTCAAAGATGTGTGGCAATTATAGTTTTCATTGTTGTCAATCATCAGCCCTCCTTATTGTTGGAGTACCTTTTGTATTTTATTAAAATATTCTGCACGAGTTTTGTTTGTGCTGAACAAAATTAATCCAAGAACTGTTAAAAATTCAGTGACATCTGTCTGTAAGCATATTATAACTGTTCCCAACAGGATTGCAATGACAGTTTGTGTCTCATCAGTAAACAGTTATACAAAAATAGCTGAATTGACTAAATACACTACCTTAAATCGTTGCCCTGAAAAAAGCTGTCATCTCTATATATGAACATCTGTAATAAAGCAAGAGCCTTTGAAAATAATATAGTAAAGGGAAAAAATCATAAGAATTTTCAATTCCTTAGAAATAATGCAAACACTATTTAAAACATAAAGACAATATGAATTTGGTTATTAATATGGGCAAATAGTATAGTCCATTAAATTTTGTAATTTAATATTCCGCAATTCCAAAATCCATTTTGTCACAGATTGATTGAGTTGAAAGTGAGAAGGGACTATTCAATTATTGAGAGTTATTATTTATATAGAAGACATGATTAAATTTCATCCAATTAGTTCTCTGCCAAGTGCTGTTTTATATATTTGACTGAAATAAAAGTAGTGCTTGGCTGAAGTGGAATTTTCCAAAAGACTTGAGGTCTTCACTTGAACAGTGAATTGGCAGAGAAGTGTCACTTCCCTGGGCAGTTTCAATAGTTATCTCCTCTTAGAAATATTTTTTTCCACAGAACTTATTTCCATGTGGGCTTCTTGAACTTTAGGTCATGGATTCTTATGTACCTTTTAAACTATCTCTGCTAAAAACTGGAGCAAGTAGTCTAATACCAGACTTTCTGACGTTTGTCATGGTAACAGAATCACTTATGTGCATGTTATTGCTCTGTTTGTAAAGCCAGGATGAGGCAGTCACCACAGTGAAACTTTGAATAATGATGTGTGTGTTTGGTGCCAGAAGGTTCTTAGGTTGCTGCCTTCCAGGATGAGTTCTTTCCCTTAGTCCTTTCCATTGTACGCCAATGATTATTAATTCATTAAGTCTTAATTTTCCACCTTGACACCCTTATGTTCACATGTCACTGTACTTCAGGATGAGGTGAAACCCATTTGGGAGGTGCATAAACTCCTTCACATGGAGTTATAAAACTGCCCTGTAGACCTCTGGAAGTTGAGATGGATCTCACTGTGGTACTGAAAGAAGTTTGTATATGATGCAAGCAATCACAACTGCTCTTTTTTTTTTTCCTCTGAGAATTTTTGTGTTGAGTACAAATATTCTTTCAGTTGTCCAGGTGGTTATTAAATATAGAATAATCTGAAGGCTGTTTAGTCTTTGTAATAGATCTGTGTAGATCTTCCTATCTGGTGAGGTCCTCAAAGAAGACTTAAGTAATTTAAGCTAAAATCAAACAGCCATAAACTAGTTTTTTATTAAACTGAATCTAGACAATCTGTCTGCAGTGTAAAAATTCAAAGGAATTGCATTAGAAAAAAACAGATAAAAAATGTTTCTATGATATTCAGCCTGTGTTCCTGGTGCATTTGCAGTGTTGCCTTCAAGCAGTAGAATTGTGTTGTGTTGCAGAATGCACAATTTGGTTCCTCTAGTCCTGAGGAAGTGTTTTCCTGCACCTCTGTGGTCGAGCTGTCTCCTTCTTTCCCTTTAATCTTTCAGTGTTGTTGTGTGCATTGCAGGAAGATTCCCGGTCTGTGTGCACATCCTTGGGCATGTGATGCACTGCTGCCTCTGGGGTCTTCTTTGCCCTTACAATGCACAGTACCTCCCCAGGGAAGGAACAGTCTCATCTTCCCTCCACACTGTCCATCTGCTTGCTTCTCTAAAGGAACAGAGCATAAGTTTGGAATGAGCAAATCAGATGTTTGTCATTCACTTTGAGAAGCATGGGTTTTTGCTTTGTTTTTTTTTTTTTTTGGGGTTTTTTGGTCTGTTTTGGGTTGGGTTTTTTTTTCTTTTGTTTGGTTTTTTGTTGTTTTGTTTTTTACTTATTGTCTGTTTTGTTTGTTGGTTTGATCTTTTAAGTACATGTGCACTTCTTGAATTTTTTTAAAGGAATTAAACCTGTTGTCAAATGCTCTTTTGTTTACAGTGTTGTCTTAAAAAAGTTATATTTTAGATAAATGGAACACTGCAAGTGCAGCTGGTATTACTTTTATACAAATACATGCACATAAATATACATAAAGATATCTCAGAAATTTTAATATATATTATAATCTACTGCTTGGATTAGAAAGATTAGTGTTTATTATAAGTACTTAAAGGAGTTTTTCATGCTGTCCTTATGTGGGAAAACAAAGAAGTGGGTATCAAATGATGAGGTACCTATGTAAGGAGAGAGGCTCATGCTTATTTTGTTTTGTTGGTGAGGAAAGCCTTCTGGGTCATAGATTAAGACTTGCTTTTTAAGAGATTATAAACTTTAGTTTCTCTGGTTCTGGACAAATATTAGAGTTCTTTGTTAATTTTGGTGATGTTAAGCAAATTGTTTACTACTCATATGATAGTGCTTCTTGTTGGATGCTTTAATCACTGTTGGCTATGCCCTAGGAGCTGTGTGGATTTTCTCCAGGGCAGTGCTGGTCTCACCTAAGTATTTGTCAAGTATTTCAGTACTGATTCTGTTTGAGAAACAGTGTTGCCCAACACAAGATTTTCCTTGAGAATTACATAATTGTATTCTCACAGTTGCTATAGGAAAGGGGGCTGTTGAGAGTAAATTCATCTAAACATTGGAAAGACTATTTGATATTGAGTTATTAAAACAGAGCAAATTAATCCTCTAGTTGTCATGGTTGTTTCCTGTGTTGACAAATGTTGTTTGCAAGGTGGCTGTTACTGAGTTAGTTTCATTCCTTCTCCCAGGGAGTAGCTGTCATCAGGGATTTTGTGGTAGCTGACCAACATTTGATGCACAGTATTCCACATTATTTCCTTTGAATTACATATTTTCCTTGGAGTTTTTATTTGTTGATGTAAAATTTTAGGAGATTTAAATTTTTTCATATGACTTGAATAAATGTCTAGACTGATTTTTAAAAACACCCACACTTGCCCCCTTTTTTTGGCAATCAAATACAGATGAAACACAGACAGAGTTTTTTTCCTCCATTCTGCTTTCCAGGAAAAAAATACTTTTAAGTGCAGCTCCAAGATTTATTTTATGATATGAAGCAGCAACAGCAACAAGTTGATGTTGTTGGTTAGTAGCCCAGAGCAAGTGTGATGCAGCAGATATCTGCAGTGCCACTGAGTGAGGTTTCCTGCCATTTCAGCACCTGCAGTAGCCTCTAATAACCCTGTGCAGGCTCATCCTTTGTCTGCACTGAGCTATCTTGGGCTCACGGGTCACTTCTCCCTGTGCTTTTAACTCTCGGAGCATGGTAACTCCGGTGCTTTGGTATTTGCGTCTCTTCTAAGTCTGTATTAATAAGTTATCACAGTGATCTGTCACACTCCAAAAACCTTAGCAGATGTAGCTAGAAAATGCACTTTTCTGAGCAGTAACAATCAAAGAAGAAAGGACTCTGTGACTGTGTCTTAAAATAGCGCTACTTTCTAATCATTTCTGTGTGATAACACCTGTGAATTTTTCACTTCCCGGTTTACTTCAGGGTTTTATAATTTTTTTTTAAAGGAGATTATGGATACTGTCTGAAAACTCTTTCATGAATTTGTAACATTTCCTGCAAATCATTTGATACTTTTTATGGTTTCTACTGAGCAAAGCTGCCTTTATTTAATGTGATGAGTCACTGAGGCTGTGTAAGGACACTCACCCATTTCTCTTACCTCAAAAATTATCAAAGTAATTATAATTCCTCCATAAGGCTAATTATTAAAACTTAGCTACTGCCTTTCCTTTGTTGTGGTCACCATAGCCAGTAATATAAAAAACAAAATTTGGGCAACACTTTTTTTCTGTAGAAATAGGAAAAATTAGTTAAGAGCTGACAACATTTTTATTGTTGTTTTTTAATTGGTAAACTTTGTATTTTCGGTTATTTTTCCAATATTTAATGGAAATATATTTCTATAAAATATAGGGAGAGTACACTGATTACTTGCATCACAAGTACTGAAATGACTTAAGGCTAATGAAAGAGCATTTGAAAAAGGTTTAAAAAAGTGGCTATGTGGTTGCATGGCTGCTTTTAATGAAAGAGGATTTAAAATAAAAATAATGTTTGAACCTTGAAACCTTGACTTTGTATTTTTTTGTTAAACACCCAACTTGGTTACATCCTGATTGGGAGGAAAAACATATTTAAACTCCTAAGAAAATGCATTGGTTTCCTTTTCTAGTATGCCTACTAGCCTGTGTGTTTTCTATAAATAGGGAAACCGTCTTAAGAGCAAACCCTTAATGTGTCCAGTTATCTATATATAATGCATTGTATCAGAGCTAATCCATCGTTAGGTCTGTTCTAATTCTCTTTGAACTGTGTGTGCATGTTACTGTATTTTGTGTCTTTAATAGTTCCTGATTGAAAACTAGTTACCTGGTGATGCTTAAAATTAATTTTTATGCAAAGCCACAATGGGGTGTTTCAAGCTCAATTACCTTGTAAAAGAAAATCGACTTTATATAGTTTCAGATTACAATGTAGATAAGGTTCCTGCAGTTGATTGACAGAAGGTGAGGATTACTGCTGCTGAATAATTTGGGTAAAATGTTTAATACAATAATAGTAGATGCTATTCTGTTACCCTGCGTAGAAACATGAGGATAAAGACCAGAATGAGAATAAAATTACAGATCCATAAATCCAGTTATTAAATTAGCAAGAAAAGTTTATCTGATAACTCTGCTGATAAATCAAATTAGGGCAGCTCTATCTTTATCTCGATGTTTTCTGCTTCAATATTGGGTCATTGAAGTAGTTTACTAGTAGGGAAGTGCAGCCTCTCAATTATGGACACGGGGCAGCCTTGGCTAATTGGATTTGTGCTTCCAATGCTAACAAGTACTGCCAACAGCTTGACAAGACCACTTCAGATGTTGTTAGGAAATGTATTTTTCTTACCTTCAGACTGTTTTTTGGTCACCTTCCAAATTTCTCTGCCTTTGTTCTGCTGCTTCTCTTTCTAGTGCTCCAACTTTTGGTTTATCAAGAATTTCAGGCAATAAAAGCAGCATCTGAAGTTCAGATGAAAGTATAAAGAGAAGTGGTTCAAACTTATAACTTTAGCATTGTTATGGAGATATGTTTAGCAGTATTAAATATTCTCAATCTATGAAACCAGCTCTGAAATTAATGCTTCTGAGTTGGGCCATCTTTTACTTTTAGAATAACTGTTAACATTTCTAGAAACACTTTGAATAGTTTGTCTCTAGTTTTCTATTTCTTCCCAAAAGCCACAGAGATTAAAAAAAAAATTTTTCCAGGGTGGTACTGTTTGGACAAAATCAGTAATTTTAACTTAGCTGCAAATTTTAACAAATGCCGTGTATAATTTTTATTTTTGTGATGATGAGTTCTTTATCCTTTTATTTGGCCAATGAAATGTTATAGCCCTAAGAAGAGAATCTCTAATGTATTAGATAATCTCAATTTAATATTTCACAGTTCTTCAAAATTCATGTTTTGTAGTGTGGACTTGCATGGCCATGAGTCTGTTTAGAATTTCTAATTTTTAATTGCTGATGGGTGTGGAACATTTGTTATATGAAGGATGCAGTCAGTCTAGCTTGGCTGCTGTTTGAATTGCGCAGGAGGAGATGGGATGAAGAAACTGATTTTGAAGCTGCAATTGAAATACCTCTTTAATTTTCTTTGATTTAATTTAATGCTCCAAATTGTTAATGTTAAGATTGTTTTCTGCTGTTGTTTATAGGTCAATAATGACCGACTTGTACTACCTCAGTCAAACAGATGGAGCTGGAGATTGGCGAGAAAAAGAGGCCAAAGATCTAACAGATTTGGTACAGAGAAGAATAACTTTTTTACAGGTAAGAGGATAGAGCTTTTGAATCAAGGGAAACATTTTTTTCTTCTTACATATGTAGCGCTTAGCTAAACTTTGCAATAGAATAATTACATCACAGTTTAAAAGTGAATGTTGGTATGTGAAGGAATTATGTGGAAAATAAATTATTACATTTGTTTCAAACATTATTTTATGTGTATAGGGAAGGGAATATTCAAAGGAAATCATTGGGGTTTGTATTTTTGTTGTTGGCTATTTTGGTTTATTTGTTTCTTTGTGGGTGTTTTTTTGGATCCATGGTTTTTTCTGGGCTGTACTTACCTATTTCAATTCTTCACTTTATTGTAAAAAAAATTGTCTGGTTGATTTTTTAAAATTTGTTTTATTCTTTAGAGTACCAAAACACATTAATTTGTTTGCATAGTTTTAAAACAAAATTTAAAAGTCCTTGTATCAAACTTCTGAACTAGCAGCACATTTTTAAAAACATAGGGAAGCAAAATTGAAGTGCTTCTATAGTGTATTGTCTAGTCCTAGATTGTTTCAACAGATGTTTGAGACTTCTCTAGATGCTCATATTTTTGAGTTGATAAGGACTTTTTAATATGTGTGCTTGTTTGTGTGTGAATAAAATCTAAATAAAATGTGATCTGAAGGTGTTGGGACTTTTTTTCATGACTGAATGCATGCAGCTATTTATGTAGTGATCAAAAAGATATTTAATTTAGTCTGTTTTATTCGTACTTGGTTTATTTTTTATGGCATGTGTGAAGCTGTTTTGTATGGTCACTCCTAATGCCCAATCTTTTCTCTTGTGTAAATAGCTGAATTTGTTTCTCAGATTCTCATTATTTCACAGTTCAGCTGTTAGAATCTTCTCTTCTGTGACCAAGCTATGTATATGTTGCTTGTGAAATAAAAAAGACACCCTTCTGAGGAAAAAACCATCTCTCTAAATTGTGCAGGAGTCATCACTTTTATTGTACTTCTTCAACTCCTTTCTGAGAACTGTTCCTTATTTTTTCATTTTGATACCACTGTTTGGCAGTAGTATATCATAACTTCTTTTCATGCTGATAAATGTAGCCTTTCTCTACCTTTTCCTTGTCTTTCACTTTCCATTTGGTGTCCTGTTTAGTAATATAACTGTGCAAGTCATCAAAAAGAGCACAAAATTATTTGCTTTAACAAATATGCACCAACGTAAAGCAGTCAAATGGTTTGAAATTGCACACATTGATATACCTCTATTAATAATAAAGCTGTATTAAAAATAAAATAAAATGAAAAAATTTAACAACCCTTGTCCCTCAAGTCAATGCAAAAAAAAAAATATGGACCATATTTGTAATTGTTTTTTCGTTAAGTATGAAAGTACTGCATAGCTTTTTTTCTGGTACATGTTGAACATTGACAGCTGCATTATTTTGGGACATCTCCCTGGGAAGTCATTTAGCTGAATGATTGCGAGTAGTGATGACTGCTACTTCATTTGGATGACATTACCATAAATTTGATTTAATGAGGCTACATGAAACTAGTTTCCTATAGTTGGAGCAACATTTTAAAAGCTAGGACTTTATATTTAAGGAAAAGGCCTTATTTTCAGACATCTTTTTTATCAAACAGGTGTAGAAAATGCGCAAGAGAAGTCAGATAAGAGCACCCGTAGTGCTGTAATCAAGTGAATAAATAATTATGAAGGCAGCATTTTCTGTCCCTTCTCTTTTGTGCCTATTTTTGTTCTGTTTATTTTAGGAAGTTTGTGATTCAGCATGCAGTCTCACAATAGCAGAATATTTTTGCCTCTGATTTAAAAAGAATCCAAAACTTTTTGTTCAGCTTTGAAGGTTAAAAATGCAATCAGGTGAGAAAGGTTACTAAGTACTCAACAACACTTCAATTCTATTAGTCATAGTTTGCCATATTCAAGTCATATTCTGCTATACTATTTATTTGGGGCTTTGTATGTATGCAAAGAGCAGAAAGTTGGTCACAAGACTTTTTTCTGAGCTTTCTGGACTTTGCAGTATTTTTGTGGTTTAATGTGTCGCTTAGATTTTTCTGTCTTAAAGTGTATTAAATCCTCTCCTTCACATTAAAATTACTGATTAATATTTTTAATAAAAGTCCTCATGCTAAAATGACAAAAGCAATAAAAAATGCTTTGGGCACTTTGCATGCATGCAAGGGGAGGCACCCCATAGAACTGTAATTAATCAAATCATAAGTATATTATATGTTTTTAGTATAAAAACCACCTAAGGAAGTGTGGTTACTGCTGATATCTGTGTGAGGTTTTCTCTAGGATTGAGGAACATACTGTGTTAAAGTCCATGTGCATGCTGGGATGTTTCACTCAAGCTGAAACTTGCGTGTCACAGAAGGGTAGGTGCAAACTAGAGGAATTTTTATTAGAGGAAGGTTTGAGATCTCTGACTCTCAAATCAATTACCTACTATTTCTGACTAGGGAGAGAAGAATATTTTCTTCCCGCAGCTGAAAGAAACTTTTGGTGGTTTGTTTGGATTTTTTGTTTCTTCGCATGGTCTGCCTCCAAATTCTTGAGGGGAGCTGGTATGAAAAGGAAGGATTACAAATGGCATCACAAAATAAGGGGAATAGAAGATAGTATTAATTACGTTTGTGATAACTAAGATGAGAAAAACCAATATTTGACATATTTCTCTAAAAAATGTGATTTTCTAAGATTTTGAGTGGGACTCTCTTCTCCAGCAGACTGTGTAGCATCAAAGAATAAAATATCTGTTGAAAATATAAAAAAAGAGCAGCTTTGTTAATGAGTATCATACTGTGTTTATAAGGTTACTCAGTAAATGGTAGCAGATTGCTTGCCCACTCCACTCTAATCTGTTGTGATTCATTTGATTAAGTACATTTCTCTGAACTGTGTTCAGTTCTCTGAACTGTAAATTCACTAGCATAGTATTTTCTCATACAGTAAAATGTATGTTAAGGAGCAGGGTTTACTTTTGCCAGTTTGTGGTGTGTTTTGATGGCTGACTGCACACTTGAAAGCACTGGAGGATGGTGAGGCATTGAGGCAGCACTTGGGACAATATTCCCACCTGAGCCTGCTTTCTGTGAGTAGGCCAACCAAGAACCCTGGAAGAGGAGTGCAGTGGAAACCCTGAATTTTGTGAGAGCAGCAGTATATGCCCATGTTCTTTGTGATGGAAGACCATTAAATCCATCTTTCCAGTTGAAAAATCTACTTTTATTTTAGATGGTATTCTCTTTCATAGAAATAGGTAATTCTAACCATTTTGCTATTCTGAAAATTTGTTTATTTTTTCAGTTGCATTGTTCATAAAAGTTATTCTGGGGAAGATAAAAGGTGTAAACTCTGAAATGGCTTGATGATCTAATCTTCTATATATTGAAGTATGTTTTGTGTAATTGGTCAGGTGTAGGTTTTTTGTTTGGGATTTTATGTGGGTTTGTTTAATTTTTGTTAGGATTTTTTTTGGTATTTCTTTTTACTGCAGTTTTATGGCTGTTACATTACAGGACTTGACATTCATGGAGGTCCCTTTCATCCCTCTCTTGATTATATAGATCATTAAATTGGAGATAGGAGTGTGATCAGCAGTGTCATTATGGTTGAGAACAGAATGTACTACCCACTCAAATCAGGGATTTATAATCCTTTTCTGTGACTTTGTGACAGGAGGAAAAATCTTTTGTCAGTCTTCATTGGTTTTGAAATTGTTGTTCTTTATCAGCTCAATACTGGTTGCTTTGGCTGGCAGTTGTGGTTATGAACACCCAAACTATTCTGATGCTTGAAATGCGACTTTTCTTCCTTATCAACGGGTAGTATTTTCACCTTTTCCTGGAAACCAGTTGAAACTGCAATATATCCAAGTATCTCTACTCTCCTTTTCTTTTAAAATTCTCAATAGACAATTGAAGCTCAGGTAGTGCTTTTTCTTTTTGCTACTTGAATATAGCAATTCAAAAAAACACCACAGTCATAAAGAAATTAGTTAAATAGCTTCCTTAAGTCACAAACTAATATGTATAGTTTTTAGTTAAGTCTACAAACAATGATAAATCCCAAGTAAGTGCATTATATTAACATTGATAAGCAGTCACACTATCAAATTACATTTCATTGTGTGATTACTACTTGATTTCCATAATATTGTTCATAAGGTATTATATGAAGTTTGTCTTTACATGAAAGAAAGTGAGAAGGGCATACCTTGACAATATTTCAAATATGCCATTGATTAAATGCTTTCATTTTAGAGGACACAAGCATTTAGAGATAATGACAAGGGTAGAAAGCTTATCTAAGGTCATTTTCTAAAAATTCACATACAATATTCCCTTCAAAAAGAATAATGTTGTAGCTTTGCCCAAGCTGGTAACAGATACCCACCAAACACTCCCTTGTCCTTCCTGGTAGGACAGGGAGGAGAAGAAAACCCAAAAAAAAAAAAAAACCCCAAAAAAAAAACCCAAAAAAAACCAAACCCCAAACCACCCGCAGAAAAACCCCATTGTGTGTTGAGATAAGAACAGTTGAATAACTGAAACCAAGCAAAATATGATAATATTAATGACAGTAGTAATAATAAAATATAATACTGCTGATTATCATTATATGAGAAGGTATTTTTTCATGGAGTTCTTTCTATGTGGACTTCTACAGAATACTAAAAAGGCCTTCTTTCTCTTCTGGAAGACTCTGGGAAGTACATTTGTTATAATTTCAAAAGATACCTGTTGGATTTAGTCTCAAGTTATCCATTAAATTTGTGATGACAAAAGTACTGGTCTGAGGAATAAAAATCTTGAACAAAAATTTTATTTCATTTATTGTTTTCATACCTAATTAGGCTTTGAATCAGGTATATTTAAAAAGAAAAATATAAACTGCTAATGGTATAGCACATGTTTTAGAGTTTTGGATTTGTTTTGGTACCTCCACCCCTCCCTGTCTGAATTGTCATCCCCTCCTTTACATAACTGAATGCAAAAAGTTTTATTTTAAATTGTTTTAGGACTCAGAATATTCAGATTATCTTTTAGATCACTTGAAGGAGTGATCTCAGTTCTCCGGACAGAGATCACTGTTGTTTGAAGTTTTGATTTGACTGTTGCAAATTTACAGAAAATTTTATTTTAAGTTTAGATGTGAAAGAAACAGAATTTATATTGGTGCTCAAATATCAGTATCCTTGTACATTATATGAAATGTTAATCCTGGACATTTTGTGGAAGACCTTTCTGGAATTTAGAGCTGTGTCTAGAGCCATGCAAGTATGAATACATACAAAAAGTACTATCATTTACGTAAAGAAAAACTTCTGTTGATTATGATGTTGTGTTGTCCACATACCTGAAAATTCCACATGCCTAAAAATATTTATTAGTTTGTACTTTTAAACATAACATTCAAACAATGTAGCCATTTGCCTGCTGTCTTATGGTTTTTTGGTTTGTGGAAGTGAAATATGTTATTTTATGGAAAGTGTATGCAGATTACAATTCTGTCCTTTATCATTCTGCTTGGGAATGTGTTTTGCATTCTGTATTTGCTATGTGGTCAGCTAGCCTGGGAAGCAGTCCCTTAATAAGTATTTGTTTTATTCTGTACCATTTGTTTTATTCTGTACCATTTGTTTTATTCTGTACGTTGTAGACAGGTGGAAATTTTCTTTCATTGGGTGACATGCATACTTATTGAAAGAGAACTAACAAACTTGAAAAATTGCCAAAGGAAAATGCATTCTAACACTGAGAATCATGTTGATGAAATGTGAACTCGAAGTCCAAATGTTGTCTTTTTCTGACAGATTTACAAATGAGAAAGTAATTTAAAATCTTGAATGTATTCTATTTTATATTAGGATAGTGAAGTATGTTCAATAACTGTTCATGCTCGCAGTGAAGAATTCACATAAAATTTTCATGGAGCTGAAGCTTACTCATCCATTTTAGTCGGAGATGTGTTATAGCAGCGCGGCTTCTGTGATTTATGACATTTGCCAGTTTTTCAGAAAAACGCAAGCCTTTGGTGTAGCTTCTCTTCAGCTCCACTTTCTCACCCATCCTTACAGAACCCGAAGGATTGCAGCAAGGCTAAGAAACTGGTGTGTAACATCAACAAAGGCTGTGGCTATGGCTGCCAGCTTCACCACGTGGTGTACTGCTTCATGATTGCGTATGGCACGCAGCGCACGCTGATCCTGGAGTCGCAGAACTGGCGCTACGCCACGGGCGGCTGGGAGACCGTGTTCCGGCCCGTCAGCGAGACCTGCACCGACAGGGCGGGTGCCACCACGGGCCACTGGTCAGGTAAGGCTGGGTGGGCCACCCTCGGCACTCCTGCTTCTGCGCGCCTTCGTTCCCATGGAATTAATCTGTTCTCTGCTTCGTGTTGTGTGCAGCATGATAACTGTGGCTGCAGCTGGGTATGTAAGCACCTTTTGCATCTTATTTGCCCGCTGTAGTTAAAAACAAATTCCTTCATAAGATATCTCTGCATTGGTAGAGTCTTTATAATACAAAAGTTTAGTATTTGAGACTTAAATTACGATTTTTCAGCAGGGTGCTACTGTGTTCTCTGCTAGATATTCTGATTTTCATGGGAGGAGAGTGTTAAATAGAGGCTGCTGTTAATAAACTTCTTAAGAAATAAGGGATGTTTCCAATATTAAGCAATTGAAATATAAAAGAAATGGTGTCCAATAGTCACACCCCAACAAAATAAACAAATAGTTGAAATAACCCCTAATGCAAGCTGAACAGATCCAAAATTCATGCTATAAAAACAATGGCAATGTTAAATATGAATTTTTATTTGTATATCAGCAAGTCGGTTCTTTCTTATATCATGCTGAGCAATTTGCCTAGAGTTAGATGGACACTGATGTTTGGAGGATCAGGTAGCTTTGTTTGTGTCCAAGTAAACAATGTTTGTTTTAAATGACGTCTTTCTCCATGTGATTGGTAGTCAAAACATAACATCTTCAGTCTTTTCACTAGGACACTGCATACTCAGTGCATATGGAATCTTAAATTAACTCTTAAAATTTTACAGATCTGAAATTACCTTAATCAGATTTACAAAATCCGGTTTACAGGTTGCATATAAACTTGTGGGTTTACTCATTGAAGCAGCATTTGCACATTGAAATAGCATCTGTTCTTCAGAGCTTCAAGATGCTGCAAAATTAGCTTTGAGAATGCTAGTTAGTTTTTGTGAATGAGATTTTTTTTTTTTGCAAAAAATGTTTCTGAGGAATGGTTGGATGTTTTATAAAAACAACTATAAATGGAGAACAGATATTGAGAACTCCAGATGAAGTTTTATTTGTGTTTGGATAAGTTAGTAAGTGAGTCTATAGTCTGGACATGGTTCTCAGTGTGGACTCCTATATGTGACTCCAGAATTTAGATGCAGGCAGTTTTGTGAACAACTTCAGAGCCCAGTAAGCTGGAAAACAGTTCACTCATGCACACATGTCTTCAAAAGGTCATATATTTAATGAAAATCTATTTAAATAGATGATGGTTTACTGCAATATAGGCTTTTGCTGGTGAAAATACAAATAATGTTTTATTTTAGGTTCCTAAGTGAGGGTACTTCTTTTTTTTTCTTTTTTTTTTCTTTTTTTTTCTTTTTTTTTTTTTACTTTTCAGTTAGTTCCTAGATCAGAATGAATAATTTGAAGGCTGAGCACATGAAATACCCTGATGCAATCAATTATTTTTTAAATAATGAATGCCACTAATTTGAGTTTTGGTGTTCTAGAACTAGAGGGCTATGAAAGACAAACTTTCTGTAGTTGGTGTGTTGGCCAGCCACACATGCTATAAACTGTGTTAAATTGTGATCTTGTGCAGTGGCTTGGTCAGTGAAGATGGAAGATTCTGACCAGGGATCTCTTTACGAGCCTCAGCCTGGCTTCAGTGGGAGTCATTATTACTGCTAAATTTTAGAGGCTGTGTATCTTGCTGAAGATTTCTGTGTGCTTTTTATGTCTCCCTAAATCTATATAGATTTTTATTTACTTGTATATCTATTTATTTATTCCCTGTTTTTTCAGGGACAAATAAGTCTGAAATTCTTAGCTCTAGTTAGGAGCAGTTGGTTTGCAAAACCATGCGTTTAAGTTCTTTTCTTTACAAATTCTGATATCAGCGTGGGATTTTCTATAATTTCAAAATAAATGTATTAAAATGCATTGATGTTTATCAGTTTTCATAAACAAAACATTTCTCCTGTGTAGTGTAGGGGTTTTTAAATTTTTTAAAATTATGTTTCAAAAATATTCATACTAATGAATAATTTTAGCAAGTGTTCAATGTAAATTATGGAAATAGGCCAAGTCAGAAAAATATATCCTCTAAGAGAGATGCTTTCATGTGATTTGCAGACCTGAATAGATAATAATATAGTAAAATGTGCTTCATGATAGAATTGTTTAAATTTGTTTATCTATTAATTGCTCCTGATTGACATTTTTTAGTTTTATTCACAACACGAAATTTTGTGGTTTCTGAGCTTTGTCTTCAGTGAAACAATTTGGAATGTAATACCTTCTCCAAGAATTAAGAAGCTTATATAAGATGAGAATGCTTATAGTTCTGGAATTTTCTTTGTCCAGTCCTCTCCTGACTGGGTATAAAAGCTAACCTTGTTTTTGGGATTTGGGAAGTAGAGTGACTTTTAATGAGCAAGCTGATATTTGCCTGATAGCAGAAGATTAGTAAGACGTTCTCATTGCTGAAGAATTAAGGGTCAGCTCAGCCTATGTCACGTCTTGGAGGAGTTGTTCTTTGTGTTTGACGTGGTAGTTCTGGAATCAAGTTCAGCTTTTCTGGCTTAAACATATTAAAGGATTGAGAATTCTATTGCAGATTTCTGTAAATGCAACAGTTATTTTACACTGTGGCATGAGTTTTCCCTGTCCTTTGTTTCACTCATACTGTCTTTCTAGAGAAAAAAATCTAGAGAGATTGTTGTCTTCTTAGTTCTAAAATGATATCTTGCCTGTAATTGCACCTTGCCTGTAGTTTGTTTTTCCTTTGCTATCTATGCTCAAACTGTTTATAAATAATTTGAGCAGGAATTTTTATAAGAAACATGAATGATTTACTAGTAGTAAGAGCCAAAATGTAGATAACTTCTGAAGACATATTTATCATGAAATTTTTGATAATTTTATTTAAATTAATTAATTAGCCAGGTCATAATGTTATTATCATTGCTGCATGCTAAAACAAAGCCTCCTCTTACCATTTTTTCCTTGCTGATTTATGATGTTATGGTGGCATTCTCCAATAATAAATTGAAAGAGGTCTGCAAAATAACTAGACCAAAAAATCATAAATTAAAAAGAAAACAGATTAATAGGAAGGACAGATTAATGTACTGTTAGAAGTCATATTTGCATGTCAAGCTGGAGAATGAAGGGATGTAGAGGTAAAGAAGCCATCTACTTGCTTTAAATAACAGTATGCGCTCCTTCCCATAAGGCCTAAAAACCAGAAAGATCAAAGATAACTTGAAAAAGGAAACCTGAAACAAAGTTTCCTGCAGTTATCCTTGAATATTGATTTTGCTGCCTCTAACTATGGTTTGATGAATTAATGCTTTTGAGGAAGGGATACCCAGAAGGGAGAAAATGGCAGAACTCTTCATTTGTTGGTAGTGCCAGCTTTTAAGTATTAATTAAACTACAATCTTAAAATATAAATTAACTAATATGTTTATATGTATAATTCAAGAATGAGGATACAGTGGGTACACAAAATGAATGTTTAATTTATTAAAGTCTATCTGGCAACAGTAATCAAAAGGACTAAATAAAAATTGCAAAATCAAACCATAAAAAGTTGTACAGAATTAATTGCAATAAATTAAGAAGTTTCACTCCATGAACTAGATATTCCTTGACAGTAGTTTTTTATGAAAATCAGCTGAATATTTAGTATTGGCCTAAAAAAACCCACTTTAACTTGCATACAATTGTATGAATTGTGTTTTGCCCCCGCATCTCACTCTTGTTTATAAACATTTGCTGAAAGAATGGATTAATTTCTAGTTCTAATTCTTAACATTGTGTTTATACAGTGGCTTTCATTAGTTGCATTTTAATTCAGACAAGTTCCATTTCTATGAAGCAAGCTGGAGAATGGTGATTTGAGAGAAAAAAGTGGAAGAGCAACCTCTCCGAATTTTCCCTTTTTTCAATTGTGTTAATCTTGAAATCGAGCTACTGATGCTGTGTAGATTTTTCGTCTTCAAGGTGCCTTGTAAGATACTCTGTGTAAAGACATTTGTCTGTGTAAATACAGAATATATTTAGGAAGTGGTAACTTTTAAAAGGACCTTGGAATTCTATTGAAGTAGGTCTGAGTTTTCAGAGCAATGCAGTAGTCTAGAAGAGCTAAGTGTGATCCTTGTTCATGTCTAAGTGAAGGGTTATGGAATAATAGCAAGAAGCTTTTTTCACTGTGCAGAGCAAAGATGGGCTGCAGGACACTGTCTACTTCTGTTATCTGGCCTTCAAAATGAATATTGATAAATATGAAAAGATTCTGAGAAAGACCTACACTGATTCGAGGACATAAAAATCTGCTTTACAGTTGGAGATTAAAAACCATAATTCTGTTCTAAAATAAAGCAAGTTTTAAAAGCTGGTCCTGCCACATTTTATAGGTATTTCTATATGCGAAATATTTCTAGACAAAGAAATATCTTTAGACAAAGATGTGGCTGGATTATTTTGATTGGAGATGAGATCTGCTTTTAACAATGACTCGCTGCTGCTGTTGACCCCTATTATGGCAACGGGTCCAGAAACAGAAAAGCAAAAAAAATGCATGATCTGACATTGGAATTACAGGAGATGCAGTCTTTTCTTGTAACTAGCTTTATTTCTTTTGGGGATTTTCAACCAGAAGAATATTTGCCTTTTTGTGTTTTGGAGTGGGTATGGGTTTTTTAAAATTTGTTTTGTAGTGATACTTTTAGTATTGTCTTAAAACTTGTGTCATGAAGTTCACTTGTGCAGTCCCAAATATGCCATACTAAACTAAATTACTTTGTATTTTAAGGAGGTTGTAATAAAATACATCTGTGTGTTCTTTCATGCTATAATCAATCAAGCCAAGTTGATCCTAATTAAGCCATTTATGTGGCCTAAACATACCACCAGTTCTCATCTAATTATATGAGGAATTGCATCAAATCTAATCCATTCTTGCTAAAATAATGGTGTTCTTGGAAGTTGTTTTGCATGTCAGTGGCATCTTTCAACAGGATGGGAGATAAATGGGAAATACTTTAATTTAAATACAGCTGTTGTCCAGTAAATTTTCTGACAGCAGAAGTAAGAATGTCTGTATTTCTTTAAAGGCTGATGTATATAATCATGCTATCTGTCAAAAAATGTTCAAGAAGCAAAAACATTGGGCTATTGGGCTTGTTTACAGTGAGTTGTCTTTATGTCGTTACTAATTTAGGTGAAGATTTGATGTCTGCATAAAATGCAATTGAGTAACATTACATTGGCAGGACTATAAACAGATAGGAAACACATGAGAATTCTTTAACTGCATTGAAATGAAGGAACGTAGCCTAAATGTGCCCTGACTGAAGAAAATTACTTTCCAAAAAGCAGGGGCTTCTTTCCCTACATTTCTTGATAAGGGGAAGCTGAAGACTTAGAAATCCAAAGAGTGCATGGAGGTAGGGAAAAGGATTCTTGGCTTTGTTCTGTTCAGTGGTAGGAATAATCGATCATGTATTTGATCAGAGATCTTATGGTGTTTGCATGGAATTCTACACTTTAAAGCATGACCTTTGCTTTTTCCTAACAGGTTGATGTTGCCCCCCCACAATGTAGTAGCCAAACTAGTACCTGGAGGTTAGTGGTTAATTTCAAACTTTCCTCATGAGCATTAAATCATGGACAAAAATTTACAGATTGGTAAACAAAATGTCCATTACAAACTGGAAAAAATGTTTTTGTTTAATTGTCACCCTTTTAAGGATTTTTTAATAAGCAAAAGAGCTACAAATTGGCTTAATATTAGAGTTTATTTGATTTTTGTTTTGAAAAGCTTTTTTCAAAAATTTTTTACTTGAAAAGTTGTACTGCAGCATGCACAGTAGGGAAGAATAGTGTGTTTTGTACTGAAATGAAAAATATCAGGTTTTTTTTTTTTTTAAATATGAAGAGATGGCATGAGGTAAACTAAGTATGTTAGGTCTCAAACAAACTGCAAAGTTTGAAATTTGAATCTGAGTTCTTTGTTTGGCTGCAAAAATTTCAATCCAAACTGAAGCATTATTAGGTTTTTGGGGAATTAGGACCTGAATTCAAGTTTTGAACAACTTTTTAATGTTGTCCCTGGTCATTACAACATTCTAGTTAGGTAATATTACCTATTTTAAAGTAATCTTTAAACAAGGATAACCTGAGCTGGCAGGTGTGGAGTTGAATTCAAGTCATCCAAACCCTTCCCATGTCTTGAAAATGATTACTGCCATTTCCAGGTGGGAGACATCCCAGAGCACTGCCAGGTATGGTTATGGCTCTGGTGCTTGGGAATATATCAGTTATTTTGGTGGCCATTTTTCCTCTTCATGCAGCTACTCTTAGTTCTTTGCAGTAGCACAAGGCTGGGCATTTCATTCATTTCAGTGTAACTTCACCAAGTCCTAAAGGTTTTTGTCTTTTTACATTTGAGTAATGAATTAAACGAGAACCTTAAAATGTCAGCTAATTCTCAAGATGTATCTCTTGTCTAGATTTAGAATGTCATATTGAAAAGCTGCTTATAGGCAAATGGCTCTGAATAAAGTTTTTCCACCATGTGAAACAACTGAAAGTTAAACTTAGACTTTTAAGGCAGAAATACTTTATTGCATTTTTTATGTTTGTTTCTCAATCTTTAGGCCTTCAGCCAACTGATACATTTCTACTGTTGTGAACAGATAAGAAATTTAAAAAGCTGCCTTTTATTGCACTGATCTACCATTTTTGAAGACCCACATTAATTTTAACATTTGATTTAATTTAGCATTTCAAATGCAACAATAATACTTACTTTAGTACCATATTTTTGGCACTGCATGTCCATGAATGTGATTGTGCTAATTGTAGAGAAATCTTTGGAAGATGTTTTCCTGTAGCTGGTATTACATAAATCCTGAATACAAACCTGAACAAAACAGGTTGGTTTTTTTTTTTTTGCAAGTAGCTTTAACTAAACTAGTGCTTTTAAGTTTCCTGTAACGTGAAAATTAACAATAGTTTGTTACTGTAATAGTTATGGAGCAAGCATCTCTATTTCTGTGTGATTTTTCTTGATTTTTTTCTTAATGCTTCCCTTACAGTTTTCCCTTGACTGAAGATCAGAAAAATTTCCTTTTCCATTATTGCAGGCTTACACCCTTGATTTTCTCCTTTCATGTTGGTACACCATAGGAAGTAGAATGCATCCTTGTTTCTTTCACATGCATTGTTAAGGTGATGTGTGCTTCACTGCTATGAATCTCAAACAACATGGAAGGTTTATTCTCTCCTGTTTTATTTATGGGTAACTGAAGTGTCCTTTTGTCTACAAACACCTTGAGAGCTGTGTTCCATCTGGGCTTGCATATGGAGGTACTTTTACTAATTCATTGAAAGAGTAGTCCTCCAAGCGTTCAAATTAGAACAATACAAGATTAGGAGTTATGAACCACTATCTCAAAGAGACTGTAAGTGTCTTGTCTAAACTGGGAGTGCTTCTCCATTAGATGTCTGGACAGGCAGCTGCAAATATTAAGCTCCATTGTCATGACCTGTTGGAAGCTTCTAGGTCATGAAATATTAAATACTATCTGCATGTTGTCTTGTTTTTTACATGCTTATACATGCCTGTTACAGGCTCGAGTGTATGTCCAGTCAGCATATGCCGGCAAGAGATAAGTCCCTGAAGCTGTTGAAGGATTATTGTAAAATTAAGCTATTTTCTATTACAGAAAAGATAACCTAATATTCAAAGCAAGTGTTTGGAACTATTTTCAAATATATAATAATTAACATTAGACTGAAATAGAGATTAAGCTTCAGTGCAATTGTTTGAAATCAAATCCGAAACTGGTTTTTCATCAATATAGTTGTAATGATCTTTTTTATGTGTTCCTGAGTTATTTGAACTATCCTTACATATGATCTTACTTTTAAAACATCAGTTCTGTTTGCTTGAATGACTAGACTTGGATAACATGGAAAAACCCTTTTGCATTTATAGAAGTGTATTTGCCTTTACAAATACATTTCATTATATTTTCTGGCAGCCAGGGAATTGGAGCTCCTCTTTAGCAGGTACCCCTTTCATAGCAGCTCTTTAGATGAAATGGGGCATTGTTCAAAAGCAGTTTGAATATATAAAGATAAAAGAAAAAATAAATTGCTAGTAAGCTTCTTGATTTCTACCTAGTTTGATGGTCTTCTGACTGCTCTGTGAAGTCCGTTTTTGCAATCTCTTAATTTGTTTCCGGATCTCTTTCCAGCTGACATGCTGGGTGTCTAAACAAGTGAGGATGGGAAAAATCTTTACTTTTTAATGTTCTCTCAAAGTGATGTGACAGTTGCCACATAAAGCTTCTGGTAAGCGATGAGAAGTTTTCAGTAGAGTGAAACAGAAATATTGGTCTTTATAATGCAGCTCACCCGAACTGCTGGAAAGGGAACAAGAGGCTCTAAAGGCACCACTGCTTTTATTTTTTAAGAGATAGCTATTGCAAATGCAGAAATTGTTGCGCTCAGTTGAAGCCTCCATCAGGTCAAAAGGGAAAGCATTCACTGGAATCTCATCACTTGTTAGGACAGTAAGAGCACTGTTCATCTTTGTGCTGTGGTTTTGATTATGGATAGGATTATCAAAGAACTGGAATAACATGGGAAAATAAACGTTATTGCAATACTGTCACTTGTGTTACAAAGACATGTTGGTAGTTCAGTAGCTCTGGGAGTTACAGTTTTTGCAGGAGCAGAAAAGACTAAGTTCTACTTTTCAGGAGGGAGATGATAAAATAATATCTTTACAGATTTATTTGAGACAAGATTCTTGTGAGAGCAAAAATCTTGTCCTCATGCTTTACCTTTCTATCTGCTCTATTTAAACCTAAATTAATTTAAGTCCTGAATGTTGGATGAATTTTGGCCAAATTTTACTAAAATAAATAGGTCTTGTTAAAAGTCCTCAAAATAGGTAGATTGTGTGTGTAAAGAGCAACTGAAGTCAACATTCAGGCCTGTGAGGAAGCGAGAGGCAGTGACTGATCACAGATGCCACTTTTCAACACACAAACGGTACCCAGAGAGGTAAGAGACGTGAGAGCAAGTGAGAGTAGTTGCCAGAGTTGTGCAGGAGAGGAGAGGAAAGAATGCAGGAAAAAAGCCTTGGAAGTGCTGGATTGAGAAAAGTAATAGAAGGCATGTTGGCATGTTTGAAAACATTTTGGTTTATTCACTCCTGAAGGTATCAAGGTTCAGCCCCTTGGGATGGGAAATGGGACAACACTATCCATATGGCATGTGAAACCTGGGAAAAAAAGGACTATATTCAGTTTCTTTAAATCAGAATTGCACCAAATTTATTCAACACCTGTCTGCCTTACCTGGCTTGATTACATAAAGGATGATTAAAAACTTAGTAAAGTGGAACACTAGTGAGAAATAGTTCAGAAAACCGAGTTCAAAAATTCTGTATTAAAATTGTACAAAGCAAAAGCTTAGAGAAAAATACCCATTTAGATATATGAGTTGTATTTTACATTGACTAGTTTTAAAGAAAAATATGATTTTTACCTCATGGCAATTCCATTTTATAGTTCAACTATGGCATAAAGCTATTGTGAGGTAACTTGGCATTCAGGAAGAGCATAACACGACATAACTTTGCATAGTTTTCATTTTTTACTATGTCTGAAAAGAAAAGCACTGAGGTATCAGGATAAGCCCTGAACCTGTTGTCCTTTGCAATATGTAACAGGAACCAGCAGGACATTGAGGAGCCTTGAGAGAGTTCAGCACAGTCCTCTCACCATGCCCTGTGCTAGTCAAACAGCTTTCCCAGCACTCTGACATCTCCTGCAGTTGGATTTAGAGTTGTTCACTTGGGTAAAGTTCCAAATTGGCAGTCACTCTTTGTGCTGTAGAGCTTTGTTAAGTAGATCTGTGATAAGTCTATGCAAATTAATATCAGCTTAATTAAGCATATTATAGAAACAGAAAAGCAGGGAAGCTATTCCATTTTTACATCAGTTTATTCAGTTGTGTTGCTAGCAAGACAAACTGAAATTAAATTGAAATTCTCAGTTACTAGACAGGAATGTCCTTAGCATGGCGTTCTTTGGCTTACTTCTAAGGACTTCTTGAAAAAATTAAAATTAGCTGATGAATTTTGAAATATCAGGAGATATATGGGTTTTCAGTTGACATTAACTAATAGTAGTGATTGCATGGTAAAATGTGATCCTCCTTTCAGGTAAGAAATTAATAAAAACCCGATGAAAATGCCCATCCAAGTGTAGGAGCCAATGTTCAGATGGCAGGAATTTAGGCTTACCTAAAATGACAAAATTCCAAAGACCTTTTTGAGTCAAGTCAACATTTTTCAGGCTTCCAAAAGAAGTTGATAAGAAAGATACAAACAGCAAATTTTTTAAAATAGGCTTTAAATTAGAGTAAGTTTGAGAAGTAGACAGAAGGTAAGGTTATGCCAAATCACAAAAATTATATAAGTCCTGAGGGGTATAAAGTGATTAAGGCACATTGGGATACTGCAATAAAGCAAAGTTATGCTTTTTATAAAACACAGAGCTCATTGCAGTGCTTAAAAAATATTCAGTGTGCCTTGTGAAAATTGAAACTGTGTTACTGATGTATTAGTGATGAACGTATCCAAAAACTGATAATAAATAAGAACTAGATGGTACAACTGGCATGGGTCATCTGAATTAAAATAATTTTCAGTCCAGGACTTTCCTCCTGAGTACGTTGTTATGGTAAGAGTTTGTGTTTTCAGTATTGCAGTATTTTATGACTCTTGCAAAAACACTCAATCTTTGGTTACTCAGTGAAGTAAAATCCAAAACAAGATTAAGTTGCAGAGCTCTGGAAGACAATTATTTAGATTATTCCAAACTGAAAAATAGCACCTGGAGTCATATGAAAGTTAAGCTGTAAATAGAATTATAGTGAAAAATTTTGACAACTGTAAAAGCAAAATAAATCACATCAGAATAAGTGACTTGAAGTATTGCTGACATGTAAGTTATGTATAACTACTCTAGAGGTATCTCACTACCTAACTAATTCTATGATTCTGTATCAAATATCAAAATTGTACCACCACTGAGCAGGGAATTGAACCTGATTGACATGATGATGCTGTGATTTAAATTTCCAACATGAGAAAAATATGCAAACACTAGTATGGATTATTACCTTTTATGGCTTGTCTGTTACTTAACAAAATACATCTGTGAAGTAGAAAAAATTCAAACATTTTACAAATTAGAGAAAATTTAGCTAACAACTGAAGTGTGGATTAAAAATTAATTCTGTATTTTTAACTTGGTTTCATTATCTTCAGTGAAAATTCATATGAATCAGTGTTGTGACTTATTGTTTTCTAATATATCTGCTTGTCTGTTAATCTGAGTTTTGGTTGGCTCCTAAATCATTGATTTTGATTGCAGTTTATTCCTGAATAGAATAAAACAATATCCTGCTGCCCAAAAAAGGATAACCGTTTTTTAAACTATGCCTGTTGAAAATAGGACAAGCTCATTGCCTATTATGAATCTTTTAATGAATACTGAAAAAAAAAGTGCTCAGTAGGGTAAGAACGCTCTCTCTTGCCTGTATGGCTGTTGCAGGGCTGTTTACTTCTTCAGGGTTACTAAAGAGTTGCTCTACACTGGTTTTGTTCAGTGCAAAAGCAAACAGTTGCTGTCAGTTTTCCTTTCACTGCATCTACTATCTCATGCTTTTAAAAGTGGATGAAGACTGGTAGGGAGTTTTTCCTTCATTCAGATATGATGATACAGCTAATACAGCCTAGAGAGTTGCCATAAGGTTTTCTGGAATTGTGCACGTAGCTACACATATACATCAGCAGATGATGATTGTATGTAGGCAGTTAACATGCCACAGCATAACTGAAATAGCCATGACCAAATTTATGATTTGATTATAATTTTTTTAAAGACAACACTCGACCTAGTAGTTAATTTTAAACAATCAAATTGTTTTTCCTTATCGAAATACATTTGCAGCTTCATTACTATTCAAACAACATATCATGTAGAGTTGAAAGCTGAAATCTGATTCTTTTTCACAATCTTTTTGAATA
This sequence comes from Zonotrichia leucophrys gambelii, assembly GCF_028769735.1. NCBI lineage: Eukaryota > Metazoa > Chordata > Aves > Passeriformes > Passerellidae > Zonotrichia > Zonotrichia leucophrys. Next base: position 34,613,042 of record NC_088175.1, read on the forward strand.
TTCTGTGAGTTTGGTATAATTTAATGTAGTTTGCTATATATGCTGAGAGCTTTTGTAGTTCTTCCTGGCTAATCTCTTTTTCTTCAAAACCTTAGGACAGCCTATGGAAATTTTTAGAAGCATGCTCATCCATTAAATAGGATGGAACAATGTATTGAGTGCTTTTCAGGGTAGGAATGTCAAATAGTAGGTCAGATTGCTCAAGCAGCTTTATCAATAGCAAAACTTTACAAATTACTCTTTACAGACCAACACATTTATTCAGTCACAGAACAAAGTTTTAAAGCTTGTCAGTGATGCTGTACTTAATAAAAATCTACCTTTTATATGCAGATTTTCATTACCTGCTTTTTTCCCCTCAAAAGGTTTGCAGCAAACTTCCTTCTCTAACTTAAGACTGAAGTCTTTTCTTTCTTCTCTTGGCTAAGACTGCTATTGTTTTATTTGCCACCCTGTTTCTTCTCCCATTCTCAGCTGAGGGGAAAAATGTAATGGAACCTCAAGCACTCTTTCATACCATTCCCAAGCTAAACATTTATTATCTAAACTTTTGCCTGATACTTCACATGTGCACCACATTTAGCACTTCCCTGGCTTCATGCTCCTTTTCTTTATTGCAGCTTTCTGAAGACATGCTAATAAAGTATTATCCATCATATTATAAGAAGATTTAAATGCTCAATATTTTTGCTGAATTTATGAACTTTTATTGAATATTTTCCTGTGACTGTGATTTAATAGATGGTAAAAAAATGAACTGGCTTCTTGAATTAAAAAGAATCATCCATACCTGTAGTATAGGAAATTCTTCTAAAGAATCCCTTAGAGTGATGGTGTACAGTGGTAAAATACTGACATACCGATACATCTTAGAAGATAGATTTCCAAATGTGGTAAAAATGAATTGAAAATATACCTGAGCATAACAAACATTCCTTATTTAAATAACTATATCTCAGAGAGTTACTGCAGCATTTTGACTTGTCTTGCAAAAGTGTTGTAACATTTTGAATCTTTAACTGTTCTTAAACTCATTATTCCTTCCTTGAATTGATTTTTTTCAGCATTAAGATTTATTTGGTCATCAAAAGTTATATGAGTTTGACTTGCTTATATTTAAAGCAGTTTTTTTTTTCCTGGTTGGTGAGCACTAAAGAGAGAACTAACCGCCTTTGCCAGTAAATACTACAGATAATGGAAACATTATTTTGGAGGAAATGAGCATACTAGAAATATTAGCTAAAATGTTCAGTGCTTTAAAAATGTAATTTTTTTAATGTTGCCATGTATTATAATTTATTTCAGTATATGAACGTAGCTTTGAATTACCAGTTATGTAGACAGTTGTGTTTGTGTAATTTTTAAAAACTATTAAAATATGTTTGGTGGCTATTTAGCCTTGAATTAAAATCCCATCTAAATCATCTGTATGTTCTACTGTAGTTAATATTTAATACATAACAAATTCTTACCTGTAGGTACATCACATGCTTATACAGTGCCCGTGTTTTCCGTGGTCTATTTAAGTTACTACTTCATAGTTTAAGTTCTTGAGGAAAGGAATTGTCTTTCTCCTCTGCTAACAACAGAATAGCTAATTCAGTGGTTATATGTTATCTGAAATTTACTGGGAGGAGTCACTGAACAAAAATATTTACTGAATAAAAGGGAGTCAAAATAGCAGCAGAGCTGTTTTTATTTTTTTAACTATTTCCTATGCCTTAAAATGTTTAATTTTTAAAGAAGTAACTGAATTTTAGACATTTTAGATAACCAGATAAGCCTTTGCACACAGTAATGGTATAGATGTATATAAGAATGTATCACTATATAAGCAGGAATACATTTTATATTTTATTAACTACCAGCTGCTAAGAATTCAAGAACCTTCAGTTTTGTTCTATTTGAGGTCATTGTTAGATCCAGCTCGTATATAAATCTCGTTTAAAATTATGATTTTTATTAGATTTGTTAATGCTGTTTTTGAAAAAGTAGAGCAAGGTTTAGGTAGTCTTTTTGAAATTGAAGATACAGGTGAATTGATATGTTTGGGATATTATTTGCCAGTGGTAAAGCTTATGAATAAAGTAAAGTACTTGACTCATCTTAGTATGTATTTTAAAACAGGTGAGACTAATGATAAGGATGTTCAGGTGGTGGAACTTCCCATTGTTGACAGCTTACACCCACGGCCACCCTATTTGCCCTTGGCTGTCCCTGAAGACTTGGCTGATAGACTAATTCGTGTACACGGGGATCCTGCAGTGTGGTGGGTCTCACAGTTTGTGAAATACTTGATTCGTCCACAGCCTTGGCTAGAAAAGGAAATAGAGGAAGCCACAAGGAAACTTGGTTTCAAACATCCAGTGATCGGGTGGGTATTTAGTTTTCTTTTTAACTATCTGTCCTTTAATACGTGTATGTAATGATTCCTGTTCAGGAAAAAATTGTTTTATGATGATAATCAGAGTCTCTAAGTATTTTGTGGGGAGAGAAGGTGATTTCTAGATGAAGCTCTTCTTTTTTAGCTGTGCGTAAAACAAGTTGATTACAAGTACTTCTTCAGCACACTTGTATACCTGCTGTTGGACAGATATGTAAAAGGCAGCTCAACAGAAGGTTTTTTAACATGTCCTTCCACATCTGGTAATACAGAATTTCCTTAATGTAATTGCCTTACAGCTTGTATTCCAGGCACTTTACTGTCTGTGTCTTCTTTCCAGGGCCTGTAGCTTTTACATTGAGAGAAAAAAGGTTAAGCCTATAATTTACATGCCACAATTCACAACTAATTTTATCACTGGCTACATATGAACATGCTATATGCCATTCCCTTCCCTGCTGTTGTTTTTGCAGTTGTTGTTTCCCAGCTATAATGATGAATTGGAAAGGCCTGTGTGGGGAGATATGGGGAGAAGGAGGAAGAGCAGTAAAAAGCAGCTTGTGGGAGAAAGGTTTTTCCATCATGTAGTCTGAAAAATGCTGCTGCTGTGCTGGAGTCTTTTTCCTTTGCCAGAATTTCCGTCAATCCTTAAACTTTCTTTATCTAGGAGTACACAGTAGGTTGTCCAAATGTTAGTTGGCTTTTGACCTTGAGCCAGTGGGCACCTCACTGCTGGTGTGTCTGGAGACTTGTTACATTTCAAGGAGGTCAAAAAAATGCATTTGTAACTACCTTAATTCAGACTATGCATTATACGAGGCAAATATTCCTATTTTCCTTTTCACCTGTATCGATCAGGCATTATCTATCTTCAGCAGATAACCTTGTGTTCGAAAGCAATGCCACCTTATATGCTATAATTCAATGTCTTTCATTCCTTTCTTTCAGTTACCCTTTGCCTTCCTTGTCAGATTATTATATTTCTTTTGAGAACAGACTGACTTCATATTGTCAGTGTGTCATGATGGACATGGATGAGTTTTAATCCTTCATTATTTTATGTATTCATTCAATCTAAAATTTCATTTGCTGAAGTATATGTAGTGTTAATAAATGTAATTCCTAGATTTTCCCCTTTTCCAGTGTTCACGTCCGAAGGACAGACAAGGTGGGGACCGAGGCAGCGTTTCACCCCATTGAAGAGTACATGGTGCACGTGGAGGAGCGCTTTGAGCTTCTTGCTCGCAGGATGCACGTGGATAAAAAAAGAGTGTATTTGGCTACAGATGACCCTTCCTTGTTGCAAGAGGCAAAATCAAAGTAAGATGAATTATGTTTATATTACAGTTCCTTCCGTCCAGTTAGCTTTACAGTTTCTGACTATTGTGCACCACAAGTTTTAGTATAATATTTTTTAATCCTTTATCCAGTTAAGACTGCATTTAATTTTCCAGTGATTTTGATTTTTCTCTCAGATATGCTTTTTTGGGATTTTTTTCCTCCCAAGTATGCTTTTCAAAGCTTAATGTTAAAAATCTGGAAGTGTTGAGCAAGATACCTGTGACTATGTAAAAACAAATCAATGCTGTAGAATAGAGGTAAATAAAAATAATATATACATAAACAATAGAAAATATAAGTAATAAACACACAGCACTTATTATTGAACATACATATTGAAAAGAAACTACTTAGAAATATTGTAAAGCCTGGTTAATATATTAAGAAGTATATAAAACCTGTCCAAAAAATGTGAGCATTTGCCAGAGGAATTTTTTTAAGTGGGTTGAAAAGCTTATGATGCAGCTCTTCCCTCTTCAGAAGGACTTCTGTAGTGATAACATAGAAGACTTGCATCTACATGTTGAATAATTTTGTCCTTAAATATAGGGATTCACAACTTCTTACAGTGTCTTTGTCCCTTTTTTTTTTGTCCCTCTATCCTCTTCTAGCTCTCTAGAACATGGATACACAGTAAACATTCATTTACTCCTAGATGGCCTGTATTTCCTTGTAAATTAATACTTCTAATTAATTGATTAATACTTTCTAAAATCAAAGCAACTCAGTAGTGGCAAATTTTTGAACTGTTCTGTTCCTGGTGACATTTTTGGAAAAATATGTAAGATAACATACCATATAATAGATTTTCTTTGGCATATGCAAGGCAAGCAGAAAATGTTATTTTGTAGTAGAATAATTTTCTACAGCATTGAAAACCTGTCTACTTCCACTGTGCTATTTCTGTTTTTCTTTCATATTTATTAAAGGCTGCTGTTTAAAATGATGATGTTTTGTGAAAACTAAATGAACATACTCAACTCCAGATGATGGCAACCTAATCCTTTTTTGTATGTGTAAAGGCAAGAATAATAATAGAAACAATTATAGCATTTAAAGTGCAAATCGAAACAATGAAAAGAGACGGGTAATCCAAAATTGAGGTTATAATATTTAATTCATTATATTGTCCTAAATAACTTTAAGGACTGTTTGTAACATGACAGAATTCAATATTGATGTAACAATCTTAGTTATGCATTTTTATTTATTTTTGTTTAATTTTCAAGCCTTAGCATTCTTTGTGAATAGTAATGAGATGCTCTACCTGTGTAAACATATAATCTCAAGTTTTTAATAGCAGCAAAAACTAATTGTAACCTATTCAGTAAAACAATACTGAATTTTATTAAGAATTACAGCTCAAGTTCATTCCAAATCACTATTATACTTTAATTTGGATGATACAGCTCATTAATATAGCGTTAATTTTATGTTTTCTTTATAAAAGGCATACAATCTGTAAGTATTGAAGAATTTTTTGTGTGTTACTGCTGGGTTTCCAGGTCACAGCTTACACTAAAACATCATTTCCTACGTTGCTTGCACCCTACTGTTGCTTGCAGCTTCAGATGCCTTGAGTAGAAGGCATTTGAAACTTCCTGTGATTTCACAGAAGGCAGGGTGCAATTTGATGTTTGGGCATTTAATAGCATCTGAAGGCAGGTTAAGGTCATGTTTTGGCAGCAAAGAAGCTTTTCTTTCTCTTCTTGTGAAATCAACTATAAATTGGTTTACACTTCTGACAAAAATGTTCTAGTCACATTGAACTACCAAGCTTTGATAGAAACAGCTGTCACATTGCAGTAGCTTATGTTGCATTCATTATTTTGTGCAATAATATCAGTAAGTCCTAGGTACTGTATCTCTCTACAAGAGAGTGACTGGCTGTCAAACAGCGTTGGCATTTAAGTAAAGAAAATTTAGCCAACATTCACATGAATAGGCATGTTGTTTCTAGCAAGAGTAGTATTTAAACTAATCATAGTCATAAAACCAGAAATGTTTTGACTTAAATTTCAGAAACTTCCCTTGCAGACAGATGTCTACCAACTGCAAGTACAGTAGTAAAGATAGTGCAGTCACTACCACCAGTTTGTAGAGTGTTTGTGTGTGTTTCCAAAAGAAGGAAAGAGGTGATATATTTTCAGAATTAGGATCATGTAGAACAATTTTAGTAGAGAGTAGCAGGGTTGAGAGTTCAACAACTGTAATGATCAGGGGATTAAAGAATTTGACAGCTTCTGGTAAGCAGAGGTCGTGGTATTTATCTTGGATAAGTGATGTGTTAGGGATGGTGTAAATTGCTTTTTCTTTGGCTGATTTAATCGTTTTCACATGCAAATTTTTGAATGTCTAGTACATGTATTTTTAGTCCATAATACTCTTACACTATCTTCACTCCTTAAGGTATTCAAAATAATACAGATTATATACACACATTCTTAAAGAGACCATAGTTAATATATTTCTGGTTTGTATATGAACCTATTTAGGTATCGTTCTTTAATACATGAGCACAAAAATTCAACAAATCGCATTCTTCTCTCCTGAATGTTTTCCTGTAAAGTCATCTGTATTTTCTTTTTTCTCCTTTTTTTACTGTTTATTTACTTCCACAATAGCAGGTTAATATCTTTTCTCCCGTTCTACTATGTGCAGTTTGGCTAACCCTCCCCATCCCCCAAGTTATAGTATGCCTGACATACAGAATTCAGCAGTGCTTCAAAGTACTAGAACTTAATGAACAGCTCATATATTTTCCAACTTTTTTTAGAGCAAGACCTGAGAAAACACATTATTTCTTACTCAATCTGCTTACACATATACTCACAATATTCTTTCAGAGGGAAGAAAATTTTCAGTGCCTGTTCTGGACACCTGCACAGGCCTACCAGTTGAGAACAGGAGCCTGGGGCTCACCTTGATTTGCACCTGCAGTGATAAGCTGTAGTTACACAATGATCAGCTTCTGAAACCAATGGAAACTCGAAACAGTCCTATAACTGTGCTTGATTTGTACCCTCCTCTGAGGCTGTTAAGTGCAGGGAGGAAAGATTTTTAACTCTCTCTCTCTCTTCCCTGCCTTCTTTTTATTTCTCGTTTTCCTGTTCCCATAAGAGCAGAAAAAAGAAAAAGGATTTTTAAAAATTTTTAAGTCATTGTTACATGAGAAAATATTTTATTTTAATATGATATAAACTAAGGTTTCATATTTTTTAAAAAAAACTTTTTGAATTACAGTAGTACTGATGTTTTTTGTAATAAGTAAAGAAATGTGTATTGCTGTGGAATTTTACATCTATTTCCTTATGACCATTGCAAAATTTGTTCTGCACATGGCCTTAAGAACTGTGAAAGACTTTTTTATTCTTTTCATTTGTTTACATGCATTTATTTAATATGTCCCTTTCACAGGTGACTGGGTTTTTTTGCAGTGTCCCAATCAGTATCTAGTAGTATGGTAGTAAGTGTAGCCTAATAAGGTCAGAATCCCATATCCTGTTTAGCAGTAGAGAAAACTTAGTGGTCTGAGTATATTTCATCTAAAATCAGCATCATTTGCAGAATGTGGTATATACTTCCTACTGTGTCTTTCGCTTCAACTTTGTTATATATCTGACAGATGTACAGAATCTTTTTGTTTATTTTTTCTTGATAAAGAGAGGGCATGCTTGGAGGCAGCAGTGACCTTCTAGAGGGTTCAGCAAAATTGTAATTAATTTCCTGTAAAGCAGAGACTCACCTAAAATGAATTAACAACTCTATCTTGCAGCAAAAGTAATGCTTCTTAAAAAAAATAAACAGAACAATTCTATTAACTGTGTATTGTATTTTTCACAGGTATCCAAATTATGAATTTATCAGTGATAACTCCATATCCTGGTCAGCAGGACTCCATAACCGATACACTGAAAACTCCCTAAGAGGAGTCATTCTGGATATTCACTTCTTGTCTCAGGCAGACTTCCTGGTCTGTACATTTTCATCCCAGGTAATGTGCAATGCAGACACAGTGTTGATTATATGTACCAGTTCTAAATCTTAGTTTTCTTCATGCTTCTCTTTATAAAAAATTGTTTTAAGATGAAAAGAACAGCAAAAAGTTACCAAGTTGACGTGGCTAATGTGCTGATCCACCTAATTCACATATGGCGAGACATTATTTATATCTGATTAAATATTTTTTACTTGCTGTTGTTATGCTCTTAGGTGACAGAATCACACATGATTGTACTGTTAGATGGAAGTGGACACTAAACTCAAAAGTTAAAATTCACTTAAAAACTAAATGTTTTCCACAGCCTCAAATGTAAATTTTCTGCTGCACTGTAATGACAAATAGAAACAAGTGCATATTAATATTAATATATGGTCGATACAGTGATATATTGACCTTGACATATTAAGAAGACAACAAGAAGACAGCAAAACTACAAAAAGTATAGAAAAGCCTCTTATCCTTCCATCATGCTTATGCATACATTTTATTTACCATTCACCACATGCTGTAGGAGAGAATGACATTTTATAGCATATTTAGAAGGTTATTAATACAGGCTGTTTCAGACCAAGGACCTGAGTAAAATCCAAAGTAAAAATTCTCACTAAGAAGAGCTGTGAGGAGCCGTCCTGTTTAATAATAATGTTTGATTTAGCTGAAGCACATCCACTGAATGCATATCATAGAGAAAGAAACAAAACCTACAGCGGTATGACTTGAGTGCCACGCATGCATTGCTGTAGAGACAGTTCATAGTCTGAAGGAAGAATTATGTAGTCTTGGATAAAGACTTAATGAAAAATCTGTAACATTTTCTGCTATTGTTAATATTCAGAGAGCTGTGTTAAAAGTGATAAATATTTGCTTCAAGTGAAACTCTGGGTGTAAACATAGTTTAAATGTAGCCACAAATGGTTTGGCCAGAATATATTGTAATTGAATTTTAAGTGTTAAAGAATGAATATGTGTTTAAAATTCATCAACACAGTTAAGGTGATACAGGTTGGTCAGGACCTCTGGAGGGCGCCTGACCAAACCCCCTTTGAGGTTATGGTGCCTTTGAGCACAACTCTCATTCTATTTCACCATGCATTTGACAGTAGGCTTTTCTATTGGATAACATATATGATTTTCTAGAGTTGCAGAAAGTTCTACTGAAGAATAGGAGATCCAGTATTAGGGTGTTGCTGTCAATAGCTGTACTGTGAATTTGGTCCAGTAATTAATTTATTCTAGGCAATTTATTGTGCTGTAATAACTCAAACTCCTTAAAAATAATTTAATACAATTTTTCTGGGCATGCAACATTGTGGATCTCTACAGAATCTTCATATATTGGGCTTTTCTAAGGTCTGTTGCAAGTTTTCCCACTATTCATAAAGTTTTCTTTTAAGGGGTTTTAAGTTTGATTCTCTTATCTTTAACATTTGAATTGCTTTCCCTGTCCTTTCATCAATTAAATAAACAATTTGATATTTACTTTGGCATTCAAGGTAAGCAAAATAAGGCAGTTAATGACTATCTTTTGGCCAATAAGTGAGAAGAAAAAGTAAGGTTAAAAATGTATTCTTATTTATTTCTATTGTGATTTTGGACTTTCTCATTAATTGATTCTATGCTGACTTTGTTTTCTGTTTTTCCAAAAAGACTCTGAACTTGTTAACAGAGGTATTAAGAGAAAATGATGCTCTATGTGAATAGAATCAGGAATTCCCTTGTATGAGTTATAAACTAATTAACAAAAATTAATTATCTAAAAGAACATTGGTAGAAATTGAAGAATAGGTATTTCCTTAAAATACTGTTGTTAAAGAATTGGTCCTCTCATGTAATGGGGAGTCAAGGGAAGCAACCTACCTTGGCACTACACTTCAGCAACGTCACATTAATTGAATAGATTGATTTAATTTTATAGGAAAACCACATGGGAGTTACACAAATCATAACACAGCAGGAGAGTTAAGATTACACATTAGAAGAAAGATTTTTTTTTTTTTGGTCTCTTCGTTTTTCATTAAGTCTTCATGAAGTCATAGCTTCCTCTGACTGATATAACTTGTTTTCCTTCCAGAATTTATTAGTCTTTGTTTTTTTCATTGTACAGGTAAGTATACAGGCTGCAGAACATGGGATCTGGGAATGAAAAATGGGGGGCTGGTTTCAGCTGTATTTCTGCATGTGGATGTTTTGCCTGCTGTCCTCACAGTTTACAGTTTAGTCATCCAGGTTTGGTGCTACAAAGAAAAACAATTGCTGAGCAAAGGTGTTGAATATTTTGTGTCAGATATGCACAACACACTTGCTTAAAGCATTTCTACTGAAAAGATTTTAAATCTTTATAGTGTGTATTATGTATGTCTCTTCCTGGGGTGCACACACATGCAGATAACAAAACAAATACAGTCACAGAAGCTATAAAATAAATAGCCTTTTGCAAATATATGGGTAATCAAACTTGTTTTTATATTATGATGTGTAACAGGTACTTTGAAATAATTAACTTCAGTCTGATCTTCTGAAAGGTACTTCTGAAAAGTTTTTTTAAAGTTCAGATGCAGAGGGATAAAAGGAAATCTATTACATTTTTAAAGCAAATGCCTCTCTCAAAGGAGCTAAGAAAGTACAAATATGTCTCATATGAGCGATCAAAGTTCTATTCACTGTATCTTCAAAGGCACAAAATAAAAGTAAAATCAAACTTTACTATATTAACATAGACTGAAAATTATGAAAAAGCTGAAATGCTGCTTTGTATTGGAGAAATCTGCTGTATTGTTAATCAGCCTTTATCAAACTTACGTGAAGTTAGAGAAAAGATATGGTAATGCAGGTCAGAAACCAGAAAACCAACAGCAGCCAAGTCTGACACCTGACAGAGAAGAGCCTTCTAGCCAGCTGTTGAAAAAGCTTTTTTAATATAGTGGTATGCTTGTATGTTTCTGGCAACTCTGAGAAATACAATGTAATTCTGATGTGGGAACATGTGTTCTGTCTGATGAAAATTCCCTTCATAAGATGGGTTACAATGACAAGTAAAAATGCATCTTCCCACCGAAGATGACAATGTAATAATTGTCTTCATGGAATTAATTTCATTTATTTGTCTTCTAAGTTGCCAGCAATTCTATCACTGTTCTAATAGAAACAGCATTTTAAAGCCTTGGACTTATGGAACTCTTTGGTTGTGAAAATTTGAACTTCCTTTAGAAAAGTAAATGCAAGGCCTTATTATTGCAGGATAAATTTAAATGTAAATTCTAAAGGTTCAAAGGGAAGTAAAATGCAATTTTTAGTGGTTATAGTAGAAAAAGAAAACTTGCTTTTACATTTGATTGGCTACACATCATTAATTTTAAAAAGCAGAGTTACTAGTGTCCATATAGATGCTTTAATTTTAAACTGAATAGTAGATGATACTAATTATTTATCTATCTATTTATTTATTTGTTAGTTTGCTTACCAAATCTGATCACCAGAGGCCAATTAAGATTCTGCAAAATTTCATGCTTTTTAGTAGCAAATATGCAGGAATTCAGTAGAGTTTTTTTTGTTTGGTTTCTCTTGTTTTTTTATTTTTTGGGGGGCTATTTTTGTTGGTTGGTTGATTAGTTGTTTTTTTTTTTAAACCCAGACATTCCAGATCCTGATATTCTTGGGAAATATTACTATACATTAGTTGTTGATTTCTGTGGTATATTTCAGTCACACACAATATTAATGACTTCTGTTTTTATTTCTAAGGTTTGTCGAGTTGCCTATGAAATTATGCAGACGTTGCATCCAGATGCTTCGGCATATTTCCATTCTTTGGATGATATCTACTACTTTGGGGGACAGAATGCTCACAACCAGATTGCTATTTATGCTCATCATCCACGAACTGCTGATGAAATTCCTATGGAACCTGGAGATATAATTGGAGTAGCTGGAAACCACTGGGATGGTTATTCAAAAGGCATCAATAGGAAATTAGGAAGAACAGGCCTGTACCCATCCTATAAAGTTAAGGAGAAAATCGAGACAGTCAAGTATCCTACATACCCGGAGGCTGACAAGTAGATTAAAAGGAAGACATTCAGCAATTATTATAAAAAACTCAGTTTTGATTGGTTCAAACCAGTCAACAACGCACTAACTATTGGTTTCTATGGGATTTGAATTTGCATTTTATCATGCGATTAAAATCAAAGCCTTTGCAATGAAACTGGACAAGAAGCTGAGAACAAGTGGATGGGCTATTGTCTGAACTTACTCTTAAACATTTTTGTTATATGCACTCTCACACATGCACACACAAACCACGTACAGCAGGAAAACTGTTGTTTTATACTTCTTGTCTCTTTTCAGGAGTTGTCCCGGTCATTAGTCTTATGTGAGCTTTGGGCTCTCTTCTCCGCCATTAATTGACAATAATGTTCAGACTTATAACACTGCCACATTGTGTAATTTGAGTGACATGAACATATTTTGTATGTGCAAAATTTGAAACATGGTGCCTATATTTGAAAAGTTTGTGACCTTTTTAGAAGAGCCATGCCTGTTTCACAATGGGCAAGAGTCCACTTTCATCTGGTGTTACTGTGACCACTGAACTTGCTTCAAACAAGAGATTCAGATTTCAGACTAGATTTCTTTACAAGTTTGGGATTTTTTTTAGCATTCCATTGATTACTTCTCATCATTAATAAAATAAAGGTTACATTCAACAATCAAGTAGTCACTGTCTCTTAGGAGCTTTTGTAAACAATGCCATGAACAGATTCTTTATTACTGGTAATTTCTGGACATTGCCTTCGATTGAAAAAAACAACAACACAAAATCCACAAAAGAAGGAAAAGATATTCGGAGTTTCATTGAATTTTAAAACACTTGTGTAGTACAGCAGTTGCGTAGGGCACAGCGCGGCTCAGCTTTGTGGACAGTCAGTAACAGCAGGATTATTTCAGTGGCTGAATTGCTTACATTTACCCTCTGACACTATTTTCTTACCTTTTCTGTTTCTCTTCTGAAAATAATTCAGGGTTTAGGGTATTATGGATGGCCACTTAGCATTTTGGCATTGAATATAATTACTTTTAAGTAAGATACTTCAGGTTATCCCCTTTATAGAACCTGTCAGTCTGGACTACTTTAAAAAAATCTAACAGCTTACCCAAAAATAGTAGGTTACAAGAAAATATACAAGGATGAAGTTTTATGCATGTTGTAAGATTATTGGTACTTCTTAGTGTTTTGAAGTCTCATGCCAGTCAGCTCTCATTAAGAAAAGAGATAATTTATAAAATAATTTTACAAATAAATTCATAGATTTGATGGTTGTATATATAGATGCATATAATATGTAAGATGACAAGAGATTGTTTCCAAATAAAAAGAATATTTAAAGGCATTTTATAGCTTCTAGTGCAATCCAGTTTGGATTACTGTAGAGCAGAAAATGTTTACTGTTCAGAGGCTGAGGAAATGCCATATGAGCAAAGGTTAAAACAGCATGGCTAGTTGACCTTAGCAAAGCAAAAATATGCTTAATTATGTTTATGAATAGACCAAGGACAGTGTTTACATAGCGAATGGGTGCACTTGACCATAAATAAATTTTAGGCTGAAAACTAAAAGGAAATTCTGGAAATGTTCTGTTCAGCAGCAGGCTTCCAATTGAAATAGTGCTGAGATGGAACTGGATTGGTATGTAAAGGAATTACAAAGTAGTACTTTCTGACATTACTTCCAGGACCAATCCTGTAGATCCCTTCCAGTAATATGTCCCTCAACTAAAAAATTATTTTGCATCTTGAAAAAGAACAACAAAATCAAAGTTGAAAACTCTAGCGGAAAAAATATACATTTACCATATTTTTAAATAGACATATCAGCGAAAATGAACTAAGATACCAAATGAGATATAAAGACTGATTAAAAGATAATGGAAAGTTAGTAAGAGCAGCCAAAAGTGCTAAAGATGAATTTTTGCAACAAAAGATGCCTAGAGGCAACTGGAGTTTCTATATTTGGGAACTGGTAAGGAAACAGCTTTATGTAAGTTTCCTGTCTAAGTGAGAGTGTTAAATTTTCCACTTATTCAGGCAAATGCATATTTCAGAGGTACAAATGTAGGATAAATGATTTTTTTTTAACTTTTTTTGAGTTGTACATATAAAGCTACTGCTACTTTCCTTTTCAACTTGAAAAAAATAGAAACCCATTTCTAGAACTTTTTTTCCTCAGCAATTAGGTCAAGGCTTTTTTTTTTTTAATAGTTTAATTGTTTTTCCACAAATACTACATTAGCTAATTGGTATAGATTTATAGATTTTGAAAATTTTTTATTTTTTAAGCTATTTACTTACAGCTTCAGAGCCCATCATTTCTAGCTCATTTCTTAGAGTGTGATTCAGAAACAGTATTCATAAATAAATTATCACTAAAGTTTTCCTGTAGTTAGGTAACTCAGTTAAAAATGCAATGAAATAAGATAAATAACAGAATATCTAAGATGAGCCCAAAGGCAAAAGCAGGTGTGGTAATGAGAGAACTGAAAACACTGATGTTGTAGAAGCTGTGCCTATATAATGTGGCAATTCCTCAGCAGACTGTATCTGACAAAACATTGGCAAGGTACACATACCTCCTTACATATTCTACGTACCTAATGAATTATTAGGTCATCATCTTTGAGAAAATGATCATGAAATTATACAAAGTTACAGCATCACTGTTAATAATTCAAAAATGTACTAATGTAGATGCTATGATCTTATTCCCCAGGGTCATATGATCCTCTAGTGCGCAAAGTGCAGTACTTCTCAGAGGAAGAAATCTAGCAATACCCTGCTTGCTGGATGCATGTTTCTAGAGATTTGTTTCCTTTAAGACTACCAATTAGTTATATTTTGGAATCCTGGGACATTGGTACATTAAAACTGATTTTGTTTTATATTAAACAAAATGAATATTTGAGACTTTATTCTCGCTGTACAGTGGGGTCCAGGTAATATAGAAGGATCGATGGGTATGTGGAAAAGAGACCCCTCAGATTTTATTGTAGCTCACAGAAAAGTGAAATAATAGGAAATAAAATTTTGTCTTGAATACCTGGAGAAAGCTGAATCTTTTGAAGGCTATGAACTCATTAAGTTACTAGCCAGAATGCTTGTGAGGAAGCAAGCATACATCATGTTTCTTCTGTTTACCTTCTAGCCCTGCACCAATCCAGTCTTGTAATTTTTGCTGCATACCAAACCACCTTCTCTGATACCCATAAAACAACAAACCTTCATACCCCCTTGAACAGCTACTGTTTAATTAAATTTTTTCTCTTTAAGAAACTTTGGTGCGTGTGTGTGTATGCATGTTGCATACATAAGACCCAATATGAGCAGCGCTCTGGCGTTCCTCGCTATTTTACGTTATCACTGTCACATTCTCCGTAAAAACGTACTTGCCAGGTAAATGTAGTCTTTGGAAACTTCATATTCTACATGCTGCTTAGAAGCTAAGAAATTTATTTTGCGTGATTCAGTTACCTGGTCTTCTGTGATATTGCTGTACCACCGACCTCAGTTCCTGATTTTCAGGCCAGGCCACAGTCAGATGCATGGGATTTATAGGCTTTCTCTGCCAACATCCTGCCCATGTGCCCTGCTGAGTATTATGGGTTTGTTCAAAAAGGATGATGTTTTATTTCAAAGTTTTTACATATTTTTAAATGTTTGCCTTGTTCACATTCAGATAAGTCTTTTGTCTAACCCTTCTATCACTGAATTTTAAGAAAACTTTAGGGAAATCAGATTTTTCTCCTTTACCAATTTTCTGAAAGGGGATCTGGTGATACCTTTTTTTAACAGAGAGATAGTCACAATGCAGATGTTTCCTTCATAATAGGTTTTATGTTTCTTTGGTTTGCAATTATAAAGTAAGGGTCTTCTGAGCTAGGAACATAATAGAAAATAAGTGGATAATTTTCATGACAAATTCTTGATAGAGGGAGGGAGATTTTTCTTCCTGCCAGTGGAATAGCACCTACCATTTGGAACATTTTCATAACAGTGAATTGAACTTGGTTTTTCCAGGTCATTAGCTTCTTCAGAATGTAATCTCTGATGTGACTGAGGAACCCAGATAAAAATAATTTGCTTAGTTTGGGAAATGGGAAGGAGCGAGAGTCTAAACATGATATTGTGCTTTTAATATGAGTTGCTACATCATCTTATAAAGCCACAAATAGACATTTCTGTACTGGGTTAAGCACCTCTGGTAGTGAAATCATACACAGAATTTGCAACCCTTCTGATTTTGCCTGATACCAGTCTGAGTTTTGTATAAACATCATGGTCATACTCTGATTATTGGTTGTTAATATCCTACAGTTTCATTCCTCTTTTGGTGGCATGGGAACAGGTTGTCAAGGGGCTCAAAAGGTTGTTTGGTTTTCTTATTGTATGGAATTAAAAGTACACTTAAAGCTCACTTAAATTCTGCTTCTCTAAGGCACCCCTAGAATTGTAATTGTAGTCTCTAGACTTTTGTCAAGGTTCTCCCTATCTACCTGCAAGCTTACCTGGAGCAAGACTGGAACAAAGAAAGTAATTTATAAATATGAAATGAATACAGGTTGTGTTTGACTTCATAATATCCTGTTCATTTCTTAAAAGCATGAAATGTGGCATTGCATGATACAAATAAGAGGCTAGTATAAGATTCCCAAGTCTGTGAAAGAGCTGCTTGTCTGCTTGCTTGCATTACTGGTTGCATTCACTGTGTACAAGATTATTTAGGAATCCAGGTATGTGGGGCAGAGGTCTTTCAGCATTACTACTGAATGTTTAGGTCTTTCAGCATTACTACTGAATCCCTTCCACTGATGTTTGCTGGTCTTTAGCCCTTTCGGTACTGTGCACAGACAATGCTGGTGATATTTGTTATTCACTGGAATCCCTTTATTTTTTTATGCTTGTTTCCTTTGACTCAGCTTGTCAACAGAATCCTATTGCCACTGCAGTTCAAACAAGTTTGGATTGATGCAAAGGCGTGTCAGTTGTTTGCACAAAAATGTCTTTGCCATTGCTCAGAATTAACGTCACACTCAGGCTGGCTCCTTGCAAGGTGCTGTTGGGGGAAGGACCATCTCCACTATACTTTACATGTTTTGTAGCTGCTGCCAGTACAGGTTCATGGTTTTACTTTCAGTTTTGCATGATTTTTCCACTTTATCCAGACTCAAGGTTTTGTTTAGTATATTTATGAAGCGTTTTCTGGAGGTGATGAAGTCCCAAATATGCTACATTTTCTTCAAGAAATATAACAGACCTCATCCTATTACCTCTTAACTGTCTTAAAGACATGCTATAGTTGTACCATTTTAGTAGAAGCAGCTAGATTGATGTTTCCTGAAGAGACTGACTTTTTTGTTCTTCTATTAGCCCTACCACTTACCTGTATCTGATCTCGATCGACCATGGTTGTATGAACCTTCTTCGCACCTTTCTGCTTCACATATTTTGATTTCTCTACCAGGTGGTTATTACTTGACCAGGATTCCAAGGGACAAGTCTGTATTTGGTGTTTTGTAATAATGTGTGAAATTGTATTTCTGGCATATTTGCATTTTTATTTTTATTTTTTAGAAATGTGTTTTTGTGTTGTCCCTCATTAGTATAGTCAAGGATTCAAAGACGAAACAGTATAATCTGCTGTGCCTGGTAAGTGTTTAGGAGGCTTACAAGGCATAGAAATGCCTTTAATCCTAAGGTTTACACCTCATACCATGACAAGTTTCTTGACCAGATGAAGGATGTATTTTCATAGCATTCCCTATTCATTTTTGGCTGCCGCTTAATTTGCAAGAGACACAATGTGGATGCAGTCTTTTTACAGGACCATACAGATAATTTGCCACTCTTCAGCCTGGGAATTGTTTTTCTTAACTTAGTTTTAGTGTTCCTCTCTGGCAAGATGGGGGAGGTTCGTGTAATACAGCGGCACTGTTCTCAGTTAAGTAGCCCTCTGCAAGCAGAGCTGTGAGGATATTGCAGCTCAGCTGTGAGAAGCCACTGGATGCAGAGATTGCTGTCCAGTTTGGCTGTTCTGCAGAAGATCTGTCTCTTAAAGAAGCCAAGTATATTTGCTAACATCACTGCAAGCAGTAGCGAACTGGAAGAATGGAAAGAGACCAAAAACCAGGACATCCTACTCACTTCTTTGTGAATAAGAAGGAATTGGGCCTGTGTTATGTTGGTGGGGGTAGTTTGCTTCAGTACTTCTGCTTATTGCTGGAGAATGACCTGTGGTGATGAGTTTTTAATTCTAAATCTCTGGTCAGTTTGTAACATCTATAAAATTTTGTTTTCACTTGAGAATAAAATTTATATACACTGTAAGTTCAGCCTTGTGGAATTAGACAGTTTCATTCTTGCCTCAGATGGTGTGTTAGCTTTTCTTAAAATGATGGTTGCTTATGAATAAGATTCAGTTATTCAGCAAAGACAGAAAAAACTTGTTAGGCTAGCTTGACCATTTTTTTACCTGTACATCAGTAGAGATTATACAGGGGCTAGAGAATCTTTGTGTGATAAATTTAGGATTGATGGACCTGTTCCCTTGACTGTTCCTTTTGTTTATAAATCATAGAATTTTTTTTCAATATTAAAAAGTTATAGTTGCAATGTATCTCCCTGCTTAAAATGTGTTTCTTTAGGGCTGGTGATGTGCTATGATTGCTTTTTATTACACTTTTTATTTATTTTCTTTTATTTTTATTTTTTTGCTTTTTATTTTTATTCATATTAGCTTGTTTATATATTTCTGAGTGTAGTGCTCATTCCTTTTGTCCAGTGTTTAGACTATAAGATTTATGATCTAGGAGTTGCCCTTTTTTGTGTTTCCACCTCTTTGTTGCAGTGGGATTCTTCATTAAGTAGGATCCCTAGACAGTACAGTAATATGAATTATAATTGTAGCCATAAAATGGCTTAAACATTTATATCTGTAATGCTAAATTCAATATGATTTTGTAGTGCTTTCTTTTATTTATGTAACATTATTATTTTGTTTAGTTAAATATGTTGCTTATTTGCCATTATGTGTGTATGAAAAAAAACCTCAACCCTCAAGGAATCCAAGTATTAGAAGTCAGATTCAGGAAGTTATCTTAGATATCTCCTACATGCTGATGACCTTTGTCTTTGCTAGTGTATTTACATATATGGTTCTGAAAGAGCACAGTGATTTAAGAAATTATCTTGTGTACTTTTTGTGCTCTCATTCCTCTTGAAGTTAATAAGTGAACATGTGTATGCTAAATCTACTTAACTGTGAATTGAAATAGGTTCATTTCCATGCTGATTGGGCTGGTATATATCAGTCAATGATAATTTTGGCAGTAAGCAGGAATGTATATTCTTAATTTCTGTGCTTTTAAAATTGAGTAGAATAAATGAAGGTGCCATTAGAATAACAGGCTTTTCTCACCTTTTGGTGAAATGTCTAGAGTTTGCTCATGCCCTTCTTCATTCCTGCACACATAGACAGTTATGTATCTTATACAAAGGGATAAAATCTGTTGAAGCGTCTGAAGAAGCCTCGAGAAGACCAGGATGCAACCAAGGTAATGTTTGGCTTGATACAAAGATAGATGTGCCAGTCTTGTAATTAACTGAAGGTCATGTTATTCTTCTCTTCCTGGGCTGCCCCTTCAGGATTGATTTAACAGACATTATTTTCTTGTGACTTCGTGCTGGATGGACACAGGAATGTCCTGTTCCTTTCTGATAAGATGCATCATGTTCATGCAGGCGCCCTGCTGTACTGCCTCTCTAGTAAAACAGTCTGGGTTTCCTCAGTGCACTGTTGATGCTACTTCCTCTTAATAGTTTCTCTTGAAGGGTTTCCTTTTGGTAAAGCCACGCACAGTGGTTGAAAAAAAAGAAAATAATATTATTCTTTACTGATAAGTCTGATATTTTATTTGTGAAGTAGCGATGATTGGCCTTGCTAGCATACAAATTCACAAGGCAGATTTTAACTTCACTCCTGTAGCAAGTAGTTACTACTGTTACCTGTTGCCAAAAATTTGGTGCTGAAAGTAAGCTTTAGGTCTTTGAGAATACTTCTGTCTCTTTTTGCTGTTCGAGAAAGTGTGGTGACCCCTTCTGACAACAGATGTATGGAGTCCACAAGAACTAGTTAGGGCCAATTCCATGTGATATAATTTTTTCTCTCAACATTGCCACTCTTTTGCATAAGTCTCTTTTATCCAGCTTAAATTAATTTTAGAATTTAGAAAAGTTGAAAGGGAATTGTAAGTAAGTTTTCTTAGCATGCTGCTAGTACAAGGCACAACAGTGTCCAATACTCTTTTCATTTATGTGATAACTTGTCTAGTAAGTTTTCTACTGCTATTGCCAACTTCTTTTGTTTCCAACTGATTGCCTTCCTGTCTCTGCTTATACATTGAGTGGTCTTCTACTCTGTGCCTTTGTATCTCAAAAAACCCCTGCATATGTACAAAAACTGAAAACAGAAAACGAAATGCAAAGATATAAACACACCTGATTTTTTCATCAAATTTTATATTCTATATATCACATTTTAAATTTTAGGTTCTCAGAAGGAAAAAAAAAATCCTTTTTGTTCAAACTTCTTAATCCCGAAGCAATAGACAAAAATGTTTCTAGGAGGAGTAAAGCTTTTCCAGAAACAGTAGATCATTTAGCTCTAGCACAAACAATGAAAAATAGAAAGCTTATTGAATTCCCAAGAGTAGAACTGCATGAAGGAGTACTGAGAGTGCTGGAGTGGAAATACACTGGATTATAATTTGGTTTTCCCCTGTTGGTTTCACAGCTCATCTAAGTTGCTGCTTATCTGTGAGGAATCAGCATTAATTTGCATCTGTGGAACTGGACAGACTTTTAGTGTACAGGCTGCCTGTCAGAACAGCTCTAGGAAATTTAGTCTCAAGGCTTTTTTAATCTTGCTACAAGATTGCCTTAATGTTCTCGTAGAGTATTTTGTAGTTTTGTACCTTGAGGTTTTTGGATCACCACTTGTGAGTGGTACATAACATGAATGATAAAACTTTAAGTATATCCATCTGGAAAGTGTAGGAACAGCTGTTTGTGCATAAGGCGATACATTGATGTGTCAGGTTAATTAATAATTTTCAAGTCATGGGGAAGTACAGAGTGTATCAGTGTTTACTGCACAGCAGTATGGCTAGCAAATGATTTGTGAAATCACTGTTCATTCCAACTGGGGTGTTTTTAATAAAAAAGGACAGTATCTATGATCAACAGTTTTAGTTTGAAGTCTGCCACTTTTCATGGCAATTATTCAGTGACTGAGTAATCAAGAACGTGAACTACATTTTACTGTTAGAGACAGATTCAAAGAGTAGTTGAGTCTTACAAATCACTTAAGAACGTTATTGGACAAAAATGCTCATATTGATTTCAGTGAAAATTCTCTGATCTGAAGTTTTGAGATTCTGTCTGGGGAGGATTCAGTTTTCCAAGTGTATATCAGAACAGTGCACTGTACCCATGTATTCCTCTATTACTACTAGTCTGAGGAATTTTATGCTGTTGATATAATGCTTTCTTAGAATTCCTTACATAGATCAAGCTTCTGTTTATAAATGACAATATAGTATTATGTACACAAGCAGACAAGGGTGTTCCAAATTCCATAAATCCTTTTTCCTTCTGTATACATTATTGTTAGTGCTCTGGAATGGATGCCTGAGAGCATCATCATATTATCATATCAATACTGAAGTTAAGTATCTCTAGCATGCTTGCAATTAGAGAAAATGTTTTTCCAGGAATCACAATTGGAAATTGCTTAGATGAGTGATCCTTTTCAGCAGTAGTACCATTTAGTGATGTATCTGTTTGCAAGGGAAGGTGAAAAGCCTTCCCTTCAGAGGCTGTTGGAATACGTGTTTCCCTGAGGATGCATTTTCGATTCCAGGGAGGTGTGCTGATGGAAATGTTCCTTAAAATTCTTTTGCTATTGAGATGTGTCAGAAATTTAGCTGAAGTGTTTTATTCTGGCAATTTCTTCATAGACAGGAAAAGCTTAGTCCACAGGGTAGTTCAAATCATCTGAGAGCTTTGTGGGGAAAACAGTGATTTTCTGACTGATGACAAAGTATTTGTTTCATGCTGTAACATTTTTCAACAGCATCTAGGAAGATTGCTCTTGTATGCATTTCTGATCTATACAGGCTACATTCAAGTAAAGATTAATCTGAATACCAGGAAAAATATCTACAAAAAAATAGATATGGAAATAAAGTTGTTTGTTTAACTGCAGCTTCTGATGATAATGAGTGTAGTTTTTGTCTTAGTTTTCTTTGGAAGTTTTGGACCACTCCAAAGATTTACCTTGTGCCATCAATTAGTCTTCTGTCCCTTAAAAGGCAGCATCCCTTGTCTTATACTCCATTAAAATGTCTAAGTTTTTTTCTTTGTAATGTTCTTCATGCATGTGTTGCCTTTGTCTTTTTGTGATATGTATGTATTTTTTAAGGCTGCAGTATCTAGAAAAGTCTTTTGAAAGTTTTGGTATCAGAAGGCTCTAGACACATGCAAATAGTCTGTGTTTCATCATTACAAAATTTTCATTGAATCCTAACCAAAGCTCCTAAAAATACTGATAAATGTACACAGCTCAGGTGTCATAATGACTGTAATCTTGACTTGGTTTGGAATTAAGCTGTTCATATTTTGTCTCTTTTGAGAGTCTTATAAGTCTTACAGTTTGCACCTGAAAATTTCAAACTAGATACGAGTGGAGTGCAGTGCTGTGAATGATCAAGGACAGGACTGCTCAGTGTAATCCAAGCATGCCCAAAAATTTTTACCAGCTTGACTCATTGGCCAGTACAAGAAAATAACAGATTTCTCTAGAGACCTTTTACAAAATATGTTTAACAATTATTCTTCTGGGTACGTTTTTTATTTAGTCATTCCTTCCTTCCTTTTCCATCAGTTCTGGAAAAGGACTGATTTCTTACCTCACTCATTGATTAGAATAAAATGTCAACTGAATAGGAATAAGCAGGTCAAGAAAGAGAAAAGCTAATTGCCTCTAACAGAGTTGTGTTTGTAGTGTGCTGTTCCCTAATGTGTTCCAGTTTCCCCAGCTCTCCACTTGCTTTGTATTTCTTTATACCTCATGAACTCCATAATGAAAAAGAAATAAGCATAGAGTGTTTCCTTTGAGTCGTTCTGAAGTGTACTTAGGAATTGAAGAGCCTCAGTTTTCTTGATCTAGGTGCAGGAATGCCTGCCCAGCCCCAGTGGAGTGCACATTATAGCAAGATATCAGGAAAAAATAAGATACTTAATAGGTATGTATTTTTTAATAATTAGGGTTTTAATATTGAGATAGTTGTGCATCCCCTCTTTTCTTGATAGTTATATATTTTTTCTGCTAGTCAGTATGAGGTGTCATGGATGTTTTAGTTATCCACCACTACACTCTTGGTCTGTAATAGCTCTTTCTGAAGGTTTAGGGCAAGAAACCCAGATCAGTTCTCTGTTCCTTCCCTTACAGCCTTATTAAGGAGATTAAATAATTAGCAATGCTTTTTCCCACACAATTTTCCCAAATTCCTAGTGACAGTTTTCTGGGTTTAGCCATCACAGACTAATGATTATTTATCCATGTTCTAGAATGTGTGTATGTATCATTGTATGTTATTTTTAGACTTTGTATTTTGAGAGAATGTTGTAAGGGCAGATTGGGTTCTTTTATGAGAAAATTTAAGTCACTCATGTTAGGATTATTTTTCCTTATTGTCCAGGTATTTAGAAATCACAGTGACCACTCTAAATGTGTAGATAACAGTGTGAATAAATAATGCTTTTACCATCTAGCCCCAATTCTTTTGGTTCCAAGGTCCATATAATTTTATATTATGATCTTACCAGAACTGGAGCCTGCTTAATTATTTTCTTGAAACCAGTGTGACTTTTCCTTTGTCATTAAATTATATAATGCTAGCGTGAGGCCCTTAGGAGACCTGAGATCTCAAAATTTTGAACTAGATGCAAAGTTTAGCTCAGGATAATGGCAGTGATTCTAGCACTGCTGCAAAGCCTTGTCTCCATCAGCACCAGCCACTCACTATCCATAGCTATTATTGCAGTGTGGTAATATAGCTGAGAAAAGTTACAAAAGTCCTTCTCTGGCTCAGCAGAATTAAAAGATGCAATTTAGTAAAACCCAGTTACCCCTTGCAGAATTTAAGTGCTTCAGGCCAAAATTAGTTTAATCTTCACGCAAGTTTAGGGGACAGGTGCTGAACATAACTCAGCTAGCAGTTTGCTTTGTTGTGCAACGAAACCTTCACATCCAGCACTGTTCCATGGATTCTTGTGGTTAGAGAAGAAATCCCAGAAATTTGTTTTCCAAATGGTTATATCGATAGCCTGTGCATAAATAATGCTAGTATTGTTTCTTGATGGAGACTGCGCTTAGAAAATATAGTATCTGAAATGGTAATTGAAATGTAGCACTTTGTTTAATGAGGGCCTTGGCTTTTTGTGTGTATGGAGAGGCTTACTGTAAAGAACTGGTGTTCAGAAGTCTCACTCCAGAAAGAGAATAAAGGAGCAGGAGCTGAACTCTCCCTGTAGGTATGGCTGTAACAACCTGCTGCAGTTTGCTAATTTCTTTACTGAGGTTATAACAATGTCTCATATTCAGGTTGATTCACTACTTTTCCATTATCCTTTATTCAACTGCATTGTCATTTATGCATACACTATGGGTTTCCTCTGTATTTCTCCATTTTCAGGAGCCATGTTGGCCTCCAGAAGTTGGCACTGGTAAGGCTGTAATGGCTGGGAAATGTGCCCAATTTGAGCGCATATATTCTGAAAAATGCTAATGGTCCTAAACATTACTCATGAAAATGTCACCAGGTGGTGATCTCTATTTGCAGCTGCCCTGACATCATTTAGATTAGGCCAGTGGCAGGACTAACTCAGCTTTTAGCCTACCAGTGTGTAATACAAGCCTTAAAATATGTGAAACATAAGAACCTCGTGTTTGAGTTCATACTGTGTCACCATTTATTAACAGTAATCATTTAATAAGATTTTGTTAAACAAAATATTACTGTTTTCTAAGTGCAGTCATGTACATTTTATCTATTTTCAGTCCAAGTAATTGACAATTTCTTGTAAAAACAAGGTAGAATTTATATAGGAGGAGATTATAATAAATCTATAAATCAATCTATAAATATAGATTGAATTGCATGTGCCAAGTAAAAGCACAAGCACTTAAAGTACTCTAATATGCTTGGGTCCTGATTTTGTAGGAAATGAAATGTGTCAAAGACAAAGAGGAGGAGGAATTCTGAGCCCTGAAGATTAATGATACAAAACCCCTCATAATTGGCATTGATCCTTATTTTGAAATGTCTTCAAGTGGTTCAACTCAGCTTGAAAGAGAACTTAAGCTTATGTTTCAGCTTCCAAGAGGTGTTAGAGGATTTTGGTAGAATTACGTTTTTCTGTGTTAATTAAAGGCACAGATACTCATTCCCATTTCAGCACATATCAAACTCCTGTTGGAGAATGATTCCCTGCAGCATCACAGCTCAGAGAAGCAGGTGTTTGACTAATGTTCAGGGAGGATGAAAACATTTTATGACAGATGTTCAGAGAAAAAGAAAACATAATCATTATTGCTGCGTAATTATAAATTAATTGAATTTTGCTGTAATAGTGCCTTAGTCCATGACTGCTGGAAGATGGGGAAGCTGTAGGAAAAGTCCTGTTCATCATGTATATCCATTTCTCAGTGGTCTGTTGCCAGTACTCCAGTGGATTGTAGTCAGATATGCTTCAGAAAGTTATAATAACCCAGGGAAGGAAAGAGCAGCTAACCACAGTAAAGTCATCGTTGCCTGATTACATCTCCTGATTCAGTGTAACTCTAGATTAAACACACCTACACTGAAGTCCTCATTGTAGATGCACTTGAAAAAAATTGCTGTTAAGAAGGCCAGCAGGAACTTGCTAGTTGCTCTTTTGAGACTATGTCTTGAAGACAAAGTTTAATGTAAGGTGCTCATTTTAAACTCCTTATGGCTATCAAGCCTAATAAAAGCAGGTTGAACCATCCAAATATGGCTACCTAGTAGTGCTTAAATACTAATTAAAGATACTTATCATCTGGAATGGGGAACCTTATTGAAGTTAGTTCACAATTTCTGCTGACAAGCTATTATATTCTAGAAATGATAGGTTAATTAACATATCATACCGTGGGGGAGGTATGGTTTGCGTTGTTTGTCCTTGAAAGAAAAATGTCATCTAGCAGATGAACTTAACCAGTAGTGTTGTGTCCTGTGAAGAGATTTGAAGTCAATGTGCACTTTGAAAAATGGAGTTTCTCAAGTCTGTTTACTTGTGACAACTGTCTCTCTAGGAAATAAATTCTAAGGGAGAACTCAAGGATATTTAATGAATGTTATATTTTAAATTGAATTGAATCTTTCTCTATGTTTATACTTCATTTTTCTGTTACTCTTCCAAGGATAAGGTTGCATAGATAAAAAGTTTTCTTTTTGTTTGCTACCTGTCATTTATGACCTGTTATGCCTTAATGGTGGATCCTTGTAAAACAAAACTTTTCAGCATGCTTCATTATCCCTGTTTCTAATTGTTTGGATGCTCACCATTTGAATAATGTTACGATTATTCCAAGAGCATGAAAAAAATTTCTGCTGCAAACCAGAAAACCCTATAGAAGGAATACTTTTGTGTGAGTTTTTTTGCCTTAGGCAAAATCTGTTTTCCACTTTGCCACAGAAGGCTCTTGAGATCTGACACGATCTTTATTTTCCCCCAAGTTTTTAATTACTTATTTAATTTTTATTTAAGTCATATAACTCTTCTGCAAAGCACTGCTATGTTACATTCCTGAAAAAGACAAGATTCTTCTCTTAGTGATAATCCTTTCTATAGCATAAGTGGGGAGCCCACTGAGGTAACTTAATTTGAGTATGACAATTCTCTCTGCACTGTTAAACACTGAGGGTTTAATTCCTGATCATAACCTCAGTCCAGAGGAAATGAAACTGCTAATCAATTTTTCTCCCACAGTCTCATGCACTCAAATGGTATTGCAGTGAATATGTTCCAGGAGATTCACTGGGGCTGTGTTGCAGTTTGTGATCATTGTATTCATCCTTCAGGTTGATCTGGCAGAAAGCAGGATTAGCAAAGTCCCCATGCAAGGTTAATTCAGGCATCTATTGTGAGTACTGGCATCTTCTGTCATCTTTGACAGGTTCAACACAGCCGCACCTTCTTGCATTTAAAATGGAAATATGTTGAGTGAGACTGGGATCTCTCACTGGTCTCAGACCAGTGGGAAAGTCTGTGGCAATGAAGACTTACCCGTGGTAAAAGGGAGTTGGTTTAGGGGAAGATTTAAACAAACTGGGCATCCACAAGCCCATGACCGGCCTGACCGCAAGCGCTGATGGAATTGGCTGATATCATTGTGAGATCACTCTTAATTGGTTTTGAGCAGTCATTGTGTTTGGGGCACATTCCTAAGAGCTAGAAGGCGGCAAATATCATTCTTGTCCTGGAGGATCTTGGGAGCTACAAACTGGTCAGCCTTCCTTCAAGGGAAAGCAATCCATGGGGCTGATAATATCTAAAGATATTAAAGACAGAAGGGGATTTGGAGTTGGCATGCAATTATGAAAGGACTTTCTTGCTCATTAGATGAGAGGAGAGCTGTGAATGTTGTTTATCTTGCTCTGAGGTTTTTACAGAGTCTGAAATGCATCCTCAAGTCAAACTTACAAAGTAATTTATGATAAGAGAGAAGTCGACAGTGGGTGGAGTGAAAATTAGCTGAGCTGCTGGCTCAAAGGTTTTTCATCAGCAGCACAAAGTCCAGCTGGAGTCCAGTCACTGGTGGTGCACCCCAGAACTGCTAGAACAAATACTGTTTAGCATCTTCAGGGAAGACTTGGATGATGGGGGCAGAGTGCACCTTAATTTTACCCCCTGATAATCCAGAGAATGGGCTGCCAGGAATCTGGTGGAGCTCAATAGAGGGAATTGCCAAGTTCTGCCCCTGGGGAGAAACAATCCATGCTCTAGAGCAGCAGTGCAACCCAAGTGGCTGAAAAAGAGCTTGGCAAAAAAAAAGACCTGGGAGTTCTGCTGGATGATAAGATGAATGAATCAGCAACTAATGTTAGCATTTGTCTTAGACTGCATCAGGAAATTATTCCCCACAGGAAAAGTGATTATTCCACTCTACTCAGCACGGGTTGAGGGCAAATCTGAAATGCTGTACTCGGTTCCGGGCTCAATAGTACAAGAAAAATATGGACTTGGAATGAGTCCAGGAAAGGCCGTGAAGAAGATTAAGGGATTGAAAAATTGGCCATGCTGAATCAGCTGGGATTGTTCATCCTGGGGAAGACTTGGAAGGATGAAACCTATCAGATATTTTAAAGTAAAAGGAGTATCCTCCTTAACCAAGGACACACACTGAGGCCTGTCTGTGAAGGTATAAGCAAGACCTTAACAATCTGAAAGGTCTTTCAAAAATAGGATGGAAGAGTTGCTTAATCATCACAGCACATTTGTTGAGAACAATGTTAGTGGTGGCTTCTCCTGCTCTGTAAGCACAGCAGCTTGTTGTAAGCCCTTGTGTTTCAGAGAAAAGGTCATTCAGGAGATCTACCTTGCTTTTAAAGCTCTTTTTGATGGCAGCTAGCCTAGAAGAAATTGTTACTGATGAAGACTTGTGTAACACAGTCCCCAGTATAGTCCTGAAAAGTAGTCTGGTAGTAAAAATTATGGTCAGTATCCATGGTCTTGGAAAGGCATCAGCCAACCAAAGAAATTGTATATGGCCAGATTGGTTTTACAATTTGTGTAGCTTGATCACACATTAAATGGAGATACTTCCACATTAGGTTGCTTCTGAGTTTAGCTGAATGATGCAGCTGATGAACATGCTTGGGGGTGTGCAGTGTTTATTGTGCTTACTGATACTCCTGACCACAGGGGTATTGCCCTAAATTTCCTTGTGTTCTGAGCATAATGCATCTGAGAGAAGAGACTTAAACAGTTCTGACATTCCTCGTTGCATATTTTTTTGCTTCCCTGAGCCAGAAATGCTAAATTCTTGGATCATTATCTAAAGCTACTGTCTACATAGACTCATGGAGCTGCTTCTTCCACTTCACAAATTTTTCGTTTTCATCAGCATTAACATACGCACTCATCTCGCTATTTGAGTCAGAGTAAATGTTCCAGCACTAACTATCTTCTTCCTGTCTGCTCTCAGCTAAAACTCAAACTAATCGTGTAAAAAGAAACACAGAGCTCTTTAACATGCATTTCAGAGTTTAAGGAATTTTCTTGAAACTACCACTTGAAATTTAATTTTAAAACTTTCTGGAGTACTTGGTTTTCCTGTAATAAGAGTCAGAGCAC
Source organism: Zonotrichia leucophrys gambelii (assembly GCF_028769735.1). NCBI lineage: Eukaryota > Metazoa > Chordata > Aves > Passeriformes > Passerellidae > Zonotrichia > Zonotrichia leucophrys. Next base: position 34,642,261 of record NC_088175.1, read on the forward strand.
TTGCTATTTTTGATGCATAACTAAAGGAACAGCATATTAATAATTGGTGATAATGGCATTTTGTGAGATTACTGAAGGGAAAAGGGAAGGCTTTGTGTGACATCCATGTTTGTTCAGAGCTCACCGAGTATAGATTCTTAAAAGTTTTTTTCGCCCTTGTAGGGACACTGAGAAGCTTGGCTTAGGGTTTTGGGAACTGTATGTACATGCAACTAAAATATATAAATGCTTTAAAAGATTGTAGCTCATTCAAAGAAATCTCAAATAAACTTAATCAATAAGTATAAAATAACAGTTTCAGAATAGAGATTTTTTTGCACAGTTATAAAGACCAAAAGCTCATTTATTAGGCTGCATTGAAAAGCCTGAGTTCTTTTACCTCTACCATAAACTTGTATGTATGCTAGAAGTTGAAAAGGTACATATTTTGATAAGACTTCTAAGGGACTTTCAATTTTTTTGGCTGCAAGGGAAGAATAGACCTCATTAGGCAGAAAGTAAAAATGAACAGTGAACTACCAATTTAATTATGAAAGAAACAAAATAAGAAATGTGGAATAATTATTAGGAGCACTGATAATGAACCATCTCTTTAAATTGCCTAGCATTTTCCATTATGTTAGATTTTTGTAGTATGTTAGGTTTTTTTCCTCAAAACTTAATACCTTATTGTTTTCACCAACCTTTAAAGTTTTCCAGGCTCAAAGACCTGCAGCAGGAGACAGTTTTTTGTAAATACTTCAAAATTCTCATTGAATTATAAAATGTTACAAATTACTACTTCTCTTACTCAATTTGCATTTCACAAAGAGGTTTTTGTAGGTTACTGAATATAAAGGCTGCAAGTCCATGCTGCTGCTGTGATGTGATAATAAACTATTATTACAAACTTCTGCAAGTAATTGGATTTAAAAAAATCAGGATCTTAAATTTAGTCAGTGTAAATAATAAGTGCAGTATTTTGAAATTTTTTAAAGAAGTAAACACAGCTATATATATATGGTAATAATTTTATACTTCTTATTTTAAAGTGTGTTCAATGAGATCCTTGCATGAAAAAAGGCATTTTTTTTCTGTAAGCCCACAGCTACAAAAAAAAGAAGACTGAAACCCTGACTGCTAAAGGTGGAGAATTCTCAGAAGGTAGGTTTTGTCACTGATTATAGTCTGACACTCCTGCCTTCAATTCTGTTCATATTAACATCTTTGAAATAGAAAATGCAGGGAAAGCAATGGGCAAAACCAGATAGGATTCCCATATTTACTAAATGGATGATATTTGGCACCCTATTAATGAAAGATACTGGTGAAATGCCCAAGGAAGTCTAAGCAGAAAAAGCATACACATGGAGAGGCTCGGTGTAATACTCTGCGCTAATTAAGGCAAATTTACATTTACCTCTAATTTTGACACAGTTGCTGTGAAGGCTGAATAATTGTTGCATAAATGCTTTCTGTTATGCAGCTCAGAATGAGAATGATAAAAATTTATGACAATGACCTAAGAATACATTACAACAGTGTCTTATTCAGCCTTCACTCTCCATTGTGAACTACGGAGGAAATACAGCCCTAAAAATAGACAATGTTTGAGAGGAAAAATATGGAGGTATTTTAAGTTTTGTTAATAATGCATAATGCATAATGTAAATAACAGCAAGTTATGAAAAAATGCATACTGTGCTGACACTGATTGGGTAATAATTTGGAATGCACTTTGGTGAGAAGCAAAATCACGAGCTGCAGAAATGCTGATGATGCAGATTTTTCTCCATTTCTGGGGACTGTATGTTTTCTGCGTTTATTCTGCAATGTATAGAAGGCTTGACATGATTACATTTGCAAGTAGATAGATGAAAGAAACCCTCTTCCTGCTGCAGTTAGTAATTTAAAGCAGGAAAGTTGTCTGGTTAGTCAAGGAGATGTGCAATCGGGCCTTGCACATGCTGCACACAGCTGCGCTTACCTGGGCTGGGTTTGTTCTGTTCTCTACAGCTTGGTCAGGTGTAGCTGAGCCAACTCTGACACAAGAATTTGCAGAGATCCTTAAGTGGCATTTTAGGCATATAATTTATATCAGATTTTTTTTTTTATCCTCAGCAATAGCAAGGGCCAATTTTTTCAGAGTCCTGTTTGTTCTTGTTTGTTAATGCTCTGATATTAATACAGGGCTGTTGATGATTAACTTGCCAGCCTCTGAGAATCACCAATCATTTGTTACAACTGACTTACAAGTTCTGTAATAATCCTGTTACTTGGATATTAGTGTGACATGGGGTAAAGCTGTGTGTATAGCTGTCAGATGAACAAAGTAGGATATGCATGTCATTCTCTAGGTCCATTTTTAGAGTCTCTGGGAAAATGATCTATAAATTTGAGTCAGAACACAAGTATATGCATTACTAGGGCTGCACAGATCTGTGATTTGAAGTTCAAGAGGAATAAGCACATGGACTACAGTAGCTTTGTAGCTCAAAATGTATTTATGTGCTGTAAAGGTTCCATAGGTTCTGATTGTGCTTGATTCTAGCTAGCACTGTTACATAATTACATTTTCTAAGCCCGTTCTTTTCAGAAAAGTAATCTTTTTACAGTGTTCATGTCAAAAAACAAACCCAAACAAAACCAACCAAACACAATAAACCACAAAAAAAACCCCTCTGAAAATCAATCCTGCTAATTTTAAACAGGCTGTATTTACTTTCTAAATTAAATCAAAGATATGGATTATATTTCTGTGCAAAAATACTTAGCATGAGCTCTGGCCTTAGAGAATATAATAATTGAATATGTGAGATTGTTTAAAAAGAAACAACTGTTAGGTGGCATCCCCAATGTGAGTTTTATAAACTGCTTCTGATATAGCAGTGATGTGTATATTTTAAATTACACCCAGTTTAAGACAATTTCTTTTTTCATAGTCCAAATGCATTGAGTCAGTGTAATTTAAACAGCAGTGTACTGGTGTTGTGGTTGCAATGGCCAGATTTACTTTCTCTGGAAGAAATATATTTTAAATAGGAATGGAAAAAAGAACTTTTTTAATACAATCCATTTAATATTCTACTTGTTGGTCATGGTTTAAAATATAATAATTCTTCTTTTATTAGCGTGTATTGTAACAATATTTTGCACAATACATACACAATCAACAAAAACATGGGCACTGTGTTAGCAGAATTCTGCTCTGTGTTCTTTGGTGTCTTCCACGTGAGGATATCAGAGACACCTGTAAATGTCAGAGGAAAGCAGCCTAGTTAGATTCTGCAGAATTTGTAATTTATACATGAAGATCCCATATTCTGCACACAAGATTTCCTGTTATCTCTTATGGCAAACAAGATATTCCTGGGCATGGTTGTATGCAGATGTTGTATTTTCTGATGTAAGAAAGGGTGAAAACCTAGCTTCACCAATTCAAAACGAATATTCTGGGTGAAACCAGGTTTTCATTTAGGTTCTTTTTCTGGATGTCTTTTCAACTGCTTTATTTGGGATACTAATAGGGATTTTTTTGCTGCATATTCCACTTAAAGCGTAAAAGATTTTGCAAAGCTTGAAAGGTTGCTTCTGTTGTGAAATGAAGATAAACCTTTCCAGATAAATACCTCTAAGTAAAAAGAAATATATTTTGCTTTTTCCATGCTATGAATCTTGCAATCAAAGGTAATACATAAGATTAGGTAACTTATGCCTGAGTAGGAGCTAAAATAATGATTAAATACAGATTTTCTTTCAGTTTCTCTGTACAGGACAGTCCCAGCATTTTTTCTCACTGTGGACAGACCCTTTTTCATCCCCAAGTTTAAGAATGGGAATTCTTCATGTATCAGAGTGATATGATAAGAAAGGTTTGGTACTCTTCTAATTTTAGTTTTTCTTGGACACCTTTTAATGTGCCATTTTTGAAATTGGGCATTATCATCATGATCATCTGTCTTTTTAACCCCCTATTTTTGCATTTATAACATAATAAATAGCTGTCCTCTGAGCAAAGGTCACTTTCATCTATGTTATTTAGACTGCAACAGCTTTCTTTTCAGATTTTGGATGATGTGAAGCATCTGTAGTAACTGCAAAACAGAGGCCAGTTTGTTTTGTCCACGTATGAATTGACCCTCTTCCATCTGACACAACATAAAGGTGAAAATTTATTGAAGTGTAGAAAGACCAGCAGTAGTATAAATGTCATTACCTACATACACCTGATGCATTTTCTCTGTTCTTGTTACAAAATTGTATTTTTCTGAAGTAGCCTAGAAATTTTCAGTGAGTGAATTGAAGAAAAGTCAGAAAGTAGCAATGTTGATTCCAACAGCCTGGATTGCAGACAAAGGCTCTGTTAAGTACCTACAATAGTGGGGTAGTGCTAGAATATTTCTGACCTTTTCAAGTTAATTATTTTGAAAGTCACTGGTATTCTGTTTTTATTACTAAAGCTTTTCCCTTGAAGTGTTCATAATTTAAATGTTTTTCTGAGTCATGCAGTTTAAAAAGTTAAAAATTGTGCAATGTAATAAACTGAAGAGAATCTTGATATGACACAAAGGAAGAATTAGCTTACCTTTCTTTGTTCTGACTGCTTTTTTTTCTATTACCTCTCTTCTTAAAAATGTAAATAATACGTTGTTCTACCAGGGCTGTGCTCTTGTTAAGCAAATAACAGATAGGAAAAACTAGATCTAATGCAGATCTAGATCTAGATACTGCCATTCTTAGTTTTGAGGGAGCATTGCTGTCTCATGTTAACTGTCTGTCCACCAGGAAACTCAGATCCTTTTCTGCAAAGCTGTTTTCCAGCTGCATAACCTGTGCTGGTGCATGGGGTTATTCCACTTCCAGTGCAGGACTGGACCCTTTCCTCTGCTGGGCTCCATCCAAATCCTGTCTGCCATTTCCCTCTGAATAGCAGCACAATCCTCTGGCTTGTCAGCCCCTTCTTCCAGCTTGTACCATCAGCATCTACCCCATCATCCAGACCATTAGTGAAAATATTGAACAGTTTCGGACCCCAAACTTATTTTCCACATTTATTGCCACTTATAGACTTGTAAAAGATTTCACTGGGTTCAGCATGCAGTGGACTTTGGCTTTTCTGACTGTCTCTGCATGCTTGGGCCAGTGTGTCTCTATGCCTGCCAGGTTACCTGTGTGTGTTTTCACCTTCTGTATATTCCCTTTTAGTCCAAGGCTGTGGTCTTGCTTCTTTGCAGTGCCTTCTCTCAGGATCCTGAGCTCCACCATCCTGAGCTTCACCATCTCGTTGTCTCTGCAGGTAAGGCAGCCCTCACCCTTCACACACTGGTGTGCCTCAACCTGCACCTCATTTATAAACAAAGATTATAATGCAAACAGAGCCCCTTGTTTGCAAACAACACCTGCATCAACAATTACAAAAATTACAGTGCCTGTAATTTTGAGATCTCTGTGTAGTCCACAGTGGTGCATAATAAATACATGTCCAATAGAGCATCAGTTGACCATGAGAGATCAAGCACATCTTCTGGCTACTCTTCCCAGAATCATACTGAAAGGAGTTATTTTCTGGGGCTTTTAGTACTCCCTATGTGAGAGCAGGAGAATGTTAATATTTATAAGTTACATATACACCTAAAGTCTATATGTAACTTTTTATGTCAAATCAACTAATTACAGGATTTGTACATGAAATTTTTTGACACATCTGAAAGCAGGTGAATGTGTAAACTTTTCAGAACTCTTTCTCTATGGAGTTTTTGGGGCACCTTGTCAGATTGTACATCGAAGAATACTTGGCCATGGTTCTCAAGAAAGTTCAGATAAGGTAAGTATTCCCTGTATCAGGGGGAAAAGCTAACATGATGGAGCTGAGACAGACATGCTGGACATAATTGGAGATGTGGGTGTGGAGAAACCCACACTGTAGATGATAATGAATTTGAACACTGGAAAGCAAGACAATGCATGACAAACTTCAAGCAGGTCCATCTGTGTCAAATTGTGTGTTCTTTGTAAAGCTAAAAGAGCGAGCACTGTCTGAATAACTGCTGTTTCTGTAGGATTTTTTAAATTCTTCTTACTTCCAAACCAAATTTCTCCTGTGTGGTTGGTTGAATGTTACTTAGTTCAAATTTCTCTTTGACAAACAAACCCTTCCGGGTTTTGGAAGTCTTCCAGTTCTGTATTTTTTAAAGGCTGCTTGCTTAGATCTATCCACCAGTGTCTGCTTTACAAGACTGGATAGGATTGAGAGATTAGTAGCAGTAATGGGAAAATAGGAACTGGGAAGTAAAAATCTATTGGAACTTCTTTTTACTGTATAGAGAAATGGAAGTCCGACAAACAAATGTTTACTGCATTCAGTTTTCAAATTATATATTAAATAATAATAATAATAATAATAATAGTTCATTGTTTTTGTGTTCCCCACAGCCTACTGGGGGGATCTATAAAATTGTCTAGAAACTAATGCTTCCAAGTTTTAGTCTTAAAGGATATGGAGAGGAAAGGCAGAAGAGGGTTCCATTGCAATGGTTTCTACGATATCTCCATCCAAGGGTCTGAGGGACCATCAGGATAGGCAGGCTATGTAGTGTATCATTTAACTGTTGTGAAGTTAAAATTACACAGTTCTGCACAATAAACTTTTTAAGAGTTTTGGTCTACCCTGACATGCTTCTTTTGAGTGAGCACAAAACACACTCACAGTTTTCATTTATGGAGAATAACAAAACATATTTGAGAGAGGGGCAGCAAAGACTCAGATGTATCTATATAGTTCCTTACAATCTACAAAGCAAGCAGAAGAGAATTTCTGGTGGGCTTGATTTATTGATTTTAATCTGCTGTGAATTGACAGAATGTTTCTGTCCTGCAGCACACCTGTTAAAAAAGTGTAATTGCAGAGAAGTGTATGAAATAGATCATGGAAATGTTTCCTTATGGCTTTTCTTCTTGGCAGATGCGCTAAATGGTTATTCCTTTCATCACATGGCTCTCACACTGTAAAATATAACCTGCTTTTTCTCTACTGCATAAGTCAGGCAAACCGCCCATGCACTAGCAGAAAAAAAAATAGATGACCTTTCTGAAACATTAAAAATTTTCAGGGCTTTTTAACTAGCATTTCATTTGTGTGTGCTGCAGCCACTTGAATTGGCACACTTTCTGTGACTTCACATTTCTCCTTTCTCCACATCAAATATAATTCATTTTGAAAATGAGCAGTGACATTTTATACTGAGGCTTTATTAATCTTTGATAAGATCCAGTCTTCCTTTGAGTGGAACATTTATAAACAATATCATTAGAATTCATCTAACAGGTCCCAATTAAGGATATGGAAAAAAACCCGAGAAAAGATTGTTATGTTAGACTTGTGAAAGTCCAAATCCGGGACAAAAATAGCAAGCACACCCACATGGATGTCTTGAGGACACAGTTCTCTCCCTATCTCCCCTATCTCTGATACTTTACTGGTTTGAGGTAGTGATATAACTGTTTAATAAAGAAGTGGCAGGGAAATAAAAAAAATATTACCTTAACTATATTCTTTAGAATTTCATTTAAGGCAGTTACCTTTTTGTATCTAATTCAACTCTGTTTCTGGTTCATTAATAGTTTGGAAATTGCAGATGAATGAACATAGGCATAATAACTTAGAAGGGCTGGTTCATTTAAATGAATAAGTGAGATTGTATGTGTTGTTCATGTTGTTTGTGTCCTCTAAAGATCCAGCAGATCTAATAACTTGAGTCTCAGTGATGACAAAATACTATTCTTTCATTATTGAAGCCAGATATTATTTTAAAAATATTCAAGAAAAAAAAATAATTATCTGTGTCTTGGGACTGCCACATGAATGTCCTTCGGTGAAAAATTACTTATGTATTCGATATTTTTTGAATGGCTTTAGTAAAGCATATGAAACATATTAATACAAAATTCTCTCAGAGCACTGACACATGCCAGAGGGCAGATTAATGAGAACTGGATAGCCAAGCCACCTGCCTGATTTTTGCACTGACAATTCACTGGTGTTTTAAGAAATTGTTAAATGAGTCTGTAATTTTTCATTGCCAGAAGTACAGTGTCTTAGACTTTCCTTGGGTTCTTGATCAATATAAAGGGTAACAAGAGAAAATAGTCTTGGCTGCAGGGGCATTTGTACCACTTCTGGCTGTAATACGAATATAGCTGCCACATTTGTCACCTGACATGGCAATTATGTGTTTCTCAAAGAGGAGGCATTTGGTTTGCTGTAGAGTATTGTGGCTCCATATTCACAGATGCTTAGTCAGAAAGATTATTATAGAAAATTCCACTTATTTACAAAATTGACACATAACATATCACAATCAAAACTGATGTATCTCTTACTAATTTTCTGAGCTCTTAGATAGTTAATAAAGTTGTGCTGTTTTGCTACTGTAAACTTTTTTTTTTAAAGAGTGGGAGAAGATGCCCATGGTTGTTGAAAAAGCTTTGATTGACGTGAAGATACCCAGATTGTTTAGAAAAGACAGGTCCCAGGCATAAATCAGACAGATAATAGAAGTTGCCATCCCTTTTTTTCAGTTCTGCCCTATGAAATCTTGATATGCCCCCATTCAAAAGGGGAACTTCTGTCTACAAAGATTTGAACTCATGCAACCTTAGATGCAGAGAATAGAATAGAATAGAATTTGAATATTTGGCCAACTAGAATTTGAAAGAAGTTAAAACTCAAGTAGGCCCACAGGCTAGAATGAAGTGTGCCAAAGGTTTGATCTTCTGATTTAAGAAGTATTTAGGTGTATCCCAGCTACAGTTTTCCAAAAAAGAACTGGCTTCCTTATCCAAACTTTCCAGGAAAGTTAGCATCATTCACTCCTTAGGCACAGGATACTCATAACAGGTTTTTGCCCAGGGCTACGAGTTTGACTCCTGAATCTGGAGGATTTTTTTTCTTTTCAGGATTTTCTGTGATTTGGTGCAGCTGGGCTTTTTTCCCCCCTAATTTTGCTACTTCTACTGAATTAATCACTTGCTGGGAAGCAGTTGGAACTGAATAAGATACAGGGAATTCAAACTGAACTTGAGCACATTCGCTCTCACTGCAGGGCAGTGTGAGAAGCTTCCCTGATGCAGACCAGATTTCTCACACCAGAACAATCCATCTGCCTTCCTCACCAGCCTCCTCAGGGGCCCCTGAGAAGACAAGAGTCAATCTTGCTCTCTGCTCCTCCCAGCCCCATCACGCAGGTGATGGGTGATGAGACAGCCATCCTACAAGCTGCAGTTCAGATGGTGGGTGCAGATTTGGCTGCCTGAGGTTGTCAAGCCGTGCCATAGGAGCTCTCTCAGTGCAGCAGTAGATGTGTGCCTGTCTCAGGATCAACCACCATGGTCTCCATCGTGTGATCATTGTGGAATGCACTGATATATCTAGTGTCATTGTGGCATAACTTCACCTAAGTAGAGGGGATGGGGAGATCTGGCCCCAACTGCTTCCATCAAAGCCTATGGGACTTACTTGTGCCAAAAATAATTCACCCCATTGTAGAATAGAAGATCTGCAGAAAATGTGGTGTTGTGTTTGCTGCGAGGTCTGAAGGAAGTAGCTTAGAGGAAGGAAATTTATGTCTGTTCCTCTCAGCTCAGGGAGAGAGAGATTGCACGTAGTTCAGTTCTTGCCTACAGAGCTTGTCTCAGGTCAGTGCCTACACAAATTAAATTCCCAAATTTGACAGATGGGATGTGTTTGGTGTGCATGTTCTCAGTTGCGTGCTGTGTCCCTACATGAAGTAGCTGGAAAAGGAGAGGCGTTGGAAAGGACAGCAGGGGATGGCTGTTGTTTTGGGAGAAGGTTCCAGGTCTGGCAGGAGGACAGTCAGTGCAGCTTGGGAGGCTGCAGCTCAGTGTGACACAGACCACCCTGAGGAACACAAGCAGGACCCAGAGACAACCAAGTGAACTTCCTTGGGGTCCGAGGAGACTGGAAGAGTTTGGTGCAGTCCAGAAAGCCACACAGCTCTCCAAAGTGATTCCTATGAGAAAGGGTCTCTCTCCAAGGTCCCAATTAGGAGAGGAGAGATTTGTTTGGAAAACTGTTTCATTTTCATTCAGTCAGATGTGGTCACTTGGAATTTTTTGCAACTTAAAAGCCGGGTTATTTCTGTTTGTTTCATATAACTTATCCCTTCTTCAGTTTGAAAGCCTTTTGCCTTCTTACATTGTCTTCCTATAGACTGAGATCTCGGCAGATCCAGATCACACAGTTGCTGCCTTTCTATAAATCAGTAATTTCTGGGCATTCAGTATTTCTATAGCTCCTGTCTGTAAAAGACACTATCAGCTGATCTTTGGTGTGGCTTTCAGTTGGTTTTGATGTGATAATAGAGCTGACAATAACTTCCTGCATGTGAAACCTTTGTTCTGCAGCTTTTGCTATCTGAGTGCTGCCTTCTGCACCAACACTGTCTGGTTCAATGATTTTGACAGAAATGTCTATATTTTTCTTTTCTGGCCTCTGTATTTTTCTTAGCGACTCTTCTGCATATGTGCTTATGTCTGTAGAGCTTTTGATGACTCAGCTTGTTTGAAATGTGCAGTTCTTTGTGGTGCAAGTAGGAAGAGACCTAAGTAAAACAGTTGACTGTGACAGATTGTAGGCAAGGAGGGCTCTTCCTGTGCTTCATAAAATCTGCTAGGGTGCACGGATTGTGAGAGGAAATGGCGCCTTGAGTCTTCTCACCATATATGGGTCTGGAGAAGTATTTATATTTTCATGTAGGGCTAAGACAGATTTATTCCCAGTTCATTTCAGTTCTTGCAGCTCAGTTCTGTTTTTATTCACACTTGCTCATAGCTTTCACACACTTGCACAATCATACACAAAGTTGAAAATCTGCATGAAAAATTAATAATAGATTTGAAGGTCATGATGTTATTTAATGCTTTAGGGAAAGTGGTACAGTGAACTTGCTATGCAGGAAGTGCATCTTATCAAGCAGGTGCCCTTGCCATGTTCAGCAAATGATACTTCTACGTTGTCCCTGGCAGGTGGTCTCAGAGCTACAAGTGTTCAGTACATCTGGCCCTAATGCTTGGGGACTGCATCAGCATAAAGGCTGCCATTTCTAATAACTGCCAAATCAGAAAGTGCAGTGGGAGGATCTTTCTAGTCCCGACTTCTTCCCTAGAAGACATGATGAGGTTTTGAGAACCACTGTCCTTGTCCATCATGGCCAGGATACTCAGTGCTTGTGAATATATGAATATGAAAGAATGTTTGTTAAAGAATGAATGAATTAAAACCATGTGAGAAGGACAGTGACTGAGTGAAGATAATTTTGACCGGAATAAAATTCCCTTTTTTTCCTTTATGGTCTCTCACCAAGTTTAGTCACAATACTTGTGTAACACTGGTGCCATCAGTTAAATTCAGAAATACATAACCAATTTTACATTGTGTTAGTGATGTTATAACATTTAGAAGGGATAGGAGAAGAGGCTCATTATATTTTGATATTGAATATGTGTAATTCAGAACTTAAGAGTGAAGAAGCAGCAGGACAGCATTATTGTTCCTTTCCTTGACATGTGAGTAGGTAGGTAAGGAGGCCCTGTCACTACAAATTCAGTATTAAAAATGTATATTCTGTTGAGAATTGTCTACTTTTATTAACAGCAAGTAGAATTGCCAAGTTCATTTTTCAGGGGAAGCAATGTTGCTACTGGCACTGAATGTATTCCTCAACATTTCCAAAAGTGCATTGTTACATACATTGTTTGTGTAGCATTTATTCCCGTTGTTTCCTATGTTTCTCTGTGTGATCATAGTGATAGACTGTACTGTTGAATTCACAGTTTTCAGTTTGCTTTTGGGTCAAATGCTGATGAAAAGTGCATAATTCAGCCAGAGCCATAACACGCTGCCTAGCAGTTGCTGAGGCTCTAAGGTTTGGTTATTTGCAGGAAGAAAAGGACACCTTCCTGCATTCACACGCTGGAGCAACAAATGAGAAATGGGATCATGAACTGGGAAACACAAGGGTTTTATATCTAAACCACTGTCTGGACGCATCTCCCTTGGGGAAATGTGCTTTGGGGAAGTGCTGATGCTGGTGCATTTCCCCTGAGCACGGTGGGAAGGACATTGCTGTGCTGCTCAGCACTGCCTTTGTGAAGTGCCACGTGCTCTTTACAATGGCATGGACCCCTCTGTGCCAATGGGAATTTCGCCTGCTATGAGCCATTAATACTGAGGTCACCATCTGCTTCCTTCTGCTTCTGGGTGAGACAAGGACTGTCTTTTTTCTTTTTTTTTCCACACGGTCTGCAGCCAATGTTTGAGTTTTAATATCTTTAGTAAAGGAAGAGAAAGAGGTGCATCAAATGAATAATTATCCTAGAGGCTTTTTGTGCATTAGTTACACAGGAAAAGCTGTCAGACTGCAGTCCTGAGACCAACAGTGGGAGTTTATAGATTTTGAAAAGGTGGCAGCCCAGACTCTTCTTCTGTATTACAACTCTGTGAGTGTGCTGATGTGGTTTTACACATGAAACTATTGCTCTCAAAATTTTAGTCCTGGCACTCATGTACTATCTTCTACAACACAAGACATAATGGTGCTTTCTGATATGAAAATATTTTTCTCCATGTGATCATTTGCCCTCTTCTCACAGAGTTTAAAACACAACCATTTTTATTTTCTCATGTTGCATCTTATTTGTGCAGGAGCACTAATTACAAAGACACAGAGGAGTAGAAAATCTGAGTCAAAATGTCAGTGATGGCCATCAGATTGGAGAAACACACAGTGTCCATTAGAGTGTCATTAACCTTTGGTTGAATCCAGGACCAAAAGCTCTCAAATTAATATTAAGAGGGAGTTTGCAAAATGAAATGCTGGAAAGATGAGTAAAGAACCAACCCAGTGCATTGATCAAGCTAACTTTCAGGACATTTAGTAGAGCAGCATTGTTAGGGAATAATGGGCACTTTTATTGGTAAACTGAGCACTTTCAGTATAGCTAATGAGACACAGGAAACATGCAGGTTCCTCATACAGTTTTTCTTACCACTTTTCAGATTAAATTGGCAGCATAACATCTTTCTTCTATATTGTAATACAATATTTAATTTAAGTTTGAACGCTGGTTTGAGATACATTTTGCATGAAAGGTCTTTCACAGAATAACATTGCTGTATTTTTACACTGTCAGATACAAGAAGCAAATGTAGACACAGGAGATATACCACAGAGGTTGTTTGAGGTGAGAGCTGAATAAGGTAGATAGCAGATCCAGTATCCAGTCACTTGAATGAAAAGAACATTGAATGCCTGGGACAAAAACTGCGGAAGTGTGTTTTTGTTTGAGTGCTGTGGCTTGAGCCCCCACTCTCAACTTAATCTTTCCTACTGCAGTTTCTGCTTGTTTAAAGAACTGTCTTGTTGAATGTGTCCCCTACTCCTTTTCAGATGAATGTTTATTGACTCATTACAAGATTTTACAAGTAAAAGCAATGTTGGGGATTATTTGCTTTTTTTCATCATGTTCTAAAACTTCCTAAGTGATCAACAAAGAAATTTTGATATTTCACTTGACATTTAGATTTTGCATAGTGTCATGAAACAACCAAATATTTCCTCTAATGACTAGTCTGGGAATCCCATATAAATAAAGCCATACTTCAATGTAGTATGTTTGCTTATTTGTTTAGACAGATAAAACTGAGGAGTTTAAACAACATGCCAAGGGTCCCCCAAATCTGACTAGTTTTATTATTTCCAGATGTCACTTTCATAAATGTAATACCTGTCCATTGCAGGCTGAGGTCAAGAGAAGGGTTTTTCAGTGGTATCAGACAAAGCTGCAGTATGCCTTTTGTGACAACAGAAATTCAGTGTGAGATGAATGCAGCACAGAATACTAAAGCTCAGTATGCCCCAGTTTCGTGGCTGACTGGAAAGCAGGGCTGTTCCAAACTGAAGGTAGAACAGTGGGGGGTTCTCCTTGTAAAAAAGTCGGGTTCTTGTTTGTCTGCCAAGTCCCAGCTATCCCCAGGAAGTGGAGCACTGTTAGAGACTTGTTACAAATCACCAACACTTGAAATACCTCTACAGTGTACTATATTCCTTTCAAATATAGGAACAAACATGCAGATTTTGGAAAAATTAAGCCTCTGTTGCATATTCTTACTTGATGTCTTTGAGGAGTCAAGTGATCGCTTTTCACTCATTGCCATTTCCTATGCTAATTCTGGTAAAAGTAGTAGTAGTATTGGGACTTAAGGTTTTATATTTCATAGAATCACAGAATGGTGGTGTCAGAAGGGACCTCTGAAATCATCTGATCCAACCCCCATCTCAAGCAGATTTGCCTAGAAGCAGCTGCTGAGGGGCAATTCCAGGAGGATTCTGAACGTGTCTGAGTATGGTGACTCCACAGCCTCTGAGTAACCTGTGCCAGTGCACAGTCAGCCTCACAGGAAAAAACCTTTTCCATATATTCCAGCAGAATTTCCTGTGCCTGCTTGTGCCCATTGCCCCCTATGCTGTCAAGGTGATTGAAGATATCAGGTTATTTTGCCCCAATATTGACACTGGGGTACCCTACTGGTTACTGGTTTCAAACTCAACTTGGTGCCACTGATCGCCACCCAATGGGCCCTGCCACCCAGCCTGCTTTCAATCCATGTCAGTTCTGCTTCACCTCAATTTTCTTCAGATTTTCTTCATACTGAGGATTGTTTGTTACTCAAATCTAAGTAGAGCTGAAACAATCATATATCAATAGAAACAGTTTGGTCTTAATATATTTTAATTTTAGATTGTAGTGGTTGGTAATGCAAATGAATGTGGAGATCTGTCACTATAATTTTGTCCAAAATCCTGGCAGAGTTTTCTTTTAGATAACTGCTAGTAGGAGATAAAATACTGTTGCTTCATATTTGATTTTTTTCCTTCACCTGACTGTTTCAGTACAGCATAGTGTTAAATTTAATTACCTTTTCTGTTTGCTATAGGAATGGAGAAAGTACTTGTAGAGCACAAAGCTGATATTTGCATTACCACCTCTAGAGATGAGAAAGCTTCAGCTACTCATTTTATTCGTGGCTTCCTAGCAGTTCATGCTAGGTATGGACAGCTGGATACTTTGAGGTGTCCCCAAACCACTGAATTTTGGCCATTTAGCAGTTATCCAGTTCTCCTCACTGATAATTTGCATTCAGAATAGTGTAGTCTTGCTAATTCCGTAAGCGTTGGACTTACTCCTGTGTTTGTTGGTGGATTGTGTGTTCTTCATCTGAACTTTCAGGTTTTTGCATCAGCTATCTTGTTATGTGGAAGTGTGACTATGAACTTTGTCAAACAAAAACTGAAACCTCTAATGTCCTGTACTTATGCTTTTTCAAATTAACAGAGACTTCTGATGATGAAATTCTAGTCAGGTAATTTTCAGTTTGCTAAAATGAATTTTTTTAATTGACATAAGGCATCTCTAAAATAGAAATGTTATTTGGTCTTTGGAGGAGATTAAAGAATAGTTGTGTAGTTTTATTCTGCTCCTAAACCTTTCATTTTCAGTGTCCCTTTTATCTGTGTCTTGATGTGACAGATATTTTCAAATACTGAGAGTACTTGATGCCTTTTTCCTGAGAAGTTGCTTTTATTTTATTTGTTTTCCTTACCTTCAGTATTTCTGACCAGAGCACAGAAGAGCTTGCTTGGCATTGCAAGTCACAAAAATTCAAGATTCATCAAAATATCAAAGTTTCTTGGTGCAGCATCAACCCTTTCAGTCCTTTGAATTTTGTCTAGAGTTTATAATTTATCTCAGTCACTGGACTGTACAGGGTGTGTTCTTAAGCCTTTTAATGTTGCACAGTCAATGGAAATACCACAATTTACATGATATTACTTATTTTTAAACTAACCTTTTGTCAACAAAAAATCCCTTTGAGCTGCTCATTTAACTTGTGGGGTGTCATGCCTCTTGTCCCAGGGGAACCCATCCCTGGCTGACTGTGCTGTGCTGTGACATTGACAGCTTTTTGCTGCAGGGAATATTCACATATTTTTCCCAGGTAAAGAGACAGCAATATGATGAAATTTTGGGAAGCCGATACAGTAAGAAAGGCAATCACAAAAAAAGTGCAGCTGTGGGGCTCACAGGACTTACACATAGCTGTGAGGCCCCTGTGTTCTATTCCTGGCTCTGTCATTGTCTGGTGCTATTGTGAACTAGTAAATTAACCTTGTTCTGTGACTGCAGCCCCATTTATTAAGTAGGAATGATAATGCTTAGCACTACAATGGGGCAGTGTAATTCTTTGCTAATTAATATTTATTAAGTGCCAGATTCTCCATAACTCTGCACCTTTGCAATCATTTACATCTGTGCAAAATGAAGACAAAGTGTCTGAAAAGTGCTGTTATATTTTATACCTACTGCTTGCCAGCGTGAAGGGTAGTACCAAGATTGCAGCAATGGAGGATCTGTCTCAAATAATTTTTGAGACACTTTAGCCTGTAGGCACAGACCTACTAATTCAGGAGCACACATATATCCACAATTCTTCTTCTTAGAACATAGCACAGAGCAAAGTTACTGTCATGTTGCTTAAGGTACAAACTTGCAGGACACTACTTCCCAGCTTGCTGCCTATGTACATATTTTTAGATGCTAAGGTAGTTTATCTGCCAGTGCAGAAGGATTAAAGTCTGTTATTTACTGTGACAGTGTAAAAATTAATACCCCAGCTGAACCTTGCAATAACTCTTTTTTACCTCCAGGTTATTTTGATAAGCTTAGTGATCACATATTTTTAATTTTGTTTCAATATTGTAGCAAGTATTTAAAATATGATAAGGAATACAGGAATTCAATGAAACAAAAGAATTTAAAACTTTTGAGTCTTGGTCGTTTGCCTGCTTTCTTTTTATATGGAAGAAGGCTTCAGATGTGAGCTTATTTTCCTTCTTTCCTTCAGTAATATTTTCCTTCTGGAGGTCTTTCAGTTGTCCCCAACAGGTGAATAGAATCATTGCTCTGTCATGTTCTTGGTTAGGCTGCCCAGAAGACTGCAAGACAAAATGCCACCTTAATTAATTGACGAAAATTAACAAAGAAAACAGGTAAGAGAAAAACGATCAGGCTAGCACAGAAGATGGGGGTGAGGGGGGGTTGTGATTTGGCAAGATCTTTGCAGAATCTTTTTGGCAGGTTGATACAAATCAATGCCTGTTTGCCATGCCTGGCCCAGCTTTTCTCTCAGCTAAATATAAAGCTTCTTTTGAAATCTGACTGCATGACTGCACACTCTAGGCTATGGGAAAATGAATAAGAAGTGCCAGTAGTTTTGGAATTAAGAAAAGGAAATGTTACTTACTAGATTTTGCATTTACTGTTCTCATAGGCTGAAGGCAGAAGGTTATTGCAGCTTTATTCCTGTTCAGTTCAGGTTTCATTTGAAAAATTATGGAAATAAGACATTTTGTTCATTTTCTGTCCACTTGTCCTCAATGCTTTGCTTTGCATACAGCAGTGGCCAGAATAATGTATATGTTAATCACAAAATTGCTTTAGTGCACATTCTTATTGCCTCTTTGATTATGGGCCTGTCACCAAGAGCTGAGCTGCTCAGAATACTCTCTGATTAATCATGTTCTCATCAAACACTTCACTTGCAGAGTATCAGATAATGATCATCCTCACAGAGAGTTAAAGGTTTTCCAATAAATAGAAACTGTGGCTGTTGAGAAATCCAGACAGTGTGCTAGCCAATAATTAATGTGATGGGAAACTATTCTGTCTGTGCTTGTCTCTAGAAGATTAGCACATTAAAATATTCACTCTTATGATTCCAAGCAAAATCTAGGGTAAGAGAAACACCAGATGAGGTGATATGAAGTAAGCATGAGCATGATCAGCAAGTATGAATCTATATTAAATAAATGCCCTACCTTGCAGGCTCCATGACAATCCTCCATCTGCTGTTATTGCACAAACAGAAATGTGTTTTCTTGTGGCATCTGTTTGTGTTTGTGTTTGCTCACAGAGAGTATCACGTAGCTGAAATAGTCCAACTCATCCTGTCATAAACTTTATCCTGTTCAGTCTGTCTGCTTTAGCCACTGTAATGTGTGCTCTAGTTCCTTGTCCAGTCTGTAGCTCAAGAAACAGGATTTTCCCTGGAGAGTCCTTTACCTTCTGACACTGTAGGTAATAGGTATTTTATACTGCAGATTGAAATGGACCAGTTAGAAAATAGCTCTTGATATTCTTTAGTACAGAAAATAAAACAGGTTCCAGAAGGCAAAACTGAATGAATTAGAGAGGCAGGAGGGGAAATCTGCTTTCATGCCTTGTCTGCTACATAAATATTTTGAATATTCAAATATTTTTATTGTATATCCTCCTTGATTTTTACACTCTGCAAGGCTGCAAGATGAAGGGGTATGAAAAATCTGGAGCTGCCCATTTCTGTGATGTGATGATGGATACAGGACATACTTTTATGTATACTATATACTTATAATATGTACATTTTAAATGCATATTATATTTTGAAAAGACATCAAATCACTAATTAAAATAGTGACCACTTACAGATAAGTCAGTAATCCCTCAATAAAAATGATGTCAGTAGTTTGTTGAGGTTTTTTAGGTCTTGAGCAGAGTGAGATATACCTCATCAAAAGATAGGGTTTATCAGGTAGCTGAGTTACCAAGAAAGTGGTTTACCAAGCTACCACATACTGCCAGATTTCAGTACTATTTATGAATTTGCTCTTAGCCCATGGCAATCATAAAGTAAATTTGATTTGGTTTAGTCAGCACTGAAGGAATCTTAAACTGGATCAGATTCCCTCATATTGAGGGAATATGAGGGAATACAGGTAATAAGGGTAAATACAGAGTGTATTTTGGACGAGCCGTGGTAAGCTGCCAGACTCCAGTAAGGTGACTGTTTGCCTTATTCCTTTTTCTGCTCCAAGTTGCAGACCACACAGGTGTAGCTGCATTTCTCTTCACAGAGAAAAGCAAGGCACAGCTTCCCAAGGATGTTTCTGGGATTCACATTCTCTGAACCTCAGAGAAAGAAAAATCAATTCTTATTCAGTTGCTGCTCTTCTTGTTGTTCGCTAGAGGAATGCATTGTGGAAGATTGTTTACGGAAGAGAATTGGTGTTTGGATTCTGGTGTGAGTGTTTGGATTCATTGACCAATTGAAGCCACGTGTGTGTGCCGGGACTGTCGGCTGACAGTCACAAGGTGCTGTTCAGTTGAGTGCAAGGCAGATTCGGTGTAACATAGTGTAATATAATATAGAATTATACACTATAATAAAGTAATTAATTAGCCTTCTGATATCCATGGAGTCAGATGCATCATTTCTTCCTGCCACAGGGGTCGCCTTTGTTTCTGATGGAGAGGGAACAGAGAAGTGGTTTAATACAATAGCTGATGTAAAGATCCTGAGCGCCAGGAGACCTTCATTTAATCTCTGCTTTTCCACTCACTTGAAACATGACGCTGAAAAAATCATTACAGACCCCACACCTGAGCTCCTCCAAATTCTGGTACTGCATAGTAATTCTCATCTACTCTTGTAAGACATTTTATATCCTCTGATTAAAGGTTGAATTTAAAGGTGTATCCTTCCATAAAGACTAATTAGGTCAGGTTTTCTTATGTATTAGATTTTTATGAATGGGTCCCTTAACAGAGAAAAATTCTCTGTGTTATCAAATAACTGACTAAATGTAAAATCATTTTTAATTGCGGCTTAAGGGCAGCTAACACCAGACACCCCTTTAATCAAAGGAGTGAAAACTATTAATAAGGGTGAAACCGAGCCCTATATGTCCAGGTCGTGTGAGACTTGCACACTGAGTTAATTCTGTTGAAATTTAATTTTTTGCAGCACAGTGACTTCCTGAAAGGATGGTGAATCATTCCCTGCATGTTTCCTTGGCCAGAATGAAGAGTCACAGGGTTGGTAACCTGTTCTGCTCCAGGCATGGTGTTAGCACTCCAGTCAGAGCTGATATTCCTTCACGTTAATCTGAGAAACAGCAAAAATGCTTCTCTCTAATCCTTTCTGGGGGAGGTAGAAATCATGTCTGTGATTTGTTTCTGTTCTCACAGGGCGTGCAAAGGGAAATCTGGCCTGTTTCTTTAAATGTACATCCTCCAATATATTTTCCTGGGGGAAAGAAGGCTGCAGATCTGTGCCTGGCAGTCTGAGCAGAAAATGGTAGTTCTGTGATAAGCAGGCTTCCTGTTCTTTGGGTGGTAATTGCACTGTCCTATGATGGTTGCTAAAACTCCTGTGATTTCTGCAGTGGTGAAAAAAAGTGAGCTCTGCTTGTGTGTTTGGGCTGTTGGTGCTGGATTTTCTCTGGTAGAGTTAGCATGGTCCCTGAGCACCTCACAGGTAGGTACAGAGACTTGGAATATGGCCCAGTGTAGAACTAGGAAAGAGAGTGGGTCAGATGCATGGATGGGATAATGTTGTCATCTGAAATGGAAAGAAGGGGCAACAAAATGAGAACTCAGGGTCAAAGGTTTAATTTAGAAATTATCACTGGAAGCAGCATTAATTGAAAAAGTCATACATTTTCTCTTAAATGTTCCCAAATTTCAATCCAGTTGTTGTTATTTGGAATTTAACATTTTAATTATACTAACACATTTTAATCCATTTTGTGACAATTCACTAAAGTTTTTATATGTACAGTCGCAATTAAATTCAATCTGAACCTCAGCAAAATCATCACTTAGCAACTTTCTGCAGTCTGCCCATATTTGTAGATGGGAGGCAAATATTGTTTCAACTGCTACATTTGAGGTAGGAATGGACTGAGCAGGTTTCCCAAACTTTAAGAAGTAAAGAGAATTAAGAATTGGAAATAGAACTGGATTAGTTCCTACAAGCCTCATTAGTTCCCACCAGCCTTGTTCAGCTTGTTACTGAGTCTCTCAGTATTCTACAATGAGCTGCTTCAGGGAGTTAAACTCATTAGGAAAAAAATCAAAGAGTTCAGATTTCCTCTTCAGAATATAACTATTTTACAAACAAAGGATTGAGTGATCAGTGCTTGCAAGGGGGAGAGAACATGAGTGAAGGTGGAGGTTGGCTGCCACTGGTAGCCGAACAAAGTCACTGAAATTTTATTCATTGAAGGCAAAGTTGTGCATGAAATAATTTTGAAGCGTCGCTCACTTTGGTGAGTTTTCTAGATAAGAATTACACTTATGCCAAAATATTTTCATTAAGTCTTTGTTTTAATTTACCTTTGAATCGAGTCATTATGTCATGAGGTTTTCTGTTCATGGTTCAGCTTTCCCACTGATTTTTTTTCATACAGTATAAAAAAGGTATTATTAGAAACATTCTAGTGAAACAAAGCATTTAGTAAAAAAGCTGCTTCAGGATAAAATGAGGTTTGAAGGAACACAGTGTTGCAGTGGCATGGCAGTATATGTGTTTGATAGAGAGAACAGGTAATTTCAAATTATTTAAACCAATGCTAGTGGTTTGTTGATTTATTTGTAGCATGTATTTAAAGGACAATTTATGTGAAATACATACCATCATGCAAAGTTCTAGAAACATCAATTTTTTTTATATATTGGTAATTTGTTCTTGAAAGCAGTGTTATGTTTCCTATGTGGTGGTGAAAATGATATCCTCATTGATAATAACAGTTGAATAAACCTGATAATTCATGATTGTTATTCTAACTCATGAAAGGAAAACAAAATGGTAATTGCTGTACCATAATTTTAAACCAAAAAGTCGAGGGAGCTCTGCAGATTAGTAATTCATTCTAGCAGAAAATTTTGAGATATTCTATTTGGGACTCAAAAGGTGCTTAAAATCTTGCAGTTTCCTTTAAAGAAGAATTTTAATAGTAGAAAATAATCTTTGTTATCACATTATGCATTTCTCCAGATGCCTAAATGCAGCATAAAAATCAGTAAATATTGTATATAAAATGAACTTTCTTATGTGTGTTCTTTTAGGTATCTGCTTCAAGATTTTATTTGCACCTGACCATGAAGTTCTGGTTTTGTTGTGGTACCCGGTTTTCCTGGATGGCAGATTGTTCACATTTTCTCTTGTAAAAATGCTTCAGAAGAGCAATAGTCCTGAAAGTGGTACTGGGTACTTCAAGCTTAATGTTCTATCTCAGCGGAGATGAAGAAATCATGCAATGCTGTATTGATAGCAAGATATTAGCACGAGGCCAAGGTTGGAAAATAATTATGACCTTTAACTCTGTTGCATTTTGCATGTAGATTTGTTAATGCATCTAAGAGGATGTAAGCAAATGTGGCTTGTGTAGGAATCCCGGATGAAAAAAACTTAAAATCCTAAATCCTTTTCATATTCACACTATTCACTCTTGACTTTCTCCTCTTCATATATATATATGTACACATATATAATTTCACTTTTGATTCATTAGTCATTTAAATAAATTAGTGACTACATTTTTTTTTCAGTAATTATTAATTGATGTAATGTATGGCATTCCCATGTTAGGGAACCCATGGTCAGTAGTTTCACTGCAAGAAGAGCAGGGGTAGTCTGATCATCTGAACTGGGAAGGTGGCAGAAGGATTGTTGTCCTTGCTGCTTTTGTAGCACTAAGAGGATGGAGGCAAATGGCTACACTGTGTTGACATTTTTACTGGAGCATCCCAGTGTTTGTTTCTCTGTGAAGCAGAGAATTTCTCCTTTCTCTGAAGTAGAGAATTTCTGCATTGAATGTTTTCCAGATTGCACAGAAGCAGAGATAACAAAATTTCCATCAGGATGACCTGGTAGGAAAAGCACGGGGTGGGGAAATCATGATGTGTGAGTGCTGTTCCTTGCTCTGCTACAGACACCTTAAATAACCTTCAACAAACCCATGAGAACTCTTTAGCATTTCTCCTTGCATGATACCTAATTCTGAAAGAAAATATGAGCTTCATTGTATTTGTCTTTGCCAACACTAAGTTTTTTCTGAAAAGGAGTCATTATAACAATGCAAAATATTAATTCTTTGACTTTTTAAAAAACTAATGACAAAGGCAATTCTTCTTTTTTGTGGTAGCATTATGTGTGCAAAATTAGATTGGTAGCAATGGCTGAATCAGTACCAAACTCATCAGATCTGACTCAGCAACTTAAAATAAGATTTAATTTCCTATTTCCAGTACTCTGGATTCACTTTTATGCAGAGAAATTGATTGAGTATTTATTGAACGATACTGCAAGGAAAAACCTTTTATTTTTTCAGCAGTGAACCTTTTCTACTCTGGATATGTAACCAACTTTGCATTTTATTTTCAATAGAAGCATCAACTAAGCTTGAATAATCCATACTTCTCTAGCCTGCATCTGATTAAAAATGATCAATTTACTGGACCACTTTTCTATCTACTGTTTAATCAGTAATTGGTTTAAAGTTAAAAAAATACTTCTGTCTAAAAGAACACATTAGTCTTCTAGTGTCTGATGGGAGATGAATACTGAGGAATACTCATGATGCATATGCACAGAAACCTAATTCTCTAATTCCTGTTTTTCTGCAACCATCTCTTTTTCATGGAAAACATCCTTCAGAGCCATTCATGAAAAAATAAATCCCTATGTTTAAAAGCTGTTAGGAGGCAAGCAAAGACAGCCTGATACACTCAGCACCCTAATTGTAGCATCTTCCCAGGTTTTTCTGGACAGACAGGCCTTTACTAAATAAATAAATAAATAAATAAATACATTAAAAGTTCCCCTTTTACTGTCTCACGTTTGCTATATTCATAGATTTCCAAGGAAATTGGCCTGGTCACAGCACCCACAGTGATGGATCTGAGTAGCTCTGGCTCTTGAAGCATTAGTGGTCTGTGATGAGCAGCACAGGACAGCTGTGAAGGATGGATGGCTGATGATTTGGGTGAAGCTCTGTAAGCATTTTCTGCTTATCTCTTTTTAGTGGATCTGATTACCCATTTTTATCACTGATGTAGACATGTTGATGGTCTGCATTTTCTGTAAGAGTAAATGTGTAATATCATAAATTATTCATTACACCTGTGTGTTTTAATCAGAAGAGGAGACAATAAACAGCAAGAAAAACAGTAATAAGGGCAATGAAATCTGTGTTAGAGTCCATTCTTGTTAAGGTACTGGAAGACGTAAGAGATTGCTCCAAGCTGCCCATACACATATTCTGCTTATTTTTATTAGGTAAAAAACCCTTCCTATTAAGCAGTGCATGTCATTGGTCCCTTGTGGAGCAATGTGAGGACTGAGCAGTGTTGACACTTTATGAATGGGACAGAGTTACACAAATGTTCCATGTCATGACTCATATTTTTTTTCACTTCTAAATCTTGCTGAATAAACTCATTTCTGCAGCCAAAATATTATCTTTGTTTAGTTTTGGCAGGAATGATTTATATCAATTAGGGGCTTACTTAAATGTAAAATATGTTTTAAAAATATATATAAGTAACATTGATTCATCAGGGTTTTTTATGCTTTAATACCAGGCTAAAAACTCTTGGCTATGTTCAAGTAAGCATCTTAATTCAGGGATCATGTTCTGTCTCTGATCCTATGACTGTCATTGGTAATGCTTGTATTAACATACTCAGATATCATGAAGTTACAGTCAGATCATAAAATAATCACTGGCTTTCCTTGTTAACTTTCATAATACAAGGTTATTAACTCTAGAATTCAAACACTGCAGAATTGGAAAAAGAAGTGAGTTTTGATATCTAAGGCTTTAGTAGAACAATTATACACAAGACTTAATGAAGAAATTAAGATAAAAAGGACACTTTGTAGTCAAGGATAGATCCATCCTTTTTCTGATCTTGAAACACTGTAGTATCTTACTGGTTTATCAGATAAACTTATTCTTAGTGCCATGCCTTTCTTCCCCAAAGTCTTATCAGTAGAATGTGTATAAAAGGATTTGGGAACAGAAGTCAGTTAAGTTTATACTATGACAGGACAATTTGGATTGGAAAGAAGCACAGGAGATCTCCAGTTCCACCTCCTTCTCCAGTCAGGGTCAGCTGTGGGTTGGACTGGGACACTCAGCTGAGCCTTGCAAACCTCAGAGGATGGAGGCAGCCTCCATCTGCTGTTTGACTGCTCTCATGGAGAAAGGTTTCTCCTTGTATCTGTTCTGAACCTCTATTGTTCCAGCTTATGCCCATTGTCATCCCAGCACGCAGCGCTGTGGAGAGGCAGGCTCTTTCCCATAACCTCCTCAGGGTGTAGGCAGGCTGCAGCTGTAGGGGTCTCCTGAAATCCCTGCTTCTCCATCTGAACAGGCACAGCTTCCTCAGCTTCTCCTCCCAGGACAAGCAGCCCCCAGCCATCCTGATGATCCTCTGCTGAACTCGCTCATCATCTTTCCTGGCAGACCGAACCTGGACACAGCCCTGTAGCTGTGGTCCAACATGTGCATAGCAGAGGCAGTTCATCACTTCCCTTGATCTGTGCTGCTGCTGCTGACACAGCCCAGGAAATTGTTGGCTTTCCTTGCTGGCAGCACACGATGTTCAACAGTGTCCATCAAGGCTCCCAGGACCTTGGCAGCACAGCTGCTCTCCTGCTTGCCAGGAGGCAATCTTCAAAGTACAGAGCCTGAAATGAAGACATGGAATATTTTATTCTGGTTCCCAAGAAAGATATTTTGACATATTTTTGTTCTTTATGTTTTCTTTGAACAATTAAAGCTCAATTACGTTGAACCAATTTTGCAGAGAACTAAAGTTATGACAGAACTCTACATCATCCTGTCTGCATGTCTTAAATCAGTTGTAACTACTAATCTATCCTTTTTCCCAGGAAGATCCTAGCAAAAGTTTTAAACAATATTATTCTATTTATTGAATTCAGCTTGATTGGAATGTGTTATGATTCTCATATTTTACTGATATTTTATAGGAGTGGAAAATATAATATGTAAATTGACTGGGCAGGAAGAAAAATGGTCAGAAGAGGAAAAGTGAAGCAAAAATAGTATCTGCCAGACAACCAGTAGTTATTCTTTTGCAATTGACTTGTAAAACAGGAACAGGATTTGTGTGTTTCAATCATACTAGTAAACAAATAAATGAAGCCCTTATGCAGCATTTTATGCAGGATACTGTGGACTTTATAGCTTGTTTTTTTTTCCATTTGTAATGAGAAAGGGCAACAGATTGGAAGAAGGCTGCATTAAACCATAAATTAATGAACTGTAATGTCTTTAAATCCCATTGTGAGCTAATGTTAGATTGTCATTGGTTAAATGCTTTCAAGGACTGATATTAATAACACTCTAAAGGGAGAGATGTCAGCTCCCTAATGGAATGGGGCCATTCAAGCAATATATTTGAAGACTGGTCAGCAAGCTAGCAAGAGCAAAGTGTATGCATGGAGACAAGGGAAAGGGAAAATCAGAGGATCATCACTTAATCCTTCCATCTTAGATTGTCAGAGATGAGAGAATAAATCAGTTTTTCACAAGAACACTTTGTCCTGCTGGGCTTGTGTGATGCTGCAGTTCCAGGAACAAAAGCGACAGGGGAAGATATTTATTACAATACTGCTCTGAAAATGAAATGAAAGCAAGTAAAAAAT
Organism: Zonotrichia leucophrys gambelii; assembly: GCF_028769735.1. Taxonomy (NCBI): domain Eukaryota; kingdom Metazoa; phylum Chordata; class Aves; order Passeriformes; family Passerellidae; genus Zonotrichia; species Zonotrichia leucophrys. The sequence goes on from NC_088175.1 coordinate 34,668,872, forward strand.
CCTGCTCCCTAATTACAAAACAGAAAGTAGTTAAAAATATCTCTGTGTTTTTCATTGTGACAGTAACATTCATCCCACAGGGGTTTAGAGATTTCCTTCACTTTCCGTGCTTAAGTATGGGCATTCATTTTTGCCATGTTTCACTGCAGCTGCTTAAAAAATGGACATTGGAAATGAAAGAGAAACAAGTCTTTAAATGAAAATGCAGAGGTATTGTAGTAGGACAGGATGGAATTTAGCCAGTTCCTGAAATAATAACTGAATTGATTTTCTTTTTTTTTGAGAAGATATAAGACTATGCTTGAAGGCACATACTACCAGGTCTGTCAGAGTATTTTTCTTCTTTTGTTTTTTTTTTCGTGGAGGTGGAAGTCCCTGTGGGTCAAAACCATATGCCCAAGAGAGATTGGGTCTCCCATGTTATCATTCTACTGTTACAATGTTCTCTAGGTCCAGAAACCATTCTCTCTGAGCTGTGTTAGCTGTGACAGAAGATGAGACTGGTGCGGCATCAGATGGTTCAGTACGAGCAGCGCACTGACCAAGATACACAATGGGAATGCCAAGAGGGTGCTGGAGGCTGAAGGATTGCTGGAAAGGCATGAAGAGGGTTTCTATTAATCCCAATAGAAGGTACAAAATGGGAGGAGAAAAATTCTGAGGTGGGAGATGAGTTGATATTTTTATTGAGAACTTTTGCCTAGATTAGTTATAATTCTGGACATTAAGATTGCTCACATATTTACAGGGATTGGTGCCATCTGTACCCAGGCAGCACTTTCCCTTTGCTATTACAAAAAGGGTGTTCCTCTGGGAGACAGGAATGGAGAAAATGCTTCTATTTTAGAATAAGAGATGTGGAGATTACAGGGTGGGTGATCCAAGGATAACCAAAGACATGCGAGGATGTAATTGCTGTCTGTTATGAGCACCATATTTAAAAAAAAACAACAAACCAAACCATTATTTTTCATAATGCAGGGGTTTCATCTTAACCTGAGAACACACAGCAGTGCAAAGATCATTAAAAGGTTGCATCATTTAGTTTTTGGAAAACAAGATCAGCAGATCGTGATGTGTTGGTGGGTGGGTAGAGAGATTTAGAGTCTGAATAACAAACTTGGGAGACACAGATACATCCTTTGGGACGTTTTGTCTGTGTGCCAAGGAGCACTCCCTCCTGCAGCACACAGTGTGACTGATGGTTTTAGTTAAGGCTTCAAGGTCACACCCTAATGTATGGGGTTGATTAAAAGATTATTCTGCCATTATTGTACCAATTGTGCATTGGTATGGCACAGATTTCTTCTAAAATATAAAAAGAGTATAATCTCCTATATTTCCACATTCCACACTATTCTAAACCAAATAGTAAACTCACAATAGCCAAAAAGGTAATAACATAAATACCCTGAAGGGTCTTGTTCCCATTAAACTTCAGAGAGAGATGGATTTGCCTTTCAAAGGACTTTATTGGTTAAATGAAATCACACAAAATAGTCCAATCTTCACAAATTTTAGAAGATGGTACTGTGCCCTATAAAAGGAATGTATTAATCTTTAGCTTTCATAGTTTTTACATGAAAGACTGTAATTTTCTGTTAGAAAGAAGCATTTTTATAAGTTGTCTGAAAGCAGAAGAACAGTAAATTTTTACTTTTGGTTTAACAAAAATAACGTTGTATACTTTAGGCAAAATATTTCTTGGGAAATACACATTTGAATAAAAAGAGGGTGGGAGCTATTAAGAACAGATATATACACTGAGACTGGCGATAGGAGATCACATGGAAACCTAAGTGATTCTGACAGCTTTTCTGTTTTAATGGTATTCTTGTTTGAGAAAATCCTGGATAAGAACTTGTACTTCTTGCAGCTGCTTATTCTGTGTGAAGCAAAGAGTTCAACAGTTCAGGTATTCCTGAATGCGGTTTGCTTAGATTTCCATCATGGAAAGAGAGCTGTGCTTGATCACGGTGACAGCAGAGGCTCTCAACAATGCTGTGCCAGGCATCAGTGCAGAAGGTGACATGTGGCTGTTGTAGACAAAAGGAAAGGAAGACAGCAGAGATTAAAATAGTTTTTAGGCATTTTTGAGGATGTTTTGCAAGGCACTGCAAAAAGTTTAAATATCAGTGGTGGTCCACATATTCGTTTGGAAACCATCACTTCAGAGATGATCACAAGGGCTCATGAGTCAGGGATTGTTATCCACATCTTCTGCCCGGGTGTGCAGTGAGGACTCCAGTCCCTTTTTAGAAAGACAGAGAGCAGAAATTGTGTATATGTCTGACTGCCGGCACAACTTTGGGACTGACAGGAATGGTTTCTATTTTTCCTTCCCCATATGGACTTTCAGAGGAGCAGTGAAGAAAAGCAGTTATTTCTGTTTCCCATGCTTCAATTTTCTTTGTACAGTGAAAAAATAAAATAGAAAGAAAATTGAAATAGGAAAAGAAAGGAAAGCTGAATAACAAGGAAGGTCAATTATCAGTTGATGACCATGAATATTGAAATATATGTTCATCCCTAAAAGACACAACTTGTGGTGGCTACCCCACACTTTACCCTTAGCAGTGTGAGAGATTGCTTGTCTTTAGCAAGATTCCTCTCATCCTGTCTGCAGGAACTCTTCAACACCATGTCTGCCCATCTCTAAACTATAAATTCAACTCCCCAAATGAAATCTGTTCTCTTCTGCATCTCTTCAGTCCTGTTATTTTTTATCAGTGTTAGTTGCAATTTTTCTCTTCTCTGGCCTTTTTGTGCAGAGTGATGTCTGTGTTTTCTATATCTGGCACAGACTGTGCAGATGAAAGGCTCACAGGATGTGTTCCCACCACTCATCCAAGTGGTGGGTCAGACTTGAGACAGAATTGCCCTGATCTTCTGCACCTCTGCTTTCCTGCAGCCCTTGCTCCTGGGAGAACAACGTGACTCAAAAGAAGAACTCTTTTCCCCCATTTGCAAAGGACACTTATCTTTCCAAGGGAAAACTGGAATTATTGGGAGGACTGGAGAGCTGCTCAGCCAGCTGCAGCCATGGTGGCGTGACTCTGAGCAGCGCAGGCAATGCTGTAATGAGCAAGATGCTGCCAACTGTTACTTCATCTGCCTTGAGAGTTTGGGAGTAAAAAAAAGAGGAAAAGGAAGGAAAGTGCGGCCAAAGGCACTTAAATATCATTAGAGTTATGTAAATCAGGCAAGTTAAAAAGACAGAACCTAAGTGTTATTTCCCTCCAGGGGAGTTCTGGGGATAACTGAAAGAGAGGAGCAATGTCTTGAAGAAAGATGAATTGACAATTTTTCTACTTGAGATTTTCTTTGAGTAGATGGAAAATTACCCTATATTGATGTCTTATTTTGCAAGAATGATAAATATAAATATAGAATTTAATTCTTTAAGAATAGTATTTATCAAAAGGCTCATATCTGGTTTTAACATTTTAGCTGCGTGGAACTTAAATAGTAATTACATTTTTTTGGTTACTCTCCCAAACCGATTAAAATAGTTTATATTTAATTGTATATTTCTTAAATTATTTTGGGTTGTACATAAGAAATTCAAAGCTCAGGGTAGATAGTAAAAACATGGCTATTAAAGACCATGACAGATATGTATTTCCATGGTCAGGAGCCTTTACAGCTGTGACTTTAACTATTGAGAAGATATTCCCTATAAATACATGTGTTAGCAAGGATAATGTTCAGCAGGGGTGCAGGAGGCTGGAGCAAAGCATCCTGCTCTGCACAGCTCTGCTGGAACGGGTGTGTGTGACTGATGAGAGCCATCAGTTCTGCTCTGTGGTTGCCCTTCAAGGGAGTTTGGCTCAGGTCAAGATGGGGTGACTCTGTTTATAATTGCATGTCTCTGAATGTCCCAGATCTTTGCATGGAGGTTCAAAATTAGGAAAAATTGAGTTGTGATAATCAGGAGAGTGTGGACAAATTGCTAAAGAATTCTCTTCTCTGTGTGGCAAAGGACACACAGTAGCACTTGTGAAACCAAAATGGTATTTCTATGTCTCAGATTTCAGCTTATGCCTCGTTCCATTCACTGGATAAACAAAATTCTTATCTGAGTTATAGTGCTAAGGACAGGGATATTAACATGTGGGGACATGAATTTCTGCAGGTAGCCATCTTACTGGAGCAATGGCCCCTGCAAAGAGAGAGGCTCGGTGTAATCAGAGCTCTCTGCAGTGGGAAGAGAAGGAGCAGATGAAGAGGCGGGGAGTTGCCATAAGAGCTGAGGAGTACCCAGCCAGGGGCAGTGCTGGGTTTTATGGAGAATATGAGCATGCACAAAGGATTCAACAGCTAACAGAACATAGACAAAGCCTGGGTCCAGTACACAAAATGGTTTTGCTTGGAACTGCCAGTACATCTGCACTGCAAAATACTGGCCCACAGAAATAACTAAGAAAGCTGACTGTGGCTGCAGAGAATTCTGCCTGGGATTGCTTTGCTCTCAGGAGCATTTTGCAGACTATCTTGTGCACCTAAGCCTCCTAACAGAAATCTTCACCTTACATTCTCCAGGATGTTGTAACCACAACATCTCCAGGATGTTGTCCTGATTCTCAAAGCAAAGAAGTCAAGACTGATGAAGTTTTGATGGCTGAAAAATCTGAGCATTTGTTACATAGGGCTTTGGCATAATTTGTAGGCACAACCCTGGCCTTCAAATCAAAGTAAAGTGAGGGATTCAGAAACTATTCATAATAAAGAGTAGTAAATGGGGCTGTCTTAACAATGTATCATGGCACTAAAAGTATGCAAATGTTTCTGCCATCATGAGGAGATGTAAGATTTCAAATCCCGTGAGAAGTGATACGCTACCATAGCTAGGCCAGGGCTTTTGAGGATTTTTGTCAGCCCAAAGGTATTCAGCTCTAGGTGTGCAGTTAAGGGTTAAAGACTGGAAAGATATCTCTTCATTTGTCTGAACAGGAAGAGCAGCAAGTGCGATTGTAGTCACAGCAGTTCCTGAGAGAGGAGTCTTTTTGGAAACTGCTCTTTGGTTGTGTTTTAGCAGTTAGTTCACCTGAATAGTGAATGGCACTTCCAATGCAGCTCATGTGATAGGGGATAAACAAGAGGTTGGAGGCATGCAAGCCTACTTGCTGTTTTGGAAGAAAAATTTTCTCCTCCAGTACTGCCACTGGATGTGCTCAAAGTTGATTTCTTAGCTTTCTTTGCAGGAAGAGAATAATAAAATACTGAAAGACTTAAATATGTGAAATCTCTTGGAATTATTAAATTTACTACATATGAAGAAAAAAATGCCTGAATGCTTAGACCTTTAATGACCTTTGAAATGATTTTTTGCTTTGTGTCATGTCATGGATATTGTGTATACCCCACAGTATCCTTGAGAATCTTCTGCTCTGGGGACAGTAGTAATGTGACATGGATATTATAGATTGTGCACCAGCATAAGCCTGTCGCTTTTCCCACTGACTGTGGGGGGACGCTGCTTGAGAACACATAAAACTCCAGGTATTTCAACACAAGTGGCTGTTCTTGATTTTTTGTGAAGTTGCATGAGGCTCTCACATCTGCTTGACTCAGCAGTAGGACAAAATCCATGTTAGAGTGACACAGCATAGAGGGGGAAGAAGATACTGTGTTTCAAGGACAGAAAATCAGACTCCAAAGAAAAACCGCTGTGTTTCAGCCTTACCGTAAGAGGCTGCTCTGATGATATTGCAGCAAGACTCTACTTTTTACTGTCTAACAGATGTGAGCCATAGGAAACTGCACAGGTACCTGCTAATTGGGCCACTCCACTTGAGAGGCTTTTGAAATGAGTCATAGGTGCAACCAAGTTGTAGGTTCATAACACTGTTTTATTCATAAGTCTTAGCTGAGAGGTACATCAGTGAAGTTGTGCTTTTAGATGTACTGGGGGAAAGATAAGCAATGGGCTACACTTTTTAGAAACCTGAGAGTTGTACTGAAAAGATGTAAAATGGTTCCCAGGTCAGCAGAACCTCACCTGCAGAGCTGCAGAGGTTGGCAGGGATGGGGAGTCCTCAGACAGACAAGAAATGGGTAACCTAGTCAGTCTGGACTCAGCACAAGTTGGGAGATAAGGGCAGCTGCCACTCACAGACTCAAAGTGTGATAAGAGGCAAGGACTTCCATGTGATGGTGAGTTCAGGACTCAGTTGGGTCTCACAGATCCTGACACACAGTGGGGGAGGAATCAAGGGGCTTGACCAGCAGCAGGAGCCATCCCAGAGGCTCAGTGATTTCCCTGTTTCTCTGCTGGGGAGCCAGTGTGGCTCACCCTGCTCTCCAGCACAGTGCAGGTCCTGCTGAGCTCCTGCAGGCTTTGTAAATGGACATTTTCTGTGTGCAGAGGGAGTAGGACAAAACCAAGGAGGGGATACTTTATGCTATTCTCCCTTAATGGTTGTGCTCCCGCCTTGGAGTGCTGTCTTACAAACTCCTCCAGGTGAGGAACTTGGGAGATACTCATGCCTTCTGCAGTTCAAACAGCCCCAGACCACAGAGCTGCTACCCACAGGGAAGCAACAAATGCCAGGCTGAGGTGCACAGGTCTGATTTCCTGTTCCCAGGTGCTACAGATGATCAGCCTCTGCACAGTTTGTGTAAAACAGTTACCATTCTCCAGAAGATTTTGATGGCCTCTCTGCTGAGATGGAAAAGTTTATCCAGAGTGGGGAATCCGAATGTATGCCACAATCTCAGGAAAAGGAGCAGGTCATTCACCATACAGAGGTGCTGTACCCTCTTTTAAATCCACTGACCTTGGCTACATTCTCATAAGATGAAACTGCCTACAAGTGTAGGGACTTTCCCTTTGAAAGCCATGAAAAGTTGTGGAAGTTGGTCCCTAAAAAAAACATGCTTTATCTCCAATACTTAATGAGGCCTCAGGAACTTTTATAAAATTCTTGTTGGTACTTGAGGACCTAAAACTAATCCTGACTATGTGTTCCCAGTTTTATTCTGCTATGCTCTGTCACCTATTAAAGTTTTCTTGCTGAGAATAACCATCAGTTCCTTGATTTTTCTTCGAATGTTTTTTATCTGTCATAACAGCACTCTGTAAGAGAGACCTCATGGCACTGCTTCCCTGCTCAGCTCAAGTCTGAATATGCAATTTGCATAAGGCAAATAGAAACCACCACATGCTCTGCTTAGAAATATTGGTAAGAAGGCAGAACAGTATAACATAGGAAGAGGCTGCAGATGAAAACCTGTATCCCACAAAAATCATTGAAAGCAAAAGCAATATATATATATAAATTGCAAGAAACTCTCCTCTAGGGACCCTGGAAACACAAATGCATAAATACTCTCAGATCAATATCAGGAAAGCAAATACATAACACATCTCTTGTGGAGACAGGGAGAAGTCAGACCCAAGGCGCACAATGCACCTGGAGTAGGGGGTGAGGAGGATTTTAGTCAGCCTTCAGGTGCAAAGAATAAAGCCCCTTCTCCCAGCAGGTGACCAGTTACCCATAAACCAAGTGAAAATGGGAACCTGCCCTCTCTAGCCTCTGATGGGGGACCTCACATTGTCTACACCTGCTTCTCATGCACCTCATGTGCGTTTCTCTGCCTGCTTCAGTTCCAGATATGGCTGATCCTGGGCTCTGTTAGCAGGATGAAGTTAAACACCTGGCCTGATCATGCAGCAGCTGTAACATAAGGCAGCACTGGACAGTGTTTGAAGTGTGGTATTTGTTTACTGTTTATATGTTTTGCAGATAGGTACTGTGTCTGTCAGCGTGTTCTTTTAATCAAAGGTTCTTTTCTCTTGATCCTGTGAGTGCCTCGAGGTGCTCTGTCTCCTGGGACAGCCACTTGTGTAGTGATGTTACTAAAGTAGGAGTGAATTCTGAATTCTTTTCTCTCCTTTAGATGATAAGAATTTGCTAATGTGGTGTGGCTGTTTTGCACAGGTGCTGTGATGCATAATCCTGTTTTAAGTGACTATCTTGTGTCTGCTTTGCATTACAGGAGGCACTGAGCCATTGAATTTCTCTTTGGGCAGACCTGATATGTCAGTCCTGGTGAACAGGCATTTCCAGTGTCATGTTGCATTCGTCTGACCTGGAATTCAAAGACTTGTCTTTCAAGACAACTGTTTCTACCTTGGTCAAGAAGAAGTTTATATTTTGTATGAAAAAGATGCATATAAGAAATCATAAGAGAACCAGAAATCCTGGCTCTATTTAGGCTCAGCTGGAAATTAAATACTGCCTTTAACAAGGCCTGAGGGTGAACCTGATTCACTGCTTGATTACTCCAAAAGGCAAAGCTTAGGGTTTCAAGTCTATTTTTTCCTTTCTTTTTGTCCTTTTTTGTCCTTTTTTGTCCTTTTTTTGCCCTTTTTTGTCCTTTTTCCTTTTCTTTTCTTTTTTCTCCTCCCACCTCCTTTTTCCATTTATTTCCTTAATAATGCAATTCTATCTGTATTTTTCTTTTGCTTATTCCTACCCCTAACTTTATGCATAGGCAAAATGGAGTGTGGCTGCTTAGTTGGCTCCATGCCAGTGTTAGACCTGGCAGTCACTTCCTTCTGCCGGGAGAGGTGCTGGGGTATGGAGGCTGAAAGCAACGTTTGGCCGAGGAAAAAAAGTAATGAAAAATCAATGGAAGAAAAATTTCTCCTTTGAAATATTTAATTCTGCTTTCCATCCCACCTGGTAACAATAATAACCTGGCCATATTTTCTCCTCTAGTGGTGTTGACATTGCTAAGAATACTCAAATCAGCTCTGTTTATAAGCTTTTCTCCAGTGACAGTCAAGACTAGTTTTACTGGAATTAAAGAAAAGCCTGGCTCTTCTGACTTGAATGCCTGCTGGATCTGGTTACAGCTTGTTAGACACTTGTGTTTTAATTTAGGGTCCCATTAAATAAAATATAAGCATGGGAATCCTCTTTGCAGGATTCTCCAATGTCTAAAGACATTTTTGGTGATTTCATATCTGAGTACATCAATGCATCTCAATTGTTCTACTTTTGTGTTTATTACTTAATAGGGGCAAATGGGGAGAAATTTTAAGTAGTCTTTGAAATCTTTGGATTTTTGTTTAAATATTTAGAAAGCTGAAATATAAATAAAATGGTGTTACTTGCTTTTTAATAAATTCTAGGTTGTTCATATAAACTGAAATTTTTCCTGCCTACACTGTAGGCTAGCTAATAGCTTCTGGGCCATATTCCAGGCTTGTCTATCTGGTGCACTGTTATTCCTCTGGTCTTGTTGAATACATTTTGCCTTTGGTCATGCTCATCTTAGTTGGTGCAGCAGTGAAAGGAATGAGTTTCTCTGAAGGGGGTTGAAGAGATTGTAGAGATGTTTGTTTAAAGATTTAGCAAGGGTCAATAGGAAGTGCATTTGTCTCCTGCTAAATTTATGATGAGTCTGCAGCATCAGTTAGTTGCATTATCTGACAGCCATTACTTGAATAGTCTGCTGTCTTCTGGGTGGTTTTATAAGTGATTCTTTCTTCAAAGTTTATGTGCATTTGAGAACTGTAAAGCTCTCTAGCAATGTTTGTGCAAGTTTATTTTTTCCTCCCAGCAAATTTCCAAAGTTGTGCTTAAACAGCAGCAAAATGCTTTTCACTTCCAATTGCTCTCTGGGCAAAGTGAACCTCTAAAAGCAATTCTGTTAGAGGTAGGAATATGTTTTATACAGAAGAACCCCAAGTATAGAAAAACCCAAAATTACTCAATGGAAGCATAAAAAATTGCTGGCATAACCAGAATTTTCATTTGTTGACATATTTTTTTCAATGTTATGAGGTATCTCTTGCCCACTGGCAGCTTCCTCAGGTTTATGTGGCACTCTGAAAATCAGCCTAGACTGAGGTTCTCAGCTTGTAAGTGCATTTCAAAAGCTAGGCCTATACAAATGTTTATGCTTGGTGTTAAATCAGCTGCAGCCATCCTGGATCAGTTCCCTTAGGATTTATTCAGCTAATGTTGGTTGTGCAGTTCTTCCTTTTATAACTGTGTAGCTACCACTGCCCAAATTAGTTAGTTTAATTCTGTGTTGGGTTGTATTATAGGCAGCCTAAACCCTTCCCAGCAGAAGAATGCTTACTTGGTATTTTGGGAACTTTTTTCACTGGAGTAGCAAGTTGCCTGTGGGATTAGGAGTCTGCCTATCTCTGCAATCCTGTTGCTGAACGTTGGCCCCTGGGTTTATCAGTCATTGTGATTTGTGTAGTTATGAAAAACTGCTTGCAAGTGTTTACATTAGAGATGTCATCTTCATCTCTGTGTGTAAATATGTTGCTGTTCCTATTATTTCCCCAAACTGTTGATTGTTAATCTGTCATTTTCAATGATCACATCCCCTGAACTCCAGTATGCAATAAATTACCTTCTAATCAAAATGGGCTCATTTGCCAAATGTTGCAGGAAGCAACCTGGCAGAAATTTATACCTAGCTGATAAGAAATGTCAGAGCCAAATATTCATATGTTAATAAGCAGACCAACAATGCTTACATCCACAGAATTCCCTCAATCAAAGACAAAAGGGATTGGTCTGGGCAGATCATGTCAGTCCATTTCCACAGTTTATTACAGGACTCCTCTGCCCTTCCCTCAATGACTTCCCAGGGCTTGTCCAGCTTAATTTTAAAGGAATCAGTGAGGTAAGATTTCACCATCTCTTTCTACTCTTGCAATGCTTTCTTCTGATGCACATATTGCATTCTGTTTTTCTTAAGTTCACTCACATTGATATAAAAGTATAACTTTTGAATGAGTCTCATAATTAAATACTGTGTAAATTTAAAACTCAACTGATGTACTCTGTAGTTTCTGATCCTTTTTAGGTTTCTTTTTTTAATTTTTTTTTAATTTTAACATATGCTATCAAATATAAACTGCTGAATTGGAACCTAATGTTACCCCTAAAAGACTCTCGCTGTTGTTGTTGTTTTTTTTTTAACAGGATCTAAATTCCTGACTCTTTCAGACAAAAGTAAAGTGACAAATTATTTCAGTGTAACACTGTATTGAAAAGAGCTGTGCCAAAGAGTAGTATGATTGCTATTGCTATTGCTTTGGCCATACTGATATTTCTATCAAAGTGACATAAATTATCTAGCAATGCTCAAGAGCTCAATCAGCGCTTCACTACCTTCTTCATGGCTAAACAGGGCCACATCCCCTGATAATTGTGCAGTCTTAGTGTTTCTGTGTATTTGTCCAGTAAACAGGACCAGATTGCCACTTTACGTTTATTTTGCTATTTATCAAGTGTTAAACTGAAGGAACCTGTGCATCATTCTTCTGTATGAACTTTTCAGGGATGTGTGTGTTACACATTGAAGTACAGCACTGTCAATTTGTGCAATGGAATTGTTGTCAGTTCAGATCATCTTTCCAAACAGTTCACTGTAAACTTGGTGGAACAAATGAGTGCATGCAGTCTGAAGGGATGGGAATTATGCATCATCAAAGCAATGAGTGAACTGCTGTGATGTTATTAGATTTTTTTTAAAGGCATGAAGGGAAACTTTAGTTGTTGTATTGCATGTTATTGTAAGAGCTGAAAGAAACCTGCAAAATATTCTACTTAATGCTATTAAAAATGATATTAGGTGACAAGAGTCTTGAAAATCTTTTCTTTTACCTTTCCCCTTACTCAGACCTAATTGCCTTCTCAAATATGCTTCCTTGGGTAGCTCTTGCCCTCTGCTGGAATAAAGGAAACACAAGCCTGTGTCACCACAGCAGGATTTGAAAATGGCGTCTAGTTTTGCTCTTCCTTAATGGGTGAAATAAGTTTCAATTAAGATTTGTGTTTGTTTTGATCTAGAAAGCAGAAAATATGGACGACTGCAGTGTGCATGATTTCTCTCTGCTGGCTGGAGGTCAGTTGTTTGTTCTTTGGTACAACCTTAACAGCTGTGCCCTGTGTTGGAAAACTTTAGATTGTTATGGTGGTTGGAGACTGTAGGGTACTTGGAACAAGAAGTCCTAGGAGCTTTTGAAACTGATCATACGCGCTTTTGAAATTGTGTGCTGTCTCCCTAGCCAGCAGCATCTCCTCTCTTTTTTTATTAGAACCAGAGGGAATCACTGTTCTGTGTGTGCTGAGAAGGTCTGCAAACCATGAAAGGGAGATGGGCACAGTGGTTGCTCCAAACTTTAGAAGATATTGACCCTTGCTCTTAATGAATTGCAAATAACAACTCAAATTATTGGTTAAAGAAATAATTGTGCTCCTGTCTGGTTTTGTTGTTATTACCTGTAACAATCATCTCATCCCAAATCCTACAGTGATAGGGGCTTTAGCCCTTGCAGTTAAGCCTTGCTTTGTCTGGAGGGAGAAGCCCAATAGAAAACAAGATGTATTGTTCCTTGTTTTTTAACTTCTTTAATGGAGGGTGCCCATTTAAGACAAAACTCTGGACATTTGTAATGTAGCCCATTTCTGGCAATGGCAATGGTGTTGGGGTGCCTCTGTAATGCTGCCTCTGGAGCAGCAACATGTCTTGAGCTTGTTACTGCTGTGGTTGTCTTTGCATCTGTCACACTATTGCTGACAACTGGCTTCACTCTTTAACCCTCAGCCTATTTTCAGCTCTAGCCAGCTCTGCTAGGTAGCTAGCTCCCTCATTAGGAGATGTCCTCCTGTCCTACACTACTTCTCTCTCCTTGATCCTGCTCTCATTCTGTCCCTCTCTTCCCCACCCCTGCCCCATTTTCACTTGTCCCTTTTGCTTGCTGGGCTTTGCAAAGATTCTTCCATAAATGGATGCAAAGGTAAATACGTTCCTTATCATAAAAATCTGCAGTCTCAGCTCTTCTTTTTGGTGTGTCAGAGGTTTGAACACTGTTGTTTCCATTTGCATCTGGTCTCTGAGGCAAAATTTTCATGTCTCTGTCTTAAATAAACTGTGCTCTCAAACATAGAGAATTTTAGCCCTAGCCCTTTCAGAAATTACTCTCTCAAATTTTTCTGTGGAGGAAGAGAGGGAAAAGAAATCAATAATTTTACTGGGAAGGAGGACAGGAAATCACTGTGTAAAATCTTGCAAAATCCTATAAACCACTGAGTATTGCCAAGACAATTCTCTGGGTATCATCTGTGCTCCTTGGTAAAGAACAGGCCAGAGGTTACCCTTCAAGCAAATAATCCTGGAGCTGGGAAGCAGATGAATTTCTCTCTCTTCCACCAGAATTAGAAATTTTCCAAGGCAGGAACAGTAAATGGGCTGCATGGTAACAGTAGCAGGAACATGCAGCTAGTTAATTAATGTTAAGTAGCTCAAACATGCAGCCTAATATTAATAATACTAATTAATTTTGTTAAGGTTGCATGGCCAAGCCTGTCTCAAGCATTTCCAGCATGAAGCATGGCCATGCAGCCTTAATTCATCTGCAAGCATGTATTCTTCACAGTGTAATCCCTGATTGCATTTCTCATTTGTGGTTCCCCAGGATGGTATTGCATCAGTGTCTGCACAGCAGCTGTCCGAAGAGGGGTGAGGTAGGAAAAGGCAGGAAAAGGGCACTGCTGCTGTAGGCAAACCAAGTGCGCAGAGGAAAGGGTGTGCCTCAGGACCAGCGCTGCTCAGTACCTTCAGCAGTGACACAGACAGGGACATTGAGTGCACCCTCAGCAGACGTGAGGTGACACCGAGCTGGCTGGGGGGTTTGACACACCTGAGGGATGGGATGCCATCCAGAGGGACCTGGACAAACTCGAGAAATCAGAAAGTGGGACCACAGGAGCCTCATGAGTTTGAACAATGCCAAGTGCATGATGCCAAACCTGGGGCTGGTATCAATACAAGCTGGGGGTTGAAGGGATGGAGAGCAGCCCTGCCAAGATGACTTTGGTGGTACTGGTGGGTGAAAAGCTGGGCATGAGCTGGCAATGTGCACTGACGGCCCAGAAAGCTAACTTTATCCTGGGCTGTGCCTAAAGAAGCCAGCCTGTGGTCAGCAGGTCAAGGGAGCTGATTCTCCTGCTCTTCTCTGCCCTTGAGAGTACTGCAACCAGCCCTGGGCTCTCCAGCGCAGGAAGGATGAGGACCAGGAAGGTGATCTGAAGGTTGGAACACCTCTCCTGTGAAGACAGACTGGGAGGCTTGGGGTTTTTCAGCCTGGAGAAGTGAAGACTGCAGGGAGACCTTTCAGTGCCTAAAGGGAGCTTACAAAAACAAATAGAGACAAAAGTTTAGCAGGGTCTGTTGCAGCAGAACAAGGGGTAAATCTTTTAAACTGAAAGAAACTGAAAGACCTTTAAGTGTTCGCCAATTAATTCTACGATTCCATGGTTTACAAACTGTCCTGGGCAACACCATTCAACTACTATTTCTGTGTTATACAAAGACTTTCCTTTCAGTTATGCCTCATCAGAGGTGACTATTATTTTTATGTGCTTTTCACCTATAAGTTGACTCGCAGAAGCAGTGACTACATAGAGATGTAGCTGGAATCTATAGACAGATAAAGGGCAAGAAAATGAAAGAGTTGTCTTGCTGGTGCAAGATGGTGGACTCAACCATATGTTTATGAGTCTTACAGATATTTGTTTAACTTTTTCTTAAAACCTGGGGTGACAAATCCTCCAAGCAAGCAGCTTCAGCATGCTATTGCAGTGTTTATTAAAAAAAAAATTCAAGTGTTTTATTTTGAATATTCATCTTGCAGTAATGTATAGGACAAGAAAAACAGGTTTAAAAGGATATTGAGATCATACTATTGTAGGGGTTTTGGTGGGGCTTGGTTTATCTTTTAGTAGCAGCCTTTTACATATTTGGAGACTTTTGATTTCCCTCAGCCTTTTCAGGCTGTTTGGAGCTTATCTCTTTAATCTGCTTCTTATAGGTGATGTGTCTTAACTTTCTACCATTTTCATTTCTTTCACCTACATGTTCTTTAACTGAATTTTATTACTCTTGAAGTGTCATCCATCAAATGAAATATTCCTAATGAGGTCTTATCAATGCTAAGTGCAATAGAAAAATAACTTCATGTGTCTTGCAGGCTCTTTACATTGATACAGGAAAGCCGCAGTTTGCATTCGTATCTAATCTTGGATTTTAATAGGAATGAAACAGCTGTTCCACTGATGGTGCTTTCAGAAATGGATGGAACAGTGTGACTGGAAACTTCCAAAATAATTCAGCTTGAGGGGAAAAAAATGCTTCAAGCCAAGTAGTTGGATTGTAGGCAAAAGGAAGGCTTAGGTAATCTTGAAATAAGTTGAACTTAACTTTACCTCTAATAAATTTACCTGTAATAGGTGTCTGTGCAGACCTTCAGGCAGATTTTCCTTACCACCCCAGGGAAACCTTAAATATCCCTATTGAATGAGTGGTCAGAAAGTAAGTGAAATGGCATGAGCTTCATCAGCCAGTGACTGTAATGGGAACAGATTTAGTATTCAAAGAAAAATAGTTTGCCTAGGGAATTGTCGTCATCATCATGTCTTGCACTATAGGGTATAGATGTGTTTTGGTTTTATTCTTTTGAGAATTCCAATGAAAGCTGACTAAATCAAAATTCTCCTCACAGTGGATTGAATGCTGATGAAGATATAATTTACCATGTTACAGCTGCTTGCAACATAGTGAAGTTATGATGTGTGCCTCTTTCATGTATAAGTAGTATTCTTTCCCAAAAAATAAATCTTCGGTATTGATTGGTTGGTATAAACACATCAAATATTATATCCATTATCTGCTTTCCTTATTCTGAAAAGCACTTGACTCCTACTCAATCCCCAGCTGAGAGGCTCAGTAATTCTAACGAATATTTGAAATATAAAGCAATGGCTACTGTCAGCTTTTTCCAACAGGTTTTTGGGCTTGTGTTGACAGGCTGTGCAGGGGTGCACTGTGGTTCTTAGGCCCTCATCAAGAATTTGTAAGAATCCTTGTAATACTTTATTCTATGGTTAAAATCTTTTGCTGTTAAATTCTTGGTGTCTGCTTCCAAGTGATTATTTACTCAAAGCTGGCATAAGAAATGGACTTATGTAAAATGTTATCCACAAATTACGGCGTCCAATTTGTATTAAACCCCATCAAGTAAAACAGTGCATTAGTTCAGGGTTCTGGATAGTTTGTTGTGATGGTCAGTCACTGTCAAGCCTTGGCACTGTCAGGCTCATTAACAAGATTGCTCTAAGCTGCTAGAGAAACTGTTGCATTAATTGTCATCATCAATGTCAAGAGGAATAAGGTCTGAGCTTTGAAAATGGTGGCAAGGGAAAATGAAGGACATAGTCTTAAAGGTGTCTTACTGCTTCATTCAGAGCAGCAATTACCTTTCTCAGACCCAGATGTCAAGACAGACTGGATACAAAATATATAAAAATTAACATTTCCTCTGATAAATATGTTCGACTTTGCAGGGATGCTTCTGACATCCAGAAATATGAACATCATAGAATCAGATGCAATTCAAGTGGAAGGCTGAGTTTATCTCTACACATGCAAACACTCCCAAATACTTCTTGGGGAGATCAGATCTGTGTCCCCTTCTAGGGAATTTTGCAAATCTTGGGTAGAACACTTCTTACAGAATGTAGCCTGAGTCCTGCTAGGTAAATGGAACATTTTCCTTCTTCATTTAATTATCTGTTATCTATGTTTAGTTGCTGTCATTGATGTGACTGAGCTGAAGCCATTTATCATGGTTCTAAGTAATCCTTTATTAACTAATTGAGACAGTGAACTTCTAAAATAGCTTCAGTATAATCCCAACAGAGAGGGAAGCCATGCTAAAACTCTTATAAGTGAATTGCTGTCACCTACCATTCTTTTGTATTCTCTCACATCCTTAAAGCAATGGGAGTCCATATTTTAAGGGGACTGCAAGCACGCATTTTGTTGACAAAAGAGAATTTTATTTTGTGACAGACATTGACATTTCTCTCTTACCTCTTCCTGGGAAATTGCTAACTCAGATCATACTCAGTTGCCTGCATGCCCTCATCATGGTTCTGCCTGAAAACTCTTGAAGATAATAGCTTAGCTGTGGGTACCCTTGCAGTATTCATGGTCCGATTGAGGAAATGCTGTAGTGAGGAGCATAAGCATCTCAACATTGTCTGTATTGATTTGACAAAAGCATCTAATGCTTTCACTTGATCTACTTTCTGAGAGTTGGTGTGAACTAGATTGTTCTGATATTCTTTTAGCCCTTTCTATTAGTGATGGGACAGATCCAGGGCAATAGAAAATTTTTCTTCAGTGGAGTTTAATCTTTCTTCTGTGGAACTTCTTATGAAAGATGGAGTAGAGCAGGGTTATCTACTCAACTTCTCATTTCAGTACTGCAGATCTTGACTTTAGCATGTGATATAATGAGGGTAATTTCTTCAACCCAAGCAAATTTATTCAAATCTAAGTTTTGTGAAACTAGTCAGCAGCAGATCTATATAATTTCACTGCTTTATAAGA
This sequence comes from Zonotrichia leucophrys gambelii, assembly GCF_028769735.1. NCBI lineage: Eukaryota > Metazoa > Chordata > Aves > Passeriformes > Passerellidae > Zonotrichia > Zonotrichia leucophrys. The sequence continues at coordinate 34,686,305 of NC_088175.1, forward strand.
TCATCTAAACACTTTCACCTTGCAAAGAGAATCTAATGACAAGGACATATTTTGCCTTTCTCAAAGCCTTCTCTTTGTTGCAGTTACAGACTGAAAAGTACATATATTCTTGATATTTTTCTCTCCCTTGATTGATGATTAAATACCTCGGTGTTCCTGGAAAATGAGCATTTCTTGAAAGACATTAAAAAATTTCTTTTGCATGAAGTACAGATCACCGATTTATACTTTGATTGTCTTGGCACAGGCTAGGCACAGCATGGAGATGCAAATTCCAGAATGCTCAATTATTGGAAGATTTCTTCTAAGTTAGCCTGCTTGTGGTGACAAACCGCCTAAGTGACATGCAAGAACATCCCTAAGTCCTCCCTAACTGCATGCCAGAACAATGATTGTGAGGAATAAGCTTTGAGACAACTGGAGACACATCTTTCCTTATACTAGCATAGCCCTTGATGTGAAACATGCAACTAACTTGGAGGTCAAGCAAGAAAATAAGTTCAGAGGGATTCTTTTGCCACTTCTCACTCATCTAAAAATCATATATTCATCTTCTAACCGTGCATGTTATGTGACGGATTGGGAAATCAAATAAGGCCTATTACCCCTTAAGAAAGAGAAATTAATTAATTTCATTAATAAAAGGAAAGAGAGAACTAGAGGGAATTAACCAGGTTTTGAGAGGGGGTGGGAAATTTTCTTTGATATTTCTGTGTGACGCAACAATGTGCTGTGGTCAGTGCCTTTCTGAGTGAATTGAAATTAGCTGTTCTTGACAATATTTTAAATCAATGAATGTGCTCTATTAGCATGATGCATACCTGCACTCTCAAGCAGAATCTGTATTGCCTTGTAACAGCAGCTCTGTGGTGTCTGTGAATTGATTGAGCCCAGCTAGGGCTGCAGTGGCACCTACGTTGCAAAAACCTCCTTAAAACCCAGGCATCTCAAATCCAACACCCTGTGCTAAAGGACTGAACTGCCTGTAGAAAGAACTCTCTCCCTCTCCCTCTCCCTCTCCCTCTCCCTCTCCCTCTCCCTCTCCCTCTCCCTCTCCTCTCTCTTTTGCCCTCTCCAACAGGAGCACCAATGTGAGAAGCTCCGTGTGTGGGTGTTATGTGGTTGCGTAGCTCAGACTCTAAACAGAGAAGTTGAGTCTCTGGAGCCATTAATCTTTCCCTAGAGCTAAATTCATTATGTATTTTATGTTTTGGAAATCATAGTGTAAACTAACAGGCTCAAGCAAAGCTGAAGAGAAAAATATAAAAATAAAGAGGCATTTGCAGGGCAAAGACTGAGAAACAGTCTAATCAGGTTGAAGGGGACTTTGTATCTAGTGCTGCATAGAGTAATAAGATATAGCTGTGTGCCTTGCTGTACTGGGACTTCATGGCACGGTGTCTGGGTTGCTATTGTACTGAAAAAACAGGGGAGGCGTGAGGAGAGGCAACAAGGATCTAATCTTTGAGAAGGTGTCACAGAGGCCGCCCCCAGGGAGGACACCAGATCTACTTGGCTCTTGCTCAGCCTTGTAGATCAGCACAGCTCTGTTACAGTGGTGAAGAAAACCCCCCAGATCCCTGTACAGTGCTGCTCTCTGGTGCTCTTACAGCCCCTGCCTGTGTTCTGACACTGGCCATGAGGATCTTTATTCAGACTAAGAGATTATTGAGTGGTGTGCAGTTTAGCTCAGGTTCTTGTAAATGCAACAGATCTTGAAGCTTTCTAGCTCTGGTCAAACGAACTTATTATTGTTGGTGGTGCTGTCTGAATTAAATTTCAAAGCTTAATAGGTTTTAGACATATGTACCAACTAGATTTCAGACAAAAAGGCAAACACCAGAAGTTGAAAGGCTCTAATGTATTAACAATACACAGGGCAGTTACATGCTTTGCCAGGTGAGATCCTGTAGCTTCATCATTACTATAACAGGACTATTTGTAAATTAAATTGCACTCTTAGTGAGAAACTACTTGTAGAGGTTTGTTTTTACTTTTTAGCTCTTGGACCATATTGAAATGTAAATGTAAAATATCAAGGTATTCAGCTGATTGAGCTCTCTCAGCTCTAAAGTTTGGTCTCAGTAGTTAGGCAGGACCTCCAAAAGGGTGCCCTGTAACTGTGGCATCTCTCTTTTATCTTGTACTTGCTCAGGAAGGAAGCGGAATAGGAGATGTTGTGCAAGATTTCTGGGCAGAGAAGAAACAGGACCCTAAGATGGCTAAGGTCATCTGTCACTGAGGCAGCGTGTTCAAACAAATGTAAATTAATGTTGAACTTATCCAAAGTGGAATAGCTGATCTTATCTGAAAAAAATCAAAGTCCTTATGCTTTGTATAAGGTTGGCTCAAATTTTTTTGTTTAGGGTTTACTGAAGGAAAGCTGTAGATCTGTGTACCTTTCAAAGTGTTCCTGCAGAAAGTTTCCCTAAAGAAATATTCTTTTACTGAAAAATTCTTCATCCTGCTCTGTCACTCAAACCTAGCAACCTCAGGGCCCTGTAAAAGTGGTCAATTTCTAGGATCAATGTAGTCTAAATATATAATTAGATAAGTGATAGGGACTAAAAGGAGTCACAAAACAAAGAAATTAATCTGGTAGTTTGTCACATCTTTGTCAGATAAACAAAACACTTCTATTTGAAATTTCATGTTGTTACAAATTTCTACATTTGATGTCTGTGGTGGGTTGTCTGTGGGAGAGAAAATATAAGAAAGGGCTTGTGGGCCGAGACAAGGGCAGGGAGAGATCACTCAGCAGTTACCACCAGTGGCAAAACTGACTCAGCTTGGGGAATTTAATTGAATTTATTACCAGTCAAATCAGAATAGGATGATGAGAAGAAAACCCAAATCTTAAACATGCCTTTCTCCCACCCCTCCCTTCATCCCATACTTAATCTTATTTCTGATTTGTTACCTTTGCCCCACCAGTGGCACAGGAGGATGGGAATGGGGATCATGGTCAGTTCATCACACATTGTCTCTGCCACTCCTTCCTCCTCAGGGAGGTGTCCTTCCCAAGGGATGCAGTCCTTCATTAGCTGCTCCAGTGTGAGTCCTCCACGGGGTCACCAGTCCTGCCAGCAACCTGCCCCATCATGGGCTCCTTTCCCCAGGGTTCAGAGGTCCTGCCAGGAGCCTGCTCCAGCTCAGGCTTCCCATGGGCTCCTTTGGGCATCACCAGCTTCAGTGTGGGGCTCCTCCATGGGCTGCAGGTGGATCTCTGCTCCACTGGGGACCCCCATGGGCTGCAGGGGCATAGCTGCTTCAGTGTGCTCTGCACCATGGGCTTCAGGGGAATCTCTGCTCCTTCCACCTTTTTCACAGACCTTGGTGTCTGCAGGGCTGTTCATCTCATGCATTCTCTCTTCTCTCCTCTCTGGCTGCAATTTGGTTCTGCACAATAATGTTTTTTTCCTTAAATATTTTATCCCAGAGGTGCTACTGCTGTCACTGATGAGCCTGGCCCTGGAGAGAAGCAGGTCCCCCTTGGAGCCAGCTGGTGTTGGCTCTGTTTGACATAGGGGAAGACTCTGGCAGCTTCTGACAAAATCCACCTCTGTAGCCCCCCTGTTTCCAAAACCTTTCCGCTTAAGCCCAAATACAATGCCAAAGCGTTTGGTCCTTAACCAAACCCTAAACCCTTCAAAGCTTGCCTACAAGCAAAACAGAGATGGAAATACTGGAGGACAAGGCAGAGCAAGCCCGAGTACCTCTGATTGAAGAGTCTAGGGTGACAAACATTTTGAGAAGTGTGTGCCTGGGTGAGGTGTGGGTCAGGATGTCCCATCAGCCACACTCTCCCAGACTGCTGACCAGGTAGTTCAGCCCAGGGAAGGCTGAAAGGCAGCACAGAGGAACAAGCTGAATTGCTCTTCTCATGCTGGGATGAACTGGCCTTACAGAGACCTGTGAATGGTAATACTGCCTAGAAGGCTGAAACTGCAACTATTTTGATTTGATGTAGCTGAGTGAAATAGATTGTGGAAGACATCTGCTTTGGAAATGTATCTGGCACAATAAATAACATTTACATGACTCTTCCAGGAAATACCGCTGTGACATTTACTGTTGTTTGTTGGGTTTTTTTAAACCTGTATCCTGATTTAACCTTTTTTGAGACTGAGATATCAGCTGCTTCAGAGAGATAGCTGATACTTGCCTTTCCTCCTCTGAGCAGGGGTTTTATTTTTATCATGAGTGCTACAGAAGACATATGGCATTTCACAGGCACTTCCAGATAGTTACTCAAAGGGTTTTATAATTTGATCCCTGATCCTACACTGAGTTTTTCAAGAACCATCCATTGAGTCTTGAAGAGCCGTGGTAAAGAGAGTAAAGTGCCCTGAGGTTTTAGGGTTTAAGTACATGTAGTACAACATGGGAAAACAAGAATAGGAAATACATCCCACACTATAGCCCCCACCAAAGAGGCAGATAAGAAAAACAGCAGTAAGTGTCTATGAAATGCTTATTCTTACCTTGGCATGTTTTTACTCCTTTGTTTAAACAGAGCACATATGTAACACAGATTAATTCATTTGTAGGCTAAAATCTAGAAAGAGTGGGATGAAAAGTCTTGTGAAGATGAATAGTAGAAAACAGATTTCCAAGAATAAAATAGAGGAATGAGAATCCAAAGTTTTGGGGTTGGGATTTTATCTATGTATTATGGATAATATAAATTCACATAAATTTTAGTGTTGCTTTTTCACATTATTTTGGCAGTGATCTTGACATTTTAATAGAGTCATGGAAGTGTATAATAATAGTGCATGATTTTTGGTTTGCTTTTTTTTTAATTTTAATTTAATGTAAACTATTTGACATAACAGTAGACAATATGGCATCTTGAAGAACAAAAATGCGGGCTACAAATAAGAACCCTAAATTAAATGTAGCAATCATTTAAGGGAGTCTTGCTCATAATTTTTTGTCATATGACTTGCAGCATTGGGAAGTTATTTAAGGAAGGAATTGCTTCATGTTGTAGTTACAATGTACTCCTCCACTAAAGGACCTTGAGATGAAATTAACCTAACAATAATAAATATGTACAAGGAAAATATCATTGTAAAGGAAGAAAGCAGTTGAAAAAGTATTAATGGATGTGGATATAAGTTTCCTGCCAAGTGGGCCTATAGAAAAGACAGTTACCTGCAGAATGCTGTTCCCTGCTTTCTTACCAACTTTGGAACTATTTTTTATTCCTCCCTCCAAAACTTGTGGTCAGTTCTTTTCCTAACTTTTCTGTTCTGTGTTTGCTGGAGTGCATGCCCTTACCTGTCAGTGACTTGTTAAAACAAAATCATCCTCACGAGGTTCTGGTGTCATTGTCATTGAGAAAAACCTTCAGCACAGGAGAAGAGCCCAGCAACCTCAGTGCACATTTCCAAGACTTAGTGGTATAAACAGCCATCAACAACCCTTAAGATTTCTTAGACCTTTATAGCCTTTCCATCTTCTCTGTTTTCATGTTTCCCATTAATATCAGCTACTCTGTGCTGCTGCTATACTCTGTGTGACCTTCCTATGCTATCTCGATTTCCTCTGAGCAGAAATACTCTTTCTGCAGGAGGCTGATATTCAAATCACCACCAAGAGACAATGATGACCACTCAATGTCATTGTGACAGCAAAGTGAACCCTTCCATACGTCTTTGTATGCTTGATATGGGCATAAGCAGGATACATACTCAGCTGTTGCTGTTAATGTGGTGAAGGCATGTTAAAATGGAGAACAGGAATTCTTTTTGTGATAGTGGTTTTTGTTTTCATGCTTGGAATTTCACAGCATGTTGGCTTAACTCTCAGCAGTCTTCTTTCTTCCCTTCTGTTCTTTTACACAATCCTACCTCTGGCAAATAATTTTGTGGTGATTTTAACAACTTCAGGATTTCGCCTCATTCCCCATTACCCTTTCCCCTTCCTACCCACACCTTTCCTTTCATTATTTCAGTAAATGAAAATATCATGTGGAGATACATTATGTTGTCAGATAACATTTAGTTATCCTCCTTTGTCAGTGGAGAACCAGAGGTGACTGATGAGCACAGACTGTGCTATGATGGAATCATACCAAGAGAACATGTGCTTATATTTCTAAAACTTGTAGTTAGAGGTTTGAGGTTTAGTAGCCCTTCTATCGTGTGGTGCATGTGAATTTTTGAGGGAATTAGGGGAAAGATGTATAGGAAGGGTCCTTTATTTGTAATCTTCAAACTTACTCCAGGTCAGCAATGCAGAAAACCTGCTGGTTTTAGGGCTTGTACAGGAAAAAGATCACACCCTGTCTTGGTCTTTCTGGACAGAAATTGCTGGGATTAGATTTGTCATGAGTGACACATCTGGCCTCTTTTAGAAGCGGGACTAAATGTCAATGGACATGTGAAATGAATGGTATTCTTTTTATCTTTTTGTCTGTTTCTATTGAAAGTTGCCTGTATACTTTGCAAGTGTACCACAAAAAAACTGTTATATTTCTTTCCATGGATGAGTAAAAGAAGGCAGATCCTAGAACTGCCTACCCAGATCTTTGGACAGCATTAATTTGGAAGGAATTGTCAGAGAGAAGGGTGTTTTGTAAACAGTTTAATCTGTAATCTGGTGCCTATTTATTTCAAGGTGCATCAGTCACAGCTGAGCAAATGTAGAGAAAATTTTTTCAGTTATCCTGATTGTTAGATTGATTATCTCTCAACAGCTCCTGAGTCATGAGGGGAGTGGTTTCTGTGTTTGGAAAAAGCAGTGAGGTGGAGGCTGATGGCATGTAAGAAATGAAGCAGCATTTGCAGAAAAAGCAGTGGCAAGTGGTCTCATGGGTATCTTCCCTAAACATAAACAGACAGGATTGTTCTTGTTGTGATTAAAACTGGCTATTTCCCCTTTTCCTGCTTCTCCCTGCAGTTTCCTTGAAAAAATATTCTGTTCATCACAACTAGAAATTTCTGGAAAAGTATCAGATCTGATCAAACTTACTAGGAACATTTTCGAAACTAGGATCAATTGTAAAGGAGGGTTTGAGAGAATAGACTAGAATACTTGCGTGAGTTTTGCATGCTCAATGCATCTGATAATATGTGCTGACCAATTTAGATAAATTTCCCCCACCACCCTCCACTTTTCCTCTCCTTTTTAAAGGCCTAGTATTGTCCACTTTAAAAATTCTCAAAAAATGACCTTGCAATGCCAAGAAAATTTTTCTCTCTGATCTGGCTGAAACTGGAAATCCTACAAGAGTGTGATATGTGACGTGGACTAGATAATGCTCTCATGGGATGTGATATTTTCAAGCTGCTTGTTCTGTGTGCAGCTAATCCATTTCCATTGGCATCATGGCTGCAGATTAAGCAGAGTCCATCTGCACACACATGTTACCTTTTATAGGGCAGAAATAGTCCTGTGGGACTGACAACTTTCTCATTTGCTGCTCTGGCCCATATAAGTCTGAGTCACAAACCCATGTGAATGGATGTTACTCCTTTGGAAGATTCAGCTTTTCTGGAAGTTAATGGAAAGCATACTTAAAAAACCCTGCTTTTATTTCTTTTGTGGTGAAGCATCCTATATCATTAGCTTTCAACCTGTATTAGTCCAATAAAGGCAATTAGTTTTCCCCATGGCAGAAAGCCTGTTCTGTATTTGGCAACTGCCCTTGGAGCATATCCTTGGAGCAGATGGCTGCTTGCCTGCCAAATAAGATACAAATTAGATTTCCAGATGATTGAGTGACGGTGGCAGGAAAGCAGCCGCTCTCCCTAACTCCTCCTCTCCTGCAAATCCGGTTAATCAGGGAGAGCAGAGCCACTCTCTGCTGGGCGTGCGTTCTGCAGGGAAAACCTCTCTGTGCACAGGCCCCGCAGCGAGGAGGTGGGAAAAGCTCAAAGGAAATGTTGTGCTCTCTTTAAATATTTATTTATAATGAATAGCAAATCTGTCTTCTACACAAGTGAATTGCCAAACCTTATTTAGTCCATAAAGAAGGCAATAAATTAGTATCAATGGTCCCCGTATGTGTCTCCATCCAAGTCCTGCACTGTCTTGTAAGTAGGCTGAGCTTCCAGGCAGCAGGAGGATAACTGTGGAGCTGTATTGTGTGGCAGAACTAATTATGATCAGATTTTAGGTTCAAACACCATCTCCCCATTAGCTGCATCTGCATATCTACCAAATGGAAGTGCACTCTGCTTGGCCCAGGAGCAGCCTAGTAACTTGTGTTTGCCTCACGTATTATTTCTTTCTGTGTTTAAAGTAAGACACAATTTTATATTTAATCATGGTTGTTTCAACACAGTCAAAGGTAAGCAGGTGATTGCTGACAGGTAAAGGTGACAGCTGGACAAAGCACTTTAGTTCCGTTCCAAAACCCTTGGAAACAACCACAGACTCACCACGTACCTATGAAGTGCAGCCAAGTTACATTTGGAACCTCATGTTCTAGCTAGATAACTGGGAAAAAAAGAACAGCAAAAACAAAATAGCTTTGGAAAAAGACTTGAGGGAATAAATAAAAATATTTTTCTCACAGTGGAAAAATAAATTCAGTAGGACCACTAGTATGCTCAGCTACAAAAATGCATTTCCAATAAAGTTAGCAGTTATGCTGGTATAATTGTGAAGGGAATCTCGCTTAGCACAGAAGTCAGGGACTAGACCTGCAGCTGATGTGAGTACATGTGGTCTGTACTGAAGTCCAGGATGCTATATTTATCTGCAAAAATGTAAAGAGTTGGCTCGAGGACAACTACAGTCTAGGGACGACTTCTACTCTTCCGTAGTCCATTTGCTCTTCCATAAAATGCAGGTTTCTCTGCACCTTTGTCTTCTCTTCCTTTCATACAAATAGTGTGGAGAGAAAGATTTGTAAACCTACAATAATTTGTCAAATTTTCAATATTGTTTTCTCTGACACATAATTCTTTCTACTTGGTGTATCAATGACTACATAGATGTAAAACCAACTATATTAGTGCTTCTGTGAGGCAAAAAGTAAAATATTTGTTGTAGCTGTATTTTCAGATTATTTGTAAATTTTCTACCCTTCATTAGAAATGCATACATTGACTTCTGCAGCTGTCCTTCAACCTAAAGAGATTTGGTTAAAGAAATACATAGAGTTATTAAATTTTTAAAGAAGAAATATAGAGAGGATGAAGCCAGAGCTGGCACAAGGTTTTTCAGTGGGATCGGCAACATTCAGATTTGCCATCCCAAGGGCAGCTGGCGAGTGGGGTGCTGAGGCTGGTTTGAGGAGAGGCAAGGAGGACTCAGAAGTGCTCAAGGATCTGGGCACAGGGAAGGACAGCTGGAAGACCACTGGAGTTTTTCTCAGGATACAGAGTTATGAGATTACAGCATCCAGGAATTAGCAAAGCCCGTGGCAGAGGGCTTGGAGTAAGATGATCTTTAAGGTTCTTCTAACCCCAACTGTTCAATGATTTTATTGGTAAGTCAAACTTTTAATACTAGCTAGTATGGAATTTGACGAGGAGGAGCAAGCACGAAGGTCTGTGAGGTTTGCAGTGTGGGGGTTCTTCTTTTCTTCATACTCTTCACTGCAAAGAGGGATTGTATGATGAAGTTCCAAAGAGTGCTTTGGAGAATCAACCAGGTTTTCTTCTCCGGCTAGTGCTCAGGATGGGGCTACAAATGGGGCAGCAACAATCCCTACCACTGCTGTGGGGCTGCCTTAAATATGCCTCAGAAAGGCAGAGCTGTGTCAGCAAGAGACCTGTTGTGACAGTCACAGAATAATCCCACAGTGTCAAGGCAGGGTGACTTGCCACCCCAGGCCACATCATATTTTCTTCATATAGGTTCTCTGGAGGAAACGTCAAAGTTTGGCTGTGCTCTGAAAAGAAGTTAGAAGGGCTTTAAAGTTTCCATGCCTCTTATTCCTCAAAAAATACACTCAGTTTAGAAGTAAAAGAAGGTTCATTGTCCTGCTGTTTCTTTGAATGTTCAAGCTGAACATTTTCTCTGGCTTCCACCTGTTACAAAGGCATTCTGCCCTAGATATAGATCCTCTAATGATATGTGTACATTGGTTGAACAGCTATGAGGTTTTCTTCTAGTTTAATCTAATTTTTGTTTATGTTAAAAGCTCAAAGTAGACAAAGTTGTTACCAGTTCAGGTGCATCCACGGGTTGTCCAGTGTTAATTTTCAATAGCTCTTCTGTGGAAAAGATATATTTTTGTATATCTCTGTGCACTAGAGATTTAGAAGAAACTTAAAACTCTGAGCCTGTGAAAAGACACCTTTTTTTGCTAGTAAAAGCTGCAGCAGTGGTACACCAGTGTCACTCCATTGCCTGAAAGCAAACAGCCATATTGATTTAAGGTGAAAAAGAACTCACTTTAATTTACCTCCCTTAGCTGTATTGGCTTTGAATTGGTATCACAATAGAAGCCAGTGGTAGCCTTAAATGAATAAGCCTAAAAATCACTAAAATCAGTGCACTAAAATCAATAAGCCTAATAGTCACTACACAAAGAAAATTCATCTAAAAGCTAAGCCTGTGTCCTCAGAGAATCATGTTCAGCTTGGAAATATTAGTGGATATTTCTCCTATTTTGCAAGGTTGTTGAGAGGTTATTTGGTTTTGATTTTAAGTAATTGATGGACAAACTGAGGCATAAACCATAGAAGACACATCTGTTGTAGTGCACTGTCTGTGGTACAGGTAATACTTGATTTAAATCTTCTGGAATTTTTATTTTTACCTTGCTATTGCATCTCTAGCATCTAAGGCCTGAAATAGGAAATGCCCTGGCATATGCATCAGTATGTGCATTTCTATGCACTACCAATAAAATCTGTCTTGAGAGCAGCATACAGGCAATATGTAGACAAGAAAATGAATTTTTTCAGCAGAGCTATTTTTCAGAAATCCTGTGGAACCTTTAATCTCCCATGAACTATATTTATTTATTTATTCATTCTTTCATTTCATTTTAACTCTCCCTCCCTTTTGAGGCAAGAATATTATGCATGGAAATGACATGCTTGGAAAGCCTGACATGGACCACCAGGGTAAATTTGTGCTATGTACAAAACTATAGGAATATTCAGAGATGGTGGTAGGACAGACCCTGGCTGCCTCTCTGTAGAGGAGTCCATCGCATAAAACAACTGAGAGGTGGATGGCAAATGTTTTTTGAATAATTTTTTCTTTCTCTTTGTTATGAGTCAAGTGTGTATGATTTACTAAATGGTTCTAGGACATACTGTGCCTCCTTGGGACTGAGGATGTGATTACAGTTAGACAAGATGCTGGAGTTTATCCACTACTGTTCATGCTTATAAATCAGAGCTTCTCTGTACACCTAACCCTTCAATTACCTTCTCTCCAACAGCAGATTTTTCATGTCGGTGCTGAGCTTTCCTTCCAGGCTCCCTCCCTCCTCTCTGCCCCATTTATTAACCCTTATTAGAATGACTCTGCCCTAGCAGACCTGTTCTGGTGAATGTATTCATACTTCAAGCAGGCTCAGACCTATTTTAATTACTCTCCTTTTGGTTATTATTGCCTCTGTCCTCAGACTATTTTATCTTCTTTCCCCACTTTGAAAGGATTTGAAAAAGGTTTTGCAATTTTGCAACATCAGATAGAATTCTGCTGATCAACTAATACAATTTCTAATATGATTTCAGCTCCTCAGTAAATTGCAGTTTCTCTCTTCAGCTATCAAGGAAAGCAAGAAAACTTCAAAGTTTGGATTACAGCAAAATTGCCCTACAGTTCACAGTATCCATCACTTCTACCTTTTTGCAAAAGTTAGGCCTCGGTCATTTTGATAGGGAGCAATAAGAAAGGACAGATAGTAAGCACATCTCAGTAGGAATTTAGAATCAAAATTAAAGTCTAAATGACATAGAAATATTTTTCTTATATTTTATATTTACATTTTCTTATATTTTTCACAGCCACTGTATTTCTAAAAAACCCTAAACTAACAAATAAGAAAAAACCCAACATGCATCCCTTACCCTCCTTGTCCCCTTCCACTGTGAACATTTTTGCAATTGAATCAAAATCTAAAAATAGTTTTAGAAAAGGTGGATGTTTGTTGTTTTGGTCTAATTTCAGTTAACTTTGAATCAAATGAGACTGGATAGACAATTGGAGAGAACTGCAGACTGACAAAATATGGAGTGGATGCCATAAATAATCTTAACTGTTCCGCTGACTATCTTCATGTGGTGTGAATTGTATATAAGTATTCCATTATAAAAAGCTTGGCAGAGTTAATCATGTAATCAGAATTATGTCTAAGCTATGATGCTACTTGTTGCATTTTTATGGTTAAGAGGAGAGAAGTTATGATTTGTTGTAAGCAGTTTGTGGTTAAAATGGGTAAATATTTGCGGGGATGGCCCTTACATGTTTCATGGGGAAAATGCTGATGACATTTTCAGTTTCTTGCAGAACCAGAACTTACACAACTGTAATAATAAATGTGCTGTAAATTATTTTCTTCAGAGCTTTGTGTTTGCTTGATGACTCTCTGATCCATGACCTATTATTAGGATTTCTTACAGGAGCCTAAATTAAAAATACCAGTTGAAAATACCAAATGAGCTGGGTATTTTATTGCTGTATCCATAATGTGCTGTAATTAAAAAGAAAATAGAGGATTTGGGAAAAGTAGAGCAAGATTTATGCTTATGCTTCTGCTGCTTTCGTTGCTGATGGTCAACCAGTGAGACACTGTAGCTGGTAGCAGTATAAACCTTTTCTTAACAATGAGGAAGTAGGCTGAGACTTGCATCAGGGATGGACAATCTTATTTTCATTATCACTATTTTTACATTTACTATTTTCACATTTACTGTTTACTATTTTTATATTTCTTATCTCCTTTCTTCATTGTTTGTTGTTGCTGTTTGTCAGCTATAGAGCATCGAGCTAGGTAAAACAACAGCTTGAATCATGTACAAAAATTAGCAGGTAACCAGAAATGTTTTTCCTTGAACAGTACTGCTCCCTGCTTCATATTTTTCTCTGTATGACAGCATCCATTTCATGCTCTTTGAAGCTTCTAAACAGAGAAGAGACTTCATCTTGTTCTCAATTGTTTACTTTTCTTTAAAGGTAGTTTTCTTCAGTTCAGCCATAAGTTTCTGGTTAAATGCTTTTCCTAAATTATATCAATACAAGGTCTATTTCCTGTTTGCACAGATTTTCACTCTGATTAATAATTTTAATTCAGTTTCTAGCATGATATGGATAGTAGCTGCTAGCAGCTACTCCAGTGGCACTGTTCCTATCCTGTTTAAAGACCAGCCTTTTTTCTGGGTTATACCATTTCAGATTTTATTACTGAAGTATTTGTGCTGTTCCTTATTTTTTCAAAATACTTTTTAGTCATGGTCACTCCTGTTCTAATGCAGTTGCCTGTAGTTAGTTGTCTTAAAAGATAACTTTCTTCAACAAGAAATGCAAAGTTTGTACAGATTTTTTGCTCTTTCTTTGAATATTGAATACTTCATTTGTTTATAGACGTAGGCTCTCCAGAGGGCTAACAGCTGACCACAATTTGTGAATGGAAGAGGAGTGACTTTGGTTTTGCCCATATAAGTTGCAAGGTTTCTGCATACTACGAAGAAAACAAGGGTTTAAACTAGCGAATGTCACAGTGAATAGTATTTTCTCTGGCGTTTGTTTATTTGGACCTTTTTCTATATTTTTATATTTCTTTGCTCTTTTTTTTTTGTTGTTGTGAATAACTTCAATTGTTGTTGTTTCGTTTTTGTTTTGTATGGTTCCTTCACACTGAAAAAAATTGAATTTTTCCTTCAGTTTCTCTGCTACAGAAAATCATACAGTTCCTATTGAAACACTTCTGGAAGTCAGTATAATCCCAGTGGCATTCAGAACAACTGATGTGTGCTAAATGGGATTGCAAAGAGAGCCACTCTTCATAAAACCCTACATGCCAAAATCCATTTAATGCTCCCTTTTAAGAGCCCCAGCTGAGAAAGTGCAGAGTTTTGTTAAGCTTGACAAAGTAACATCTCGCTCCCCAAGCAAATGCAGCTAAGGTGGATGGGTTCTAACAATATTGTAGGGAAGAGAATTTTGATATGCTTAACAGTTGCAAGTTTTAACGCTTGTTTTCTTCATAGTATGCAGAAACCTACACTCTGATCTGCTGCCTGCAGGCTTGATGCGTTACTGTCCATAGTTTTTGACTTCTACAGGGAAATTAAGTTATATGCATTTAAAAAGGACCATGTTTGCATATGTCATTCTCATCTGATTGGCAAACACGGGTATGCTAGAAAATCACATGGAACTGGATAGCAAGGCTCTAGAAAACAACAGGAGAAGTATTGATTTGGAACAGCCTTTCCTGACTTTGCATCATTTCTACATAAAACTCCAGATTGGAGGGATCCTAGTGACTAAAAATGGTGACTGAAGCAAGAAGATGAGAGAACAGGTTGTGAGGTTGTGAGCCAATTAAAGCTGATAAAGAAATACAACATCAGGAAGTGTCTGTCTGACTCAACCCAAAGATGGAAGTCAGGAGATCTTATCCAAATTATCATTAGACTGAGTTTCTGTACATAATTTTGTATAAAGGTCCTTTGTGTTAAGCTAACATCAAGAATGATGTTTTTGATCATTGAATAACCTCTGTCTTTAAATGGGAGCTGAAGATTTGCTCAGGTAACAGGTTCCCAGAGAAAGGAGTTTAAATATGGTGTGTGTATCATCTTGCTGGCCAGATCTTAACATTTGGCAAATGAAGCAGGAGTGTGTTGTCAGGCAAGGGAGGCACAGAAGGTCTGGCTGTGGCACACCTGGTGGGTGTGCTCAGGACAGACTGACTGGGCCCAAGGAGCAGTCAGACATGTAACATCATTCCTCTTTTATTCCCCTGCTACAGCACAGCATGGTTGCTGTGGTGCTCACATTTCTTGTGCTTTCACCCTGCTCCTTTCCCTTGCGTAACACTCACTCACTGACCACAGCGTCTCGTCTGCTGTCATATTTTCCTGGCATAGTAGACATTATTCCCAAGAACGTGCATCAGTCTCCTGATGCTCTTTCTCTACAGAGGAATATTTTTTTCTTTTTTTTTTTTTGGTGCATCATGAGCTTCATAACATTTATTTGGGGCAAGCCTCACCACAGATTTGTGCTATCACATCCATGAATGGCTAGATATGTACAAGTTATGAGTTCTTGCCAGCATTTGTAAAATTGTTTTTGTACTTTATTTTTGCTGGCTCCTGATGTACTGAAAATAATTCAGTAATTTTAATTGTTTTATTCATTTGGAATTGCAGTATTAATCATATATTACAGTTGTCTCAACTGCACCTATCTATTCCGCTGTGCTCCCCCACTGTGAGCACTTGGATGCACAATGATATTACTTCCAACCAAAGAGAAAAATATTTTTTCTTCATATTTCTTCTTCTCTTCTGAGTTTATTCATTCAATATAGAAGTCTGCTCTTGTCTTACTCATGGAAAATTTTATTGTTACTGCACCATAGTCATGATGAAACCCACGTTTTCTATTGATTGACATTTCAAAATTTTGAGGGAGGTATATCCCACTCCTATCTAAAACTGGAGGAGAGCCAATATCACATACAAAGCAGCTTGATTTCTGGTAAGGCTAAATGCTTTATACGGACCTCAGCAGGTTTCCCACCTCTCCAGAATGCACAGAGCATAAAGCATTTCCAGTGCTTCCTCTCTGGAAGATTTTTTTGAATCATAATTTAGCATCATATATGAAAATTCATTTAATCAGTAAATTAAATGCTTTTATGTGATCCTGGGTGTATTTAGAGCTTGGTTAAGAGGGTCCCAAAGTAGTTTGAGTACTTTTGTCCCCTCATCCTATTTCTATTGTCACTAATATCTATAAATCTTAATTGAAATTACAGAGCTGAAGAACTGTGCTAGTCTGTACTCAGCTGGGATGGGAAGTCACTCTCTGGTCCTGGGCCAGCAAGGTAATCAACACTGCTTAACCACTCCTAATTGCACAGGATCAGTGCTTTAAAGTTTGAAATAAGATTGCCATACTTCAAAGTTAAAGTTAAATACAAGTAAGGGGCTGTGGGAGTTTGAGAGAGAGTGATGGAGTGGAAAAGTCCACTGACCAGGGCTATGATATTCTGTGTCTCTGGATACTAACCCATTAATAGGCAAAGTGCTTTTTTATTTAAATGCTTATTCTGACTACATAGTAATTATGAACTTCTTTTCAGAGTTAACTCTTGGGAAAGGACACATCTAATATGAGGAGATATGTATTTATCACAGCTTGTACAATGTTGATACAGGTGCTGGGGAACTACAGAAAGTACTTGGTGCCGAGTTAATCTGTAATCTTCTGGTGTAGAAATGATTCTATGTTTAATATCTTGTTGACAAGTTTGGGGGCTGAGGTATCATGGCCATGAATAGTAAAACGTAGGATTAGGACTTTGTGCAGAAATTGTTCTGTTCCAAAACAGAAGGAAAAATATCTGCCTGACCCCCATGGGAAATCTGACCTGTTCTCCAGATGAGATTTCAGCTGTGCCTTTGTAGCACTTTCTCTCATGCCTGCACATTCCCTTTACACTGAGTATATCTGCCTACAGCAGCGGTGTGGGATATGATCTTGCTAATCTGGTTCTGAAACACCCTTCTAATTCTTCACTGCATAACTCAGATGTCTTTGCATGTTTGTCCTGGGAAGAGGGGGCAGTCCCGTGAAGAATTATTCTGCCCTGATTTTTTGCTTTTGTCCAAGATTTTGGGTCACAAATGCATTTTGGTTCGACTCTCATCTGTCCCCTAGAGCTCAATTTAATTTTTACAGCAAATACCACCTCTGCTGAGCCTCCTTCTCTGAGGTGTTTGCAGCTGTTCCTATCTTTGTGAGTCTCAGTGAAATGTTTGTTTCTTGTGGTACTGCCCAGTTTGAACTCTTATTGGAGCACTCTGAGGCTCTGCTGACAGAAGGTGCCCTCCTCCTGCCCCTGGCTTTATCACGCACTGGGTGTATTTAATCTCCCCTGCTCTGATGTGGTCTGAGGGCTTCAGCAGGCTGCTGCCATCTTCCTGAGGGGACAGGACTCTGGGGACAGACATGCCAGACTGGTGGTGAGATAGAGAGAGAGAGGAGGCTTTTAAATACTGTGTGCTACCTGTCAAAGAAGAAAAACATGGAGAAGTTATAATAAGCAGGAAGAGTCTCCACAGACCTGACAGCTGAACTTCTGAATGAGCTGTAAAGTGCTTTTCAGCTCTTCCGTGCATCAGAATTTAAAATGGTAACTGCTCATGAAGATGAGCACTCTCTCTGCCTTCTGCTGACTTCTGCAGAAGGTGTGGGGAAAATGCACTTTTAAGGCTTTGCTACAAGCAATTGGGGCACTTGGGTTTAATCAGCTGGGAAACTGCTTCAGAGGATAGTGCTCTGTGTAAGCAAACGTACGAAAATATCTCATTCACTCTTCCATTGAGTATCATAGAAATTTGAGATTCCAGAATTTAAATGATGAATCTCAAGACTGCTTGGCAAAGTTGATGCATCTTGGTTGCTCTTGTGAATGGTCCATAATTCCTGTGTAAAATATTGCACAGTGGTCCTCTGTGAAAGCCTTAGCATGGGCACAGAGAGGTTATCAGACATAAGGAAAAGGGAAGGTGTATACAGTTTCCAATAGGTAAGACAGTGACCTTATTCTAATCCTATTTAATCACAGAATATAACTCCAAAGGTAAAAGCAGTGATTATACCCTATGAACAACTCTTATTTGAGAATTGTTGATGCATCTTGCTCAGATAAATGCTTTTTGGTTATTTGCGTCTGGGCTTTTTGTTGTTGTTGCTTGTTGGTTTTTTCCTTGACAGTAAAACTTGTAGTGTGCTTTTACTTAAAATTAGTTATAATGACTAAATAATAATTGAATGTAATAACTAAATGTCAAGAAAGATTTTTTAAATGTATTAATTGCTTGTAGGACAAAGGAAAAATTTTTCTTATATTTCTAACATATCTCTTATGTAGGAAACATTTTTCTTCTGTACCACTCAACACATCTGAGTATAAGACAGATGCAAGAACAAATACAGATGATAGATCATACAGATGAAGACAAATTAAATGTTTTTCTTGTGCCAAAGCATGTGAAGACATGCTAAAAAGTGGAAGGAAATAATGACCAACTCAAATACCTAATTTTTTTCCTAAAAAGATCATTGCTTTTACACATACTGATTACTTTTACACATACTCACTTGGAATGATAGTCTTATAAGGCTATAGGATGAATTTTTAATTATTTCTTCTTGCAGTACATAGTGGACAACTATGTATGAGAACTATGTATGAAAAATGTAGGTTAAGAATAGTGGCAATATTCCTAAAATCATACATTATTTATTAAGTGCTGTGTCTTGAATTCTGATCTGGTGTCAGCCACAGGAGATGTTTAAAAAATGGACTTGACCAGTATAGTCAGGCAATTGACTCTGTACTTGTCCTAAATTCTTATTTGACTAAAACATTTTTTCTTGGAGACAGCAAAGCATTTCAGTTGGGTTCCTCCTCCAAATTGATGCTCTTATGGGTCCAATTTCTCCTGTTTTTTAAGGTTTTTCTTGGAGGCAGTTGAGTGGTTGTACTTTGTGTTCAGGAATCTTATCTACTTATTCGAAGTAACCATTGCCTTTCATGCTTGGTGTTTTCTGAAGACTTTCTGGTTTTATTTTTTGTAACTTTTCCTCTGACTCTGCATTCTGATGTCTAAGAAAAAAAAATATAGTACTGCAACCACTGTGCCCTCTCGGGCACTGTCTCTGTCTTCAGGATCTTTTCCTTAGTTCTTAAAATACACTCCATGCTTTATCTGGGCTTGACAGAATTTACTTTTTTACTTTTTATTGGTTAACTGATTTGCACACACTCATACCTGGAATTTACTGTGTTGTAGTTTTCTCTAATGCTGTTAGGAGATGATCTTCTACTCACCGATCCTACAACAGTGAGTACAGCTATTATAAAAATTCTCAGATTATTCTGTTCAACTACAAGTAAAATGGAGGACTTCTTTAACTGTAACCCCTTTTCCCCACCCCTTGCTCCTTTTTGTAATTCAGAAAGAACTCCAGAGTTCAGTTTCAGTAGAGAGCTTTGTAATAATGCAGAAATATAATTCCTTATATGATCCAGCAACTTGCTCCTTTCAGCAGTAATATGAATGCAAAATTAGAGGGTTAATACAGAGGGTTATTATAACCATCATAATAGCATAAAATTGCTGTTATTGTAAACTCCTTTTTATTGTTCAGGCTTTTCGTCTCACTGCCTTGTTTACCATCACAGCGGTTTTCTCTTTTGATGTGATTTCACCTGCTTCCAAATAGAGCAAAACCAGTGTTTTGTATTGAACTCAGAGAATATTTTACACAGCAAACTCTTAAAATATGGTAATTTTGAACATGAAGTATGCTTAGAATTTCAATAGGGTTCAATCTTCATTAAATCAGTCCTAGGTGAAATCTAGTGTGATATATTCTTTCATGATTTTGCATCCTAAATCAAAGGCTACTTAGCTGAAATCTGAAACTTTAAATCTTCTGTCAAATTTGACAGTAAATATACATAGATTTAGCTGGTAGTTTGGCAAATATTTGTACTGCTAGAACAAGAACTTTTGAGGGTGAAGTGGTAGTAGAATTACTCAGATTCAATAAGGTTAAAGAAGCTGGAGGAATTTTTTTACTCATTTCTTGTAAGTGATTTTGTAAAAAGAACATTTTCCTCTTCCACTGCTATCCTTGATAAAACTGTTGTAAAAATTAAAACATTTATCAAAACTGCCACAGATCCCATGACCCATAGAAGAAGGACTATCAGACCTTAATTGCAATAGCTGTGTAATTGCAGAACTTCCCTTCCCCTGTTCACCTACTCTCTGACCTTTATGTCAGCTTCTAATTTCCTTCTGTAATTGACTCTTCTTTCTAGAGCAGGAAACTGTGGCAGCAAATGCATTTTAGTGCAGAGGAAGATCCAAACAGTGCTGTAAAATCCTATCAAATTTACTTTAAAATCAAGTTTTTGGGAAAAAAAAAACAAAAACAACAACAAAAAAAAAACCACAGGTAGTTTGAACAAGGCTCAGATGAAAAAGAAAATAGTTTACCTAAATCTTGTTGTGGGCATTATATTTTCA
Source organism: Zonotrichia leucophrys gambelii (assembly GCF_028769735.1). Classification (NCBI taxonomy): domain Eukaryota; kingdom Metazoa; phylum Chordata; class Aves; order Passeriformes; family Passerellidae; genus Zonotrichia; species Zonotrichia leucophrys. The sequence goes on from NC_088175.1 coordinate 34,706,509, forward strand.
ATATATGAAGTTAAGTAAGGACTTCAAATACTACCTTCCATCATGTGCAAAAGACAGCTGTTTGCTCCAACACTTGCTCATTTCAGCAGCACATACTAATGGAAGTCCACCCTAAGTTTACTTTGCCTCAAGGAACAGCTAATCAATGGAGACAGGAAAGGAGAGGAATATACCCTGAAAAGTTTTACTATTCTCATCCAGAGTGATGTTTCTGTATCATGCACATTTCTGTATCTTTTCTATGTCACAATACATGTCAATTTTATTTCCTTGAAGAGACTTCCATTTCAGCAGTGCCTGTCCCAGCTTTCTCTGTGTTTATTGTCAGTAAACACAGGAGTGATTGTGAATTCACAGGAGTGATTTGTGAATTTACTCACGCATGTCCTAATCTTACTGGTTAATCAACAACACCAACAGTCAGCAACACAAAAAAGTCTGGGGTTAAGTTCCAGACTGCTCCAGTAGGAAGTAATATTTAAATAAATTGAAGCATCTGGTAGTTAGATAATGTTGTTGTCATTTAGAACAATTCTGAGGAATTACGTACATCTTTTACACACCTTGTGGCCACAAACTCAAAAGATAAAACCAGTTTATCTTGTCAAACTTAACAGATCCATCTACAGCTTTACAGAACCCAGAAGGAAGTACAATAAGATGAAAAGAATAGTTGCAATTTTTCATGTCCCTTTATTCCTGTGTTAGGGAAACAAACTTTAATACAGGATGGTTGCTGTAGACATTGTACTGCCTTGTAGTCCATAATTTTTTCTGCTGTTTGTGTGATTTTTGTTTGTTAGTAATATGTTTAGAATATTGGGGAGTAGAGGGCCAACCCCACACCTTTATGTGGGTGTTTGAATCACAAAATTAAGGTATCTATCTAATCTATTCAGAATTCAAGAACAAAATAACTTCTGTTATTATGCATAACTATCAGTAGGGACTGAGTAGTCTGCATAACTAAAATAATTAAAGCCAACCAAACTCAAATCTTAGACATAAAACAACTTCCACCTTCCCCCAATTAAAAGTTTTCTAGAACTTGGTCCTCCCTAGCCAGAGAGAACCCATGGGGCTGTAAAGGGGAATGGCACAGAGAAGGAATGTGTGTAGGGGAAAGCACAAGCCTACAAATACTGTGTAGAGCTATGGCACCATTAAAGGGAGAATTTCGTAATTTGCCTTAATTTTCTCTACTTTGTTTTAAAGAATAATCTTACAATAATTGAAGGGTCAGCCCTTTGAAATGAGGAAAGAAACAATTGTTTTTAAAGTTTAGATAACATACAAACTTCATATCTACATTCCCTTCTTAAGTTTTACTAATTTGGTTCCCTTAGGGACTTCCAGAACAAGCATAGCCTCTGCTGTCTGGTCTTCAGTATCTTTTGTGTCAAATGCTATTTTGACCACATTTGGCCTCAATGGGGATAAACATCCATCTAGAAAAAAGTCTCCTTACCTTAACCTGTTTGTCCTGATTTCCCGTTCTTTCATAGGATTATTCGAGATCTCAGTTTGTATCATCCTTTTTGAATCTACTGTAGCTTAAAGAATAGCTGTCTTTAGAAAACAGGTATCCAGCATCAATTTCATTCTCATCAACTAGGTCAATTCAAGACACTCCTTGAACACTAAGATAAATGAAAAGTACATGTTTACAGAATTTTCTAAAATTTCCCAATTCAGTGAACATTTCAAACTTTTCCATGACTGGCAAGATAAAGTCCCTGTCTCTGAGACAATATTTTTAGGAAAGACCATAGCCAAATAGGACAAAAATAACACAATTGCAGTCCAGTAATATGCAAAATAAAAATTTTGAACAGCTGTTGAGCCAAAGCTGTAATACATACACATATGTATGAAACTGGCATGCATGATCTTCATTTTCCTTGGATTAAAACACTTTAGTACTCAAGAACCACTGAGCACTAATCAGACTGTAGTAAAAATTTGCTAGAAACCAACAATAGCATCTAGCTTTTTTTATTTTATTGAGGACAATCCAGAGATATCTTACAGTTGAATATTATAGTGCTGAATTAAACAGAGCTCTTATTTCCTTGAAAAGGTCAAAAGGTTTCATCCATATTTTGCAGGGTGCCTAATTGACTTCAGGGAAAGGAGGCTCACATCCTAAAAATTTCATTATAAGTGTATTCTCTTTTAATTTTTTCAGAAAGCATTGGATATGGAGAAGATAGGAGATATTCCAATATGGGAAATCTAGTATTTCAATTATACATTATGGATTTGCCTCCTGGTAGTATCTCAGAGCAAAATCTTTATGGAGCCAGTGGCTCTTTGAAATCATATAATTATTTTCATTCCACTTTCTTCTTGATACTCCTTACTGACTTCTCTCCCAACTACAACTAAAACAGAGTATTGAAAGTACCCTTGGAATTCTAAACTAAAAGAAAAATGACCATTCCTTTTCAATGACAATGACAGAACTTTTTATTCTTTAAAGTTTCAGATTTGCCAATTTATAATTCACAGTGATGAGAGGTGGCTCAGGCCAAGTGCCAGAATGATTCAAAGCAGCTGACATGCAAAGAGGTGCCCTCTCCTGTGTATATATTTCACTCACAGGAAATAACTGCAGATTTGTAGAGAAGCAGTAACTAGATTAGCTTTGGCAGCTGAAGAGCTCAAAACCCAGTTATCCCAGCCTTGTGCTGTGCTCCACTCAGCGAGTTCTCAAACAAATATCTTGGAAAAAGCAAGCATACTGTTTTGCAAAGATGAGAGGGTTTAGTAACTAGAGTATAACCAGAAAATAATACTTTGCATTATTTAGATTGACTTGGAGACCTAAACATCATGTTTCCTAAGTGCTGCTGTTTGTGTGCACCTATGCAGAGCACACATAAATAGTTCCAAGACAAATGGATAAAATAATGTTTTCGTGCCTACAGTGTCTGGAAATTGGTGACAGAAAACCAGGAGAGGGAAAAAAAAGCTTAGATGAGATAAATGGATAAATTAGGAAAAATTAACAGAAACTTAAATAGTAAATATATTCTGAAAGTGGTAAAAAAGCATCAGGAAACACCAAAGGCCACTTCAGTGAGTTGGAAATGTGCATTCACATGTAAAATTGAGAGTCAAGTAAGGCACAGCTGAAAGAACAGATTTGGTAAAAGCTCAGGTGGAAGGGGAAAGGGAGAAGTAATACATAACTAACACAGAAATAGGATGCATAGTTTGTCTGATATAATAATGCCTCTTTGGACTGAGTGAAAGGTAGAAATGGTAATTAGACATGGCTTGAGACATGCTGGGTAAGCTGAGCAATGGGAAGTAGCAGAAGAGATTAGTTTCTCCAGGGAACACACAATGTGCGCTGGTCTGGCTAGACAGCCTTGTTTCTGCATCTCCTCTGTTTATTGTGCAGCTGCTCCCAGCTGTCAAAGAAAACTCTGTATGATAATCTCTAGGCATATCACTGTTGTTACTTTGCACATATTGAGGAAAGTATGAACTGACAACCTACTCCCTGCCTAAGCAGACAAAGGATTTCACATTCAGTCTAAAAGATGTGTTTGCTACTGCAGCTTATGTCCAGCCCAGAATTAGTATGTTGATAAAGACTTCAAATGGCATTTTATCTAAGTATAAAGAAAATACTTGTCCCATCATAGTGTCTGAAGATAAGCAGTGATCCAAGAGAGGCAATAATGTTTACCTTTTTTGTAGTTATATCATGTAGTGTAAAATATAGGCTAAACTTTGAATTTATCCCTCTTTTATGAAAGAAAAATCACTGATGTCTGAGGATGGAGAGCATATTGATAAGATACCCATAGAAGCTAGAGTGTTTTTAACTTTAGCATTGTGTGCTACCATTTGACACTGTACCTAAAAAGGTTAAGGAAAAAAAGACAAAGATGCTAGTTTCAGAGTGATGTGAGTTTTTTTTTTTGGTTGGTTTTTTGTTTGTTTGTTTGTTTGTTTGTTTTTGTTTGGTTTAGTTTTTGTGGGGGTTTTTTTTGTTGGTTGTTTTGTTTTTTTAGCTGACTGTTGAATTCCCTCAATTAGAGATAATTTGTAAGGATTATTTTTTCCTTAAATGACCAATATAGTTGACAGGGACTGACTATTATGATGGCAGGTGTGCTCATTGAATTCCCATTCAACACAATTTAGAGAGCCCTGCAGGGAACACAAAGACACTTGGTAGACAAAAAGCCAAAGATGTCCTCAGCCAAGGGAGAACAGATAGAGAACTTTCATTTCCTTGGCTAAAATTTCTTTTCTTCTACTGACTGCTCAGTTTCAGCCGATTTCCTTAAACCCTCAACCTTTTGTTCTTCTCTTCATTATTTCCTCAAGAACATTCAAGCAGAACTCCCTTGCGATTATAATGTCTGAACCCTCTTTAAAGTAAGAGCTTTTGTTTAAATAAACTTTCCCCTTTTCATTAAAAACCACTTTGCTCTTGTAAATTAAAACTAACCTTTGGAATATAACAGTGATTATAACCTGATCTTCTGCTCTGCACACTGATCTGGGGCACCTGATCTAGTTCAGAGTGCTATAAAGAATGTTATCCTTTAACTACAGTTTAAACATGATCATAAGTCTTTTTGAAATTAGGTGAACTAAACAGGCTTATTTTCAAGCACAACTTACTAAACATTTTGAAGTCATTTGCATGAAATATCTGAGATATCATGCTCCAAAGAACTGGAATTAAATGGGAAACTGGTTGTAAAATCAGTGAGATGGCCCTGAAGGAAAATTTATTTTCTTAATAAATGTTTTTGCCATAAAAATACATTAGTTTCCTATGTCAAGAGATTAACTGTTTTCTAGCTAATATTTCCATGCAAGACCAAATTGCATAATCCTTGTGAAATGAGAATACTTTCAGCCAGGAAAAAAAATTGTGTCACCTATAGCCAAATTTATTATCCACTTTTACTAGACAGTCTTCTTTCTAAATACAAAAGCAAGAGTAACTCATGCTTTAATGCAAAACCTTGCTCCTGACTTTCATTAAGACACATATCCCAAGTCGTAGAAAACATGGAGAAGGGGGAAAAATGCCAAAAATGCAGCAGAAATATTTATGACCAAGCCCTTACTTATACTGAACTAAATAACTGTACGACCTTTTATATTTTAGCTGTATGTTCAGCTAAACATATATAGCCCTGCATATAATCAGGCTCATCTTACCCCTAGCTGAGCTCTAGGGATTTTAAACAGCAAAATACAAACACTGAGAGTGGAAGCTTCCTTTTGTACACTTAACAGTTCTGGAGTACAGAGGAAGACACTTGTTTAAGGGGTAAGGCTGGGACAGCAGCAGCAGTATTTCTTAGTAGACAGCATCTAAATATCATGCATCATCAGCTGGCAGTGTAAGTCCAGTCAATGCAGCTGCTGCCAATTTAGCCAAGTCAAGGATGCTGCCTACAGTCCTGTATTCTCCTTACCCACCTGCCCTTCCCCAGGGTCTGAAGTAACTGATGGCTTTGGTGCAGGTGCAGAACAGGGAGGTGCAAGTTCTGGATCCCACTGAAAAACTGAACAGCCTTGAGCAAACGGCCTTGGGAGGTCTCCAAAATAGTCTCACTGTGCTTGTGCCTCTGATGAAACACAAATGATATAAACAAAAAGCACTATGTTTCCAGGCTAGAAAAAACAAGAAAAACATGTCAAAATGAGCTGGGCCACGTCTGCAAGTGGCAGTTTTAGGCTTCTACATTTTATGCTGAGGAAAAGACTTCTGTGTTCAGCCCTGTATTTTTTGAGAGGGGGTTCTAGGTAAGAGATTAGAAGAAGAAAAACAAGGCATGGACATAGGAGTAGAAGGCAAAAGGAAAAGCTTAAGGTGAGGTGGCAATTTTAAATTCTGCTTAAAAAGTTAAGCAAGAGCAAAAACCCCACCAAACCAAACCAAAATTTCTACCTCCCAAACAAACAAAACCTAAATGCCAGCCTAAACCCCACCGAACAAGCAAAAAAAAAAAAAAAGAGACAACCCCCCCAGCAAAAACCCCACAACCCAAAACACACAACCCCCCCTTTACATGCAATGAAATGCAAAACATGCAAAAAACCCAGCCAAACCACAGAAAACAACCAGAGACCAAATGAACATAACCCCAAATCCCCCACCTTACTGCTCATCTGCCACCCAGGGACAGTATTATTCTGTTGCAGGAGTGGGTGTGAAATCCTTCTGTAATGGAGTCAAACCTGCTGATGTTCTCACATTTACAATAGAGGCCAAATGCTGCACAAGTACCAGAACAGGTCTGCAGCTGTAAAAACTACTCAAGAGTGGATTGCCTAATTGACTTACTCTACAGCAACCTAAGGCAGAGTCAAGAAACTTCCCCCTGCTACCCTCCCCTAAGTTTTTACAGTTGAGACATACACCTCAAAATTATGATTTATGAATTATAGGAATTGATCCTGTTGCTACACCTGTTACCCTGTGGTTGGAGCAAGCATCTTACTGCAATTCTTCTATCAATTCAAAACAGCTCTCATGGCTAATACTGTGTGACTTATTTAAAATGCCTCTATAGTAATGTGCCATTCAAAATGCTCTCTACCTCCTATTTTTTAGTAGCTGCATTTTCAAAGATAGCTTTGTGCAACTAAATAATTCATCATTTTTTAGTATAAGATAGTCCTTTTAAGAATACAGATACAGGGGAAGTGGTGGTATACTCTACACCCTAAAACTGTGTTTGCAAGACATTCCTATTCTTCACTGAGACTTACCAGAAAGTGCAAATAGAGACCCATTTATCACAGTCTCAAATTCTACATGTTCCTTTAAATGCTGATTTTTATTGCAAAGGCTTTAATTCCCCAAATGGAAGCACTAAGCACCAGCCCATTTTGTTTCTGGCAAAACTGGAGGAAAGCTTATTTCAAATTTCTAATTAAAATTCTTTCTTGCTGTGTAAGGAGCCCTGATGGGATTCCTCAGGGTGGTTGGATGGGTTTCTGATTGAATTACAACTGGCCCAATTGCGTGAATATTTCATTTAAATGTTGTGAACTGAAAACAGCAATTAACAACAACCTGAATAATAAAAAGCACTACTTTACCTTCAATCCTCTCCTCTCCCTCAGCTGATTCAATTTAAATGCTTAGTCACTACGAAAAACAAAAACAACCAAAACAACCCAAAACAAACAAAACCAGAAACAAAAAGCCAAACAAGGGTGACAATGAGGGAGAGGAGATGTCTACAGTCGTCATCCTACAAGTCAGAAATACTTTGCCTGGAGCTGATGACTGTGGATGTGACACTGTTGCAGAACTGCCCTCTCTGTGCTTCTGACCTGCCATTTATTCAGTATTCTACACTGTGGTTTCTGTCCAATCTCACTGAAGGTAATTTCAGTCTATTGTCTCACCTTTATCATTATCATCAGCAATTTTTTTTACTAGAGAGCCACACTGCCCATAGATCCACTGGTGAACATTTGCTAATCTGGTTAAAAATTCTGAAACTATCAGATTGGACAAACTCTCCCAGCCCTACACATGACCTTCTGAGTGAATTACCCACATTTACAAATTAACTTTTAGGCCAGGGCAATTTAAAGTGATCCAGCTGTGCCTAATTGCCTGGCCGGATTATAAATATTTCCCAAAGAATACAGTAATATGAGCTGATACTTAGGATGAAAATACAAGAATCTGGGGAGAATTACAGTAAAACTAAATGCCAGGATGATATGCAATTTCTTTTGATATGTTCTAGAAAGCCACTATTGTATGTACTCTGCCTTCAGAGAATCTGCTCTTCTTGCATTTTGCAGCTTTGTCAAATCTAAAAATTAAAAAGCTCATGAGAATTGGTATAACTCTGGCCCAAGATCCACTGTTTCAAAAATATTCTTAGGAATTGATGACTGATTGGACCTTGACAACCGGAAGAAAATAAGTTGATTAATTATAACCTTTACTGTTACTTATTAGTGATCCACAGCATTTAAATTGCTGACTTGATTATCATAATTGCAACAGCATAGTGACTAAATCAGGAGAAGTTGTTACTAGGACTAATGTGTTCCTATAATAGAGTTTTCTATGACTGTATCAATATCCATGGTTCATATTAAAACCCCTCCTTTTCTTCCCCCATTAGGAGCTGCTCAAGTTAAGATAGCACAGATATACCGGGGAAAAACCCCAAAACCAAAACCAGAGCCATTGAAAAACATAGGAAAGAAACCCAAAAGATAATTAGTCTTCTGAAAGCAGCCATGATTATTTCATATGTGAAATGGAGTCAGCCCAAAGCAAGGCATGAAGATCAATGTTACAAACCTCAGATGCAATGATACAGCTTTATTCTGGCAGCTGCAAACTCTTCTGGCTCTGTCTGTCCCTTGTCAGCACAGAAGACACTGTCAATTTGTCTGATTAGTGTGGTATTATTGACTGATTCTTCCACAGAAAAATGAACCACTCTACTTTGTTTCATATTCTTCCAAGTGATTTGCAGTTGGAAATACATAAAAATTGCATTTACTTGCTTAATGTTGCTATTTTTCTAGATTTTGGGGCTTTCTTCTTGGGGGCAAAAATCTGTAGATGATAGAAAATTTTAATAATATAATTGTATGTGTATATTTATATAAGTATAATAATATAATTTGTCAAATACAAATGGAATCATGTTTTGCATATTACATATTTGCAGTTTATTGCTCTTTTTTTACAGACTAATCTTCATACTTAAAAGGCAATTCCTCCCCCCCCCCCGACTTGTGTAGGTCTTGCTTTGTTTTTGAGCTACTATCCTCACACTAGGAGCAGTTCTCTCAAATGTACTCTGCCTGAATTTCCCATTCTAGTCTTTTTTCCAAACAAATCCAAATCTGAAAGCAAAACTCAGCTGAAAGAAATATGGCTTGGATTTCAGAAAAGGTCCTCACAATAAGCCATAAGGTTTTATGTTTCTGGTGCAGGTTTTGGTTTGTGAGCCAAATTTGGTACTACTAGAGGAAGCCACAAACAGTCTTAGAAAATCAGTTTGTAAGCTGGAAACTACCTTAGACCAAAATCTCCATGAGTTAGGGCCATGCATCAGTGACCTAAACTGCATTTCAAATCACCTTTCAGCTCTGACACTGAGCTCAGACTTCCACCAACATCAAAAACATTCTGACTGCATTTGGATGCTATACCTTTGAACAACTTCAGAACACTTCTGAGGAAATGTTTAACAATGGATCCATTTTTATTTCATGCCATTTGCATTTAAAAATTTACCTAGAAATCAGTTTGGTTCAAGGTAGACTTTGGCTTCTAGCAAAAAGAGAGGAAATATAGATGGGCAGGCAAGGGGACAAATTTTAAGATAGTTTTAGAGGCAAAAATAGCAAACTGACTTTTTCTCTGTTCTGAAATGTAAAATAATAAGGAAAAAATGCCTGGATTTAACCTCCTTTAAAGTTTGTGAGCCCTAACTTGATGTTAAACTTGGCATTTGAGCTGTATGTGATAACTGGTGGCTCAATCTGTTTAAGCGAAGATTTGATATCAGGTTTTTGCCTTTGCATGCGCTGATACCAAAGTCCCAATCTGACTGTGCATTCAGATTTTGTGACTGGTCAATTCATTTTTTTCTTTGTGTGTTTATGTTGTTTTAAATTTTGAAGAAGGGGTATTTTTATGGTACTTACAGAATCATTACCTTAAGTCTGATTTTGTTTAAGTATAATTGCCCTAGACAAGGTGGGGGGCTGGAGCCAAACCTCAGAATAATCTACACGTGCCAGGAGTTCAAGGAAGGAGTTGAAAATATGTTCTTCATCAGCACAATGACTGGTCTGTTTAAGAGGAAAGGCATCCACTCCCTGACTGACGTTTGTCAGAACTGTGTGGGCTACAGTCATCCACCCCAGCACAATTTAGCTTTAACCAGCTGTTTATAGTTACAATACTCAGGCTGTGTTCAGGCAGGTGATCATTCATCTCTCCTTAGCACTGGTGAGGCCACAGCCTGAGTGATATCTCTTTGGGTGCCTCAAAATGAGAAAGACATTGACTTCCTGGAAAGAAAGGTACTGGAACAACTGCCGTGCAAGGAGAGACTGAGAGAACTGGGAATGCTTATCCTACAGAAGTCTCAGTGGGGATCTTATTAAATGTGTATAAATACCTGATGGGAGGGTGTTAAGATGATAGGCTCAGAATCTTCTCAGTGGTGCCTAGTGGGAGCATGAGAGGCAGCGGGAACAAATTGAAAAAACAGGAACACACTTTAGCTGTGATGGTGGTTAAACACCTGAACCATGTTTCTCAGTACAAGAAAGATGTGGGATGTAAAACCAAGTCCAGAGGTGGGCCACAAACATGATCAGAGGCCTGGAGCAGCTCTCCTGTGAGGACAGGCTGAGTCACTTGGGGTCATTCAGCCTGGAGACGAGACGGCTCCATGGAGACCTGATTGTCACTTTTCAATGCAGAAAGGGGGCCTACAAGAAAGATGGGAACAGACTTTTTCATATACCCTCTTACGGTAGGACAAGTGGCAATGAATTTAAATTAAAAGAGGGTAGATTCAGACTAGCTGTAAAGAAGAATTTTTTCAAGAGGAGAGCAGTGAAACACTGTAACAGGCTGCCCAGAGAGGTGGTGGATGCCCCATCCCTGGAAACACTCCAAGTGGGGTTGGACTCGGCTCTGAGGAACCTGGTCTAGTAGATGTCCCTGCTCACTGCAAGAGTTTAGATTGGATGACCTCTGAAGGTTTCTGCCAGCTGAAACCATTTCAAGATTCTGTGATTCTATAAGAGCTTGTCCTGAGGACTGCTGAGTCTTCATCCTTGGAGGTATTCAAAACCCATGGGCATGGTTTGGGGCAGCTTGCTCTAATTGGCCCTGATTTAGTCAGGAATGGGTGAACTAGCTGATCTCCAGAAGATCCTTCCATCCACAGTAATTCTGTGCTGTCAATGGAAGGCAAGCTGTGCATGGGCTTACACCAGCAGCTCTTATTGTTATCCCTGGGGAGGAAATCCTACTTCCCCACCAGTGGAGTTACATGGCTTACAAGGAGGGATGTAGGCAAGGTAGGGAGGGTAGAGAGATGCCTTACATCCCATTCCCAGAAATCATCCTGCCACCACTGCCAAACGGAATTTTTCTAGCTATCATGTACAAATGGAATCATGTTTTGCATGTACAATGAGACAAAATAATTTTTTGTCTAGATGGTGAAGAGCCTTGAAAATGCACTCTCTCATATTATGAGAAGCTCTTTGAAGTGCACCACAGGTTTTAGTTTTGCTGTGGAGCTGTTTTACTCAGTTCAAATTCCCGACCCCCACATTATTTTTTGCTCCCTGTGGTATTAGATATGACCTTAAAAATGTGCTGAAGAATAGTGTAAGGCTAAAGCCTTATTTCTAAAAAGAACTGGTTTAAGGATTTACCAGTTTTGTTTTTCCTATGGAAAACATTTTCACCCATCTTTACATTTAAGCTATTTCAAAGAGATTTCATTTTGGAAACACAGGTGAAATATTTAAAGTATCTTGTTTGACTTTTTTGAGAATACAGCATTTTGATTTTGCTCCAAAACAGCATGTCTAAATTGAACTAGTCTTAAAAGTTTCACCAAATTCATAGGAAGTCAAATTAGGGTGACAGCTTTTGATTTTAATCAAAGCCAAAACAATTTAATTTTCTCAAGACCTCACAGCTTTTATACATGAATTTCATTTTACAGTAAACCTGGAATGTGTTCTTTTGTTTGAAAACATAAGAAAATATATTACTTAGAGATCACAAAACTTTTCACTAAACAAAAAGACTGTAGTTAATTCCCATTTCTTTAATAACAAAAGACACTCCATTTATGCCCTTAGATTGCTGTTTCAAAAACCTACTGTCACAAATATAAATTAATATAAATCATCATTATTGTAACAATTCACCAGAAATATCCCATAGTTGAGTAAGTACAGGTAAATATTTTTTAAATCTGCACTTCTCATATCCTTCCAGGTGTTGAATAATCTATTTATTTTCTAGTTGAATTTAGAATTCCTGGAATTGCAGAACATAAAGAACCATTATTTCTCTTGAATGTCTCTCCAATTTTACATGGCTGCAGTCTTTTATCTATTCAGATTAACTATATTCCCGCTAGCTAGGAAAATTTGTTTGTCTGCAGAGAAGCTGCAGGTTAAAAGTACAAAAAAATACAAGATGGGCAATGCTTTCTATCTTACATGCAGCAGGAACATATCTTATTCGACTTCAGATTTTAGCATTTTTATTTGTTGAAATGAGTCAGAGCCAGCTGGACAGCTGTAATTCCAGAGCCCAGTTGGAAGTACTAGTCACAATACTTAATCTCTCTTTTCACTGTATAAATAGAAAACTAGGCAAACTAAATGTAAAAATCACATAATGACTATCATAACTTATAAAAATAGATTACACCATGCTTTTGTTCAATTTTTTTATAAATAAGGGGATAACAGATGAGTTGATTTAAGGGGGAAAAAATGGCCACCACACATTATCTATTTCTCTGCTTGCCTAGCATATAAAAGCAGCTCAGAACATTTTCAGTGTCTGTAATGTACCAACAGTTAGGTTCACACAAGGACCCAAGTATTTAAGTATCACTTTAAAGACATAAACCCCCAGCTGAGATCTTCAACACCCCTGTCCAGCTGTCACTCTGGAGATAACAAAATCATGTGCCACTCTGTGTTTTCCACTAGACAGGCACCATGAGTCCTGGTGGTGATTAAGCTGCTTGGTATATAGGTCCTGGGCATCCTCCGCCTGACACATTCCTGGCTTGAAAAAAATCACCCAATTACACATTTGTGGTTCCACTACTCCACCTGCCTTTGATTCCCCAGAAAACACGTGCTGTGCAGGTTGTTTTCCTTTTATCCAGTATCTCCATCACTGAAGTCTATGACCCCTAGCAACTTGCAATAGGCAGCACATCAGGTGACAATACCCAGACAACTCAACCCAACCTGTTAGGATGTAAACCATTAAGCAAGCTTAGCAAGACTTCTGTTTTTCCTTATTCTCATGAAATATGCACATCACTATATTCCATTTAAAGTGTCTAGCAGGCATATTGTAGCTCTAATGCATTTGACACAATTTATTTTATAAATGAAATTTGGAATTTCCCCCGGTAAGGATTGGGTTTCTTTATAATTAATTTTGGAACCATTCGTATTGTACTTACATGGATTTCATTGTTTAAGAAAAGGAAAGCTATTCAATTTTAACTTGAATAACAGTATTTAATTTTATAGATTCTTGCTCAGAAGTCTAAGAAGTGAAAGGAAGATAAAACCTGTTTATATGCTAGAGTGTCTTTCCCAAAGCTACAGGTTTGATAACGCTTTTAGACAAGAGTAGTGAATTCATATCCCAAGGGCATGCAAACTGTTTTTCAGTGTTTTCTTGACTTTTAGAAGAGACAAAATAGAGTGGATCACAATGCACAGCACTTTTTGATTTATCTTGATGTTTAGATTATATGGATTCTGTATGAGAAGTTATCATGTACCTTACATGCTGCAAATCAACTGCTGTGTGAAGAGTATTTCAGAGGAAATAGCTCACAACCTGGAGTCTATTCAACAAAGTCCAATCAACTCCCCTCCTGCCCCAGTCCTAATCAAAAAGACCCAAACCTACTGAAAACACACTGACAATCTGAAACAGAGCGACCTGCCCCTCTGACTTCGAATAAATTGCTTTCTTAGTATGCTGTGCTGTGGTTTTCACTTCAAAAAAAGATTGGAGTATTCCCAAATAGCTTTTCAATTATAAAAGAATTCTTGGTCTAGCAGCTGGGAGACTTGGAGGTTGGAGGTTAAGAAAACACATCTATTACAGAAGACCCGAGGATGCAGTAATTAAGTGCCACAACTGAATCATAACTAGATGAAATCTCAAATCAGGTTGCATACACACAACTGTATTCCTGCTCCTATAGCACAATACACACTTCTGTCATAAGTGAGTAATTTTGCTCATGCCACAGCAGTTCTCATTAAGAATACTTGCAGAGAAATTATCAGGGAAGCCAAAATGAAAGTGTATAGTGACTAGATTTTGCTTTCCACTTAAAAGATGGATATCTTGCCAAGTATGCCCACAAAACCTGAAACACTGATGTAACTGGGAAAGGAGTATGAATTTCTGATTAGGAGTCAGGGGCCCAGACATCTTGTTTTCTCTTTTATTTTCATAGAATCATAGAATGGCTTGGGTTGGATGGGACCTTAAAGATCACCCAGTTCCAAACCAACACCTCTCTCTAGACCATTGAACCTTCAAGAGTTCCAGGGCTGGGGCATCCACAAGGTTTTTAAGCAACCTGTTCCAGTATCTCACCACCCTTACAGTGAAGAAATTCTTTCTAATATCCAATCTAAACCTGCCTTCTTTCAGTTGATGGCCATTCTTCCTTGTCCTGTCACTATGGGCCCTTGTAAAAAGTCTAGCTTTCATTAATTCTCCATCTTTACAATTAATTTTATTTATTACAGTATTTGTTTTGGAGCTGTCCAGAAACAGGACATTGGTTTTTGCTGAGCACTTTAACACAACAGTTGAGGTAATTTCTTTATGGGGAAACTCAGGAGAGAGCCAAGCTGCATTTCCAAACTTTTTATTTAGTACATACTGGACAATCATATAAACAACCATTTAGAAATAAGCTTCTTTTTATTCAATTAAATTAACTCAGCCTAAGTGTAATATTGAAGTATCTGTCAGCTTGTTATAGCCACAAAAATTTCAAATTAAAGTACAGCCTTCATAACCAGGTTGGTTTTATCCCAAAACCAGCCTGCTTTATAGCCCTGGAACTCCTACCATACTTCAAGTGATGGACAAGCAATAGGAACTTTTGGTCTACTCTTTTATTTCAAATAGGAAGCAGAAGTATAAGGGCTTTGTTGCTAACACAAATCTGAGTTACATACCATATGGCCAGCTTTAGATAGCAAAACACCATGCTAGCAAGAGTTTACAGTACAGAGGAGATCTTGTAATTTAAAACCCAACACAAAATTCCCCTTTTAGATATGCTTAGAAAGAAGAGAACAGAGGAAAGGTATACAGGACTATGGCTGCAAATGGCAAAGCTCTTATGTTAGGTACCACAGCAGTTTTCTTTTTCACTGGCCCTGTATATCCCTGTGTCCCTCATTTTCTGTCTTTCTGATAGTGGCCACACAGCATGCCACAAATTGATCCCATCTTGCTGCCAAGTCCTGGCAGGAGTGTGCAATGTGTCACACTTCTCTGCAAGTTTTGGCATTCTCAGAGCACATCTTCCTCTCACAGGCAGCTGAGAAATAAAGTGCCCCACCTTAGACTTAGTACTGAAATAGAGTGTTTTCCTTCTCTACACAGGAGACACAAGGACAACCCTGCCCAGCCTCAAGCAAAGATGTGAGGCTGGTTCACCAGTGTACTCTAAGTACTAAGTTTCAGGGTATTCAGCTGGGACCTCAACAGCTTCTGTAGAAGTTCTTTTCCTTGCCATGAAATCCTGAAATAGGGACTTCAAAACAAGTCTTGGATCAGCTGTACAAGAGTGAAATATTCTTGACTTGTTGCATCTTGTCAAATCAAGCTAGAGACAGACTTAGCCAGTGACTATAAGATATTCTGGGGCAGGGTACTGTCTCCTGGGTAATGCATCTAACTTTGTATCAAATCAAGGAGAGAAAAAATTTTATTTTTCCTCTCACCAAAAACTTAAAGTCTAGGTGTGGCACTGGTGTTCATCTCTCTTTTTAATTTGATGAAAGGGCTATAAAGTTGGCAGGCTATTTCCTTGAACCTCGAGGTTAGATGTCTGGGTCTGGAAAGAGTGGTTCAAGAAAACATGATTAGAGAGGTTCCTGGGGAATTTTCTAGTTCTTGAATCCAATGAGTATTCTGCCTTCCTATATGATGCCCTGAAAAGTTACCCTGAGCTCTTAATAGGCTTACATTAAAAAATGGAGCTCCCACAGCCACAGAAAAATGACATGCCTGCATGACTAAGTAGCATTATTCTAATGATAAAGCTGTGCAACCCAAATGTTTCTCATAATTTGCATAAATACATAAATAAATAAAACAATCAAAATCTAGATGTTGTTTTCCACATTGCAGAGTAGAATCTTGATTTGTAGCTTTTTCATCTGGCTCTAGTTTTCTTGCTTTTGTTATTCAAGACTGCTAGACAAGCTCAGCAGCCAAAAGATGAGGGAATGGGTTAGTTTTGTAGTTCTTATTTGACCTGAAGAAAAACAGGACCTGACATCTGATGGAGAACATTCGTCTTAAAGAAAAGATTTTTAATGCACAAAATCTTCAGTGGCTGTAAGGCAGCACAGCCCCTCTGCAGCAAATGCTCATTTGTGCCATCTCAGACTACAGAGCACATTTTCTGGGCTCCCATGCTGTACCTCCCCACCTCCTGTCACAGAGGCTGCACTGCTACAAGCATCAGCTGAGAACCCAGGAGATTTTGGATGTCTCTCAGTATGTTTAAAATCCAGTTTAATCTTAGAATGTAGATGGAGGATAAACCCAAAGCTTTGTTTGATTCTTTTAAAATCTCTGGGGACTGTGTGATTCCACCAATATTTGAACAATACTAATCTGTAGAAAAAATCAGGGGGGAAAAAAAATCTCACTCTAATTCCTCCACTTCTGAGCAATGTTTTGAGAATGAGGCTTAAAGTCAGAGGCACACATCCAATTTATTTGAATTTCAATTACACTGTGTCTTTCTCATCTCAAATCTGACAAAGCTGAGGGCATGTGAAGAGCAATGTTTCACACAAAAAGGAGTTTCATACAAAATACTCATAGCTTCACAAATATATGAGCAACCCTGAGGAACTCTAAATAACTAGATCTTATTTAGCCCATGGAGAAAGAAACTCAGCAATTCTGCTCAGATATGGTGCATATTTTTCCTCAGCCTCCACAAATACACCCACTTTTATAATATCTTTTCTCATTACTCTAACAGATCATTTTTGTTACCTCTTGGATATGCAGCTATTACACACCTTCTATCCCCCTCCCCTCTTAAAAACAGTGTTAGTTCTATGTCTCAAGGAAATTATAAAATCAATCTATCCTAAAAAGCAAGAGAATAATAAAAGTTCTTCGCTTTCAAACTAATTTGTACTAGCAAAGCCAACTAGTCCTTTCTCTGATGCCTTAATTAAATGTATTCATCTGTCTGATTTCACTCTAGAAAAATGAAGAATGTGGCAGAGGGACATGAACATATTTTATTTTACATAGGCACACACGATTTAGAAAGTAGATTTTACATGCTACCAGCATTAGTGGCATATGTTCCTGCTAATAACAATTCCAGCCCTTTCTGGAATATTCAGCCATATTCAAACACACTTTTAGATAGAGGACACATTGGCTTGTCCTGTGATCTGGATTTGTAGTCTAATTTTGTGGCTAAAACCAGACTGTTGATACCTTAACCACTTTAACAAACCCATACGTGACAGAACTGAGCTGCACATATTGCCTGTCACTGGCAGGCTTCCGTAATCATCTTCCTTAAACACAATTTTTTCAAAATGAGACAGAACAGAAATTTTGTCTGATGCTTACTGCCTTTCAACAGAATAATGCTGCTTATCTGCATCATGCTATCTATTCCAACCTGAATAAAGTTAGGTTATATCCAGTGTCTGAACAGGAGACGTTTCCTACTGCATGGCTTTATGAATGGTTTTAATCTCACTACTAAATAATTCAACCCCAGCTAGAGTGACATTCAGAGAACGGCCCCAGTGAAAAGTCCTTGTAGTCTTCTGCAGCATTACATCTATTAGACTCTCTTACTTTAAACTGTGATTACAGTTCTGTGGAGTAAGGAGCAGATGCTTCCAGCAAAATCCTGCTCAGCCTTAAGAACATGCTAATGTACATTGATTTATAGACAGATCAAAATGTGCTACTTGAGATCACCTGACAATTATCTCACAGCATGAAATAAACATAATAGAGTTTAAAGGATACTATTTTATGTCTATAAGGAAAGTTTACAAATCAGTCACCTCAAATGAAAATGGGAGGGAGAAAGAAAAAAAAAATCTATAACTACACATATGCATATATTTAAATGAATATATGCCAGAACAGTTTGAGAATCAGAGAACCTATCATAAAACCCTCTTCATTTGTAGTCTTTTCCTGGTTTCTCCAGTCATTGCAATTACTGGGGAGAAAACCATGGTTAATATATACTTCTGTAGTGCACACAACACTGTCTTGTATGGCATTTTTTGGATTATGGCATTAGGCATGCATTAGCACCACTTCCTACAGCTTTTGTGGAGTGCTCCCTTCCTCAAGAGGTGTTAGTGAAACCAGGCTTGTTTTTGTGGGAGCTGGTGCTGGAACCAGAAAGGCCTCCTTTATCACTTTGCTAAGGGCAGTCAGTATTCACCAGGCATACATCCATTTTCAGAATTTGCTCATTAAGACCAAATGCCTGAACTCGGAGACTAAAAGCTAGTACAAACATATTAGAAGCTCTCCATAAACTGCTGCAACAATTGAATGTTACTTGAGGGCTCATATAGATGTACACTACTAAAAATAAAGAACAGAGTAAAATGAAGAGCAGAAGAGATATGAATTTGGTTCATTCAGAAACAAAGTGTTGAACATATCTCTTAAATGAACCTACTTAATGCAGCTAAGCAATGCAAATGACTAGAAAGCATATTAGCAGATACCCCTATCACTGACTTGATTCTTTCTGCAAGTTCACAATGGCATCCTCCCTTTGCCAAGCCAGAAGTTGCTGTATAAAATGGCATCCAAATTAAACACTGTACAAGAAATGTCCCTAATAGCTTTTAAATATAAAATGTGTGGGAAACATCTGAGTTGATTCTTATGTTGAGAAGTAGAAAGAGACTGGGGTAAGAATCAAAAAGAGGTTTAAACAGCATTGTATTTCTTCAGGGATTGCAGCTGCATTCACTCTAAGAAAATTTACAGCACTTGGAAGCCCTTCCAGTATCCAATATTGCTGTCAGAAATAATCTGAAGAAGATTTAATGAAGCTGCTGTGGCAATCAAGGTCTACTGAAAGCAATTCTTTCTGGTTGTGGAGACCAAGATAAAAATCCAGTTTAGGAATATATCCAAACTTTCATATGACAAACACAAGATTTATCAATATTTCAAGACAGAGGGAGATAACCGCCACTAACTTTCATGTGTGTTTTTAGAACAATTAAGCATAAAATCTCAAATGCATAGTTTTGAGGATATATTGGTACAGATTTCCCAAACTTTATGTGTATCTCTGTCAAGAAGTTGGAAAATTTTATCAAGCTCACATTTTCTGATGATATTTTGTATTTTTCTGGTCCCGGAAGAATCAGGCTTGGCATTTTTCAGGTGTAAGTGAAATCATAGTGATGGTTGTTGTCACAGAAAGTGGAAGCAGGGGACCATATACTTCAAAAATAAAATCAGTCTTGATTTGTTTTGAAAATTTGAGCAATAGGTCTACTTCTTTGCCTGAACGGGTTATTCAGTTTCAGCTACACTTTTTGCAAGATTCTGCAAAAAAGATTTAGTATCCTCCAAAGAGCCTGAAATTAGAACCAGTTCCCCAAAACCAAATGTTTTTTAACTCCCTCAGCTTTTTGTTTGATATAGGAGAATAGAAGTGTGACTCAATAATTATATACTAGGCAAATGAAAATAGGGTTTTATGCAGCTCTTTTTAAACTACCAAATCAAAGCAAGCAGTCAGCAAAATACAGCACACAGAAAATGAAAGAGTTTTCTCATTTGCCAATTAATAGGAAGACTGAATGGTGAGAGCATTTTCGGGTTATCTAGCAATATTTGTACCTATTTAAAGCACAAAGAAAAGGCAGGTGAAGAGGCAGGTGAAGCATGCATGGGACAGAGGTTATAAAAATTACAGCTGTATTAAACTCCTTCATCCAATTAAGTACATAAACTGGTGCTGCAGATTTCATTTGAAAAAGTTAGCTCACTTAATATCAAGAGACCAAAAGGAATTTCACTGTAAAGCAGATTTCCCCATACCCTCCCTGCACCTGTCCCCCCAACAAAATGACACCTCTGCAAAATTGAGCAGCCTTATCCACATTTCTTGAGCTGCTGTTTCAGCTCAGAAGGAATGAGCTTGCTCTCTCACTTCTGACAGTCCCCTAGCAGGATTCTGAACAGATCCAGATTAAATCAACCCAAGCAGATACAAAGTGCAAAGAGAACACTGCACCCAGTCTTAGTTCCATAAAGAAGTGTAATCTGGGATCCGCCCTCCCAAATATCTGTCCTAAATAGTTCTGTCAGGAACAGCTTAATATCACCCATTGCCCAAAACCAAAGAAAAATCCTTCAAAAACTTGTTCTGTTTGACCTCCTTGAATAATCTCTTGTACTACCTGCTGTCTCCTTCAAAATTATTTGGCCTGTCTTGCATTGGTCACTTAGCATTTTCTCCCTATGGTATTTTTGATAAAGATTTCTTCCCTCAGTCTTGGAAATGAATTAATAAGGCCATGACCAAGTTCCACTCCTAATCTATTAAATTCTTCCTTCCTTTTCAGAGTCTTATATACAGGCAGCAGCTCTATTCTGTCTGGAGTTTAACGCTTACACATACTCTCCACAAGATTTTTCCCTTCCAGTCATTCAATGCACTATTCAAATATTATATTTCCAGCATCAGTTTTAATTCGGATTGACAATAACAATCTTTCCTGAGTTCTTTGACCTTTCCCTCCAGGAACTTATCTCAGTTATCCCCAAGGCAATACAAGGGACAGGCCATTACAGAGCTGGGACAAAGTGCTTTGTTAGAGTTCAGTGCCTGAATCAGCAGTATGCCGGCTTAACGAGCTGACACAAATTATTGTGCCTTTCTGGAAATAAGTGGCCTTCTTGTCTCAGGAGACCAATGTGAAGTGACATATTGAGGCAGTACTGGCATTTCCATCACCACTGTTCCCAGGGCTTGAGCCTAAGGACAAGGGTACCACTCAACTAAACAATGTGCAGCAGAAGTACATAAAATGTACATGCAAAAATTTGCCAAGTCATAGTAAAAAGAAATCTCTTTGACTTTTTTTGAGCCATGGGTTAAAGTAACTGAAAGAAACTGTAAAATGAAATCGTGTTTGTTACATCAGTTTTTACATAGGGATCTGTGTCTTCTTGCACAGGCCTGGAATCATGAACAAAGCCAGGGAAATCAACAAAGAGCAGGAAACAAAAAAAGGAAATTTGGCCATTTTCCTCATTTCCATCCCTACTTGCCTTCATGTCCTGCCAGGTACTTTGGTACATATCTTAGTCCAGGTAGAACAGTGGTAACAGAGAAAGAGATGTGTTTGTGGGCTAAAAATCCAGTCTGGCCATTTCAAGCCAGTGTCAGTGTCTAACACTTCCTGACCTACAAGATGCTGAGCATCTGCTACTTCATCCTGTGGGTGTCCCAGGGAACACAAACTCTTCTGGTATCAGGCCTAATCCATAATTCACTTCGATGTGAGAGCAAAAGCAGATATCAATGAGCTGCAGGTATTCAGGTTACTTTGAGGGACAAATGGGCAAGAATCAGCCTCCCTGTGACAAAATCCCTATTTAAAGCAATGAAACTTTGCATACAGATAGGAAAACCTCAGTTTAATCTGCTTTGGGTTTATGACAGTGTGCTGCCACTAGTAGGACAGAACACAGGAGGAATGGAAGGAAGGAATAGAAGGAAAATATGTTTTTTTAACATCATCTTCCAATTCCCTTTAAGGTTATTTTTCCAGTACCCCATTCTTCCCACCTTACTTCATGAAGAGAAACACAAAACACCAGAACACAGAGGTTTTGCCCTACAGCTTGTTGTGCCCAGACAGGAGGTATTTGGCATCATAGTTGTCATGGTTTGACCAGGAAGAAGTGGGAATTCTGGGAAGCTGTGGTCAAACCAATGAAGGTTTTGGGTTTCATACTGACACCTGGTGTAGCCAGTGGGGTTTGGACACACCTCCGAGAATACACAGGGGTTAAAAGCAGGGCACTGCCCTGGCACTTCCTCTTTTGGACATCGTCGGGCGAGGAGTTCAGATCTCTCTCCCCCGCCCGGCCCGCTGCTGCTGGGCGGGGGAGGGGCCAGCCACGTGGTAGGCCCGGGGCCTGGACAGAGATGGGGTTGAGGGGGCTTCGGGGGGCTCCAAGGATGGAAGGGTGGAGGAGCCCCAAGAGACATCGAGCCCTCGGGCAGCCAGCGCCCCCCCCCCCCCCCCAGGAGAGCAGCCAGCCGGGAGGAGAAGGAGGGAGACTGCCCGGCCGCAGCGGCAGCAGGTGTGGGAGTATCATCGTTCTAAGATAGACAGAGACTGAAACTTTTAACCCTTTCCTTTCATGATTGGGGCCTTACAAAAATGCTAATCCTCCTCGAAGCTGAATAAGAAGGGAGATGAGAGATGAGATGACTTGGCCCGGAGATTGTGGAGATGATTGGATGGGGAGAGATGATTTGGAGTGGCCTTTTGGCTGGACTTTTTCTTGTAGCCATGGACTCAGTTGTTCCTGTGACACAGACTGCATTTAGGGGGAGGCAGTGCCTCAAAACCAGGAGGGTTCATTTGTGAGGACCCCCCGGCCCCAGGGGGTTGGAAAAATATGGGGGGGACAGTTGTCCCAAAAGCAGAGACTGTGCCTTTTTGGAGTGAGACAAGGCATCCTTGAAAGACCACCCTAAAAGCAGCTCTGGCCATGTCTCGGTGGTGAGAGCACTGAGCATGGAAGGAACATGTCACAAGCGGCAAAAGGACTTTTTTTTCCCCCCGGGCGGTGCCAAAGTGACAAGGAAGCATCCGGGATTTCAGTGTGTTTCCAGGAAAAGCCTATGGAACAAGAAGGACTCCTTTCCTCTTCATGAACTGCAGTTTGAGTATACTAACGTGTGGGGCCAAGGCTGGGCAGTTGTTTTGAGAGAATGTATTGGATTGGGAAAGTCAGGTGGTGGGGAGGAGGAAAATGGTTTTTTTGTAAGGTTTTCAATTCTTTTTCTTCTTTTTCCTTATAGTCTCTCCCTATTTCCCTGTAGTTTAAGTAATAAAGTGGTCTTTATGTTTAAGTTAGAGCCTGTTTTGCTTATTCCTGGTCACATCTCACAGCAGACACCAGGGTGAGGCATTTTCATGGGGGCACTGGCTCTGTGCCAGGCTCAAACCATGACAATAGTGTAACAAAAAAGAGCACTACAACAGAAAAAATCCCTAAAGTGACGAACATCAGTCAGATAAGGTGACTGGAATAGTGGAGCACTCTTGCTGCAAAGGAACAGACATTAGTGCTAGCTTTGAGTAATGTCTCTGTGCCTTCTCACTGCATAGTCCCTGCTGTGCCACACTGAGACCCCAGGAGTGTCTTCAGTATCTTGCCTTCCTCACTTTTGGTTATTTGGTGACACATGAGCAAGGAGGCTGCTGATCCACTGAGCAGTGGACAACTGAACCATTTTTATTCATCAGCTCCCTCTTTAGCCATTTCAGCCTTTTCAGCTCTCAATAGGTGCTGCCAGCAGACAAGAAGGCAATTTAAAAAGCATCAATGTGTCTTGGATAAACACAGGAAAATAATGCTACATTTTAGTAGTCCAGTCAGAATTCAACTCCCAGCAAAAATGAATTTCACTGCAGTCTACTGCAGTTCTTTCTGACACTGAAAACCCTACTGAAAATGGCCCCTGTCCTCCTGCTGCACTCCAACCCTCCAAGGACCCAGTGCTGACAGGTACCACTGCATGATTTTTGTTGCGTACCAAGTGCAGAATTAGTCTTTGGTATTCGCTAAATAACAATAATTCTGTTCTATTCCGCTTGGTCCCTGCTGCCTCTGAGGTGGAGGTTCCCCAGCCCTTCTCTCAAAGCACGAGACAGTAATTCTTTATTTAAAATTATGTTTGTCTCAGTCTGTTGAGCGTGGTTTTCACTGTACTGTGAGCCTACATAATACCAGGCAGAGCAGGGAAATAGAACTGTTTATTCTGTCTGACATTTAACAAGAAATTCAAAGTGTGCTAAGCAGAATGCCTGTTGAAACATGGGAAGCCAGAGCTGTACTTGATTTCAGTTCAGACTTTCCTCATACCTGTGACTGTACAAAGCTGTGATTCAGCTGTGTTCCACTAAACAAAGAAAACATTCATTGACATTTAACAACTGAGTATTCAGTATCTGCACATCACCTGGTTTTAAATAATCCAGCCGGGGTATCAGGAGCAAACTCCCTCTGTTTCTTGGCACTCTACCCAGATGCTGTGCACTGAGCTCAGCAGGCAGAACTCAGCTCAGCTCAGCTCAACTCAGGGCTAGCACAGCTCTGCTATTCTTTCTGGACCAGCACAGGCAGTTCTGCTTGGCCTCTCAGGAGCTGCATCAATGCACCCAGTGTGGTTCATCCAAAGAGTTTGTTGTAGAATGGAATTAACCAGGCATAACTGAAGCTATATGATTATACTGGTCCATGATTAGCATCACAGGAGAAAGTGAGGAGACCCAAAGTTTCATAATGCTGGTCAGAAAGTGCTTCCATTAAATGCTTCATGGAAATTCACCGACTTTCAGAGGTTCTTTGGGGGTCTGTTGTTGTTTTGTTGTTGTTTTTTGGTTTGGTGTTTTTTTTTTTTCTTTTTTTTTTTCTTTTTGTGTGAGGATGGCTGCACTTCAATGTTTTTTTTTAAATTTGCAACTTGAAAGCATTTCAAAGTAATCTAAACATTTTTACATTTTTGAAAATGAAGAATTCTCTTTTGTTTACAGTGATTGTTTTAAAACTGAAGCAGTTAAAGTTTAAATAGACTATTTTGCTTCAGCTGATACTTTGCTTTAGATTTTTTAATTCAAAAACTTCAAACAAGTCTCAGTTTGATACAAGAATATGTGATACAGTAATATCTGCAATCTCTGGCTTTCTCATCCTATCCTATTCAAACCAGTTCTGCTTGTCAGCAAAGAAATCTGACACACAGAGTTTGCTGAATCACTGTGCTATGTGGAAGGCTCCAGGAAGGATCCAGAAGGATCAGACAGAGGGTGAACTGCAGCAAGAGTAAAAGAGGCTCTGAGGCAATCACTAGTTCAAGGGAAACTTGTTCAGCCTTAAAATGTCATAAGGATTGAAAAGTAGGTAGTTAGGTGAAAAGCTGGAAGGAAGGAAAGGAGTGAATATATATTGGGGAGGGGGTGGTGGGTGTTGAAACTGAGAAAGAACATATGAAAGAATGTTCAGGCTGAAACTCCAAGTCATTGCCCAAGGTAAGAGCAATTCCAGCCTGTGCACTCTTTCAGAAAGAGGACATGCTGCAGGATTATGTCTTCATTTAGCTTATTTCCTAGTCAATGATATTCAAAGAGAACATGTCTTACAAGAAAGAGTTCATAAATCTAAATATTATGGTTAGAACCTTCCTTCAACCTTCAGCAAATTTAGCACTGGGTAAGAAGTTGCCAAATTGATAGCCCTGAGAAATGAAGCCCTAAATTTATCAAAGAGGAAGATATGCCAGAGATGGTGTAATCGCAGACCTTCTGCATATCTTTGGAGGTCCTGATGGAGGATATTTAAGGCTAAAGAAGGAATTCAAGGCCTCTATCTCTGCAGCATCTGTCAACAAATGATCTCTTGGAGATTCCACTCTGCTAGCAGCTGAACAGAATTACCATCACTGGAACATTCACAGAGCTGTAGTCAAGCAAGTGGGCATGTGGCCCTGCTCTGGCTTCAAACCACAGAGTTGCTGCCTTCAATCCAGTAATAGATTTTCAAAGTCAAATTGCAGAATCTGAGATGTGCTCCTGCAGACTACAGATCATCAGTGCACTAAATGAGCAGAAATCCTTCCTCTACCTTGCCCTGTTTTCTGAGCCCTCAAGGGAATTGGTGATACCCATACCCTGCAGCACTGGAGAGATTACATCTCTTGTTTGGTTTTAGGTGCAAGTAGCTCATACAATGAGATCAGCAAAGCCCTTGCAAGCCCTGTGGCCAGCCAAGGGTCACTGAAGGGCACAGGCAGGAAAGGTCTGTGCCCTCTCTGCTCTTGAGAGGTACACAACAGTTTCTTGGATGAACTATTAAGTTGCTACTCACAACTGATACCAGCCTTTCGGAGAGTTTTATTTTGTTTGTCCCTCCTCAGTGTTTATCAAATTGGTAGTGTTTCTGTTATAAAATATTTACTAATTTCAAGTTCTTATTCATCTAGATACTGTTTCTCTTTCATTTAAGTTTAGGAATACATAACTTTCTACTTGCTTACTCCCAATTGTAACCTGACCAATGGCAAAAGTTGCAGAAGTTGATGCTTGATTTTTACTGGGTCTCATACAACTCTCTCCCTGCAATGCCTTCTAAATAGTTCCTAATCTGAGAAGCCTGCCCTGAAAACACGTCCTAAAACCAGGCTCCTTACATCCAATGAACTCTGCATTAATCTTGCTGTACCTTGTTTCCCAAGATAAACAGAGGAGCACTATCTCACTTCTACAGACAGGATTTTATGAGAATAAATACCCCATTTTTTTAAACTGTTTTGATTCTGTAGTGATCAGAGAATGCTAAATGAACCTAGTCTAAACCAAACTAATGCATACATACATTTGATTTCCTATCTCTTCCCTTCTCACTTTTTTACAACACTTTATTCTTTACTTATGGTGGCAACATTGATATAAAAATCCATCACAGTGGGCCACTGGGGTCCAAGTACCTGTAAGAAGTAGGAGTTTGAGCAGTAAATATCTTGCTAATACAGCTTAAGGAAAGCACTCTCTCCCCTCCAAATAGGTAATGACAAGCACTGGCTGTGATGCAGACAGCAAAGTTTGTAGGGAGTAGCTGCAAGTAAAACAGCTTTTAGGTTCCAATTCCTTCATCAGTTGTATATAACTTATATTTTATGTTTTCCAGGAGTACCTTAAAAGAAATCATGCAGCAGATGAAAATAAATTTTTTAGTTACCTGAAATTTGACTTGCAGAGCTCTTCTATGATCACAGATCTATGAGGCAAAGAATCTCACACCAATGTTTCAGCTGCAACTGTCCGTCTTGAACTTGTAACAAGGTTTAATGAAAGCTCGAGCTCTCCTCCCCTGAAGACTTTCAGGTTCTGCTTCTGAGATTCATAAATTTGATATGCAAGCCATCATTGGGTTAGAATTTCTCTCCCTTATTGGTTCACCTGGTAGGACAAAGGGGGAAACTTACAACAGAACCATTAGTAGAACCACTGAGGTCACTGACGACCAATCAAAGTTATTTTCTGCACCCTTTATTTCTTATCCCTACCATAAACCTTTTATGCATGTGTGCCACCACAGCTTCAAACCACACAGTATGAAGTGGACATAGCTCTTTGATAATTTATTAGAGTTGGGAAGAATTTCCCTTTCCTAGTCAAATACCTTCATTAAGAATTTTTTCCAGATCATCCTGCATTCTGTGAGGCTTGTATCTTCTGAGTGTCTTTTTCTACAATAAGCTAAGTTTCTCCTTTGGAGCACAGAACCGTTTTTCCTATTGGAACAAAACAATGCAATTTTGTGAAATGATTCTGTCATTGAATCACTGCACATTCAGTGGGGAATTATAACCAGTCATTAAGATGCTAAACCAAGAAAAATAAATCAAAAATAATTCACACTAGTATGGATTTTCTACACAGTATTTGAAACAGATTCTACTGCTTAGTCCCAGTTAAGGATACCAATATATTGCCAGAGTATCTTTTTTTCTACTTTTGGATATTCTACTCTCTATGTGATTTGGTTAGATTCTTTTCTGTTAAGCCATGCTGGCTAAGATCAGTACTTTTATAAAAGATCTTGGCAGGAAGTGTGGAAGTCAAAATTCAGCCAGGTACAAATGATGATATCATATCTGATCACAGCATGTTTTCTCTGTTTCTTATTTCTGAAGCAATGACACCCAAGAACATTATCCATTTAAACACTCCACTAAAGTTTATATTATTGAAGACCCTATGATGTACCTCAAGATTTGAAGACTTGCAATTTTCCACATAGAGTTGTTATAATCATCTAGGCTACGAATTCTAAGCAGCAACTTTGCAGAATGTTTTAAACATGGTTTTTACATAAATTTGTGTAATGCTGCTATACTCCTGTACAAACTAGAGTTAGTTCAAGCTCTCTAACTGCTGTGTTTTAGTGACTACAGAAGCAATCTCTTTTGGGCTGTTGTAGGAGAAGAACTGTAATTATAATATTTAGCTAACTCTACTTGCCTTCCAAACCACGACTCTCAAGTGCTCACTATCTTTGGTGCATTTTTCCCTTCATATTACTGCAATGAGTAGGGAGCTATTATTATGCAGATATATAAATGAGGACCTGAGGTACAGAAAATTATGGCTCATCTGTAGTCACACAGACAGAGAGAGCTTGAACTAATGTATTTTATTTCCTAGAAAAATACCTCAACAATTCTTCACTGATTCAGTAACAGACCACTAAGGATTTAAAACAAAGCTTATAGGTAAAGCACTTGCATTCTGTTTTCAACTGTAGGGAACTTGGAGATCTCTGCTGCATTGACTTTTGTGTGTTACAACCCAGAACATCACATGTTCTGAAGAATTTTTATTTCTTCCCCAAATTGTTCAGGTTGTTTGCTCAGTGTTTTGAAACCTGACTGCAATACCTGGTTGCTCTTGGGCTTGGGCGGAAACTAGCAATAGCACTGTAAGCTCTTTCAGAGAAGTTCAGACTCAGAATGGACAGACAAATTTAGTTTACTATATTGCTTGCTCTGGACTTGGTGTCTAGATTTCAGAGAGGAACAAGCAGCAGCAACCCTCCTACTAGAAGGCCCTAACTCAGACCACTTGTTACAAAAAGCCAGGAGGGCTGGAGAGCAGGTAGTATGAACTCTTTTCCAGCCTCTGCATTTGAGCATGAGGATGATACAACAGACACTGTCCAACAAGGCTGAGTGGCCACAACTATTCTCAGGACACAGCTGAGCCCAAGCTGTGCACTGGAGGGTAGCAGACCAGATTTGTTAGGCCAGGAGCATTGTGCTTTCCCTGAGCCATGCTGCCTTTAATTCCCTGTCTTGAACATGCCACTGTCTCCATCACAATGAAAGAGAAATGAAATTAATGCATTCATCCTAAACGGATTTACATAATTTGTTTTAGACATAGTATGTCATCTCCAGATGAAGGGAATAATGTAGAGAATACATCATCTATTCTTCTTCACCGACAAAAGAGCCAAACTAGAAATACAAAAGGAAGAGTAGACAGAGCAAACTGGAGCATACAGGCAAAAGAGACTTATCTAATAGTCTCTTCATTATTCTGAAAGCAAGGATCTAGTGCAGGCTTCTGGCACAAGCTGGATACCTGCTGAGAGTGGGCACATTGAATTATTCATGCTTTTGGTTATAAATAATGCACTGCCTGCATATATCTAATTTAAATAGACCCATAAAGCCCAGTGGATTAGTGACTGCATGCTGCCTAAAAGTAACAGATCATCTAGCCAAAGTCTCTTGGCTATTACCTGCTCTCAGCAAGGCTCTTCTGGAGGATAACATTTTAAAGAATTTTTTTCTAATGTTTTTGTTGATGCAGGGATAATATTCTGTATGTAAGAGCTTAAGAAACTCAAATAGGAGTGCTGCACTGTACCAGGACACCATCTGTTTGGTAGTGCTCTTGCATAATTTTGCTGTATGGTCATCTCATAATGATGGTACTGCTCTCTCTAACAAGGACACTTCACATCTCATACTGCAGACAGAATAAAAGAGTTGGTGGTCCTAACAAGAAGGGACAATTGTACTTTGTGACAGTTGTTCTTAGGTATCATTTAAGCAACAAAAAGAAAAAATACACTCAAACTTTACATACCATGTTTCTGAGCCAAGATACTAACCCTTTGCACTAGAGTGGGGACCAATGGCCCAGCCAGGGATGGACACTTGGAGGTACTCAGGAGCTGATGATTCAGTGGGAAGACCTCAGACTGTGAGGGTACAAAAGCCCAGGGTTTCTCTTGTTCATGGTCCCTCTATAGAGGCATCAGCTCCAGCTGTTATTCCGTGGCTGCACCACGGTAAAACAACTTCAAGAAATCTAGACTGAGTCTGAGACCCTGCTATGAAAAACCCAGGGCTGAGCCCTGAGGAAACCTTTTCTGACTGTGAGGGTGTGGGGTGTGCTGGGAGTAAACCCAGAGTCCTGTTGGGTCCCTGGAGCTGCCTGTTGTGAAGACACCGGCAGTGAAAGTGTCTGGTGGTGGGAGCATGACTGCCAGAGTGCTCCAGAATGGTCAGACAGGAAAGTGTCCAAACAGCGCTTCACAAAAACATACAGGCTGTAGCCCTCACTTCTCTGTACTTGAATTTTGTCCATCAGTACACACCCCCTGAATCTTCACTGTGACTGGCAGGTGTAATGGGTCTATACTGGCCTAAGAACCCTCCTGTTCTCAAGATAAGTCTCAAAGTAGGCTAGAATCAAGGGAAGTTAGGGTGATTTTAATTTTGTGGTATCCCACAAGGAATGCAAGGAGGATTTGCACTTCTGAGATAACAAAGACTTTGTAGGCTGACTGCCAGTTTTACCAGCCTCTCTGGGAGAGGTTTTAAATTCTGACTGATGAAAAATGTCCTGTCTTACATGACTCCTTTTGTGATATCCTGAGAAGTGCTGTCTATCTGAGCTTATGAATGCCCAATACAAGCTCAGTTCTGGAATGTACAATCACAAGTTTTAGAATTGCATATTGCCCCCCTGCCCTTCCCCCAGATCCACTCTTTCATTTCTAACATGCCAGTGCTCAAATGCATTTTCACAGAGCACCTAAAAAGCAGGGCATTTTCACCCCTGCTTCTAAAAGGATGCAGCAAGTGCACATCTCACACATCTCCTCAATGAGTGGATCGGGTCTAGATAAACATAGATCTTGCTCTTGGCTTGCAAATAGTGAGTGCTGAAGGTCTCACCTGGTGTTTTTACTATCAATCATAAGAGGAATATGTTGATGAAATCAAAGTTCTCCTACAAATATTTTTTTCCTTATTAGCTTGAAGAATGAAAGAGAGCAGAAGCAAGGGAGAAGAAACACCATATTTTAACTTATTTTTGTTACAATTTTTCTTTTAACCAATTATTTCAGAAAAAAAATCGGACATTACAAGGAGTCATGTCTTATTAAACATTACTGACACAGTGATTACATAGAAGCTTAAATATTCTTCTCTTAATCCATAATGTTAAGTATTGTTTAGTGGTTACTTTTTTTTTTTAACATTTAAGCATTCACTGTTTATGGGGGCAAATGATGCCCATGGAATTCCACATGAACACAGAACAATTTTTTTTGCTGCAAAGGTGGTCAGACACTAAAACATTGCCTGTAAAGTTTCCATCCTCAGAGATGTTCATAATCTTACTGCACACTGCCCTGAACATCCTGCTCCAGCCGACCCCTCCTGAGGGAGGGAGGTTGGACTAGGCAGTCCCAAGAGATTTGTTCCAATCTCAACTGTTTTGTGATTCTGTGAAAAGAGAGAATGGCTAATAAAAACCTCAGCTGAGTAAAGGTGTTCTTTGCCCTTCTAACACTGAATTTATGATTTAGAAATTTAAAGCTTTAAAGCCTCAGCTTTCAATTAAAAAAAAAAAAACAGAAAACAATTCTTTGTAAGTTAACCTATAAAATGAAAGCTAAGTCAAATAGCCAGGCTGTTTATTTCCCATTTTCCACAGCACTGTAGTTAATGTCTTTTGTGGGTTCCAGAGGCTGCTGCTGGGGACAGAGAGAATTCTCTCTAGTCAGAAAGGCCACATGTATATTTGTGGCTAAAAGGATAGGACCCACAAACTCTCTTCCATCAGTATCAGCTGAACAAGATTTCTGCCTTGGCAGCTTGACTTTTAGTCATGATTTCAGCTGTGCTGCAGGCCATACAGCCTTCACCTCAAGAGGCTTGGAGACCCAACAGGAAGTTCAGTATTCCTCTTTGAAAGAGCTTTTTCATTTGCCAAGGAGCAGCAAAGCTCCTTCCCGTCCTTTTAGCAAATTAGAGACATGGGACAGTCAGTTTACACACAGCCGCTGTGTCCGTCAGCACCGAGTCCTCATGTTCACAGCAATCTGCTCTTAGAGACACAGGGGCTTCAAGAACATCAGGGATCAACTTTTCCCTGAAGAAAAAGGATGAGGTAAATCTATAAGCAGAGAGGGATTAATTTCTTATTGAATCAGTATTAGCTATGTCTGCTGTTTTTCTTTAGAGTCCAAGGGATTCTCAGCTGCTCTTCATTTGACTGCTCACACAGCACACCATGGCTTGGTGTTTAGGAGATGGATAGGAGAAAAATCTTGGTTCTGGGCCCCCCCTGAAGGCTAAGATCAGAGTTATGCTGCATAATTCTACTACATTTCTGTTCTCAAAAAAGAATCCCAAAAACCCCCAAATAGTATACCCTAAAAGTTAAGCCATATATCTTAATGGAAGGGAAAAAAACCATCAGTGCAGGCTTTAAGAAATAAACTATCCTGAGTAAGTTCAGAAACTGCCCTCTCCAAACAGAATAATCAAAGCCTCATAATGAGATGTAAAAAAATCACCTCCACAACAAATACTGATGGTGGAAAGGAATACTGAAACTCAAGGATGAATTGCATTATTACTGTCACGCTAGCCCTTCCTACTCCAACATTAACTACTTTTAAAGTTACACAACAGATGAGGTATTGTAGGATAGCACAATGTACCATTGCCAATGCACCAAAGGAAATTACACAAATGGAAAATGAGGTGGCAAATGAATAATTTGGCAGTACAGCCTTACTTCTGTTCTGGGAAGGGTTTGAAGGGAAAAAAATCACACAAATTATTGTTTGCATCATAGTCGGACATTTGTTTGATAGCTGTTACCTATGATGCTTCAAAACTGATCCAGTTAAAAATTAAAGAAAATCACTTATCATATCACATAGTTGTTATCTCACTTGACAGGTAGCTATTTTTCTCTACATATAAAGCTATCAAGAGTTCTTCTCATCTTCCCCATCTACATTCTCAGACACAAAATTTAAACAACTCAGAATGTTAGAAGAAGTTGCAGTTTGCTGCTTGGTGCTTCTCAGCAATCCCAATGCAGATTGAAGGCTTTGGTTTACTACTAGCCTTCATTTCATGTTTTCTGCCTCCCATCTGCTAATAGGAATTTCAAAATTTGCACATGTCCACTCAACCTACTTTTATTTTTAAAATAAAAATTTATTTTATAGAGTTTAGAAGTAAACTCTGCACTTGGTAGTTATGGATTCTCTCCAAACACAACAATCAACAAGATCTCAAAAGACTTAGGCTGATTATGTAAAATCTTTGCATCTGGCTTGCCAGATGTGTGTTTTTTTTGGCATGCAAGCAAAGAGACACCACCATCCATCCCAGCACAGTAATTACAGCATGAATTCTTTCTTCAGGAAACAAATGTAAGTACTGAATATGGGTATTAGAGTTTATCTGAATGTCAGACTGGAGTACCAACCAGTCACTCACTCTCGTTGATGTCACGTGTGTTTTAGCCCACGTGTTCTGGAACACACCGCTATCTTCTCTTGGTGAAGTCATGCACACCCCTGCTCAGTCTGATCAAGAACTAGGAGGTATCAGGAAAGAAAGCCAAGGGCAGTTTGGAAGATATTTCCCAGAAGAGATATACCACATGCACTTGCTATGTCTAACATCCAGTCCACAGGAGAGCAGGTGGCACACTGAGAAAAGAGTTGACAGAAAATTTGAGTGGGGAGGAAAAGTAAATCTTGCCTGAGGTGAGATCATACCATCCTGCTGAAAACATTGTATCATCTCTGAAGCATTCCTCTCTGTATCCTGAGGGCAGCCAGTTCACAGATGACACCATTTTGGGAAATCTACTTTATAAAGATGAAAGCCTCTTCTAGGGTTAGGATGTGGAAAACTTGGAAGAAAAGGTTTTCTGATGGGCTACTCCCACAGTCCTCCTAGACCTCAATAGTTTTTGGTATAAATGGACACACAGATTCCCAGATGAACAAGTTCCTCTGGACCCAATTTATATAGATTAGTAATGTTTCATTATCTCAGTAGCATAAAGCTGGCTTAACTTTAGCTTATTTACTCAAACCCAACCAAAACAAAAAACTGAACAAACGAAAACCAATTAAACAAACAAAACACAAACTCAGAGAATTTGAATTTTTTCAGATTTTCTTAGTGGAAATCTCATCACTTGTTAGCACCCAGAATCTACATTCTCATTTTCTCGGAGGATTTCAGCACACTATGGTGTGCTCATCCTGCACGCTAAACTCATCCAGCTTTCAGGGTGTGAAATGTTTCTCTCACATAATGCTCCTTTCTAACTTTCAGTTTTCCAGAAATCTCTGAGCTCTTGCAAACTAGAGATTACCAACTTAATCAACAAGTCACTTATGGATGACCATTAGATAACAGAAATCTCTGTCTCCAGAAGAAGATACAGGTGTCTAACCTACTATTCCTATCTCTCTCCACCCTCAGCAAAAACTCAGCACAACATAAACAATCCTTCAAAGAAATGTTGCTAAAAGAAGATATTGATCTTTCCCTCCCTTTCCTTTAGCCTCCAGTTTTCTCCCCTTATTAGAAATGGAGTTGGTTTACCCTATTCCTCACACAGACTGCAAACATTAATAATACAGAATAAGATTCGCGCTTGCCTGAAGCAATTTTATTTTCCACTAGCTGCCCACTAAATAGCAGTTAGAAGCTATTCCAGCAAATGGAGTGCTCCATGGCCTAGGGGGATGACATGCCACATTCTCCTTCACAGTCATTGCTTTAGTTCCCGTGCAGATTATCTAAATTATCCACAATACAACCCTCTTCATTATAGCTATAAGAAGGAAGCAGGACTATATGAAATTTTAACATTTTTACAATGCATCACTAACTCCATCATCAGCTCAATATATTCATTAATATTTGGAATATTCACAAGCAGAAGCTGGATAAATTTGCTGGTCCATTATAGCGCTGTTTTTGAGAAGAAAAAAGTCCAATATTTCCTCAAACAAATTAACACAGAATTGAGGGTATTTTTGCCATATGACATCTCTTCAGCACAGGATTAAATACAAAACCCGCTTTCAAATGTTTTTAACTGTGACAACTTATCTCATCCTAGTGTTAAAACAGAAGTCAACCTTTTGTGATTAAAATGTGTCTTTTCCTTCAAGATGTCTATTTGATATAGCTGCAGTGTGAAGCCAGTACAAATTTATCTGAGGCATGAAACTCCAAAAGTCTATTTTCTTCAATTTGTAAAAATACCTAGGTACACATCTGAAAAAAGCCTGCACAAGTGGAATGGACTTCATCTGAACTGCAGGGGACAAAGGTGCAACACTTTAAACAAAAACCATGAGTGAACTTTAAAACTAATGAGTTAGAGAAAGCTGAAAGAATGCAGAGAACACACTGCTCAGAATAGTGTTTCTTATGCAAATGCAAAAATTCTTTACCTTGCGCAAGTCATAGGACAAAGGATGAAAATCAAGTGAGAAACAGAAAGCAATTTGCACTAGGAATAATTAGTGGGCAACTACAAAGATACAACTTTCTTAGATCTGTGTATCAGATATGGATACCAACGCAGGCTCTGCAGAGGGAAGCCTTGTATTTCATCAAATTATTGAAGTATTGGAAGAAATCATGAACAGAAAAACGGCTATATAACCAAAAGGTTTGAATTGTTGTTTTGTTAGTTTTTTTTCTATAATCTCTCTTACCATAGGGTTTTAAAACAATTAAATAAGTGGGCAATGTTTAGGAATGAGGAAGCAAGTGGCTAAAAGATGGAAGGTGGAGGAGATAGGATATGGATAATTGGTCAGTATTGCAGTGGAGGAAAGTAATTAGTGGAAACTCTTGAGTTTGTGCTATTCATTTTATTGCATCTTAACCTTGAAAGCAGTGCTAGGTGGTAAGGCAAGGAAGTGTGCCAGCAATAGAAAGAGCGAGCATTCGAAGGAGTGAGGATGAGAAAGGACTGTGAAACCTGAAGGACCTCACAAAACCATTTCCCTGGCAGGTGAAACACAGTAGAAATAAGCATAAAGCAAAGAAAATTACTCCTAGTCTTATACATGGCCGTTAGCATAGAAAAATTGGAGGTCCCAGCAGCTGGTTCCACAAAATAACACTCAATAGCAGTGAAAAAAATAAAGAAATGTTTGGAATTAGCAAAAGAAGGATAAAGAGAACAGGTCACTATGCCACTGTTTACATTGACAATTCATCTTACTGAACATAAATATAGAAGAAAGATGTGTGTAGGGCTGAAACCCTTGGCTTGAAAATCATCTGTTATTAGAAAACCAAAAACCTTCAGAAGGGGGAACAGGGATTAAAAAAATATCAAAACAGTAGATAAAATGAGTAGCTTCCCTATGAAGTATGCAATTGGTAGGCAAAATATTTCAGGCAGTGGCGGGGATTTAGGCAGAATATAACAAGCGTGCAAAATCATAGAAGACATGGAAAGGCTGGACAGGGATAGATAGTCTTTTCAAGGAAGTTCAGTAAATGAAACTACAGGGAACCATGTTCAAAGTAGCAAGGAAGGCACAGGGTAGCATATACCTGTAATATCTTGCTGGAGAAAGTTGTGAATAAAAAAATGTTTATATGGGTTCAAGGAAAAAAGAGACAAATGTTTAGGGAATAGGTACATTTGGCATTACCAGACAGACAAACTACAGCAGAACTGGCAAATCCCCTGTACTGAATAGAGCAGGAGTTTTAGAGAGCATGCACACTTGTGTGTTAAGCCTTGTACATGCTTGCCCCATTTTAACTCTTCTTCAGGTATTTGTATGTGGCCACTCTTCATTTTTGTTGCCTTAATGATTAGCTGCTTCACTTCAGAAAACTGCTTTTGAACATCCTGACCTCAGTATAAACCCTTTCTCTCCCTCTGCCCTGTAATATTTTCCCTAGGGAAAGTTCAACCCCCATTTCTTACCCTGTGCACTTCAAGATCGCTGCTTTCAATCTAGACTTGTGCTGAAACAAACAGGTTTCCATACTTCCCTTAAAAATGCATCAGCTTTACTTTAACTCCCCCTGCCAAGATAAAGCAAAACTCTTTTAGTATTTTTACTTTTATATTACATATATATACTTTCAACATGGCCATTTTTCTTCTTTCAGCCTCACTAAAGTATCATGAACTTTGCTCTCCATCATTTAAATTCATTGAGGTGGGCAGTTAAATTAGTATAAAGTTATTGAAAAGAAGAAGGGAGTTTAGCTCATGCTATACATGAATTACCTCATCCGCCACAATGAATTTATAATGCAACCTGCAGTTTAATAGTGAAGAGGAGAACAACTACACAGTTTATAAAGAGGGAATTGGAGGAAGCAGAACATTTGCCTAAGCTGAAATTTAGCTGCAAACACTACAAATAAATTTTCCCTTGCTCTTGGGAAAACAGCATTATAGTCTTCTGTTCAGGACATTGGCACTGTCAGGGTAGCTCAGTCAATTCTGTTGGATGACATTTTCTTTATAATTTTAATAAAAGAAAAAGTTATATATAAATAATTTTACCCTAATTTCATCTAGAAATAACTTTTTTTTCTTTTTTTTAAAAAAGCTTTCCTTGTTGCTTAAAAAACAGTGATAAAAGTGCAAGAGGAGGATAGAAAAGTAAAAAGACTTCTAGGGACAAAAAGAATAATGTAACCTTTGAAAATTTGCTAAAGCTTAAGATTTGTCTGCTCAGACACTGCTTCCTACCTCCATGTAATTAGATTTTAATTTTCTTTTTTACATCCTTTCCCTCTACAGGTTCTGAGAAGTAATTATTTCAATATCAATTGATTTGAGGGAACAGTCCCAAGTCTGAATTAAGCAGCTTATGGAAGTTTGTCTTGTTCCTGGTTAAACATTCCTGCTATGCAGCTGGGTAAGCTGCTTGCAGTAATAAAATCCAGATGAAATAATGGAATTGTGCTTGTGAGCCCAGGCTTGGTCTGGCTTGGGGGAACTTCTCAAATATCTGTTATCAATGTCAGGGATTTAGAGAAAGCCTTCCCAAACAATCAAGCAGAGACAGAAACAAGGTATAAGCTCAATTTCTTCCCTCCAGTGGGCCTTTCATCAAAACAATATCAAATTTTACACATTTATAAGCAGTATGTAATATAAAGAGTTCTTCTGCCTATATTGTAATAGACAGTTAACTTCACAAACACGAGGTCTTCACCTTCCACATACAAATGCCAGTCTAAAGAGACCTTCTTCAAATTGGCAGGTTTTTCTGTCAGCTATAAGTTCAGGGAACTTAGCAAAACAGAAATAAAAATACTTTAAAATAATAAAAAAAAAAATTAAAAATTCACACCAAAAATACCCATAGGACAAAACAGTGAATATTTTTGAAGTGTTTGTTACAAACTTACCTTTTGCTTTGACTTTTCTTCTATTTTACCTTTTTACTTACCAACAGGAAGGTAGACTAGGGGAAAAAAAAGAATAAGTGCATAAATTTTGATAACATTAGTTATCAAAGTAAGTATAAGTAGGGCTGGTCAAGAGCAGGAAAAAAAAAAAAATAAACCCAAACACAGAAAAAAAATGCCTACCACACTTGTGAATTCCTATGTTCTCCTTTTGTGATTCCTGCAAGTCAGTTTGCACCAGCCCCACAGCAGCAGATTCCTATCAGCCTCTCCTTCCCAGCAAGTGGAAATGGCTGTTCAGACTGGGAAATGCACAGCACATGGGGCAGCACCCCTGCTCTGAGCAACCTGCTCCAGTGTCTCACCAGCCCCACAGTGAAGAGTTTCTCCTCTGCTGAAAGATGGAGAGGGACTTTTTGCAAGGGCATTTAATGATGGGACATTAAATATACATAATGTGCACTCATGGAGACAGGATATTTTATTATTGAGGAGGGGAATAAAGTCTTTGCTCCATGGAGAGCAAAATTAGAAAACAGCATTGCACCAACAAAACCCAGAAGCATTTTCTCTATGGCCCTGGTGGACACTCCACTAAGATGCTCACCAGACTTCAGCAAGCATCTTCATTCTCTGGATAGTCCATGCCCTTAAATTGAAACAGCTATTGGGATTCCAAAGGTATTTCACAAACTCAGCTCTTCTATCAGGCTTTTTGGGATACAGATATTCTCACTTTTGCTCTTTCCTGAAAATTAGCCCTCTACAGTCTGACAACTCATGTCCACTTAACAGTGTAATTCTTCCAGAGCTTTTTCAGAAGAAAATGCACAATTCTCAAAATTCTGGACTTGGGGGCTTAGCTTCTCACTGGTTAAAAATGATGCAACAGCTAAAGAAGGTCTTGGACAATACCCTCAGTGGGGCTTCTAAAATAATCATGCTTCACATTTGAACACCACACACAATATAATTAGTTGTGGAAAGACACAGTTAAACGGAAGTGTCTTTCAGATCTCTGCCCCTTTCGGTCAGTCTGCTCATTCCTGCAGGTCCTCCCTCATTTTCCTGTGCAAGCCTCCTCATTCCCCATTAATGCCTATTATTAAAGTTACTGTTATGTAAAGTTTCAGCCCATTTAGTTACCTTTTCTCCTACCCCTAGCACAAGCCACTTGATGCCTTTGGTTGGTTGCAGCCGACCTAAAATCCTAACTACTCCACACAGGCTGCAGCTGACTTGCTAGCCAAGGACAGGGAAGCAGACTCTGCATCTCAAGCTAGCACCACGCCACTCAGCAGGGAGAAATGTCCAGACAGAATCCAGGATACAGTGTCATTTATAAATCAAATTAACATTCACAAATGGAGTTTGCTGGCTGATAATATGGCCATCCAATGTTTCAGCCTAATTTCTTAACCAGCCATCTGAGACGTACAAACTGACCATTAAACAAGTCCAAAAATAGGAGAGGATAAATCCCATATCTGTCACATTAAAGCACTGTGCAAAGAAAGCCATTTATGAAACACAAGAGGCTATTTTCCTGATCTTTTTAAAACCTCACCTATTCCTCACACTTTATACTTTCTTCTGAGCTGATTTGAAAATGGACAGTTCTAAGCACAAACACTGATTACTTAAACACTGTTCCTACTGTTGCCTGTACTTGACTTTCCTCAGGGAAGGGTCTGGGAAGGTGCCAAAATATCTGCCAGGAAAGTCACAATCACACTTCAAAAGGGCTTTCAGACAGATCCTTCCTGAGCCAAATTTCTCTTCAATTTCAGCTGTACCTTCACCTTCCTCTGGAATTGTAGACTTCTGCCACTGACTTGGAAAAAACTTCTGCTCAAAAGACCTTGAATAATCAGGTCATCACAACTGCTCAGTGAGGACTTTACATATTTTTAAATTATCATGTATTTGGGTTAGATAGCAACAGCTAGATGAAAAATCCCAGAATCCCTAAATGGTTTGGGTTGGGAGGGACCTTTAAAAGGTCATCTAGTCCAAACCTTTAGCAAAAGGCAGGAACACCTCAGGTAAAACTCAGTTACATCCATTTATCAGTGCTTGGTGCTTGAGATGATCACACTACAACATTCACTGTGTCCCATGGGTGAGCTCTGAGGCTGACACACCTGCAGTTTGTACCCAAGATTCAGCAGTTCTCAGTGTCAGTGAGGTGGAGGGGTACACATTGCATTTGTAGCCACACCGTGCTAGCATACAAAAGTTACATCCTGGGTGTTTGAGGTAAAGATAGGCTTGAAGTTACGTATTTTTTCTAGAACAGCAGGAGTCAAACTTAAGATTAGATATCTTAAACTATACAAGAACTGGAAACTATCTTAGAAATTAACCATGAAGCGTCACATTTCTGTGTCTTGCTCCTAGCTTGAGCCAAAACCTTTCTAGTTCAGTACAAGGTAAGAACAGGGGTCACATTGATAACTCCTCTGCATGTGCTGTCATTAACCCTGCTTTGGGTGCTCACTGAAAGCAGGACAAGGACAGCCTTAACAGAACAGCTGATGAAATATGATGATGATGATGATGTTAAACACAAAGTGAAGAACTTGACTCTGAGTGCCGTGTCCTCTGACATCAGCCAAGCAGCAAGGCATTTAAACACCAGCACAGGAATTTTGTTCTGTTATCTCTCAACTTCTGAAGATTCCCATATATTTTTGACTCTGCACTCTGGATTTTTGCTGGTTCCCCATAAATTGGGAGTCCTGTAAATACTAGGCTCCAACTGGTTTTCATGTTCTGGATCTGCAGGCCCTGGAAGGTTCTTGTAGCACTTTTAGTCTTCACATGGCATATCTGTACTTGGAGTTGCAGTGCCTACAGCTTGTGGGCAACAGGATCTCAGCAGCCGGATGGGAATCAAGGTGTATTTCCACACTACAGACATCACCCAAAATGTTCTACTTGAAACATTTTATATCCAATAAAGATTCCAACAAAGTGCTGCTGAAGATTTGTCAGTCAGTTGTACTCATGAACTCCCCTTCCAGTCTGTTAAAATAAAAAGCAAAAAAACCAACAGTCTGCCTACCTCTTGATTCTTATGCTGCCACATAAATCATAAAAATGTTTAAGTGTTGCATCTTCTAAGCACTTCTCTATGGCATAAAATGTCCCATTTTGTGGATAAAGTAGTTCAGATACAGAATAAATAACTTATTTACCCAAAGTGGTACCATTTCTTCAGAAAATCAAGAAAAAAATCATACACAGCTGGTCTATTCTGATATCAGAGATGAAAAAATCTTGGGGTTGAAAATTTATCTGTATCTTTAAAAATAAAATGGACTAACAAGGCTGGAATTAGCTGGTAGTTCTATTTCAGAATCTGCAGTAATGTCTAATGAACATAAAAATATC
This sequence comes from Zonotrichia leucophrys gambelii, assembly GCF_028769735.1. Classification (NCBI taxonomy): domain Eukaryota; kingdom Metazoa; phylum Chordata; class Aves; order Passeriformes; family Passerellidae; genus Zonotrichia; species Zonotrichia leucophrys. Next base: position 34,748,475 of record NC_088175.1, read on the forward strand.
ATTAAGCAGTAAAAGTGCCTTAACTGATATGTTCCTAGATTTATCCATCCAAACTAGAAAAAAGCAGTGGCGGATTAATGCTTTTAGTGTGCACCTATCATCTGTAGGATTCGACTTACAGATGGAGGCATCCAGAATGAGGAATCTGCACTACAGTCTTCAGAGATGATGTACCAGAAGGAAATGTAACCAAAAAGATGAAACTTGATTTACTGTACTCAGGTATTTTAACAAATTCCTTTCAGACCTAAAATGCTTGGTTAAAACACTGAAATTACATCTCAGAGCTCACTCTGGTAACCCCGAAGACTTATCAAAGGAATGTGCTATTAGTTAGCACTGCATTACCTGAAGGTAGACTTGTAATATATACAAATAAAGGTAAGCTTAAAACATATACTATCTGATGACTTGAAGTAGCCTTGTGAAATATATTGAGACTTTTTATTGTTTTATCAAGATACAAGTGTAGTTGATTGCCAAAATCAACAATAAAATTGAAGAAAAAAATAATGCATTTGTTTACACTTCACAGATTCAACACTTCCATGCATTTTTCTTTTTTAAAGTCTTTTTTTAAAGTAATGATACTTTATTTTAAACTATAGTGGTAGGTTTCATGAGTGGCAAATATTTTAGTGTCTTGCAACCATTTTAAGAAGTTCCCTTCTTCATCCATGTAACTTCATATATGGCAATTAATTAACGTTTGTAAAAGTGAGTGGGAGGACCCTCTATGGAGAAGGCAAGAAGTGGCTTTGGGGAGGAGGAGAGCAGATGATGAATGTGCAGGGTTGATGCAATAGTTAACTGAAGAGAAATTTTCTCTGTTGGGGTAGTATCTTGCTAAGAGACTCTCTTCTATTTGTTTCCACTTCCTTACCAAAATTTTCACCCCCTTACTTGTGATGGATTCCAATCTTACCCTTATAAGGCTGGTTTTTATAAGGAGAATAACTGCATGCATATGTGTGTGTCTCTTCTGGTTTCACATCTCCATCAATGGCTCACCAGCCAAGACAAAATAATTTTTAAAAAGCACTTCTAAATTAAAGGGACCATGAGTCAGAATGTACCAACATAAACATATTTTTTTTCTTAACTTTCTTAATTTTTGATGCTGAGAAATAAATATCAATTCTGTAGGTTTCCAGGAATGTAGATACTGGCACATATCCTATGTTACATGTCCACACTACAGTGTAGACCCATTTCTCTCAGAAACATTGCCAGGTGAATTTAGAGTTAATTGAATGAGATAGGACAAAAAAAAGCTGAGAAAACACTCTCAGCTTTTTGGTCAAACTAATGAATCCAGGACTGTGAGCTCAGATTTATGCAAATTTTCAAGATGAACTTAATGCTGAGAAACATCAATTCAGCTGAACATGTAAGCAAATGAACTGTTTGAATCATGTGAATGTTCCCACTGGGATCAATAAGCTGCCCTGTGTTATTGCCATAAAGCACACTAGAATAAATGCCCCTGCTGAAAAATGAAAGGTGATGCTGCAAGAAACCCCATATAACTAATGAAATTCAGAATTAAGGTGCAGTAATGAAAAATAAGAAAGAGGAAAAAAGAAAACAATAAACAATCTTCAATATTTTACAGACATTCAAACAATGCTTGTGAATGATGCAAGAAGAGGAACATATGAAGATTTTTGTCAGGGCAGACATGATTGTTCTACTCTGTTTTTGGAGATAAATTCAGAACAGGCTACTGCCAAAATCAGCACCCAGGTCTTAGCTGCCCAAACTAATTTCCAGCTCTAATTGAGGATCAGGGTCATTATTTTGATCAAAATACCTTGCCAGTCCTTTTTAAAATGTCCAATTCTCAGTCTGGGTTTTCTTTCATATCCTGAAGTACTCCTAAGTAAAATTGCTTCTATTATAATTTTCAGAGCATCAGTCTCTCTGGGAACAGAGATCTTTTTCTTTTGATCTCTACATGTATCGCTAAGGAAGGTACCTTTGTTCCTGGCACTTTCTTGGAGAAGGTTTAAAAATTCTGTCTCTTTCCATAGTTTCACGGCATTGTCCTCTAGTGATCCCAGCAGCTACACGTGCTTTTGGTGGGATAAATGCTGCCACACTACCGGCTTTTCCATGAGAGATACGGCTGCAGGTTTGGCTCCTGACCACACTGGACGGCGGAACAAATGTGGGAACTGACAATGCCATCTTATGGTGGACACACAAACTGCAAATGCACTCTGTAAAAGAGACACAGAAATTGCTGCAGCCCCAGCTAGTTAAAAGTGTGTGGAATGCATAAGGATGCAGCTTAAAGTGTGGAGATGAATAATTGTTAATCACTAGTATTCTTTAAAGGGTTAAACTCAGCAGGATTAATTTAAATGCCAAAGCTGAAGACTTGGCTTGTGATGGCAAGTGGCTTTAGGAATAGAAAAAGAAAAGTGGCAGAGAAATGATCTCACATCCTCTTCTCATTGACTTAAGTTTCTCTTCTCACCTGTGATGGTCCCTTAGCACAAAACCAGCACTCAACATGGATGACGTGCCCAAAGCATTTCTATGCACAACAATAGCAGCACTTTGTCCTGGAAGTTGGGATACCCAGAAGTTAGGACTGCGTCTGTGAGAAGTCCAGAGGTCCAGAAGACAACAGAGAGTGGGGACAAAGGCCACAAAGGACACCAAAGATGTGTGTCCCTACAGGAGAGGAACTGTGAGTATGCCCTGCAAGTTTCTATAGGAACCACCCAGGTTTTTATCCCTGGACTGTCATCACATTGAAGCTCTGACTTTAGTAACTGCTTCTTGGAAGAGGAGGAATATGGAGGCAAAAAAAAAAAAAAAAAGGATATAATTGCTAGTTAAAATTAATAGAAAAATGTTGGTTTTCAAACAGCAATATGCAGAGTGCAGTTGAGGTTCCCCTGCTCAGTGGGAAGGCAGCTCAGGCACATGTGTGTGGAGAAGAGGAGATGGGGTTAACCCTGGTGCAGATGAGGTTTCTGTGCCACGCCATCTTCATCACTTGCGTGCTTGGAGATGAGAAGCTGGATTCCAGCAAGTCCAGATTATTTGTGACAGCTGCCAACAGGGAGCCAGCCTTACACGTGGTGGGCTGCGGTTTCACTGTTGGGGTATTCCTAGTGTTCCTTCTGCTCCTTTATGTCTGTTTTTTTTTTCCCTTAAAATGCAGTAAAAGTTCCTACAGTAAAACAGCATCATTAACATTTCAGACAAAGCTTGTCTTGTGACAGCAAAAGTAGTGTGAATTTAACCTCAGTGAATAATTCTTCAGTGAATATTCTGAAGCCTTCAGCTGGGAAAGTGTGTGAATATACATTTTGGAACAATTTATATAATTTTTACCTTTTTTTTTTTTGGTTTTTTTTTGGTTTTACTTTTGCTTTTTACTTTTCTGTTGAGAAATTTAACTCAGGCCAGTGCCCTGAAAGGGAAAGAAAAGTTGCCTGGGAGGAACTGCACACATGCTGAATATTTATGTAGAATGACAATGACATTTGACTTCAGGTTTTCTTTTACAAAAACAGTTCCATTCAGCTGTCACCCATATCTCTGTGTCCTGACAAGCTGAGGAAAACATAAAATATTGCACCAAAATTGAATGAGGCTTGTATTCGTCATTTTGTTCCCAAAAAATACTGACTTAAATTTGATACATCTTAGTGGATTAACATGTTTTAGAGTGAATTTTAAAATTTTATAACTGTTATTCTTACTTCTGTTTTTCCATAGCACAGTTGTTGTCAAGTGCTGCTCAAACACATCCATAAATTTAATTTTTTTTCCAAGAACCTTGTCTTTCAAGGAGCATGACAATAAACTAACAAATAGACAGGATAAGAAGGGTGTGATATAGAGGGAAAGTGGCTGACATGATTGCTCTCTTTTTGGTAAGGCTATATGTAATAATAGTGCCTTCCTCTAGTAAAATTTGTCCTACTTTACTAAAATATTCTAGCATATCTCTAAATCTTGCAGCTCTGCCAGAGTCACAGTCCATTAGGATCCGGCTGGATCGTTTATGTGATTTGGAGAGCACTGCCAGGAAACTGGGATAAATATGGAAAATAATATTGATGTCTTGACACATCAGGATCTGCAGCATCAAAACTTAATGAGTCCCTCTTGAGGCTGCGCCCAAAATAATCTCTTCAGAATTAAATGGAAAGCCATGGTTCTGAACACATGGAAAAGTCCACTCTGATCAGTAAGCCTGGGAATATTAAGTGTTGCTTAGTTCCACTGTAAAGTCCTTTAGTTTTCTCTGTGAGTTCATAGCCCAATTCCTTCGTGTAACTATTTAAATATCACATGATGACAATATTGATGTTGAGTGCTGAGGCACTCAAGAAGCCACAGGCGTCAAAATTAAAGTGGCATGTTCAACTTTCACTCACCATTTCATGCATAACTATTGCTTTCAAGTCATAGCACACTAAATCTTGTATTAAAATAGAGTACTTGGAGCAGGAACATTTAAATACAATAATTTTCCTATAACAGTAAACATAAAAGCCACAATTTATTTGCATAAGATAAAATTACGTAAATGATTTTTGATAAATCTGCATTAAATATCTGAGCAAGAATGTCTTTCAGCATCCTGCTCACAGAAGAGTTTCTGGTTTTCATATCAAAGAGTTATTCACTTAAAAATCCAAATCAAAACCTCACCCCTAGCTCAGGAATTTGAATCCAGGCTTGCCTTGCTCCTGATTAATACATACTACCCTCTATGCTGCACAGCTGTACTACATTTTTCTTGCTCTCCTTTGGTGATGAATCTGAGCAGTCTGTGTATTAGCTGCAAAGTCGCAAGGGTCACATAAATATCTGCAAGATAGGCAGACAATGATGCTTCTGGAATTTTTGAAAAACAAGGGGAAATAACAGAAAATAAAACAACCCATCTGGAATCTAAATCAAGGGTTGTTTACCTTCTAGCACACACAAACAAACCTTCCAAGGAGAACATTCTATCATTCTTGCTCTTTGCGTAATACCTCTGGGCCCTTTTATAACATGTAGCTATCAGATGCCAAAAATCCCAACTCACACAGATTATTATTGCAATGCTTGGAAAGTTATTCCAATGAATCAGGCACACACACACAAAAAAAAAAAAAAAAGTAAAAAAGAGAGCTATCTCTGTTCATTCAAAGGCTGTCCCACGGTTGCTTAAGGTTATGGTCTGATTCACTTGGCTTCTCTAGGTTTTTCACAGCTAGCAGAGACCTTGGATGCTCTGAGACTCCTGTATGCCAATCAAAACAAATTCTTAATAAACAAAGAAATCTTGCCTTTGAAATCCAGAGAGAATCATGCTGGCGAGGAGCAGCTATGCAATATTTTCCTTTCTGTCAAAGCAGCAGTAACCTTCTTAAAAGAATTCAGGAAATGCCAAAAAATATCCTTTTCTCATGCTCCAAACTGGATTTTATCCCCTATTGTCTTCACAGGATGAGCTGTTGGAGAATACCAGTGTTATTTGATTTTAGCAATGAGGAGTCAAGCAACTTTATGCATCATGACTATTCCAGCATCTGCCTCAGCAGAAGTTGTAGCATGGCTTCAGAGAGAAATTGCTCCAGTTTTCACCCCTTTTGAGGTCTGAGGACACTCCACTTCTTCTCATAGCATAGCTTTAGACATCTTGAGTAATGAAGATGCTGAGCTAAGGGCAAGAATAGGTTTAGTTTTCCTTTGGAGAATTTAGTTTTACTACTCAAGCTCAACTTTTGAAACACTCACAGAAGTTAAACTGGAGATTTAGGCCCCTGGAGCGTGAGGGTACTCAAAGTGTTTTAAAAAATTACTGATGGTGAACCCTGCAAGCCCAAATACAGCAGGTTTGGAGGAGTGAGAGGGATGATTAGTTTATCTCACCTTCTATTTCCCTATACTTGCCTATTGCAGCAATGTGTGAGATTGCTGTCAATGCTTTCCACTGCAGTCTTTAGCAGATTTATATAAAATACACTGATTTCAAATTTCCAATGACCCAAGCCATAAGTCTGTGTTACCCAAACAGCTATTGTGATTCTCTTGGTTGTAGGGATAGAGATGGCTCAGCTAAGAAAGGCAGCATGCTCAATTTACATCTGTCCTTTGGCTGAGATCAATACCAAAGCCTGAGAGGTCTTGTTGTGTTTTGATTACAAGGGGTTCCATGTGTCTTGAAAAAAGATGTCAACAACATCAAGAAACTGATGTTTATGGAAAAGCAGAGAGAGAAGGAGAGAGAGAATAGCATTATTCTTGGAGTCCAAGATGATGAGCATCTTTTGAATGGGACTGATAAAATCATGTTAAAGGACAACTGTAGACTGTAAAAAAAGTGCCTGTAGAATGAAATGCATCTGCAGGAAAGGCTTGAAAAGTCAAGAGGCTCAGACACAGTACAAACATCTTTTCTCCCTCTCATCTCTCTTTTTTCTCTCATAAAATGTGACCTCTCTCCAAGGATATTTCTAGAAAGCAATTATAAGGATTGGAAGGTAAGATAGGAGGAAGGTACAGGGAGCACAGAGCTAACTCCTCCACATGTTGGCCATGAATTTGTAAATAACTGTTTTGATAGTGGAGAAAGGAATCGCCTCTTGTCCACACACCCACAGCACCTTGCTCTAAAGGGGATTTGTTCTGATTCATCAACTGACTCCTCTGAAACAACTGGCCTAAAAATGTCCCTCATCCTTTGCTTTTATCTTGTCTGTTTAATCATTGTTTTAAAGAATAAATAATAATAAAAAACCCCAAACAAAAACAAAACAAAACCCAGGAAGATAAAAAGGAACTTTCATCTTATTTCTGCAGGGCATTTTGGATTCCACAAATGACTACTAAGGCATTTCCGAAGCAGGAATGAACACATGTCAATTTTTCTAGTTACTTCTTTCCCTAGCTTTGCCCACTGCTTAGCTTTTCCATCAGTACTGCCTGGGGGTTACCAGCAAACTCCAAAGGGATCTGTGAGGACTCTGCTGAGTTGTTAAACCTCTACTACAGCTGCTGAGGAAAACACTGCTTGGATTTGGTGTGATGCTGGCCAGAAAACTGAAAGTAAAGGTTTTTTGTCCACATAAGCAAATTAACAATTAATACAGTAGAACCTCTCACTAAGGAAAATACAGACAAATTTATACAATGCTGCTCTGTGAAGTAACTAGTAGAGTTTTTCCTGAAAAACAGCCTCAAACACCTCTCCCATCTCTGTCCATGCTGCTCAGAGAGTAATGGGGAGCCACAGAGGGGAATGCAGATGTGCTGACTCAGCAAGCACACACCAGGAATCCTTCCATTGAAAAAAGGTATTCCAGGATTTGACAATGGTCAGCTGTGGTTAAATTGGAGCCCTGCATTCACTCTGCTGCTATTGCTGAGCCCTGGGGCCAGGATCCAAGGGTGCTGCCATATGATTATTTTATTGCTGAGAATAAAGAAATATGCATTTAACTTCTGGCATCTGCAACATGCCTGCAGGTAGTTCTTGTTCAGTAACAGAACCAACTAAATCCTTATGTGTGACTTCTCTGTGGCTTGTTTATTTCACTTAACTTCTGCCTTAGCATGCAATACAAAGTATAAACAACCACATTTCAGCATATAGATATATAAATGCTCAGCCCAGTAGATTCACATGCACAGAATTGTGAGTTGTGCTCATCTATAGCACTGAAAGAGATGAACATACACACTTGACCCTTAGCTGTCTCTTGTAAATTTGTAATATAGGCACTGGAGTCAAAATAGGTCATTAATTTCTTCCACAGCTCCTCTCTTCCTCATGTGAAATTTCCATTTAAGTGGCTGGTTATCAGTGCTGTCTCCAGCATACTTACTGATTTAAATCACCTTGGGCCAGTTTTCCATAGCCTTGTTTTGGAGCCAAAGGGCTCCAAATGTACATGGGTGAAACCTGTCTGCAAAGTATAAATAAGCAGATCTACGAGTTTGACCATCCATAATTGCAATTTCCCCTTTGAGCAAGCAATCAGTGGAGTCCTCCAAAGTGCTGTTCTCCTTTGTTGTCAGCACATGTTTAACCTCATATCCCTATTCAAGGACAAAAATGGACATGATCTGACAGTGAGACTCATAGTTTTCAAATCTAGAAAGTGGCCATAGGGGACATGAATAATATTTGTGCTGTAGCCCTGAATCCTGCCTTTTTGGTAGACAAAATTTAGTACCCACTGCATGTGCATGCATGGGAACACCCTTAGGTTCAGTTTCATAAGAAAAACCTAACTTAGAGTTTTTGTGCATAACCTCCAGTGTGCCAACTCACTGCTCTTCTCTGTATGCTACAGAAAAAGGGAGGACAGGGCCCAGGGGGAGACAGCCCAAATGAGGGCAGGGGAAGTGAAAAACAGCATGAGAATAGATGAATTTGGACAGCAATCAAACCAGCCTTGTCACCACTCCTTCCCCCCTCTGTATTTTAATTGCATGGTTCCAAATAATCTCTTCAACTTTGGGAGGAAATCTGCTTGTCTGTGAGTATTTGATCTGGCATTAACTCTGTCAATATCTGCAACCCCACTACCATGGGGAGATCCTGGGGTTCTTTAGGAAGAGAAGAGGAGATGAGATGGGATGTAATACACTGGAGCCTGGCAAAAATACTGACTAGAATTGGCCAATAGCCAAATGCTTTCATTCCTAGCAGAAAGGCATTAAATGAGACTGGCTGCATTTAATTGAGCATCTTTCTGAATAAATAAATGGGTAAAGAAACCTCTGTGTATGTACATTTCCATTATATATTTACACATAAATTTTGCCATTCTTAAATACTTTCCTCATTTCCAACCTATTGTAAATTGCTTTAATGATTACAGTAAGGTTGGGAACACACAAAGAATGAAAGAGAAGAATGTTCATGTCAGGATTATGGTTCTTTGCTTATTCTATGCCATATGAGGCCAAATCCAACACCTCTATGCACAGTAGGAATGAACCTGACCCATCAATTTTTCAGGTCACAGGTAAAAACTCCATTTAAAAAAAACAGAAAAAAAAATTCAGTGTGCAGAAAGGTCTTAATCTTTCTTCTGTGGATATTTTGCAGCCATTCCTTCATTCATTGATCATTCTTCTAGATGACTCTCATAAATTAAACTTTAGTAAATAAGGTGATGGAAATAGAACCTCAGTCATGCATAAAGCTTGTCTAACATTCTCTACTGAAACCCTCCTTCTTCAGCTGCCTGGAACGTAAGGACACGTCACCTATGTGGCCTTGTGGTTCCTGTGTTTTATCTCTTTCCAAGCTGATTTATGCATGCATCAAAAGATGGCTCTGTGACAGCTCACTTGCCTCAGACAGGTCTGCTGAGGAATCGAACAGTAACTTATTGCTGAAACTGTTCTTTATACCTCAGGAAAGCCAAAGAAAAACTTTTGGTGTTTCAATGGCAAACTCCTCTCAAAGGCACAGAATACCTGAACATCAAGATTGTTCTGCCATTTTAGAATGAAGTTTCAACTTTGGCTACCATGTATTCCTTTGCTAAAAATGCTGATCATCCAGGGATATGTTATCGTTTACTGAGTAACATGATAACCTTTGAAATCATAAACAGTTAAGGAAAGCCCCTGGTTAACAACAGTTGTTGAAAATGTTTGATCTCTAACGTATGTCCCTTTCTCTAGTATTCTAAGATCCACATGTATTTTACAGAAGTATCACTAGATGTTTTTTGCTGCAGATCTTGCAGTCCAGTTATCTCTTAGTTTTGAGGTTTGTTGTTCTGTTTTTTGATACTCTTTGTTGGGGGGTGGGTTGTATTTTGGGGGTTTTTTAGTTGTTTTTTGTTTGTTTGTTTTTTTTACTTTTATTTGGTTTTGGTTTTGTGTGCTTTTCTAATTTGGTGCAATTTGTGTACTTTTTACTACCACCATTTTCTAGGTATTTAATTTGGGATTCATTGTCTGTATTCTCTGGTGACACAATACCTATGGACTCACTTCCAGCTCTGCAAAAATTCATGGAAAGAGGGCATAAAAGGCTGTCAAATTAGAATTATGGCACACACATTGATTTTTCCACTTAGTTAGAAGTGACTGTCTAAGCTGCAGAGCAGTGAATAATCAAATCCTATGATTCTCAAGTCAGTGTGTTCAGTGTGACCCATGATTGCACTGTGCTTCATAGTGCCTCCACTGTTTTTTGGCATTAGAGTCATGTCTGCAGAACTCCTAATACCCTAATCCCACAGTATTCTCCAGGGCTGGTTTAACCCCCATTGACTACAGGAGACAAGCATCAATACTGATCTGCAGAGAAATTTATCATATGCATGTTCATCAGATGTTACCAATTCAGGCTGTGTAACGTGTGTGTATGTGATTTAAGTTTAAATCCTACTTGCTTCACTAGGAAGGTTAGTATTTAGGAAAATGGTAGTATTTTAGTTTTATCCAATGCTATAAAAAGCTTGAGTTTAAAACTAGCAGGTTTCTAGAGATAAAATGATGCTAATAGAAGAGGTTTGCTAAGATCAGAAGTGAATTCTCTGACTGCACCTAACTGGGCACAGTGTCTGGCTTCAGAGAGCTGAGTGAAATGGAGGTCATGAGGCATGAGACTGATGAAAAGTAGTGGCTTAGTTCTATGGAACAAACTGATTTCAGAGCAACTAAAATTCTATCTTAGCATTTTTTGTTCTCTTATCAAAGAGTTGAGAGTTAGGGTACTTTTAGATGATTCATGGTGAGGTGTAACAGTTTTCATTCCCTGATAATTCATACATCTGTAAATTAGTTTCCATCTAGGATTTACTCTCAGAAGAGGTAAATATTCCCTGAATTGGGAACTTTTATCTTGGGTAGGAGATATTTCCTGCTTAGCATATCTGGCACTTGGGAAATCAAACTTCCCAATCACGGCTGGCCAATATTTGCTGAGGAAGCAAAGGGCAGCATCCCTTTGGGAACAGACCTGCCTCTCCAGGGAGTACAGTTTGTTTGGGAGGTATATCTATGCTCCTAAAGGCAATCCTGTAGTAAACCAACCTACAGGATGTGTTATTTCATGAAGTGCTGTTCTATGGTGTGATCTGTCACCTGTGTCACTAGCAGCAGCTGTAGTCACATCAAGCAAGGCTAGTTAGGCATTGTGCAGGAGAACAAGAGCATGTCTGGGACCTTACAGAGGTCTGGACATTAACCACTGGAGTAGTTAATGCCCCTGTGTGAGGTGTGTGTTATTGGGGTGCAAAGGGTTACTGACGGCACTGCTACTATGGTGTGCTCGTGCTGGTGCGTAACATGGATGCACCCTTCCCATCCTGACAGGTCAGGAGAATCCAACAGCAGGGACACAGGCCTGGACCCTGGCTGGGATACTCACTGACATTTATTATTTCTTGCTTATTTTTTCATTTTCCAATAACTCCAGTGGAGTAAAATATACTCCTATGGAACGGGAGCTTACCAAGAGAAACGTTATCAGAGCAATAAAAGGAAGCAACAGTTACAACTTCACCAATGCCCATTTCATTCCCAGTATGAGACGTTTCTTTTGGAGCACACTTTTTTACATTGTATTTTACCTAGACTGTTTCCAAAAGAGTTTCATTTTCTCATAAAATAGCCCTTTCACATTCTCCATTGCTCAATTACATGCTGTTATAATAAAAGATAATCTTTAGGCTTTTCTTTTGTAAATCCTTTGCATCTGAGCAGACTTACATTTAGGATAACCTACCTTCCTCTTAGTATAAGGGATTGGAAATGCTTGCCTTTGCATTTGTAATACCACTAGCATTCCCACAAAACTTGGAAATTTGTTTTGGTCAGGTTTGACTACAAGAGTGAGTTGGTGTTTAAAATATTTAGAATACAGGTAATTTCATCTTAGCCAGGTTCACTCATTTCATTTTGTACTTTTCCTGAAATGCCTGCACAAAACCTTTCATTTCTAGCTTTCCAATGAATACTTAAAGATGATCATATCCTTTATGCCAAGGAATTGATCCTGAAATACTGTAGCCATGCAGCAAATAAGTATTTTTCTTCTCAACAGAAACAGAGTGAAATTACAGAGTTATTAAATACTTTTGGGTTTATTTATGTGCTTTCTGTTCTACTAATACAAACACTAGATTATGTCAGGTGTTACAAGATTATAATCCTACCAATTATAAACCTTTTGGGCTTTGAAACTGGAAAACTACAACTAAAAGAGATAAATATTGTATAGACTAAAATTGACAAGTTTCATCTGACAAAAAATTTAAGAAATAATAAAAAAGCCATGGGTAGTAAATAGCCCAGAACAGCTTTCATTTTCCATTTTTGATGCAAAGTGGCATCCTGAAATGACTATAGAATCTAGAAGTGGATAAATAACAGCAGAGGGAGGGGCATAGGCACAGAACACAGGAAAAAAAATTGGTTGAGCCAGTGTGCTCACAAAGCCACAATAAGAGACTCAAGAAAACCAACTACAGCACTACTGAATTTTTCTTACATTGTTAAATCCATCCATGGTCCTCAGATTATTTTTCAGAATATGAGGCAGCTCTTACCACATTCTACTAACCAGAGTACTTGCATTTTGCATAGGTGGCATTTATAATCGTATTAAATGAATTTCTTAGGGTGTGGAGTATTGTTCTCCATAGTGCTTCACATTCTGTAGCCATTAAGAAAGATGATTCGACTGTTAAAATTGTTTAGCCATAATGAACAAAGAAAGGCTATTCTACAGGTAACAGAGGAAAGCTTTAGAAGTTTCCAGTTTCTCTAACTATGTAGAATGTCACCAAGACTTTTAAACTCCAGCACCAGTAATTGCCTGTGCCCTTTTCAAACAGAACTGCTTACTTTTGATTTCAGCATTTAGTGTGCCTTTCTCACATAGCTGTGCACCATGCTAATACTGTTGCTTTATCAGCTTCTCTCCAGCCTGTTCACCTCACCAGAGAAGCATTGTTCTTTGCAGAATATCCCCTGATGCTTTGCCAAAGCCTAAATTTGAACAGCTTGAGTGAAGAGATTTCTAATGCTTCCCCTAAGAGGTTGATAACACTGTAATTAGTCTTTCTGTTTAGCAAATAATTCTAGCTTTTCCCCTTTCTTTGTTTCATAGATACTTTCTTTCCTATATTCACAAGCAATACTTTTTATTTCTTTAATATTGTCCTTTCAGTATTTTCAGGCAGATTTCCTACTTCTGCTTCCTCAGTTTGTACTTATTTTATGCATACTTAATTCTTTTAACCTTTTCCTTATGAGCTTCCTTAGCTTTTGGTATGCCTTTAGAGTAGCTGAAAACATTAGCTTTTCAGACAAGGTGCACGTGCAACACTGATCATGGTGACTTTATTAAGATTACATAAAGGGCATTACACAGAGGACATATTTTGCTAAATAATTAAATGTTACTGGAAAAACAGCTCCTTTCAAGAAAATCTTCTGCAACATCACCATGCAATTCATTGTATCCTTAGAATTCTCCAAGGATACTTACAAGAGGAAAACTGCATTGAATTAGGGATTAAAAGCCCTATAGTGTCCTCATGAATTTAGAAGAAAACAAAAAAAGAAGCAGTAATATGACATTTTTGACCCATATGGTATTTATATAGACATTTCTTGAAGTATACAAGTGTTGAGTTACATGGATGAAGGAATAAACCACAGTTTTTGATTTAAAAATTTACTATATGAGACTGGGCCAGGGAGGGGGGAACCAGTTAAGCCACTTTGGGGCACATACTATTACAAGACTTAAAATAGTTTTAGTTATAGAAATTTTTCATTTAAAATACTACCCATATAGTTCAAATGTCTACTGGAGAATCATTGTGCCTATTTCAAGATCTAATTAATTTTTAGTCAATTTTCTGAAAATATTGAACAGAATTATTTTAATCTTGTGGAAATCTCAGTACAGCCTTAACCATAAAGTTATTGCTCACATTTTCATCCTCAAAAAACTACAAAGTTTTCATATGATTTAATTGGATAAGTGAAGTATTTAGATTTATTTTTTCCTTGGAGCAGTTGTGCATATGTATGCTGGCTGTGTGAGTTTCTGAATAACAAAGGTGCAGTCAGAACTTTGCTTTGTTAAACCTGTACAAGAAATCCTAACTTATTTTATCAGTCACCAGTACCCAAAGATTAAAAGTACCCAAAACAAAAGAAGACAGACTTCATCTTCCAGACTGACAGTTTTAAACACCAAACAGACACGAAGGGACACTTCTCAGACCAGCATCTGCTCCTGGCTAATGATTGTCCATGCCCTTGCTATAAAAGTGGTCCCTTTGTCCACCTTACCTCAACTCAAAATTATGTTTTGTGTCCAATTCCAGATTCCAGCCACTCAAGAACAAATTCCAGCCACTCAAAAAACATGTGGCTGCAGATGATGGCATTGAACAAGAGTATCCAAACCCCATTTATTTATGAGTCTGTGCTTCATGATTCCAAGTTTTAGGAAATGGGTGGAAGTGCTGCAAGACACCCTGTTTTTGAGGGTGAAATAAGGAGCTTATTCTACCATGCCCATAGACAGAGAAGGGTGCAGACAGAGCGTGCTTTTGTAGTGTACCATCACCCTTGCCCTGCTTAAGGGCCTGGAATAAAACTTCATTTCTGTTACAGGGGGAGCTGGAGGCTCAAGGAAGCAGTGAGTGGTGCTGCTTTCAGATACAGCCCAGGCACCAGCAAATGGATAGACACCTCATCAGCTCCTGTCTACACATTACAGATGCTTTGCAACATGTTGTTCCTCCTTGCAAAGCTTCCTATTGTCAAGTCCCAGCTTCCTAGGAATAGACAAAGCAACAAAGATTCTCTCATACCATATTTTTTTTCATTTTCAAAGAAATTAGGTGAGAAAAATCTTGCAACTCAATGAACATCAGCATCCTGATCACAGAGTCATGGATCAATTTCCAATCTTGTCTTTCTGACAATTTCCATGCTTTAAGAAGCTCTGTTTCTCTTTTGCTGCTACAAATTAGACTCACACCTACTTCTCCTCCTTGCCATCTTACTTTTATCTCTTTTCCTGGCCCAGCATATCAAATAACCTCCTTATTCTGTGATAGGAAGATAACCTGGCCAAGTTGCTTCACTTTTGGCCACAAGTGACTCTTGCTAAAGCTGTTAGTATTTATACTTGTCTCCCTCTAAAAGGAAGTGTAGTTGCTTTTTATGAAACTAAGGCACTTAAAATCCATTAGCTTTAAACAGATCTAAGACAGCCTGTGGATCAAAGCTTGCCCCAATGGCAGTCATGAGAATTTGAATGTGCTCTGTGACATCTCCAGCCAGGCACAGCTAAACCAGCTCAGTTTCTGAGCAGTGACAGCATGTTGACAGTGAACAGCCAAATAAACAAGGCAATAAAATATAAAATTAAAATTTGCCCCTAAAGGAGGCATAGCTGTAGAAACTGAAGATTCTAAATGCTATTTCACATGGATGGTTACTCTTCTAATGAATCATTCCAGTGGATTTCCTATGTTGGCTACTTTCTGTTGAAAATAAATACAACATGCAAGAAGAAAAAAATAACCCTATTAACACTGCTTTTGAGACCTTTCTGTTTTCTTATTTGTATTTTCTTATTTTTTCATTATCACTGTATAAAAGTAATAACACACATTATTATCAGCTTTTTTTACTTGACTGAACAAAATCTATTACTTCAGTCAAAGCTAGCTTCTATAAAAGAGTAGAAGTCTTACTTTGGAAAAGTCCAGTCTTTGGCAGTGTTTTACAATGGCAATATAAATTCTTCATCAAGAGATGAATCACCTCTAACAAAGCACTGGGACATTTATTCCATTCTGCCATTATTCATATAGGACCTCTAAGCCAAGAGGTAAATGACATGCTATATCATTTGAAATATCACTTCCTTTATTCCTAATTCATCTTTCCCCCTTTTTGACAAAACGCCAGTGATAATTGGAATTGTCTCTTTAAATACTATAAATATTGTTTGTTCTTACAAGAATGTTGGAATTTGTGTCAGAAAGAGAGAAATTCATATCTCTATGCCCAAAATGATGATTGCCTGCAAATATAATGTGGCATTTTCAATAAATATATCATTTGCATAAAAATAATAAACAAAAGGAAAGCCCTGAGCAGACTCAAGTGCTTTCCTTCTACTGAATTAACTGGTGTGTTTTCAGAACCTTTATTGATGCAAAAACATACTCTCTGAATATCTAAAAATTATTCTGGGGCAAATATGAGTAAATACAATGAGTCGTAAATACTTTGGCTCAGGGCTGTCAGCACTTTATGGGCTGAAAGGGAAGAAAAGTAAGTATTCTTACCAAACTCAGAAACCAAGCTCACCAGTGGGCTGGTTTGGGCTGGAATAGAGTTGTTTTTCCTCACAGTGGCTAGTACAGGGCTATGGTTTAGATTTGTTCTGGAAACAGTGTTTATTATAAAGGAATGTTTAAATAGATGCTGAGCAGTGCTTGCACAGATTGAAGGCCTTTTGTGCTTCTCACACAGCCCTGCTGCATGGGGGCTGGCTGGGCATTGATCGGGTGGTGGGGAGTGATTGTTTATATTTGCATTGCTTGTCTTTCCTGGCTTTTATTATCTCTGCTGGGGTTGTTTTTTTACCTTTACTTACAATATTATTGTTGTTGTTGTTGATGCTGCTGCTGCTAATGCTAATGCTAATAATAATAATAATAATGATACACTGGTTTTGTCTCAACTCATGCATTTCCTTACTCTTACACTTTCAATTCTCTCCCCCATGCTCGCTGAGTGAGCAGCTGAGCGGCTACTAATTCACAATAACAGTAAAGGGCAAAAAGGCTTTGTTTGATATTTTCGTCTGCCATTGGGCAGCTCAGAAGTGAGAACTGGGCTGGAGCACTGACCAACACGACTGTGCAGGGCCAACACTGGAAAGAGAGTGTGCAGTGATTCTCGCCAGGTGGATTACACAGCCAGCCCATCCTGGTGCCAGGGAAGGATTCCTGCTGCCTGCGCTCCCCACCAAGGACAACACCTCCTGCACAGGGGAGTGCACTCAGCTCCTTCTGACTGCAGCAGCCCGTCTCCCAGGGCCCTGCAGCTCTAGGATTAGCACAGCTAACCTGAGCTGTGGGCCAAAGTAATTTTTCTGGTGGGTCATGAACTGGACATTACTGTTCTACATGCCTAATTCATACTGATTATATAGCGGCCTCTATGCATAGGTGGTATTGGAATTTTCATTAAAGCTTGAAACAATAGACTTTTCCCTTGCAGTCATTGCAGAGTTCACTAGACCATTTTGACAGTGTCAAAGCAAGTTTGGAAAATGGAGAATGATTATGCTGTGTGGGTGTAAGAGTGGGAGAAAGACAGGAGAAAGAGGAAGGGAAATAAACCTTGAGAAAAAAAGATCAAAATAAACCCCAACAAAAAATAATTTCACCCAAAACTCCACACCAAAGCAAAAACCTTCTTAAACTGCCTATTTTATTGAAAGTAAAAATATGTACTTAAACTTCTATGTACTCCTAGCATTCTTCTTCAATATGTCCCACCATAGGGTTACACAATCATTGCAGACAAATTTGATCTCCAATGGCCAGTTTCTGATTAACTCAATGGATATCCAACTCACAAAATGATTAAATTTGGAAAGAATCTCATGCCCAGGTGTGCACTGTTGTGGTGGGACACATTAAGTCACTAACAGCTTGTTATTGCACCTGTTTTGGAAAAAACAGTTCACACCAACCTTGCAAGAACCCTCAGCTTGCAAAGACAGAGCCCTTCTACAAGTAATCTTGCTTTGACTTAACTTTTAATAACAATTCATGTACTATTAACATTAATTAGTTCATCTGTTAATCATTCAGCTCAACATATAGCATAAACTAAATTAGTAGTGTATGAAATTAAGACCAAACATCTCATCTAATATGTATTTAATGTAAAAAGGCTGCGCTTTTCCAAACTGCCACTCATATCTGGATTTTGTATTCTCAAAACAACCATTAAAGGGCTAGAATTCAAAAATATTTTGAATTGTTCTTGTAAATCAGGAGCCTAAGTTCTACTTGCTAACTTGAAGCCTTTTAGTTTCTCATGGTATTTTGGAATCTAAGTGTCCAAGTCTCATTTTAAAATGGGATTTGGGTACTTTTGGATATTTAATTTCTTGTCTAATAGTCTATGACATTTTTGGTATTGTCAAGTTGGCAAGTCTTCTAATCCTACTATATCACAGAATCACAGAATCCTTAGAGTTGGAAGGGATCTCTGGAGGTATTCAGTCCAACCACCCTGCCAAAGCAGGGCCATCTAAAGCAGGTAAGACAGAGACTGGTCCAGGTGGGTGATTATTGCCTCCAGAGAGGGACACTCCATCTCTTCCCTGGGCAGCCTGTTCCAATTCTCTGCCACCTTCAATGTAAAGAAGTTCTTCCTCATGTTTATTGTAGATTTCTTCTTCTCCAGTTTCTCTTTCATATCACAAACTTTGAGGGATGCCTGGAAATATTTTTCATCTTCCTTTAGGTCTTCTCAAAACTCTTGAAGAGGAAGGGATTCAGAATGCATTTTTATGAACATTTAAATTTTTCTTGTATGCCAGGTAACAAATGTGCAAAACAAAGGACTGCTATCAATAAGCAGATACACTATATGCTGAGCCCATGTCATGAATCAGAGTTTTAAGACAAATAATCAGCCACATGACAAAACCAGAATCAACTGACTCCAGTGGTTCTTGATATACTACCAGCCAGAAGCCAGAGGGCATTATATTTCTTTGTTAGACAACATTTCACTTCCAGTAAATATTCATTGACTGTTAATTTCCTGAGTAGCTGGGGTACTATTATAAATTTTGCCAGTTCACATAAGTCAGCAAAAAGCAATGAAAACCAGCGCTTAATATCACACATAGAGAGCCTAAGTCAGCACTACAGTTACAGGAGACCAAAGACACAGAATAAGCTTTGCTAAAGTCTTAAGGAAAATTAAGAACAAGAAAGAAAGGAAATAAAACTTTCCCTACACTTGTTTGTCCTATTATTTTATTATGCTTTCTTCTCTGGGCCCTACAGCTCTTCTCCATCTGGCCTGCAGGCATAAAACTCTGATTTCAACAGAAGCAAGACACTAACTACTTTTGAGAATTTAGCCTGAAATATTTTGGATTAGGCACAGTCATTTAAATTTTAAAAACCCCAAACACAATTTTAATGTCTAGACCATCTAGATGACTGAGTCCTCTAGATAGTAACATAATTTTAAATTCTAAATAAGCTGTTATAGTTAATGACAAGAAGACACAAATCAAGACAAAAGTAGCAAAATTTTTAAAATGAATAATTTTGTGCAGATGCTGATGATATAACTGCTTTAGAAGTCCTCCACTTCGCTGTGCATGCCCTCTTTAATTTGTCATTTCCCTCATCTGCTTTAGGCACTTATTTCTAACAAGGCGTACTGCAGAATACATTATGAGCAGGGTATTAAGAATCATGAGTATCATGTTTTAATAAGACTTCTCCCTCTGACTTCCTGAGTGAAACGTGTAAATCACTTCACTGTGTATACTCAGGTTGCCCATTTATATAATGGATTGTAGCTCTACCTGGACCAGAACATCATCACCCGCAAGCGCCACTTTGGGAGCTTGGTACCCCTTTAACAAACACTTGAGTGCTGCAGCTGTGATTCTGATCTAATCTTCATGGCAGAAATTTTCTTCTACATCTTCTTGCTTCTAAAAAATCTTGAGGAGGGTGAAATATGTGGACTATAAATTTAATAGCGATGACAGAGAAAACCATAATAAGACAATGTTCTAGGAATTATTTGGTTTATAGTTGGGCATTTTGCTGCTTAAGTAGTCCAAAGAGCAAGTTGCCAAAGCACATTGATCAGGGCATTTGGCAGTCACCAGCTGTTGCAATTTGGTGTGCTCTGCAATTTATTGTTTGGGATCATTTGGTGTCCCTGTGGACACCATGACCCAGGTCAGAGCATGATAGATCCAACTGGAGCAATGATCAAATCAAGTCTACTCCTCCACTTTCTATTCAGCATAATATTACACTTTCAGAATTTTCCATTCAGTGACCTCAGTAATTGGAAGGCACTAATTAAGTAATTTCTCACAAGGGTACAATATTACTGTCACAACTTTTTAAAGAAGATAAAACTCATACTGACAGTCACTGAAGTTCAGCCATAGGGCAAGGTGAAACTTTTAGACCAAATATTTTTTATATCCAACAAAAGGAGATTTGGGTCAATGGACATGTTTAATTAATTAATGTCAACTTTGTGAAGTGGTTTAAAATTAGTGGAATGGAGACAAATTTTTTTTTAAAGTCAAATAATTGAAATT
The DNA here is from genome assembly GCF_028769735.1 of Zonotrichia leucophrys gambelii. Lineage (NCBI taxonomy): Eukaryota > Metazoa > Chordata > Aves > Passeriformes > Passerellidae > Zonotrichia > Zonotrichia leucophrys. The sequence continues at coordinate 34,768,837 of NC_088175.1, forward strand.
CCAGGCAATTTAAAAATTATTTTAAAATTGTTTTTTATTTTGAAATTAATTTCAATCAATTTTTCAAAAGTATATAAACATATATTTAAAGTTGAATTAAATTCAATTGTGATTTTTTAAACAAAATTTGTACTAACAGTATTTGTAATGGTGCTGTAATGAACTGAGACCAAGGAAGTCTCGTTTTCTAGCTTGGACACTTTCTTTTGCCAATAATACAGGAAATAACATGGAGCTGACAAAGACTGGAATGCCAATGCCAATAACAACAACAACAACAATAATAATAATAATATTTGAAAATGCAAAAGATAACTAAATGCCCACAAAAATGTTATGCTTCTTTCATAAGTGGAAAAATGTAGGAACCAAGTATTTAAACAAGGTCTTTGAATTTTAATTAGAAGATCAATTGGAAGGTGATAGCCTTCAGGTATCAACGTTGAACTTTGTGGAGAGAAAATTCTGCAGGTTTCAGGCTCTATCTGGTGAGCAAAGGCCTGACCTTCTCCCATCTGCTTTTTGATGCATGATTATCTTGGAAGTCAGACTTATTACCAGAGCCTCCATTGGTTAACATAAGAGAGTATCATCCTAAGGAACCATCCTCCAATATAACCTTAGTAATAAACAAAAATAATCCAGTGACACTTCTAGTGAAAAAATGAAGCACTCTAAACCTGGGGAATACTAAATTCTCAATGCATTTTTATAACTAGGAGATTCTCTGTCATTTCACAGAATGAGTCACTGCTGACCATCAAGTGAGAAGGATAACGGAGGATCAGATTCTATCAACTCTAAAATTTATATCACTTGTTAGTACTCTCAGGGAGAATGGCAGACATTGGCTGCAACAGAAAGGAACAGAATTTTTTTTTTATTTTATTTTTTTGGTGGTATGGAGCTCCTGCTTTAGGACTCAATTAATCTAGGATTTATAGATTATAAGAATTACTAAGACCCGTCAAAAATATTTTCTGTTCCATTAGGAGGAGCACATACACTTATACTTTTTTTTTTAATCATAGATTTAGGCCAACATTTTAGATAGTTATAGGAACCTTAAAGCTAGGTTGCAATGAAACCTGTAGCCTAGGAAGCAATCAAGCACTGTCTTGGAAGGAAATCTCAGGGATGACCAAAGCTTTAATGTCCACATTGCCATGAGACTATCACATGAGATTTTACTGGCAAAAACAATAAATTTAAATTTAAAACAGAAAGAACACAAACTTAACTTTAAAATGGTTTGGGATGATTGTATTAATTCCTAATTTGAGAGAGGCTCTTTGCTTTGTGGAAGGGAGCATCCCCTTTCTGAAATAGGTACCTTCCTTATGTGAGGATTCCTACTGCAGTGTTGTTTGTGTCTAACTTCTCTCCATTGTGAAGTCAAGAAAATAAATAACAGTTGTTGTATAATAGAAACCAAATTAAATGATTTGCCACGTGGTGTCTGATAATTAACTAAATAAGATTCCCTCAAACAAGCAAATCTCACTTGTTTTTATGGCTAAATTAAAATGTGAATCTTAGGAAAAACAAGAACATAAATCTCACTAGAAGATGTTATAATAAAATCAAACAGGGTTCTGAGTAGAGTGAAGGCTTTATTGAAAGCCATAAACTTCTTCAGATGCCAGTGGAAAAAATTATGATAATAAAATCAGCTCCAGTTTAATGGCTTGGTAAATGAAGAGAACATTAAATGGAGTCCTGCAGTGTGCTTACAGTCCACCCCATTATCACCCCCCTACAATCAGAATGCTTCCTCCAAACACCTCACTATGGGTTGTTTACCTTGGGGGCCACTCCTCTCCCCAGTGACAGATGTTTTGCTGGCCAGTGCCTCCCTTCAGAGCAGGGCAGCTCTGGAGAGCCAGTCCCTGGTGCAGCCAAACGCTGCAGGCCTCACCCAGGAGAGCTGCCATCACTCCAGGGAGACGCCTCAGGAGAGCACAGACAGCAGGCTCAGTCTGTCAGCAAAATGAACTGTAGGATGGTCCTTTGCATATGTAAAAAAGGCCCATTAACAGCAATAATATCCTAACCCAGAATTAAATTCTGTGCTCTAGAGTGTCATTGTTTCCCTTAGAGGGAAAGAAAAAATCAGCATATAACCATCTGCAGATCTCTTAGCATGAAGAGAGGGAAAACCCCTAATTAAAAATAAAAAACACCAAAAACAATACGGTGTCTTTTCTGATATACAGTCTGTTATGGAGCCCCAACTTCTAGTCTTGTAGTTCTGAGCTTTATTTTGGGGAGAAAGTCCAACAAGGAAGATTTCAGTCAGGATGCAAATGCACCCTACAATTATGCAATTTGTAAATTAGTAATTCAGAGTATCTAAAATCAATGCAGTTACAGAAGAGCACACTGAAACCAGTCCCAGATTTCCTCTTGCTTTATTTTATGGAAATCTCAGCCCTACATATTCCTTGTTTACAAACACCTTTCATTGGAGATATTCTAAAATATAAAGGAGTCACTAGAACCTGGAATGAGATTTATCCTTTCTAGAAAGAGCTTTTCCAATCTCAATTCCAACTGTCCGTTTAATATTCCCAATTAAACAGCAGCTTTAAGCTCTCATGGAATTTTTTTCAAATATAACTATGCAGTGAAATTCAGCAAGACAGATGCTTGAAAAAGACCTTTACAGAATGAGAGAATGGTGCATGAAAAGGAGGTGAAAATTTCTAAGCCTAGACCTAGCTATTCAGGACACAAAAAGAGAACAAAATTAGAACATACCATAAGATTATGATTACTGAATCAAAGAACGGTTTGGTTTGGAAGGGACCTTCAAAGATCTTTTAGTCCACCCCACCTGCCGTGGGCAGGGACACCTTCCACTCAAGCAGGCTGCACAACGCCCCATCCAGCCTGGCCTTGTGGGATGGGGCATCTATCACCTCTCTGGGCAACCTGTTCCAATGTCTCACCACCCTCAGTAAAGAATTTCTTCAAAATATCTGATCTAAAGCTGTCCACCTTCAGTTTAAAATCATTACTCTTTGTTCTGTCACTACGGGCCCTTGTGGGGAATTTCCCCTTCCTGTTATTTATGGGATCTGCAAGGAATTGAAAGCCAATTTGAACATCACTGTCCTCAGTTTATCTGTGAGCCTGTATTAGTAGACTAGGAAACTGGAGGTTTCCTGTAGCTCTCCCTCATTTAAATGAGTTGATAGGAGATGTGAAACACATAGGCACAACTACATAGCTAAAAAAAAATCACAGAGGAATATAGCCTAAAATGAACTAGACAGAGCAAGTCAACCCTTTAAAAAATCTTAAACATCTTTGTGTGGGCAAAGCTGTGGGTCATGTTCATTTGAGGCACTGATGCATTAAATGAAGTGTTGCCCTTATGTGCTGTCAGCACCATCCCTCTATATTGTGTGAATTCCACATGAAGCTGGCAAATAGCTTTATGCCCACTATTTTCTCATCTCTTTGCTTACACTATTTTCTCACAGAGAAATTAATGATGTTGTTGTTTGTTCAGCAGCACAGTATGAGAGCTAATCTGACAGCTTGTGTCACAACTGCAGTTTGTAATGGAATTATTAAAGAGAGGGACAGGTCTAAAGGCTAAGCTTCAAATATTGTGGGTTGGAGAGAGAGAGAGGGGGAAGAACACAGATCACTATGCACTGCAACAACGTGAGAAGTGGGGAGCTAAAAAATTCCTTGAAACAAGAGGAAAGAGCAGAATCAAGTTCCGATTTTGCAAAGGTTCACGTGAAATACTGGGAAATGGTCATTCTGGCTATCTCACACTCTCTCACCACATACTTGCCCGTGCCAAACCCTATGCTGCCCTGCACACATTGATTATGATACAATTCTATTATATTATTATATATTTTGCATCTTCCAGGATTTGTTGCTAGCTATTCAGCCTTGGCAGCCCCACAAGGCTGGAAGTAGGGTTAGATATGTCTGAATGAGGAGCCAGCGGGGGTGACTGGAAAGAGATATGGGTTGCCTGAGTAGGCTGTAGGGCGAGCTCGCAGTGCCATGGATGGCTGGCAGGTTACACAGGCTCAGGCTGGCTGATTAAAAATGAGTGTGTTACTGATGCCTGCATTGCTTTGTGTATGTGGGTGGGGACACAGTGGTGGTTGTGTGCGTGTCTGTCCCCTTCCTATTCTCACTTCTCTAATTGGAAAAAACCAAATTAGAACCACAATTTTTGATGCAGCATCAAGCGTGTTTAGACAGCACTGTCAACAACATCATCCAGAGGCCTTTGAACCTGCAGTCTCTGAATTGTAGCAGCAGAAAAATGGAAGACAATTTTTATATTTCATTTTAGAGAAGGCAACACCTCAGGCTGACGGGGAAGCACCTACAGAAGTAAAATGTAAGTTTGGTTTTACTTTAAATTTTCACAAAGTTTGAATAAATCCTAATTAAACAGTAAACTGTGAATCAGTCAATTTCCACAATGGAATGGAAATATGCCAGTAGGAGATCTGGAGATGGACAGCACCATATGACATTTGAAACAAATTAAAGGTATGTTACTAAAAGACAAACAGTTTTCAATTTCCTCCAATTTATTAAAAAAGCCATAATTCATCACAAAGATTGAACAAAATGAAAATCAGAGTATCTCATGGATATAGCTGTCATTCCTACTATAAATCAGAAAAAGGACATTTGAACTCAGATTTTCTGTGTCTTAAGGTGAACTAAGGCATCATTGTGATTTATGCAAGTTTTCTGGTTGATTTATTCTTTCCTGCTGTAGTGGGTGAATAGAGCAAACACGAACTTAACAGCAGTGATTTCAATAGCATATAGCTACCAAATAGTCTTTGTTTCCCTCTTAATCAAAATGAAAAAATTTAAAAATTAAAGAAACAGTTTTGGAAGAATTCAAATATTTTGTTTTGAATTTTCTCGAATTTGGGATTTGTTTTTTGGATGCCTTTTCCCCCTGTCTGCCTAAACTGTTTATTTTATATGACCTTTTCCTAGGGGTATGTCAAATTTTATGCTCTGGAAAAATTCCAGGCTTGTTAGTTAGCATGTCTGAATGAATAATTGGTTTACACAGTATTACTTCATTTTAGCTTCTTGTCCCATAATGAGTCTTTCATAAAAAGTAAAAAGGAGTCTACTTAAAACTAAGAACAGCAAATTATACTGCAGTGTAATTTCAGCCTGTAGCACTGTTTTCCACTTAGGACAATGTATTTAAATACCTGACTGAGACAATGTTACATTTCTATTTCTTAAATAGAAATGAATCCAGAATTTGTGTTCCACAAAACAGATGTGAAAGTCTCAGAGAGCACTGGCAGTTCAGAATAACTATAAAGAAAACTCAGTGCAGGAGAGGCAGGGAAGGGAGGGCACTTGTTAAACCCTGGGAAATCCTAGAAAGTGCTTTCTATCTAATTTATTATATTGCATATATATTTACATATTATGGAAGAAGAATTAAATCCATGGAAGAGAATGGACAAGAGTGACACACTATGAACATGCAAAGTTTATTTCCTGTTCAATGTACTGATAATAAACTGATTACCACAGAAGCTGAAAAGATCCAAATTCATCCCAAGCAGTCTTTCTTCCATGCACAACACTGCAAATTAAGCAGGAATATTTTCAGTGGGAGCTGACTGTCTGACACACCAGGAATTGGCCACTGCTAGAGCCAGGAATTGAAGTAAGATTGAACTGTGGCTCAATCTGATGTGACTACACAAAATCAGCAGTGAGAACACTCATCAGGTAACTGTGGGCAGCACTGACAAGCAGGACGGTGTGAAAATCCTTGGCAAGGTATGGCCAGGAAGGAGACTTCCATGGAGGGAGTCTTTAGACCATAGAAATTGAGAAGGAATTAATTGAGGAAAGAGAGGTTTCCAAATTGTCAAACCCTTCTCCAAATATATAATCAACAATACTGCCCTTCCAGGGAACTGTTTCTGATTTATATGGGAACCAGTATACAGTTGTGACTGGAAACACAGAAATTGTTGGCCAGAGTATATTTAATCAAGTATTTGCTTCACATTGTTCCATTTTTAACATTTCTCTTGTTCTACCATCACTATGGATGTATCAGATAATGACATTTTATTCCAACTTTTAGTCATCTTTAAAGTTAATCAGAAATAAAAATGTAGATCTTTTGTAGCTGCCAGGAAAGACAATAATAGAAAGTATGAAAGTTGGCTTTACTGCAAAACTCTTGCCTGAAAATGTTAATGAATTAAAATAAACATTTCAATGCTGCACGAGTTTTAACGACACCTTCAATAAAAGCCTTTCAACTCGAGTTTGGGATTTGGAGTCTGAGAGACAGAAAGATCCAGCACAATTCTCAGAATTATTTCTTACATAATTCAGAATTCTCACATCACTAGAAACTGGTCTAATCAATCCATCCTGGGCTGTCCTGGAAATGCCATTTCTGCTTATGATTAATTCAGGTTATGATTAAATCAATTTTTTTGAGTGAACATACAGTGTGAAAAGCTCAAGATTTCTATTTCACATGAAGAGGGACAAACTTTTCACAGATCTTGTCTATCAATACTTTAGGTAAGTAGAAAATCTGAGGGCCTCAGGGTAAGGGCAGGGAGGACACTGAGGCAGAGGCCAGTGTCTCTTTATGAGGGGGCTGGGTTATGTTTTACTACAGGATAGACCCCCAGAAAAGAAATTCCTTTGGCTACTAAGTCCCAGAGGACTTAAAGTATAATCCTCCTGAATTTAGGTTATGGTTATGCTTATATTTCTGTCATTGTTTCATAAAATATGGGACCTGTAGACTATCACCAAACTTTTTTTCTCTGCCTGTCATGTTTCCAGAAGAAACACGTGCCATGGGAAACCACTGCTTCCAAAGGAGGGTCACAGTCCAGTGAGAGCTGACTCAAACAAAACCATACTAAGGCGATAGAATCAACTTTCTTTCATGTTTCCAAACTTCAAAACATGCTGTTCCATACACAAATATTGAATAATACTCTGTACTATAGTCTGGCTACAAACACATTTTGTGCCAAAAATCTGATTTTTGTGCCAAAAGTCTGGCAGACCATTCCTTCATATTGGAAGAGTATTGAATTATACAACAAGGAGAGAAAATAACCCTTTACATATCAGCACCAAAATCTGATATCGAGGACTTTTTTTGGCAAAATTACACAACATGATTCTAGTTTGAAAAAAAAATTAGAACATTTTATCTGGATAATTTAGAATACTATATTTTTATAATTTTAATATAATGATTTCAATAGTGAATTTTGATAAATGTGTTCTTTTACAAGAAGTTTTTCTGTTAAAATGTTTACCATCAGGTTTTCTGTATGGCAGTCAGTATAGCTACAAATTACCCTGCATCCTCTACAAGTGTCTTGGACTTCAGAGCTTTTCTGGACAGATTTCATGACTAAGGTCAGCACATGTGAAAACACAGTTAGAGGAATGTTTTCCAGTTCCCTTTCTTTTCTGAAGAGCAGGATTCACTTTCTGTTGCTAGAAGAGAAAGAGATCTCAAAATAAAGGGTCCACTTATTTCTTGATTTTTGCCAATATATTTGGAATGGGAAAGTCTTGCAGCTAATGCCAATTTTGATGGATACTGATGAGCTTGTATTAATATCTCATAAAAACAGGTACTTGAAGGGATGAAAATTTAAGTGTAACCTCTAATTAGATTTTTTTTTTTATATTGAACAAGCAGTGTTCTGGTATTATGCACTTAGAGGACAGAGGATGCTGACACAATTAGTAAATTTTTTTATGTAAACAAGGACCCCTGAAGAGGATGATGAAGAATATAGTGACTGGCATATGTTTGACACTTAAGGATTTTTCAACATTTGCATTTTATGTTGTATTTTTCCCATTTAGTAGTTAATGCAAAAACACTGATTTCTGAAAATTCATTGGAATGCTACCTGTTTTCTGAAAGCTACCTAGTGGACTTGCTAAAAATTATAAAAATGAAGTGGACTCTTTTCAGAGGTGCCAAGAGTCCAGTGAAAAGAGTCGTACTCCTTTTTGCTTATATTACTTCAGTATATGTGGTATTGTCTTATTGAGTTCTACATGAAGCCTCAAGACACCCAATACAAGTGACCAGTGATGTATTGAACTCAGAATATTCTTCAGTGGATATTTTAAGATAATTTTCTCCTCCAGGTAATTATTAATTCTATTATAAAGCAAGGCACTATTAAGAAAACCCCAGGACTGACACAAAAGTCAGGATTGTGGAAATACAACAGTATTCATATTCCTCACTTTCCTTAAAAAGAGTGATTTGAAGACAGAAAACAGTGAATGGTGAATTTATTTATGGAGAATGACTTATGGAGTTTAGACTTACTTATCATTATAAGAAACAAAAAGGTGATCCAGAGTAGATTAATAAGAAATCTGTCCAAAGACTAAAACTCATTGCAAAATTCTTCATCACACAGAGAAACACTTCATGGCTAAAATTCAGGCACTGGCAATGAAACTAGAATAAAGACTGGCTGGAAATAAAGTCTCACTCTGTCAGTGCACAATTTTAATGGCAACTGTGCACTGACATGGTTCAGTTCAGGTTGTGTCCATTTCCTGTACTTCAATTTGATTGTATTTCCCAGAGAAATTCACTAGCTCCAAGAAGAAGTTTCAGATTTTTAATTCAGGAAATAAACAGCAGGATTTTATGGCTGAAAGTCAGGCTATTTATATAATGGTGCTATCTCACTTCAAAAATCTGACTCATTTCCTGAGAAGTTGGATGGATATTGGTTGTATCCCATTCCACAGGTAAAGTTTCATTAACTTCATTAAAGAAAAACTAAACTAATGTTTGAAAAATCTTTGCTTAGTGCCCACAGTGTAGCACAAAGCAAATTTGGAATCATGACAGTTTTCACCTTCATGATAGTTTTCACTTTTTTTTTTCCCACTAAACCCACATTCCTTGTACTCCAATATCCCTGACACAAATCTCAAAACCTTGTCTAATCATAATCTTCATCACTGCTTTCAGTAAAAGCTAAGTTAGGTTTTGAAATTTTGCTTTTAAGCTGGGAAGGAAACAACTCCAGATGTTTTTAAGATGATAAGTTGTTTAGTCTTTGAAGTAAGTTTGGTTAAGGATCCAATAAAACAGTTAAAGACACACAGATGATCAGTTTATCAAGTAGAGAAAGGATAATAAACTGAAATGAATCTCATTTACTATTTCAATATGCTTCAAATTACATGAAGATATCTGACTTTGTTTCCTCAGACCTAAAGTTATTTTAAGATGAAAACTACCTGAAGTGGTTAGAGAGACTCCTTATCTTCTGTTTGCAAATTTTTAGCGAACCTGGGCCATGTTTTTGCATAAATCTGAAGCTGACTCTTGCTGAATTTATGAATTTGAATGAAAACTGTTTGAAACCCATTGGAGTCTAATGGCTTAAACTGCAAACCAGAAAATGCATATCAGTAGAGACCAATTTCCTTCAAAATTCACTGAGATTGAAACACCACTCCTTGTATTCAATTCCTTCCTCAGATTCCTGCTATGATAATATTTATTGACTGCTACCTACTTTACCATGCATGTTTTCTTGAATGTGAATTGAAATCTGCAAAACAAGAAGGGGGAAGCAGGAGTGATTCTCATGCCAGTGGTAGCTCCTTCCCAAGAGAGAACCTGCTGCAACAGCACCACTGGGCTGGCAGGTGCCACGCCATGAGAAAAGGAGGATGCGAGTAAGAGAACAGAGCAATAAAGGAAATATATTCCCACAGAGGCCTTGGGAAACTGAGCCTCTTTTGGGAAAAAAATGCTGCTACAGCAGCCTGAGTGAAAGGTTACAGAGCTGCAAATAGCATAATTAATGTTTGAAACCAGGGTAAATAAGGTGCTTGCGGAATGCAAGGTAACTACACTCTCAGTGGAAGAATGGAGTTTTCAGGTGTATGCCAGCAATATGGTTTCTTGGGCAGTCTTGCTTCCCTCATGGAGGCCTACTGACTCTTGGACTGACATGGCACATAAACACCCCATCACAGATTCAAATCTCAAATGCTTAAACAGACTTTTCATCTCAGGACACTTCTCCCTGTGGTTAATGATAGCAAGTAGAATGTAGTCATACAAAACTTAGAAAATAAGCTGAAATAGGGGTGTTGAAATGCCTTTCATTGTATTACTCTAGGTGCAGGGTTTGTGTGTATGCAAGGTGTTTTTCCTGCCAGTTTTAACAAATATGATCATTACACACAGAAGCAGATATGATTTTGTTCTGCAGAGAATCTAATCGCTCTTATGCCCATGGAAGACAAGATAAAGGCTTTGCATACAGTTAGGAGGAAAGGATTAAAACTGGAAGATTTGGGGAGGAGGGAATAGTTTTTGCTCAAAGTGACCTTGAAGCTGGGAATTATAAGACTGTTGGTATGGGAAAATTCCCTTTATTATACCTAGTGTTGCTCATCCTCTGCCTACTTTGAGAAGTAAAATTCCTGTATAGAGACTACCAACTATCAAAGAAACTCTTGAGCCTCTTACTGAGAGAGAGAGAGAGAGATCATAAAAGCACAGCCTTGTGAAAAACTGCGCATGTGTGAAGCCCTTTGATGTATTGAGGCAGGCAGTGAGCTTCTCTGTGCTCACTAGGATGAACTAAGCCTCATGTGTGTCCCTGCCACCCAGTATTCTTAGTGAGGGAATAAAATGAATCTGCTCTTTGCTTTTCAGCTGTGGTTTGGTTGTTGGTTACCTGTATGTACCGATTCACAAGTCTCCCCCACCTGTCAAGTATATAAAACCAAGTATTTCAGTCCAGGAGAAAGGCAATTTTTTGTGCAAATCACCATCAACTACATCCAAAAGATTGCACATTATAGTGATGGAATAAAGAGATTCACAGTGCCTGTCTAACAAGTGTTAAGATTACAATGATAGAATTCTGCAGAAACAAATAGTTCAGATTTCCTCAGTCTGTGAAAATATCCCTGGGGCAAGAATACTGTTTGTATTTTTTTTATGACTCAAGGCAGCTGCCTCTTCTGCTTCTGTTATCTTCGCTTACGCTATACACCTTCAAGCTGCTTTTGGAATGAATGTGCTCTGCTCAGGTCTTTTTATTTTATTACCCCTGGGACACTTGTGAAGCACAGAGTGAGAACAGACTCTCTTACTTGTAAATAAGTCACTCATTTGCATTTCCATTAATTAGTGAGAAGGAAGGAAGTTCATAGAAAAGGACCAGCTCTAAACCAGTTAATTGTGTTTGTGCCGACATGCAGTGCATCAAAACAGTGAGCTACAAACCTGTGCTACAGTTTTCTCCTAAATGGCTAAATCTTGTGGAAGCCAAAGGGCACCAGTGAATCAGATCCACTGTACCTGAGACACACTGTCTGAACACATGAATGTCCTGTGCAAGGACATTCTGGTTACAGGACAAAAGATCATTGTCATCCATGGTCTATGAACAAACAATAGCTTAGTCAAAGAAAAAGCAAGAGTTCTGAATAGATCATTCATCTACAGCAAATCTGCCTTTTCCAGAAAGCCTAAATCTTGTTTGCACTGTAGCTGCCTGTGCAATACAGTTATTTCTGCATTTTCTGTCTTCTCAATTTGTCTGTGGTAGAAAATATAGAAACTATAGCCAGCTCTTGCTTTCTCATCTCTATTTACATCTGAGCTGAGTAGCAGCTATTTGCCCAAAAGCCAGCAGGGACTGCAATTCTTGCTGGTCATTGCACAAACAAGTACAAGGGGGGTGTGACAACTCCTTTGCCTTGCCAACTTTATACACCTGGGTATGGCCAGGCATGAGATCCAGGAACCAACAGCTGCCTACAGCTGGAAAGCCCTGAGGAGGACCTTGGATTTGCTAGCTTGCCCTGAGGTTACTGCAACAAGAATTCATTTCCACGTGTCAAAAGGCATCACAGATGATCAAAGAGAATGGCATGTGTTTTCCCAAAGCTGCGTGTGGCAGGTTGTCTGTACGTTTCACACACCCTCTGTGTGTCCCCAGTCAGGTAAAACAGTGTCACAAAGAACAAATGACTGATGCTCCCAGACCACCCATTTTGCTGTACCTATTGTTTATTCAGTAGGTATCTGCCACATGCACCCATACTGCAACTTCACCCTCGGGTTTGCTGAAGCGTGTGCACACTGCAGATTTTAATGCACATATTAATAGTAATTAACAATTAACAATATTAATAGTAATAAATTCGTATTGGATCACAGTGCAAATGCAGAAACTGATATGAAAGTTTTTACTTTTTATAGAGTTTTAGCTAGTTAGTGTTAGATCCTGACACATATGATAGAGAAAATACTGGACCAAAAAAATGCCACAAAGGCTGGACTGTGGCTAAATTGATTTAGAGGCTAAATTGAGGGCCAAGGACTCTGTGTATTTCACTACATTCAGATCTTACTCTTAAGAAGTAGTGAAGACTCCACAGTACATACTACCATGCTAATATAAATTAATTAACTAATTAATTAATTTTTTAAAGGTTGCCTGAAACCCAACTTGCATTTCCAAGTCAGTTATCTTGGTGGCTGTGGGTACCTCAAAGACAACTTCTGCCCAGAGAATAAGCCCAAATTTAGATTTTGTATGCAAGTCATGGGATGGCTGTGGGCAGTGCTGCCATGCCTAAATAATTTATGCCATCCTCGTTTTCAAAGAACTTGTACACTAGAAGCACACCATCCAGACAAGAGCTCCTGCAGGGAAACAAGCCTGGAGAGGTCTTGCAGCCACACTTCCATTCTCCTTAGTCCACACCCTTATCTCTTCAGCAGCAGTTTGTGGGGACCTGTAACCTCTGACCCAGGGAGCCTTTACTGGTGCTTGGGCTTTAGCATCTGGAGAATTCCAGCAGTGAAATCACCATCTGTGTGTGCAACAGTGCAAGATCTCTAGGGCTCTAGTGCTGCTTTTCCTCCCACAGCACAGCCATGCCAAAGTTCTGCAGAATGTCCACAAGTGCCTTCAGACACTGCTGCTTTCTTCACTCACAACACCGGGCTGTTAATTTGCAGATTTCTGCTATTTACAAAGTAGGAACTTCATTGGTTTTATTGCTGGCTTTGATGGGATTATAGATGAATGAATACCTCTGACAATTGTGCATTGTAATATTTTTTGTTCGGCCTGCCTTCCTAAGAAAGTGTACTTCACATGCTTGTGCTGTCTGCACAACTGACCGAACTGCTTTTTCCACAATTCACTAATTTAGCCCAAATTTGCCTGAGTGTAACTGAATACAGGAGAAAGACTCAAACTGTGTCCTGTAGTGGGCAACAGATACTGCCACTCTCTCAGACAAAGAGGTAGGGGATGTTGGAATGTTTAGGGAACACAAAAGGAATTGAGCACTTTTTAATGTTGTCTTTAAGGATTGCTACTCTGCACTTTACACTGTCTTGACCTTACAGGTGAAAGTCTAACCCACTTTTTTCCTCACCTGGCCCCAGAGGGTGACTTTTCACCCAGAACTCTCTCTCTAAATCCTGTAATTTAGTTAGACACTGTTCCCTGCACCTTACACTTTTGGAAGTGTTAAGAGAATAGAGCAGGTGCATTCACCACTTTTCCAATATTTGTTGACATAGGGTATTAATGACTGGCTTGAAGGAGCTGATGGCCTGAGGCACAGCTCCAGTAATCAATAATCCTTGGAACATCCTGAGCCAAGGTTATTTCTGACCACAAAAATCAAATAAGAGACAGGGAGGTAATTTATTTAGCTCATTCATAAAAAAAAATTGATACTAAGCACAAAACAATAACAAGTAAGCTTGTGATGTTAAAAGCAAAGACAACAAGCTGGAATATCTAAATATGAAAATAAGTGCAAATCTTGCCAAAAATATAGACCCTTGCTGTCAGCTAATGAACTACAAACAATGAATGCATAGTACAACTAAGAGCAGATAAACACACAGTGTAAGAGCCCTAACAATTATGAGTAAAATTTGTCTGTTCCTGAAGCAACTTGCGGTATACTCTAAAATGAGCCAGCAACAGACATTTATGAAGTCCATTTTGGAGGTAATTTCACACCTGAAGGTTTGCAGCTGAGGAAGATGCTTGTCAAGCAAAGTAGATGAATATCAGGTATCCTAAGGTAACCTTCAAAACCACAGCAGATCCAACTTGGCCTAATCTAAAGCAGGACAGGTACTCAATTCAAAATTATTAAATCCTATGAGCTATTCATTCAACCCTTTTTGCTTCTTATGGTGTAGCAGAATATGTGGAGAGATGAAGCTACTTCAGTGTCATGCTAATGCATCCTTCCTGGTGCTGTGCATTTCTGAAGGAAAGTGAATTGCAGCATAATGTAACTGGGAGCTATTTTCTGTCCACCTAAAAGTTCAGAAAATTTCACACATTATGTATATAGGAGATAAGCTAAAGTCTGATGTCAGCACTGGCCACTGCAGACATCTGCAACAGCACAGCCAGGTTCTTGCTCAGTCTGTTTGATCTTTCAGTTTCTCCTGTACTTTCAAAGGCATCTCTGCAGGCCAGGTGTAGGATGCTGGAAACCTTAGACATTATGCATCCATGCTCAGTTGTATGCATGTGCAGATAACTATAGAGCTGTGGCAACTGTAAGAAACCTGGCTGAATTGTTAGGATTTAGATCTGCTGTGTTATGGCTATAGGGCCCTGTTCAAATAGAGTCTGGAGCCTGGAACTGCAGTCCTCATTAAAAAGCACCCACACGTGCTTTCTGTTTGCCCTACTGACTATGAGGAAGGACATGGTTTCACCAGAGCTGGCCTGCAAGCAGGATGTGGTATTGCAGGAATTTATTTGAGGTTCAGAGACTAAAGTATTTTCACCTCTTTTGGGTGAATTCAGAAAATGCATCCCACAACAGCTCTGTCTCCCTGCATAAACGATGCCCCTCTCAGAAACTGTTCATTTTGCTAATCATCTTGATCATGAACTCCCTGTGCATTCCTTCATGGTTTGGAGGGTTCAGTGGAAGAGCTACAGGAATTAATTTGAGCTCCTATGATTCTAGCAGTATCTTACCAGTGTACCCTTTTCAAAAACAGACGCACTCTGCAGGTCCCAGGCCCTCTATCACAACTGCTCTCCAATGGCCCAAAGGACAGCCTGTGCTTTCCAGCTCCAGCTGGCACAAGAGCAGCACTGCAGAAAGAGCCATCCTAGGTCAAAAGGGTGTAGCAGTAATTAAATTGCAGTTCTGTGCTGAAAAGTGACAGTATAAAAAATGCTGCTGTAGGCATCTCTGTTTATTGTGCTTCCTTGACTCCAAATGTACCCAGTGTGCAGCTGAGCAGATTTTCTTTCTTAACCTGCTTCTTTTCCAAAGCGAATGTGAATCAGAGTCAGATCAAAGTCCTTTTTCATTCCCTGCATTACTACTAACAGCAAAGGGCAAAACTGGCCAAAATAGGCCAGTAGAAAGACATGTATCATCCTATTACACCAGAATTAGTCCTTAGGTCTGTCTGACCAGCCTGGACCCAGTGGTTCCAGCACCGTTTACTGCAGAAGGTTCTACTTACTCTCACAGGTGATGGCTCTGCAGGTATAATGCAAAGTAACATGTACTTACAGCTAACATCAACACAGGAAACTGATAGAGGAAGGAAGCAGTTTTGCTAGCAAGAAGAGACCATTTCAACACAGCCATTTTTTCTGCCTGGAATGGCACTTTTTGTGAGCTCAGGCCCTAGGGCAAATCACTTCATGATGATGGTAAATGAGCTGAAAGCCAATCTCAGTCAGCAATAAAATGACAGGACAGGATTAAGAAAGAAGTAAGTGGTGATCTATCAAAAATATGGAGTATTTTTGACAAAAGATGTGATGAGCAAGCCAGAGGCTAGAGAGAAGGAAGTAATGAGGATGAAAAACTGGAAAGCCACAAGATGGACAAAGAAAGATGACGGAATCTAAAAGGGTTCGGTGAAGGACAGCAAAAATAAGGAAATCATCTGCAGATAAAAGGAATAGGAAGTTACCAATATAAAGGGAAGACAGACATTAGAAATTAAAAGAATGAATGAGATAACTGTGTTAAGAATAAGAATAGAAGAAGAGAGGGAAAAAACAATGAAGAGGAGTGAATTTTAGGGGAAACTGATTAGAAATAGGAGAGTTTTGCATCCCTCAAACATGGAAACATCCCTCAATATTAATGAAATCTATCCCTGATTACGTAAGAAGAAAGAAAAGAGATTAAAAAATCGGCTACTTATTTAAAGGGTGGGGTGTTTATGTGTGCATTTTGCTTTAAGCTGCTGCTTCAAAAGCAGGAATAGCTTCATTTTAGGGCATCATCAGGGCTTTTGTACTGCACCATTTAACAATGTTGTAAAAAGGGTAATCCCACTGGCTGTTCTCCAGGGCACTTGATAGTTAAGGTTTCTGCAAAGCAGAGTCATGTGAAGACATTGCTATTTTGAGTATGTTCTTTTCCTAGAAGACTTTTCTGGGGCAGTATGTCATTTCTTTTTGACTGCCTACCATGCTTATTTCACTGACCCCTCTCTCTCAGAAAGACTGTCTGTTAATGTTTATTTTGTGCTGTGAAAAGTCCCTTCATCACTTCAGTTCTTTCCCTTTATATTAATCATCTTCTGCTTTTAAAATAGTATCTATACAAATGAAGAGCTGGTATAAATTAGTCTTTGACACTAATCTTTTCATCCCAAATAATAATTTTCTTATTCTACTTCATGCTCACAATCCATCTTTCTATTAATCTAAGATCAGCCCTCTCTCACTTTACACTTCAGTCATCTCATTTGAATGAATTAAAACAAGATCTGACCTTATATATTATCTCCCAAAGGTGTATTTGCATTGCCAGGAAAGATGTAACTGTCTGGCTGCTGCTGTCACTACTATCTTTATATCATGGTGATAACTTCCTAAAGATCAGATGCAGAACTTTTTCTGCCTGGGTTTACAAAGAAAAATAAAATTACAAGTACAGTTCCACTCTATCTGGAAACAGTTTTAATCTAAATGCATCTAAAGCTCCTCTATGGTTGATGGATAATAATCTAAATTATTGGGAGAGGGAAGGAAAGCCATAGGGAAAGTAATATTGGGGTGGGAGTGAGTGAGTGAGGTAATCAATCAAAGTAAAAGCTCTAAACTCAATAGTTCTCAAACACCAGTACCCAGATCTGCTACAGGCTATGGTTTACTGTGTCTTCCTTATGACCCTGAATAAGAAGGATGTTTTTCATAATTGATCATATTTTATCATTCTTTAAAAACTCAATTTCCTGCTAATTCTCAGACTTTGTGCAAACTTCCCATGCAGTACTAATTTTTAATATTACATAAATCATGCATCCTGGACATAAAAATTAACACAATAGCCTAAATTATTCATCATAGTAGAATTTATGGTCCTTTAAAAAGGACAAAAATGACCACTACAAAATAATTTTATTACAGGTTTAAGTACAGTTTCATCTCCTTTTACCATCCCCTTTACATAACATTATAAGCTGTTACACCAAAGGAAGCTCAGAAATTCTATTCAACTAAGTAATGTTCTTGTATCTTTTGCAAAAGAGATTCAACTATCAGTAAATTTAATGTTATGTGCAAAATTACTCAATTTTCTCCACATCCTTGTACTTTTTCTAAAAGATACTGTAGGTAATGATTTGCAGATAAGGAGCTGGATTTCCTTTGTAGAATACAACAGAACAGAAAAACACTGTGGCTCATGTATATGTTCTTGAAAAGCTCAAACTGAAAACATACTGTGCATAATAGATGCTCTAACTTTAGATAAAATTTCAGATGCATGTGAAGCAGAAAAAAAGAATCAACCTTACACTACTAAATGAAAATCCCCATAATAAATCTACAAAGATCATGAAGGACCCAAAAAATCCTTCTTTTTGGATCTGAGATAGCTGGAAAACTCTGTTGATGGTTGAAGTATACAACAAGGTGGTGTATGTAAACTGAGTCCATAGAAATATATCCACCCCTTTAACAAATGCAAGAATTATGAGTGTAAGGTGAATAAAAGAAAACCTTTGTACTGTAAAGAAGGTTGCTAGGATATCCTTCTGAGAACTTATGTATCATAAAATAATGGGTTCGGATAAACTGCTAGGCCACATTCTGATATTTATATGGCTATTTAAACCCAGCAATTTTTGTACACAATCTCTTATTCCAAGAGAAGACAAAAGGACATCATTCTTTATCAGTATAGCTGCAACACAAGATACAAAACAGGCCATGGTTTCTGAATTCTTAGTCCCAGCCCAACCATGACCAAAAAGGTCAGAGAGAGGGTAAATAAAATCACTGGAGGTTCTCCAGCTTGTAAAAGAAGAAACATGCTTCTTTTGCCTAAGGAAAAATGTTGCTTGGATTAGAGGTAAGAAAAGAAGAAATTTCCTTCTACTACTGCCATTCTCCACAATTAGGAGAATGATCATATTTTAGAAATCTACCTATCTTTCACTGTAGTCAGGATCTCATGTCTGTGGAACATTTTAAGACAATTCTACCACTGATTTGTTCAATAGGAGCTGAGCTGAAAAAAAGGAGACTGGAACAAATTTCATTACCCTTATAGGTTAGGGAAAAGCACCTGCTATTCCAAATTCTCTTTCCCAATTAAGCATGCTCCTCTCCATCAGTATTTCTTAGGTTCTGCTGCAGTTCTGTTGAATTGTATTTCTATCTATCAGACTCCCTTTTCTTTTGTTTCCATTGTACTGCAGGGCTGTGACATCCTTATTGCAGTTTTCACACACTATCTTATATAATCTCATCAGAATTTCATTGGTGACACGAATGCCTCCCCAGAACACTCCTCAGGCTTGCAGATCCTTTGCCAGGAAAGGCCATAAGGTCACCCTGAAGCAGTGTTTTAAGTCCCAAGTGGAAAAAAAAACACATGCTACTGGAGGGGAAAAAACAGCAAGAGAAACTCAACACACATTAAAGGAGGAAACAGAGAGGGGTGAGAAAAGAAACTGAAAGAAGATTGAGTGTGTGAGACTGATACAAAATTTTGATTTCAGAAGTTAAATATTTTAAAGCCTTATCTGTATGAACAGCAGTCTACAGAAGTACAGTTATGCTCCTAGATAGCCTGGAATGTGCAAGACTGTGGCTTTAGTCCCCCTTCTCTCCCAAAGGTTTCTAGTAGATGTAATGCTAATGAAATCAGTAGTTACTCCCCTCCAGACATTATGCATTTCCAAAGTAAAAAAGCTAAACTAAGTGAGAACATCATGAAGTTCTTTGAGGCAGTTTTAGGCAGCTTATACAAGGGTAAATATATGAGATTTTTAATATACACTGCCCTTTTTACAGTACCTCATCACAATGAATTTGGTATGGTTTATGAAGAGTCATTACCACAAATGTCATAATCTCAGAAAATCAAATAAGGAGTAGATAATGACTATCTCCATTACACAGGTGGCTAAGAAAAAAAATTAATAACCTGGTGGAGACTTTACAGTGAGTTAGAGAGATCAAGAAACATAACTTGGCAGGCTAGCTTTCTTCCCCTTGGCACCAGGGAACCAGTAAACAGAGCTGAAGAACTGTTCAGCATTCAAATTCAAAAATGTCATACAAGACTTACTACATTCCTAGTGTTCTGTTGATATTTCATGCTTAGGGGTAATGAGGAAGGTTTCAAAACTTTCATGTGTTTGTCTTAATTTCATAGTAATACCCTTTGGTGAGAGTACAACAGTGGCAGTACATGTAAACTCATAATTTACCTTTAGGCTTTCTATTATTTGGTTGGAAATATTTTGGAATTTTTAAAATGTCTTATTTTCACTTGGCTATTCACTCAGAAGGCTGCTTTGGAAAATCCTTCTATTTACATTATTTTACAGTTTAGGATTTCCTGCAACACGTAGATAAACATGCCAAATTCACTTACAGTGAGATGTTCAGGGAACTTTAAGCGTGACAAGTCAGCTCCAAGACAGAGATGGCAAACATTTTTTTAGTGACAGAATGATCAGGAATAAAGTCCTAGCCCAGAAAATAACTAGCCAAGAAAATACCTATGTGCTAAGGAAGCCTTTCAATTCCTATATTCCTGATTTAAATTTTACCTAATTTTAATTGCTGCACAATTTAAACTTATTTAATAATGAATGGTAACTCATAGAAAACATGCAAAAATTAAATATAAACTCTTAGTAAATATGAGCATTTAATATTTAATATATTTTGGGTTTTAAAATGCAAGGAAAAGGTATTTTTTGTTACTCAGTCCTGTCCCTAAATCAGGAAAAAAATGATGAGAGAAAAGTGGCATATTTAATACTTCTACTTAAAGAAATATCCATTCAGTCTTGCTTTTGGAGAGCAAGACATCAAAGCTCTTGATTTTCTACATTTTAGAAAATAGGCTGTCCACAGTGAAGGTTCTTAATCACTTGCAGGAATAAAGCCCATTTAGAACCGATGACAGTGGGTAAGGAGTCTCTGTTCTTTGGCCATCTTAAGTGATCTTTCACTAGGACATGACCTCCCAAACCTGGATAATATAACCCAGACACCAGGAACTGAGCAGCCTTTAACATGTCCTTCATCCTCCTCAGGAGATGTGACCTCCTCTGAACAAAACTGAGGCGTAGTGGCACGGGCTGAAACTGTCAAACTGTCAAGCCAAGTAATTCCCGTTCAGGAGATAAACAGAGAGCTTTTCTATCCAAGCCTGGCAGTGTACCACCAGATTTATTTTCAAATACAAGATTAAGAACAATAAAAAATAAACCCTCGTCGCAGAAATGTTTTGAGTGTAAAATTCAGGATTCCCCACTGCTTGCACTTTGAGACAAACTGAATTTCATCTCATTTCAAGGTGTACACATGGGACAGCTAATATCTGTTGCTTCAGCTGATACATGGATGAACTCAGATCTCATTAAAGAGGTTTCAGAAATAGCATAGACATAAAAGTCATTCTAGAACTGATTATTTCTAATTGAC
This sequence comes from Zonotrichia leucophrys gambelii, assembly GCF_028769735.1. NCBI lineage: Eukaryota > Metazoa > Chordata > Aves > Passeriformes > Passerellidae > Zonotrichia > Zonotrichia leucophrys. The sequence continues at coordinate 34,789,857 of NC_088175.1, forward strand.
AAATTATCCTGCTACCTCTGTAGAATAGTCAATCTATTTCCTGTAATACTGTAATTTTAAATAAGGGAACCAGGAAACATCTTGCTTAGGTGTAAGATCAATAATTCTGAGCAAGGAAAAGACAGTGACAAACAAGAGAACAACTTCTTTTATGCATTACTTCCTGTTTTAATTAAGACCAGCTGGCCACTACCATTCCACAAACATGTTAGAGGTGTGGAAAATTACAAAATAGATCCATTTGTTAGGAGTCATCTGGAGTTCGGTCCAAGACACCAACTACACCTTATACTTTCTGGGTGTAGTTGTGCCCCTCTCTTGGCTTTCTCTAAAGCCTACCACTTGGTAATTCTCAGTCATAAGCTCTTGGTGTGAACTTTTATTTAGAGCAGACCCAAGTCTCAGTTATTTGCTGTGTATTGATTGAGACAGCTGCCTGTATTTTGGACAACTACCTTCACTTTGCCATCTGCCCTTAATCCCATGACAAGTATGAGAAGATAAGATGGTTCGCCTCTGTATGCCCCAAGGACAGATGAAATTATTGTGCACATGGAAGTGAGCTCTCCTGAGTTTTCTGCAGTTCAAATGTTTGTACAAATCACTAGAATGTCTCATCACAATATAAAAAGCATATAAATAGAAAGCAACAACAATAGAGTCAAAAACTCATCAACACACATAGGGAATCTCTTGCTGTGTACATTGAAACTACCTACTGATATCTATGTTTCTGATTGCTCTACTTTCAAAACTCACAGTAACTGGAAGTTCTGCCTAGTTAATGGCAGCATGGTGTGGGAAGCAAAGGCATTGTTGCTGTCTCATCACACCGCACCATACACTTTAGGATGAGGTCAGGAAGCCTTATTTTGCCCAAGTTTGGAAATTGCCTCTTTAGAGGTGTCTTCTCCACAGTTTCTAAGAAGTCACTCCAGTCCCTTGTACCCTGCATAGCTCTGTCCTCCTCTTCCAAATGAGCATGGACAGAAGAATATCACACAGACAGTCAGTCCCACCTCACAGCCACCAACCTAAAGGCCAAGTTAGAGAATCTTTACAGAACACTCTAGGCCCATACTCTGGCTCTGAACTGGAGAAGAGTGCCTTGGCTCAGTCCAGCTGCACATGACTAGGTTCCCCTGCGCTCCAAAACCAGGTTGCATTATCCAGCTCCTGATAGGGAATGTTCCCTGCCTGTTTTAGCTCTGGTCCTATATCCATACCTTATTTGGGTAAGCACTGGTCAGTGTGGGACAGTAATACCAAAGTCTTAATACTAACCTGAGAACAGTTTGAGTTCTCAGATGTAACAAGGCAGTGCCTGGAGAGCCTGTGTGGTAACACAAGCGTAACACAGGTATCAAAGCTGGATCTTTCTGATCTGACCTAAGTGAGTATTGCCTGCTGGTTGGGCTGTGTGGGACTTCTGTTGTTCAAGGAGCAGTGAATAAAATGCTTGCCATGTTATTGGGTTGCTATGTTCCCTATTTTTCCCCAAATGATTTTAACTCAGAGGGTCATGCTGCAAAGGCACAGAAACAAACCTGTTTGATTGGTCTGGGGAAAGAAAAGACAATTTCATTTTGAAATGGGAGGATTTATTTTATCCCATGACTAGAACTAAAGACTGTTTGACTGTAAAATTCATCACACCATTATTGTATAATGATGAAGGAATGACAATTATATAACACCATTAATCTAAGGTCCCAAAGTAAAGAGCAAAAAATTAGCAATGTGCCCCGGGGATGCTTCCAGTGGAATACTGCAAAGAGCAGGAAAGATCAATGAAAATTGCTTCTGGCTGTTAACTTACAGCTGCTCCATCCCTACTGTTCAGGCAAGAGCCAAAGCAATAAAAGGCTGAGGATGGGACCTGAAATGTAGCCAAAAGAAGGGTTGTCTGGGAAGTCTGTGTTATGCCCAGCCTAAGGAATATTTTATAGTCCTGTATGGTATCCTTTGAGTAAAACCTGCTTTGTAGCTCTGACAAGACAGCTGTCCCCACAGTCATTAAGTTCAGTCCTTTAATATCATCCAGAAAATTTAATGTTTTTTAGCTTAGAGATATGGGTGAGGACAGGTTGTCTGGAGAGGGTGCTACTTCCCTACCCTTCCCCAAGTGTGCAACAAGCTATGCTTGCCTAGTTATCCATCTGCTTACCTCTTTGGCTTCTGACTATAGCTTACAGCCTGAGCATGTTTGCATGCCTTGGCTTAAAATGTGTCACTTATGCATCAGGTAGTGATAAATAGTTGGGCAGGGTAGTTCTTTTTAAGCTTTTTGTCAAAAGTACCACATCCAGTACCAGGAAACTGGAGTAAGATAAATTCTTTCAATGAGATAAATTTTTTTAGCAATGAGAGTAATTAAAAGCTGAAGTAATTTATCTGAGAATGGGGTTGCAAACACAACTGCACAAAATGCACAAGATTCAATACTCTTCTAAAATCTGGTTTAATTCCAGTTTTGGAAACATTTCACGGCTTATCCTGAAAATCTGGCCAGAAAAAAATGCTCATGGCCTTCTAGCCTTAGAATCTACATGTTTATATGGACTCCTGGACAGCTAGAAGTGGAACCTTTAGTTGTGATCAGCTGAGCCAACTTCCTTTTCTGCCTTGACACTCATTCTCAGTGTACTGCCTCAACTTCCCCACCCTCCTGTCCATCCATGGGGCAGGACCAATGCAGGATCTAAGAATGCCCATTGTTCTCCCCCTCCTTGCCTTGGCAAAATGTGGCTATCATATTCTACTCCTTACTGCATGCTGAAGGCTGTTGTTAGAGCTGTGAGCTTGTTGAAGTGTGTTGTAAATGTCAAAGGCTTGTTAACTGACACTTGAGAAGTTTGTGGATTGGGAGTTTGGGGAAGTGTGTTGTAAAAGTTAAGGGCTTGTTATCCAACACTTCTGAGACTAAGTGGTGGGCTAGTTGCTGGAATTGAGGTGATTATACAACAGAAGTATAAGAGTTCTCTGACATGTGGACTGGTGTCTTTGTTCAGCCTGACAGGAATTTGTAGCAAATGTTCTGCCCAGTACCCAGAGGGTCATGACAACACATTGAAAACTTCTGACAAAAGAAATTGAATTAGATATCTAGTAAAATGAATCTTCAGCAGGGCTGTCCATGATTTTAGGAATGGATATTTTGGTATTCTGGAATGCAATAACATGTTTACATTAAGAAGGCAAGAAGATGTTTGCCTTAGTCAATATTCTTAGTCAATAGTCAGATAAAAGTATTTCTCTGTAAGAAGACCCTTTATTTCAATGGAATACTCCTGTAGCAGAAGTATGGTGACAAAAAGTCAGGAGCTGATAAAAGAAGGGTGACAAGGATGATCAAAATGTTTTAAATATTTCCCTACTACAGAGATGACAAGCCTCAAGTGGCTACAGTTTAGCCTGTCAAATTTCTCTCTTATATGAAAGATATTGGGTGAATCTACTTTGAAATCTCCTGCATCCGGGAGATGGTGCATCCTCTAAGAAATCTATTCTCAGAGATAAGAAGCCAAGTGCACATCAGAGGTGATTAATGAGAAATGTATAATCTCTTCTAGTGATGCAGGGGACAGATGGAGGACAGTGCAGCAAAAGTGCATGGAAAAATAGTCGTGGCATCTCTGTGCAAGGTATCCAGAGCACACCAGTGTCACAGCCAGTGTTGTTGCAATGCCTGTCACTGCTAACATCCTCCATGAAATTGCCATCATCATGCATCCATCCGTCCAGATCTCCCAGTGTGGTACCAGTGCAACCAGCACCTCTTGACTTAGAAACCTCCTCCAAATCTTCCATGTTTCACAGCATCCTTGTGCAATCTTTTTTAGGGCACACAAACACTATCTCTGTTGTAACTGCATTCACAAGTAATTTTCCTTTACTTCTAAATTCTAAACTATTAACAGGAACACTTCCAGGATCATCCTGGCACACAGTGTTGCCATTAATACCACTTTCCTTCACATCCACCAACACTCACAGACTTTAGAGCTGCATTGCTCATTCCATGGAGATTTTGCTTTCTGTGATCTATTACTTTCAATTGTAATTCTTTTTCCTGCATTCGCAGTTAGACTGCAGTCTAACCACATGGGACAGAGTTATGCATTGGTTAATTTAGTGAGTTCTGATGCACTGCACAGTTTGGTACCAATATCTAGGGTAGCTCATTAGAGACAGAATTGGGTAACTCTGTACTATAGTGCAGTGTGCAATATGGACAGCTGAAACAAAAATTAAATCAAACATTACAAAATGGCAGAAACACAAAACCACTGAATTTCCTGCAGCCCTACTAAAAATTATATTATTAAGTAAATGAAACAGCCACCAAAAAAAGAAAATTCCTAACTATGAAGTTTTATGTCTTTACTTGGAAGTTAAAAATTAAATCATTCCTATCAGTGTCAAAGTATTATTTTCTGTGACTCTAAAAAGTACATTCCACAGGCATATTAGACTTACCAAGCAGTATATACACTTGAGAGCATGTTCTGTTAGCCAGCTATCAAATGGCATTGAAAAAGCTGAAGTGTAAAAGAAAATCAAAATTTTCCTTAGCAGTGTTAAACTTTCAGAAAATTAACAAGTTCTTTTTTGGTATACAAGCTGATAGCAAAATGAAACTTCATTTTCTGAAGGCTGCTGTGGAAAGGAGTAAAAACAATCCCCCAAGAATTCATACCAGTCAACCTACATTCACCTAAGACAACTTGGATTATTACTTCCTAGGTTTGTATTACTTTTTATGTTCTCCAAAAGCATAGTCTGAGAAGTTATCAAAGACTGTTGAAAAATGGTTTGGAGTTGCTTTGGCTTTTTCCTGTAGGGAAATCTATTTTTAACTAGTAGACGTTTTTTATATTAAAAACAGATTATTGTTTTCAAAACATTTTTTCTTCCAAAGCTAAGAATCAAACTGAAAAATAAAACCAAGAAGTTTTGCCAGAAAAAGTATGAGTACCTTAATTTATTTCCCTTGGGTTATGAGAAGGAAGCAACAAAAAACCAAAACCAGCAGCAACACTTTCAAGTTAATACTTTTATGAAAAGATGTACTTTAGGTATGGAATTGCTTTCACATTAGAAATTATGTTGAAAATTTCCAGCAATCAATAATGTGTTCACACAATCTGTATAATGCTCCACTTCTCTTTTCTTAATTTCTGCTCCATTGTTCTGTTGAAAAATAGAAAAGTTCTACAATAAATTATTTAGCAGCAAGACCAGGCCTCAGCTGTCTGCAAGCTTACACATGTAACATCTCTTGTCTTTCCTTAAAAACAACAGCTTGGAAGCCATAATTCTCTGTACACCATTTTCCTATGAAACATCCTTTTGTTCTTCATTTTCCTAATAAATTCTTTCCACTGAGGTGCCCAAAGTGTAGGCATACTACTGTTTTCTGCTGGACAGGACACTAGTTACTAATTTAATATAGACCATAAACCCTTAATCCTACAGTGGCTTTCTTCCCAATACAGCAAACATTAATCAATTAAGATTTTCTGCAAGCTGAACTCCTCTTGTTATGAGGTCAAAGTTTACTGTGACATTTTCAAATGTGCAATTGTTTTCATTCTAGAATGAAAACATATTTGTATCAGGAGGCTGCCTCCTGCAGTGTCAGCTCACAGAGGCATTGCAGAAACACCTTCCATCCTGCCATGGAAAGCCTTACATTCCACAATATCTGTCATTACCTTGCGTCAGACTTTGGGCATGCAAGGGTGAAGCCAGATCAGAGATGCAGCAGAAGGGTTTTACTGATTTGTGAAGGTAAAAAAAGAACAAAATCAATAACCCACAAAAGTCTTAGAAAGCTTTCACAGTTTCTTTTCCTGCCTTGCTATCCAAACTTTGAAAGAGAGCACAACCCCTTTCTGTCCCAAGCTCTCCAGTCCCAAGCAAAATGTTTCTGCCAATTACTGCTTTCAAATTAGACTACACAATGTGGTTGCCTTCTCGTCACCTGACCAACCTGAAAATTCCCTGCTCATTCTAATACTTTATTTAAAGCTTGAGGAATCACTTGGAATTCCCTTTTTTGATTAAACAAAACATGCTTTTAATGTTAAAGTTGCAAAACCTAGACATCATCAAATATCTCCTTCACTGAAAGAAGCTTGATTACAAAGCTGGAGCCTCTAGTTTGTTAGGAAGTATAATAACGTCATGCTGTTTGGTGAATTTTATGTATCATGTAACAAATGTTTCCTAGCATGTTGCTCTTGCACAGTCAAGATGGTACAAATTGACTGCAGCTCTAAGTAAACTGGGGATTGCCTGTAATCTACAGCCAAGGCTCATCTAATGACAGTACATTAATTTCTCCAAGTTTCCTCTTCTGCAGGCAATGAGGGAAGTCCTAGATGCTTGCTGTCATTGCAAAATTTCTTCCAAGTCTGAAGGAGGAAAAACCTGCAATATGAATATCTTGACACAGCCAGTTACACAGATTGCCAGAGAGCTTTCCTTTCCCATCCTATTTAATATCTTTTTTTTAAGGAGGTAAACCCATGAATAAATCCTGGAAGACTATTTCCTAATTCCACAGTTGAAGTATTTCTCACTACAATTTTTGGGCTCAAAACCGTATCCAAAGTTAAAGCAGACAGCTGCTAATTTTCTAATATTATATCTGTTCCCAGTACTGCCATTGATTTCTCTGGGACACTGAGTAGGTCACTTTACTTTGCCTCTTTTCCCTTATTTCTAAATATAATTATAAAGATAAATGAAAAACTCCTTTTGACCTCAATATCAGAGGTATTGACCTTGATATACTGACCTGTTGGTAAAAAAAAAAGCACCAAATAGAGTTCTCATCTCCAGGACTCCCAATGGGGGAAACTGTCACAGGGCTTTTCTTGAGCTACTGAACTCCAAACATCTTTGGAAGGAATCTGTTCTGCAAACAGCTTGTCTGACACCACAGCACTGTTTCTTTCCTGCTTTTAATTGTCTAACTATGTTTTTTGAAGGACACTCACAAATGCTTTTGAACTGGAGGAACAATTCCACAGAGTAGCATTTCAACTGTTACACTCCAAGTGATGAGCCTTCCAACTCTTTATTTTTTAATTCTTATAACATTCCTATTTTCATGCTCCCCCCTCTAACTTCCGCATTGCCATCAAGGCCAGAATTGCTCTAATAATTCACACTGACATTACAGATACTATTAAGTCTACATACTTCAATGAAATTGCCTCTTTGCTGTCTCCTTTATGGCTTATAAAGATTCCTCATGGCTCACAAAATCCTATTTTGTTGTGGAATCTGTTGCATTGTCCTCCACAAACCATATCCAAGGCTAAAGAGATTTTTTTCCATGAATCTTCATGTTGATACTAGATAAGTATTACACAGGACAATGAATGGTTTTTATTTCCTAAATGTTGGCCTCTCTTGTAATTCACTCCTGGATGTCGCTGTAATTCGGTAGTGAGCATAAACACAAGTAAACAGTAATTGTGCAATGTAGCCATATGGAATATTCATGAAAACTGATTCTGGAAGAACAAACATTCATGACCATCTGTATGAATTCTTTGTAATGCAGAGGCACTCTCCATGGAAAATACAGCCTCTTCAGTGTTCATCATGATCATGCAGGTTTTTTTCTTCTTTCTTTACCCACTCCTGCAGGATCTGGATGACCTTGTAAAGTATTCACCCAAAATGAGCACTGAGGCAGTGCAGGTGTCCTTAGCCACTAGTGCAAAGCAGATGAGAGTGAAGGTACAGGAGATGCCCTTTCCTGAGTGCAGCACAAAGTGGCTGCATATTGTGCCTCATGAAAGGTATTTCCTACTCTGCTTCTAAATAATAGAGGTCACTTCAGAAACACTGGGTAGAGGGAATGCAGAACCATAATTCCTAGAGAACTGGAGCTGGGTCTGCCCTGAGTACCTCAGAACCTAGACATTATAATACTAACATGAATTTGGGAGTGTGATGTAACCAATAGACATCAAAAATTTAATGCATTAAGGATATTTCTCCTTTGTATAATCAAAATTGCTGGGGAAACATCACTACCATACATTTTGATAAGGTGAATATTCTATTTACTGCTTAAGATTTGTTTCTTTTACCCTTTTATCAATGCTAGATATAGTAAATAATTATTTTTCACATATTCTGTAAGGAAGCTTATTTTACTTGGGCCTCTCCTCTCCTCTCCTCTCCTCTCCTCTCCTCTCCTCTCCTCTCCTCTCCTCTCCTCTCCTCTCCTCTCCTCTCCTCTCCTCTCCTCTCCTCTCCTCTCCTCTCCTCTCCTCTCCTCTCCTCTCCTCTCCTCTCCTCTCCTCTCCTCTCCTCTCCTCTCCTCTCCTCTCCTCTCCTCTCCTCTCCTCTCCTCTCCTCTCCTCTCCTCTCCTCTCCTCTCCTCTCCTCTCCTCTCCTCTCCTCTCCTCTCCTCTCCTCTCCTCTCCCTACTGTTCCAGAAATAACTTGAAGTATTCCATTCTTATATCACTTAATGGGTTGATTTTCTATTTTCCATTCATAGGGCAGAGACCTGAAATGATGGCTGTTTAAATCAGCTTGTACACCAAGTTTATAACAAGATCTATATTTGGAGGCATGCTCACTATAGGTTCCAATGCTCACTTGAAGTTCAATCATTAAATGCTTTAAAGCATCATAGAAGAAATTTTTTCTTTTAAATTTAGAAAGTTCAAATTTAAATAGCTATTAAAAATCTATTTACATAGTCTCCTGTTCCCGAAATGAAATCGAGGAGAACACTGTTATCTGAAAAGCAGAGAGCGAAAGGAAAAATTAGATTTCTGAGAGACCTTGCATTTTAATAGTCCTGTATGTTTTTAGTAACATAGGTATATATTTTTTACGATGTCATTTTTATCCTAACAATTCTCCTTTAATCTTTTCAGTTCTGTCTCTCCAGCCTTGGCCTTTTTCCTCCCACTCTGAGGTTTCATAATGCTTTTTCAGCCATTATCTTTTCACCTAAATAATCCCTCATTTTCCGATTCTCAGGAGCAATGTCTCAGCTGAAAGCCTAATCCTGGCTACTGCCTATAATGGCTCCCCAGGATAAGTAATCATCTGAGCTATTTGACATCCACTTATGTTGGCCTTACTAGGACAGTAGAAGGACAGCATTTTGTGCTTCCTAACTTTACCAGCAGCGCCTTCTTACACAAAATCCTGAAGGCTTGTGTGGCATAAGCAGCATCGGCTCCCAGATCAGTCTTTAAAGAGTCTTTAGGTTCATAAACCAAAAATGTCATTAAACAGGAAAGAATAATTCATCATTCTCTTCACACTCAGGACATGTGAACTGGACATTTTATTAATCAATGTGTGTTGTCTTCCACTAGTGTGTGATCAGGCATGGTACCTACTTCAGCCTCCTCTCAAAGCAGCATCCATACAGAACAGGTTGGCAAAGATCCAGTATCCTTTTATCCTTTAATGCTGAACTCCACATGAGTGGTTCAGTAACCACAATAACTTTTACAAATTAAATTTATCCCTCTCCAAAATCCTTCTACAATTTTTTTCTCCACTGTCCTTTATGGATACCTTCATGAATATAATTTTTTCCCTGTGTTTTCCATGCAGTAATCCAAGAATTCCAACACTTCATCTATAGCCTCTGCAGTATGTGTTTTCTGTACCCTGACAGCCATACTACGATTACTTGTTGCCACAATACCAGCTCTGTGATTTCTATGTACTCCAAAATATCTCTGCTCAGAATCACAGAGAGGGAACAAAACCAGTCTGTGTGGGGTTCTACCTGTAACATGTCAGAGCACAGCTATGTTTTCTTATGCTCCAAAATGTGAGGGTAGAAAAATTTTATTAATATGATTCTTTGGTGAATGTCTGTTTGCAGAAGAGGGAAGGAACTACCCACTTAGAAATATGGGAATTCACTATATCTGTAACTCATTTTAATCCTCTTCCTTTTCCTGGTTAAGAAGGTTCAACTTTTCAATAAGGCCTTTTTTCTTAGAAAGGAAACACCATTCTAGTTGATTTAAGTGATGTGTTGTATGCCATTGGCAGCTGAAACAAGTACCCTGAAAATATTTGTCGGATGCAGAGACTGTGTAGATTTCTGAACACGCAAATTTGAAAACTAAAATATTCCAGCAAAATCAGAAGGAACTAATGAGCAGCCATGACTGAGAGAAACATGTTATTAAATGTGAAGTATCAAGTAATTTCATCAAGTCTTACTACATGTTTTGAAATGTATTGTAGAAGGAAATCTACGTGAATCCAAATATCAAACCATCACCTATATATCAGAAATATTCTGCTTAGCTGAAGATTTGAAGCTGTTCATTAGTATTTACTAACATACTTTTGATAGTGAAAAAGGCAGTTAAAATCTGGGCTTTGTTAATCTCAGTTGATTTTATATGCCTGATAAGGAGCCTGTAACGCTTTTTCAAGGGGCAGCTTTGACACTAAAACTTAGATATGCTTAGATTATTTCCTAGGACCTGGCACCAGCCAGTTGCAGAAAAGCAGAAATAAAAATAGTAAAAAGAAAGGGAAAACAGCTGTCTCTGCATGTTGTGTTGCCCAGGAACACAGAGTGGCAGCGCTGTGAGGCTGAGGCCAGCTCTCTGAAAGCTGAAGCATTAGAGATGGACCTTTGGGGTCCCAGTCACTGCCCAGCTCAGAAGGTCCTGCAGCCCAGGAGGCCCCACAGGACAGCACCCAGCGGGAACGGAATGCAGTGCCTGAGGGTGGAGGTGGTGGGTGCAAGCAAGTTGGGGCTTGTGTGTTGCAGACACAAGACCCCAGGGTCAAACAAACAGTGGCATGGGACCATCTGCAGCCCTGTGCAGGAGAGAAGCAAAAGCTGTGCTGGGCTGGGGGAACTCCCAGAGCCACTTGCCAAGCCAGCCCCCATCACTGCCATGCCCCTGCTCTGTGCCAGGCACGTGGGGGACTTGTGGCTGGAGCACTCCCTGCAGGGTGAGCTGCTGGCCAGCAGGACAGGGCTGCAAGCTGGGGACAAGACTTGCTTACAGAAAGTGCAACAGGAGATATGGCCCTGATACTTGCCAAATTCTCTGCATCACCTGGACAAGAGTAGGGGTGCTCTCACAGGATTGCTGCATCCTTGTCCCAAAAATGCTGAGCCAAGTGTGTCCAGTGGGGAGTTTGTCTCCAGAATGCAGTGATTACTGGGCAGATATAAGCGTAGGCGCACACACTACTCTGTAATGTTGTGTACTCAACCCTGCTCATGGCAGGTTGGTTAGGCTGTTAGACTGTGCCTGGGAAATGCTCACAGCTGGAGCCAAACTCACAGCTTGAGAGCCACAACTGGAGGATGCAGAGATTGCTGATTCTGTCAGCTGTCAGAAAAGGTTTGTATGGGAGCAAGGGATCACGAGGGCACTGCAGGGGAGCTCCTCTATTCTTACTGTAGGACATTCAAGTCTTCTTTCCTCTGCTAAAGATAGCAGAGATGCCAGTTTAATTCTCTTTTCCTTCTTTTGATTTATTCCGTTTAGTAAATAGATGGGCTGTTCTCTTTTCTCAGTGAAGATTATGTCAGCTTTGACATATTATGTATTTTATGAGATAATATCTGTCTTTAATGGGTACAATGAATTTGATTCTGGCTTGGTCTGATTTACCCAGGTGACTTACGTGGTTATGATACAATATCTAATTGATGGATCTGGCAGGAAATCTATCCCATTGGGATAAACATGGGCCAACTGATAGACACAGGTGAAAATCTGGGTTAGGACCGGGTGTACTTTGAGGCAGTAAAGCACCCAAAACTCTCTGATCTATTAGTATTCCCTTAGCTCAACACCAGTATATTTACTGTAAAGCGATGAGCAGAATGGATGTCTTTCACAATCTTATCTATAATAAAACTGCAAGGCAAAACCAATAAAGGGAGTTAATTCCTAACAAATTAATATAACCCAACTTTACAAAATAAGGCTTGAAATCTCATCTAAATAACCTTCCCAAGTACTTTCACTCATACAGTCTACTCAAAGTTACCATTAAACAATAATTATTCCTCAGCTTTTTCAACTCTCCACAGTCTGATGATACCAAGAAATAATGAAAAGAATTTGGATTGATAGTGATACTGGTTTCAGCAAAGACAAAATGATTTTTACAACACCTTTACAGTTTCCTTATTACTAGAATCTTCCAAACTTGAAATGCAAAATTCAGGGTTTTAATTATGAAGTCCTACACACAGGGGATGGGTTTTAAAAGTCTTACTTTTAAGACAATTTTTAAGCAGAGTTGCTCATGTTTTTAAACATAAGTGTCTTTTCATCTAAAACTCTCTTTTCTGGTCTGCTTTCTCTTAAGGTTTGTTGAACTATTTGAAGCTATTTATCTCACCCCTATGTTCAGAAAATTAAAGAGCTTGCAACCAGTTTTTAGATTTCAAAATTCATTCAGTGGGGAAAAGACTGCATTCTACAAAGAACAGAGAAGTTATACATGATCCATTTTCTCCTGTTGGCCATGACATGTGCATCAATAGCACTCCACTTTCTTTCCATCTTTACATGACACTGTGTAGTTTTATTCTGTCACAAATAGCTTTCAGGTTACTAGTTTCTAGTGATTTGTGGAAAATACAACGTCCTGGTGCAGAAAATAACATGGGATTTGCTGAGAATATAAATTTTTTTGTTATTTCCATTTCACTTCATACATTTTATTGCTGAAGGTAGGCTAATGACCAATAATTACTGAATACTGTCTCATGTCCTCCAATTCAGTTTGGAGGAAGTTTCTGGAGGCCATCTGGTACTGACAGTACTTCTCTGCATAACCTGCTCCGTGTCTCATCACCCTCATGAAAAAATAATTCTTCCTCGTGTCCAATCTAAATCTGTCTCTATTAGCTTTAAATTGTTGCCTTTTGTCCTCCTACTACAAGGCTTGAGAAAAAGTGTGTGTCTTCCTTATAAGCCATTTTATGTTTTGAAAAGCCACAAAGTCACCTCGGAGCCTTCTGCTCTTCAGGTTGAATGCAATTATATAGCACAATTTTCAAGACAACTGGAAGCAGTAGGATCCAAATAGAAGAGGAAATTCCAGTTAAATTTCAAGTATACAGTTTTGAAATAATGCTTTACAGCGCAAATTTTGAGTATGGATACACTTTAAACAAGACTGGATAACAATGCTTTCTAAAGACATTAAAGAGAGTGTAACCACCAGTAACCTTCACCACAGTCCAAATTGTGTAAATTAGCAAAGAATGCATTGTTTAAGAGAACGGAAATTTTTCTCAAGCAACTGGACTAAAATTAAAAAAAATAGCTTCTCATTCAAAGAAACCAAAAAACTTTTCAAAACAAGCTTTAAAATAACTTTTAAAATAAACCCTTAAGCAAAGTGATGATCCAAAACAGAGTGGGAACATTATTTCTGACTATAGAGAACAGAAAAATCAGTCTAGAATCTAAATTACAGGTCAACGAGGAGCTGCTATGCTCAATATCGTCCCAGTTTCTTTAAGTGAATTTTAACAACATGCCTGCATAGACAGAGGCTGGCTGTTGCCAGTTTATTATGCTTTAATATGATAGGAGAGAAGAAGAAAAAACCTAGAGTGCATCAGTATTCACATGAACACTCTAGTAGAGAGAGATAAGGGTCTCCCAAACTCCCAGCATATTTGGAGAACTGACCCTAGAGAAAAGCATTACTTCTTCTCAACTGGCCAACAGGGACTGATACACCAGATAGAGAATACTGAAACTCAATGAAAACAACTGAGTAAATGGGAATCCTTACGTCTCCATCAAGATCTTTTTAAAATCAGTTCTGCTTTATCTTCACACACCTTAGTTACTAGAAGGTAGTATTAAAATACTGAGAAATTAGAGATTTCCCACTGGAGGAAAACTTGATGAATAAATACAGAACCTAAATTTCCCTATTTTTTTTTTCCAAATGTCCATAGGTGACTGAGGAATATAAAGAATTACTTTTCTAATTAAAGAAAAGCAATAGTACATTCAGTAGAATTGAAATGCAGCAAGTGCCAAATAAAACAAACAATAATATATTGTAATTTTTATCACACTGTACAGTTAAGCTATGGTTATAAGTACCACCAGAAATCACTGATGCCAACAGCTTAGAACTCTAAGGTGGACTTCATGTTTATATAAAAACTTACAATAATTATAATAGGTAGGAAAGGATAAACAAACCAACTATAATATTGTATAAGCCTTCATGCATCAGTAAACAAGCAAATCTTTAACTGCTGAGAATTAGGAAGAAGCCTTCCATGTGGACTAGTTATTCTGTAATTGCCCACCTTGGGTTTTCTTGCACCGCTTTCTGAAGCATCTGGTGCTGGCTTAAAGAAAATGCATGGATGACAGGCTTGACTCATAATGGCAATTCTTACTCTAGAACGTGGTGTAACTCTTACTTTTTTGAAGACATTAAAAACTTACAACACTGTGGAATGCCCCTGTTCCTAAGAGTCAGGAATTTGATCTTACCCTGCTTGTGTTGCTAATAACTCCTCCCTTGACCCGAACCCTAACTCAGCCCCTGTGATATCCTATAGAAACTCCATGGCCCTGCCTTTGCCCGATCTTTAGTCTCCATCCCGCCCCTCTTCCCCAGGGGTAATAAATGGATCCTTGAGCTTTCTGGAACGAGGACCTGTCTTGTTTGTTTCCATGCCCGGCCCAGCAGCTGCACCCTCCCTGGACACCATGAACCCAGCTGCAATGCACTGCAACGCAGCACAGAAATCTCTATCACAGATGGTTTATCTGTGAATGTTAAGGGCTGCTGGTTAATCTCAGCACTTCAGGGCAGCAATTAGTCCTGTGTAGATGAGCTCTACCTTTGGTCAGGTTGAATTACCTTACCAGTACCAACAATGTCAGCAACATAATGTTGCTTTGTAGCCCAGCACTGTGACATTGCCACAGCTAACAGGCCTTTTTTTGAAAGACCACAGGTTTTATAAGTTTGGAAGCCCTGAGGGTTATGTCTTGTTGGGCTGGCTTTGTTTGAGCTCTTCCTGTCCTTCCTGTGCTTTGCCTAACTTGATTTTGCTGTAGCAGCAACAGGCTTGGCACTGGAGACCACATGGTTGTAAACAACTCATCAATACTTAAAGAAGTTAAAGAATGCAGATCTAGAAGCTGAAAAAACTGGTGCTAGGGCTTACAGAGAGAAGAAATTGTATGTACATCACATAAAGTATCATATATAGTAAATTCAGGTATATTGTGAAGCTGCAAAACAATGAGGAGCAAGCAAAAAAAGTGTGTCAACAAACAAAAATGACCCCTAACAGATCCTGAGTAGCGGAATAAGAAGACATGAACATCAACTGTCTCCAGTAAAGGGCACCACATAATGCTGACTCACCACAGCCTTGCCCATCACAAATCAGAAAGAAACCACCAAGGCTGGAACTCAAATGAGAAGGAGAAGGGTGAGAACAACACAGGAAAAAGGAGCAGAAAATAAGTGTGTATAACAACTGTAACTGTGTCCTTCCTCCTGGGTTTCTCTTTCTGTAGGAATGAACTATGACTCTCTGATTAGATGGTCAAGATTTCTTTAAATAAGTAAGTTTTATATATAAAACATTAACAATTTATTATACATTTATGTGAGGAAATAACAGGAAACATTTACAGATTTTTACTCTAGCTGTTCTCTGGAGGCATAAAAATAAACCTCCCTTGTGGCATTTCCTGAATGTTTATGAGAGTTGAACTGACAAGACATTGGCATAATTGACAACTCTCACTGTAGGTATCTGTCTCACTTAATGGTATTTCCTTTTACTTCAGAATTCAAAAACTGGGATTATTAGCAATGCTTTCTACTTAGTTGTATTTATAATTTCTTGCAACTTTTTCCCCCAAAAGTATTACTTCCATACTTTTCTTAATCTTAAAAATGTCAGTCTCTTGCCCTGCCTCAACATTAGGAATCTTAGCAATAGTTCACTTATTTACTCACAGTCTCAAAAACAGTGAAAGTAACATTTTACTAAATGTGATGAATCCTGAAAAGAAGGCCCTTTGCTGAAATATAGGAATGTTTAATGGAAAAGAAGAGCATTGGAAGGAAAAACATGGAAAGTAATAAGTTCAATTAAAAAAAGAGGTTGCAGGAGGAGAAAGAGCAGTTTCTAGTTTAAGCCAAGCAAATACTTTTCTATGAAACCAGAATCTTCCCCTCTTTGATACAGAATATTTGGGCACAATCAGGCAAGTCACTCAAATCAAGCATCTACTACATCCTCTTTCCCTCAGTTCTTGAATGCCTGCCTTACTGCTCCAGGACTGCTCAGGACAACACTTGAGCATTTCCAGTTGGAACAGAATTGTGCTTTGAACACATAATAGGCTATACAACGCAGAGAGCTCTTAAAAACGATGCCACAGACACATGATGGTATACAACTACAAGCACATGATGCTCTTCAGCTCAACCTCTGTGAATAAGCTCTCCCTCAGTCAACTGGAAGTAATAATGAAAACTCTTCACATTATGATACTAAATGCATTACCATTTATAATGCATTTAGATATGTTTGCAATGCTTACAAAGAGAGGGGTAAAAATCTCAATTCTTCATAGCTTGGGGCTGCTTATAAGCCCTGTGGTGCATGCTGAATAGCAGAATGAAAATCAAGTATTGAGTATTTTTCCAGCAAGTGAGCATGATTCATGCTAAAATATATGGAGATCTTATGGCAAGGATGAGGTAACCAATTTGCAGCAGCATTGTTTCATAAGTTGAAAATTAAGTTTTAATTATAAACTACAAAAACTTCTTTAACTCCAGATTATCTTTAATATCTTGCATTTTTAATATAAGTTGAAAACTAGAAAATGCTGTTTGTAAAGTGAGCTGACATCTCTGGGGTTGGATTTTCAGTCACCACACATACCTCAAGCATTTCAGCTTGTGGATAAAGCAGTGTCAGCATCTTCCTGTCCTCTTTGCAGGCCTGCTAATTGCTTCTGGTCAAGTGCTTCACAGGTATTTCACAGGACTCTCTCTGCTGCTTTTATTCTGGTTTGTTTGGTTTTTAATAAACCAAAACAACAACCACAAACCACCAAACAACTCTTTAGGCACGTGGCCAATGTCCCATTAGAATCAGAATTGGTATTCCTCTCACAGCTCTTTTTTAACTTCTGTCAGATGGTTTCTTACCAAACATGAACTCCTAATTTGTCCCCTCATCCTACCAGTTTGTTCATGGTAGTCCATTTAGGTTTTTCTCCTGATTTTCCTGCCCTGTCAGCACTGATTGAATGACAAGTCCTTCCATTTCTTTCCTATGGCAATAGGGACATGGCACCATTTTTTCCCAGACAGACACTTTTCACTTGACACTTTTCTCTCAAGGATGTTAAGTGACAGCATCCCCCCTTCCAGCCAGGCACAGCCTCCCTCCTGTACACACCTATTTCAGCTGTCAGCTTCTAATATTTTTACTCTCCTTCCTCTAGTCTAACAAATCCTTTTCTGCACAAAGATAAAAATCCTTGCAGATTTTTTCTAGTTTTCAGTGCTTCACTGTACTTCACTCTAAGCAGAAGGTGACTGTGCAGCTCTGCATGCACACTCCAGCACTGTAACAGAGATGTCAGGGAATAAGTCATACACTTTCAGGGAATAAGTCACATTCCGTCTGTTCAGCGATGAGAAGAAAGCTCAAGCCTTTACAAACAATTTGATGGATGAAGGAGTGGGTGTTAACATCTCTGAAATGGGTCCCAATGTCTCTGCTAACTTTGGGCAGCAGGTTTGTTGGAGCCCAGGCAGCTTGGCTCCTGAAACAGACAAGGGTGTGCACAAACCTGAGGTTCTGAACTTCGGTGTAAAATGGTAGGTTCAAGGGAGGAATATGTGGAAGGCGGTTCAGGAAGGCTGTACCTTCCTGGTACCTCAGCCAGTGGGGAAAGCAAGAGGGCAACATGCAGCCAGCTTAGGATAAAAGGAGGCTGTGCCCTCCAAAACCCTCAGTGGACTCTCTCCCTTTACTGGAATAAAGTTGCAGGACTCTGTCTCCTTTTTGGATATAAACCTCTGGTGTTTGTGGATTTTCCTGACCATAGGAACTATAAAAGGATTAAGCATTCTATAGATCACAGCTTTTAAACTCTTAGAAGTTTATATTCTGTAATTTGACCAAGTTTGGACTCTTTTTAATATGAATTTCACAGCAGATACACCCTGATGTAAAGGCTTCCCTACTTCCAAATTGTATATCTTTACCCCAAACATGGATCCAGAAGAGGCTCTGAAAGAAAGGGGCTTTTGAATTACTGAATTTTGCACAATAGGTTACTTATGCAAAACTTTCTTCTAGAAATTGACAAAGCTTTCTGATGATAAATCCAACCTCTGGGTCCAGAATTGCCTGATGAGTATTGCATCTTGTCACAGTATTTAATACTGCAACTATAGTTATCAGACAAAATTAGTAAAAGTAACAGAAACTAGTTTACCAGATATCTTAGGTTCTAAGCCTTAATTCATATTCTGTAATCTCTACTCATTATAGGAGTATTTCTGCACACAAGGAAAGCAATTTCACATGAATTTTATAATATGACCGGGTGACAATGTGACACTCTTGTAGAGGGTTAAAAATACCAATATGCACAGATTCATCCTTAATGGTAAGAAAGAGCTTTTCAGTTGACATTTACATAATTTTGCTGCCAGAGTTACAGGGATATATTTACATACATAGTTTTCATTTCATATATATCATATACCTATGCCATCGTAGAGACACACGATAAGCCACAGTTATCTAAATTGATGTGAAGCAAAACTGACACAATGCCAACCAAATTCCCAGAATGACAATTCAGTCTGTCATTGCATCACCCCTCAGGCAAGGCCTGAGTAAGAGAGATATTGCTGTGTCCCTTGAAGGTCAATAAGCACAGGTTCAGCTAGAGCTTGGAAAGAAAAGAAAACACAAGGAGTATTCTTCAGTAACTGTTGAGCTCTGGGGCTGTGCATGTAAATTTTGACTTGAACTTGAGACTGAATCCTTGATCTGATGTGTAACTGTTCAAGCCTTAAAGTTTTGTTTGAAAGTTCCCTCTTTTCAGTATTTTTTCAGACATATTGATGAGTATGTTAGAATAATTATTGAAACATCCTTTCATAAATTTCAAAGCATCTTATCTTATAATGGGAAAAAATGTGGCTAAACTTAAAAAGTGTGTTTGACTCACTCATCATCATCTTTGCCTCATCTGTGTACTACATCTGACATCCCCTCAACCTGAAGAGAGATCCTTATGGAGAGCATTCTACAAGAGGATCAGTTACCTGGTATCTAAGACTTATATTCCTGGTTACCAAGAGAGTGGGTTTAGATGGCCATCATATTGTCATATATGTAAGAGCTAGGACATAGCTGGAAAGAACAGAGTGAGAGCATCTCATTCTTACTGTAAACTGAACGTCCAACATGCACGAAGCACTATCTGCATCCTGATATGATGTATCTCAGTCTCTGGTTGCCTCTGAAGTCACCCAGCACTGTGCAGGGGTATTACTTGGTATATTGTGGCATGGGGTAGCACAAGCCTGACAATTAGCATGAAGAGACACACCAGTGGTACTGACTGCTGAAACACAAGCAGAAAGAGAAGGAAAATATTGTCGCACTTTTAAGCATGAGAGGTGAACTAGTCACCATCACTCAAAAAGGCAGACTTTCCCTACACTTTCTTCACCTCTGTCTTCACCAGCATTGTTGGGTCTCAAGACTTGCGAACAAAAATCCAGCTTGGTAAAAACACAGATCCATCATCAGCGAAGGGAGAGTTGATTTGTGAGCTACTAAAGGAGTTTGACCCCTACAAATCCATGACCCCTGACAATATCCATCCACAGGTGTTAGAGAGCTGGGTGAAATAATTGTGAGGCCAGGTAGATCCCACATCCCAATCTGTGCTGTGACTACATGAGAGACTGAGGTACAAGACGGTGACCAAAAGAGTTGGTCACACTAACTCTGAGGGTGAAGGGTGCCTGAGTTCCCTGCATGCTCTACATTCCCTTTACCCCAACTGTTTACATAAATACTGGTTATTACTTTTGTCTTAGTTCTTTCACTTTTTAACTGTGAGAAAAATTATTTAGGATTTGAGAAAGATTTGTAATTCTTAAGAGGGGGAGATATGTAAGATGCTATTATGCTTGCAATTGCTTATGGCCACAGTCAACCAGTACTCCAGCCTGCTCTGGACAACTGTAGATCTGATAAATAGGGATGGCTTTATTGAGTGGAAATCTGATGGACTTTATACCCTCTTTTCAATTTCTCTGATTTTCTCCAGAAACAGTTTGCTAAAATGCAAAGATAAAGTGTTCACAGGCAGACTAGAAAAGTAATCACTCAGATGATCATGAGATGCCATGGACTACCAGAAGCTGAAATCTCAAGTACCTATTGAGAATAATAATTTGGAGGAAGACACATGCGGGCTGTCAGAAAAAAAAAAGTTTGATCTTTGCTATTGGAATACTGGTCCAAATCCAGTCTTGGTTCACATAAGTGTAATGATGTGCAAATAGCTGGGAAAAAAATCTGGTTTGTTTTTTTTTTTATTTTTAATATTTTCTTAAAAGGGATATGAAGACAGCCACAGAAGAGAGCAGTAAGAGACAAAATGGTCCAGGTGAGGAGTTATTAATTACTTGGAGATGGTGGCTTCCAGCACTAGGTATGACAAAGGAAATGAGCTATACAGAATAGAGTACACAAGAGAGCCAGTTATAAAATAAGGAATTTACAGTGGGAGATGAAACTATAGATCACTGCAGTACTCCTCCACTTTTGTCTAAAACCTCACAGCTCTGTGACAGTGGGCAGTCAGAACAGATGAAGATTTCTTCTAAGAGAAAATTGTCTACTTAAAGAGATATAGTAATAATATAAATCTTGAAACACATTTACTTTGTTCGGCAAAAATGAAAGAGTATGTTTTTACAAATTGGCAGTAAGACATAGAGTGTAATCAATTAATAATACATTGCATTAGAGCTCTAAATAAAATAGTTACTGTAAAAGCATTCAGAGAGTTAAAAGAAATAAAACATAATTGAATTTAAATTATGGAAATCAGTGATATAAAAACATCAGCAAATCCCATAAAGATATCCATTCATGAAGCTCATTAACACCAAAGAAAAAGAGATAAAACTCTGTCTGGATATTAAAATTTGAAATAAGGGAGTCAAAGTGGAAGGCTGTGAAAAGTGGGATGAAATATCATGTGATACACAGCTGGAAAACACCTGGATTAGAGAAGTATGAACCATCAGAGAAAAGGCAGGCATTAGAAGGGGACAAAGAAAGAAAAATTCTGTGAAATCATCTACAGCAATTCTATAAAGACTCATTCTGAATTAAATCTTGACATTCGTGATAAACTAGCAATGTACTTAGGGAAGTGGTAGTGAGATTAAGTCTTCTGGTGCCTATTAAAAGACTCTGAAGTTTAAAATGTTAGAAATTGGCAAAATCTTGAGTGTTCACTGAGTGATGTTATAGATGATAGGCAGAATTTAAGTAGAGACTACTGTAAAGAGGAAATCTAACATGGTTCATTGTTCTCTTGAGCAGGTTGCACAACAAATTCATATGTGCAAAGACCACTGACATCCAGTGTTTAAGACAACACTGGTAGCAGGAAAAATATCAGACAAATAATTTGAAATGCACGTTAGAAAGAGAAACCTGAGACTTCTAAGTGACAAGAAATGACAGAAAGTCATATTAGAGGGTGTACAGACAAGAATATGAAAGCCTGTATAAAGGCACAGGGTAAGAACTGTGAAAATTAAAATGAGTATGAGTTTCAACCTGATGAACTCAGTCTTGTAGTATGCACTAACTGATGTCTCAATGTAGTCAATTTGTCTTCTGAGAGAAGATTCTTTTATTAAACCTTCTTGAAGGTGGACCAGCATTTTAAGGGTTTTGGGCTTTGGGGGTTTTGCTTGTGTTTGTTTTTGGTTTAGGGGTGAGGGACACTAGGTAATGGAGATAGGAACAATGAAGAATTTTTGAGAAGCACAGCTTGCCTTTTAACTGAATAAGTATTACAGATTCTCTTTTACCAGTTTCTGAACCACTTCACATGGGCCACGCTAAAGATAGGACCCCAGACCCTGTGGACTCCTGATATGCTAATTCTGACATAAATATCTGTAACACAAGTGACCCCCACATTCAACAGAAGCACTGAACTGGCAAATCTTATGAGGGAGTTTGGTTCTATTTTAAGAGTTCCAAGAACCTCCCACTGACTACTTGCTAGGACACCTTGGACCTTATTTTAACCCAATCAGTTGTAGATAGAAGAGCAGCCACTTTAACTGCACAAATCATGCATCTGCTGCTTTTCTAATCTATTGACTGATATACCAGAACTGCAGGCGAAGTATGGCAAAAAAACACCATAGATTTTGATAAATCTCAATTTTGCTATACAAAAAACATTTGCCAAGTAATTTTCCTCCTGCAGTTTAATCACCAACATCTGGCCTTGTAACAAGTTTTTCTCCATTGTATGCTACCTAAAAAAGAGTTCTGTATCTGCAAGAGAAGGGGATTTTCTCTTCAATCCCAGTTCCCAGCAAGGAGTCCTTCAATTTAGCCTGAGGCAGTTACTACAGTCAAGAAGTCAGACAGTGAAATTGCATTTATACTCCATGCTGGAACAGGAAATTGCCTTTTTTTTGTCTTTTTTTTTTTTTCTTTCACATGGGATTGTTCTCCAACTGTTCCATGATTATTGAGAAGACAATAAGGGCAGCGGGACACTTGTAATAAGGGGGGAAGGGTTTTAAAAATTTTTGATATGCTGAAAACATGGTCCAAATTCCTACCAAAAGTATATCCACCTTGCATTTTAAAAGGGCTAATGTGATTTGGGCATTACATATAATAAAAACTATTCTGTGTACCTGAATTCTCACAAACTCATTGCTCTGGGGATGAACTTCAAAGACTCTATTCCTTCTCCTCATTCTTGGATGAATACATGTATTACCAGGTAGAATAATATTAGTCATCCCTTTTCCTACATGCAGAAGATAAATGAAGAGAGGCAGTAGATCTGCAGTCCTTCACAGAAGATACATGGAAGAATTGTGTTTCTCAGACAGTCAGAGATGGTAAGCAAATATAAGGAAGTATAGACTTTAGTTAAGACAAGTGACAGCTGTAAAATAATAAGAATGCGCAGAAGTGTTTAAAAACAAAGCCACATTTCTGTAGGTTTTAAAATTAAAGAATTGTGGGGTAAGGTGAAGTAAGCAGAAAGAAAAATGGCAACAAATGAATGAGATGCAGGGGATCACAGTGCAAGACTGAAGAAGGGCTGGAAAGGGTCAATGCAAAGGATTTTTCTAGGCGGCAAAAATATTGTTCTTTGTAAAGAAATAACTTCACTTCAAAATTCTGAAAAGGAGCAGGAGAAGATGATATCTCCTCCCAGTCTGCTTACTTCTCCAGCAAAAATCTTCCTTCCAGCAAATACTGGCCTTTATTTCACTTAAAAAATTAACAATTTTTCCAACAGAATGGCTGGATATGTCAGTTATTACTCACCATGTTACCATTCATGTTCTTGTCTTGGCAACAATAAAATTGCTGTTTTCCCTCCTGTTTAAGAAACTTGATGTTAAGAGTAGTCAAATGAATAAGATATTAAACTCAAAATAAAAATCAGTGACTATGGAAAAATACCTGATGGCCACAGTGCAGATCCCATCTGATAGGCTACATCAGTGCAGTCATTATCTAATGTTTTTACTAAGACAGGGTTCCAGTCCTAAGTCAGGCACTGGACAGGGCTGACACCATGTATGAAAGTGCTCACTCTAAGTACACAGTACTCTTCTAGGGCAGGGTCTATTTGCTCCTTTTAAAGAGAGTCAGACCATTAGCATGACCCACTTTCTTAAACAAGGGAAGTCTATTTAGGTTAATCTGTAATTGAGTTACCCAGAAATTACTGTTACCCAAAAATGTTCCTTAAAGCATAACTGACACAGAAAACAGAATAGGAAATGTCAAAACTCACTTCAATATGATAGGTTGTATATGACAGTGGTGAGACCACCATTACCAGCAACACCAAGAAGTAGAAATAATGGGAAGAAAAAAGAATGCTTTAAGTCTAACAATGTAATAATGAACATTTTTTCACATTAAAATACTAAGTCTTCACGTGCTGAGGGTTAATAGAGTGAGACAATTGCCAGGTTAAGAAGGATAGATAGGAATTCTCCAAATAACCTCCAAATAAGAATGACCATCTACACTTTTATTTAATCCCTCTTGTTAATTAATATTGATCATTGCTTCAGTGGAAGATTTTAACCTTAGCCTGAAACATGCAGTATTTTTATAAGAAAATTAGAAGACAACATTTTCTATCAGAAGCAAGGCAATTTCCATGTGTAGCTATTTTTTGCCTTTAACAAAGGAACCATGAAGACAAACTCTTAGAAAAACGTCCCTACTGTACTCCAATTTTGGCTAGAACAGAGTGTAAAATCTACTGGTTTTATCTCTTGGCTTCAGGAAAATGAACAATTCTAAGTCACACCTGCACTGCTCTGCTGACTTGTTTTTGAGCATGACCACATTGAGATCACTCCCCAGAAGCAGGTGCTGGCAACATGCACTGAGCATGAAGAGTGCTCAGCCAGGACATTTGGCCAATAATTCCTGGGTTTATTTTTGACATGCTGACACTCCACCTGCATATGACTCTAAGTGAAGACTCTAAGTTCTGTAAGCACACCGGGGGACGAGGAAAGAGAGCCTTCACAGATTCTGAGGGGACCAGGGCAGGATAGGGTCGAGTTAGAGCACAGCATGCTCCAACAGAACCGTGAGAGTCCTGCAGCCATCTAAACACAAACAAGTTTTAAACTAAATTCTTCAAATCTCAATCTTGATTTTATAGAAGAACTGTCCCAAGTTAAGTGAAATGGTACAATGGGTTTTGAATAAATAACATCATTAGCACTTGCTGTATATTCTGTCCGTAAGCAGACTTCTGAGCTGTCTAGAACAGCATTTCAAAAAGACCTTCAGTGAGAACCATAGACTAAGAAACATTGGTAAATTATTCTAGATGTTGTCTACTCTATCCTACCATTCAAAGCAGGGCTCACTAGAGCAGGCTGCTCAAAACTTTTGTGTAGCAGAGTTTGGAATTTCTGCAAAGATGGAAATAGAGAAGTTCATACCAGAAATAATGGGAATACTTCAAGCTCATAATTAAAATGAGAAATGAGTAAACTGATTTAAGTAAAAGCATTTCTCTCTAATATTCACTCAAAGCATAAAATAAAATAATGAATTCTCTGCAGTTCTTCAGAATGATGTGAAGCTTTGAAAATAAATTCGCAATGGTGTACTCTTTCCAGGCAGCCTCAAAGGCCAAAAATTCCCAGAGGATATAAGAACATCTGATATCCCAGTGCTAGTGCCAACTAAATGTTCAAACTTGCCCTGTAATTCTCACACTGAATAGTTATACTGTGGTCAGAAGGCATTTAAAAATTAAAAGAAGAAATACTGGAAAAAAGAACTCTTTACAGAAGTTTATACACAGATTTATGACTGGGTTATAAATTGTTGAATGCTGAAAAGCATGCCAAAATTTAAAGAGGTATTCAACCTTCCTCTCCCCTGTATCTCCTTGCCCCCTACACCCAACAGAATATGTATTAAAAATGGTAAGTTCTAGCAGAGAACAATTTGGAAGATTGCTGTTTTACGTAAGAATGTTCCATTTTTTCAGCTCTTTGCCTCCAGTTCTATTCAGAACCTGAAGGTATATAAGCAGCTGCAAAAAAATAATGAAAACAGGCTTAATTAAAAAAATACTCAAAGAACATTTGGGCCCTATTTTTTGTCTTCATTAATTTGATTTTAACTTGATTGCCTGGATTAAAATGAGGACACATTGTAGTTCTTAATTCAAATTAATTCCATAGGGTATTTCCTGTTTTTTGAATTGTTTAGGGGATTTTTTTCAGAGATGAGAGAAGAGGGAGTAAGCCTAGATCTTAAATCCACTCTTCTCTCTGTTCCTATCTATCAATAAGTAGACTATAGAAATTTCATAGCTTTGATGCTAAAAAATTGCAAATTGTTCTGCACAAATATCCATTTAATGCACACAAAATATTTTATGGGCAAGCCAGTGAGAGTGTTAGCCATACTGTTTAGCTAACATGAACTCTATGTATTACTGCCAGAGGATTCCACTGTGACGTTGTAATTGCTTGCTTCTTAAAGGGACGATTAAGGCAGTGACTGAAAGGGGACATAATTATAATTTCCTAAACTCTAATCAATTTGGATTTAGGCAGGAAAAGCACAAACTTCAGGGGATTTCTTTAGTTCCTCAACCAATTACATGAAGTAACATTTCTCCATTATACAACACTCATATACATAAACAAGATAATCCTGCGCAGAAATAAGCCTGCATGCAATTTGTTTAGCCTCTTCAGCTCAGCAGGAGAGTTCTGTAGATGGACTGTACATGTATAGGACATGATAGGATTGAGGATCTGAACACTCGTTTTTACTGAGAACATGAAAGACAACGACAAGAGGTCATTGCTCAGTGTCATTGCTTTCTTGAACAGAACTGCTGAGGTACAACAGACACTTGTCATCAGAGTTCCAGGTGAATATTACAGACAGTCAAAAACTATGCCAGCCACAAGGCTTCATAATCCAACTCTGTCTATTGACCAAACCAAAATTTTTCACTCCCACTAAAATGTGACTATTTTGATCAGGCTAAATTTAAATGCTTCCCACAATGACATTCCCATTATTTTCCTTAAGGGACTATTTTATTATATGATGGGGAAGCCACAAGTTCCAGATTTTTTTCCTGGGAAAGGCAAAGTTCCTGGAGCCACAGAACTTACTGATGATTACTGAAATAGAGAGAAGCCTGGATTAAGGATTATGTGTCTTGTGACTTCTTTCCTTTCTGAGAAACAGGAGGGTGTGTGGAGGGACAAAGCAAAGGAGAAAACAGCTGTTTTGATCTGGACATGATGAAAAGTGTTCCTATATTTCTGTGTATTTCTGGTTCCTTATCATGTTTCTGATGAATCAGAAGCTTTGTTTTCATTTAAAAAAGAGGAAACATTTACAAATAGATAAATAGATTATTAAAAGCTTTACAAAACAAAGTAAATATAACTATCCTCTCTACAGAAACTAAGCAGAAAAGAGTGATTTGGATCAGTCAGACAATGACCTATGAAACAAGACCCAAGCTTTTTTACTCCTAATTGTGTGCCCTCCTTCATTCCTTTTCTGCTACTCTGCCTTTATTTCTGTTTGGTTTTTTTTTCCTCTTCTGCACTTGGAGCATCTCTCTATTGCTAGTACTTTTCCCCTGGAACAGCTGCTCCTTGTGTATAAACAAATAACACCCATGGCTGCTATCCCACCATTATGAATTTTCTTTCTGATGATACTCAGGAAAACAAAATTAAATGATTGGTTCAGGAAAGCACTAATAAAACTGTTGGGAATCTCTGAGGCAAGACAGAATTTTAAGGATCTTCTTTTGGTCAGAACTGGAGAGCTGACATCTGCTGCCTATTTGTGGAATTTATTGTAATAGATTTGCCGGGAGAGGCTCCGTGAGGAACCTCACGTGTAACAGCTCCCCCTTGTGTAGACGGTTCACACAGTAACAGGTAATTAGGCTGCCTTGCTTACAAAAAGTTTTAAGAAAACGCTAGTGAAATTAAGTAAGAGAATAGTAGCTGGAGAAGAGAAAAACAGACACATTAAAACGCATGTTGCTTTCATTTTCAAGGTTGTGGTGCTTTTCATTGGATATGTCCCCTTGAGTCAAATCACCCTAACAAAACTAACTGGCAAATGTCCTTCCTTCAGTTGAAAACTGTGTTCAATTTTGACTTTAGGAGGAGCAAGAGAAATGTGTCTATTTGAAGTCAAAACAACAGGTGTGTAAGTCAATCTAAGTAGCACCTGATTCTATGTCACAGCACCTTAACATGGAAGCTCCTGAAAGGCAAAATTTAAACAAAGACAGACTAAGACAAGCAAATATCATTTTAAGATGCAAATGAAATGCAATCAGTAGGAATTCCGCTTTAGTGCATAGCCCTGAAGTCAGAGGTCCCTGCAATGCCCAGGTACAACCACTTAGGATGCTGCAGTGCTCATCAGCTGGAGGGTAAACATTGTTTCTCTGCTTTCAGCTTTTTAGAATTGGTACCGCAATGCAACATTCTTCTTGTCTTCATTTGTGAGATACAAATGCAGTACCCAGTTATTTCCCTTCCATTGGAACGGAGTTAAGTAATTAGCCACATCTTTGCTTCACTTTTAAAAAGCTGTGAAACCCATCATATGCTTAAATTGCAATACTTAACTCACTGATTTCAGGTGCTTATGTTCAAAAATCCACTAGGGAAAACTTCCAATCAGCTGTCACTTCAGTCTGGAGACACCTAAACTCCCTAAGGCTTCTCAGATGTGTGTGGGTGGCTGCTACTTAACCTAGTTCTGGCAAAGCAAATGGGCCCGTGGTAAACCTTTACTATGGGAAGTGTATAAATTAATCAGAGTTATTTTCACAGAACTAGGCTGAGAAGAAAATAGGTCATTGGCAACTAAGTTGAGTAAATAATTGTCATGAGAAAGAGGAGTGGATGGTGATGAGCACAGTTAATAGCACAGTCTTTGTCTGGCTCAGCTTTAGCCTTGCTGGTATTTTGCACACAGAAATGATCAGCTTGCTGTCTAGGACAGAACTATGGCCAATTAGGAAAAAGGAAACTAGGTGTTTCTCTGCCTAATTAGAGTAAATGTTCCCAGTACAGCTGTTGTACATTGATAAGATCAGACTCATGGCAACTACATTCTGTAACCATGGCTTGCTTTCTTCTAAAATCTGTCAAATGAAGGAGATGGCAGCTGCACTTCATGTAATAGCCTGGCACTCAGCAGGAGCTGGCAGGTGCAGATTTTTTTTCTTTTGAGGAGGTTAATATCCACATGTCCTATCTCCTAATGCAATAATTGATCATCAGACTCATAGCTGCTCGTGGTGGTGGTGCGTGCTGCGCTCCTTTGGGAAGCTGTCACAAAGTATAAGAGAATTCAAGCTTGCTAGATCAGGAATTCATCACATTGGATACCAGTAGCTGGGATACATTCCAGGAAAGCAAATGTTCAAGTTCACTGCTCAGGCACTATTTACACAATTATGCACTGACTGGCTAATAATAAAACACATGAATAAGTTTGGTAGTGAGAACCCTGCAGTCCTACCCATCTAGGTGAGTGAACCTGCTACAGACTAGGCTGGGTACACACCCTCTGATTCTCTCTTCTGCTGCCCATAATCTTAAGATGAGCCTGTGCACCAAGTCATGATTTTAGGAGGAGGAGAGCAGCTTGCCTTCAGCCCCACAAATAGCTTTTAATACACCAGGCAGGGCACTTTCTGAAGCCGTAAGTTTTAGACTACCTGAGGCCGAGGGAGTAAATCACCCCTATTTTGTTGGGTCCACTGCATATACATTCCTTCTTTGCCTCATTTTTTTTTGGTTCTCAGCAGAACTTACAGAAAAATAGGTGCTCAGGCTGTGGAAAATCTTCACATGCACAAAAGCACAGCTGCAAACCTTAATGAGAAGGCTCCTAAAGGACTGTGGGGTTCACAGGGTTAGGCAACAACTGAAGTGGAACTTCTGGATTAAAAACAAATAGACCTAGGAGCAGTTCCAAAAATTATTGAAATAAGCTTCAAGTATTTATTATTCACTCTTTAAATTATTCTCTACATATTGATTTGCCTATCAAATACAGTAATGCTGATCCACTTGTAGGCTGGACTATAATTAGGACCTGCCACCTGAAACAGATTGACATATACTAGTGAATCCTTTAAAGGTTTCATGTGCTATTTCCCCACTCTAGTAGCAGACAGTGTTACTAAATTATTTTTAATTGACCTTATCGAATGGAGTAATTACTTCGATGGTGGTAATTAAAGCAAACACTTATCTCTTACCCAGAATATATATGAGAGGAAATGTGGTGAGATCTGCTTTAATTATTATTTTTTAAAATCTATTTGTTCTTAGACTAATATTTCACCTTTTGTCTCTTGGGAAAGACTGAAGTGAAATTTAAAAGCATCTGAATTCTTTTAGAACAAGCAAGTAATTCCTCACACTCCTACTTTCAATAACTTCTTTTTGATTTTCAGTGATTGGAATATTGCCTTTATGCTTTTTTGTATGAATCAGCAGCAGAAAATATTCCCTGTTGATTATGATTCCACAATAAGCCTATTACTAACTCAACTCTGGTTTCAGGAAAAAGATAAATTTACAATGCAGGTATGTATCTAGGGTAGAAATATCATATTCTGCTAGAAAAGAATACTGATTCTTACTAGAACCACAACAAAACATTTTCTCTCTGGAGTTCTGGAGAGACTCCTTTTTGAACAATTCCACTGAGGGTCAGATTTAGTAGACTGTTATCTTCTATAAACCAACCACGCAAAATGGACAGCAAAACAGTGCATAAATAGGCAGTCCTGGAGAGAGCACAGAAAGCCACACTAATTTGAGCAACTCTTTCAAAAAACTTTTCCCTCAACTAAACTGGATCCTCTCAACAAGTCTTGCTTTTTAAAATCAATTGCAATGTTCTCCACTTAAACTTTATAAAACACACATCAGTATGAGATAAAGACTAACATAAAATTTTTCAGTCTGAGCCACAGTGATCATTAATTTAAATTTCATGTTCTGGTGGAAAGTGTTCAACAATGCTAACCCTGGTGGTACAACCATAACATCAGATAACAAATATTGGTACCTTGTCTCTGAGACAAACCTGTATTCATCCCAACAGCAAATTGGCACCAGTGAAATACAGCATAGAGGCACAGACAGGGGAAATAGAACTTCAGGATGACTAAGTGCATGCACTCAGCAACCTATCTGGAACGAGTGCTGTCCTCTTCATGTTCTCACAGTGCATACTTTGTGTAAGAATTCAGTGTACCTATTTTTCCCTTTGGCCTTTGATGTCCTACTGCTACTGCTGCAAAATTTTAAATCAGATAGCCCAATCTCTTTTCTTTGGCAGGCACTGCAATTCCTAGCTGCCTGTCCTCTGCAGAGTATAAAATTAGGGATTGTGTACTCTTCACTGTTAATATATTATTTTAAGGTTTTATAATAAATTATAACAAAAGGCTCATTTGTCATGCCCAAACATAATTTAATTCCTGAAATCTGTGAGACAGGCAGACTTATTCCCTTTATAGCTTT
Source organism: Zonotrichia leucophrys gambelii (assembly GCF_028769735.1). Taxonomy (NCBI): domain Eukaryota; kingdom Metazoa; phylum Chordata; class Aves; order Passeriformes; family Passerellidae; genus Zonotrichia; species Zonotrichia leucophrys. The sequence goes on from NC_088175.1 coordinate 34,821,285, forward strand.
ACTCTGGGATATGTATCAGCCCCAGAACTCCAGAATCTTAGATTTGGCCAAACCTCTAATTACAGAGCTGAATAATCCACCTTCAGAAGTGCCCTGCACAGTAGAGTTCCTGTGAAGCCTTGCCCCACAAGACTTTCCCTGACATGGCTGCTAGTTGTGCCAGCAGTTCCACACACACACCTCCTGTGGCACTGTGCAAACCACAAATCATGAGACAACCAGATCACCACGCCAGCAGAGCTCCAGCACCCATGCTCTCCCTGGAGCTCGGTGGCTTGCATCTGATGCCATTTTATCCTCAGGCTGTCAGCACATTTGGCTTCCCTTTTCCACCAGCTGGGAAAGGTTACCAGCCAGCTGCATGCTTCAGAACAGACAGCCGAAGATCTGCACAGACATACAGGCAGAAGAAAATACAAACAGGAGCCAGCGTTTGGCTAGGAATCATTGCTTTTGACACATGGCTGTTCCTCCATAGTGCTCAATCCCATCCATCCTCTGCCCATCTGCTTCCCCCTCTGTGCTCTCACCCCGTGACATTCACAAGGTCGACGTCTTGCTGAGTGGCAAGATGGAGCACAGATTCATATAGAGGAAATTTTATGTTCAGGATGGAGTCTGGTACATGCACAAATACAAATCAAAACAGATTGGATCACCCAAGGATGACATGGAAATATTTCAGAAGGAAAACCTGGCTGGGCTCCTACCTGTGATTCAATTAGTCATCTACTCCAGTCTTTCACAGCAAAAGATGGCTTGTTAGACTAGGACCCAAAGTATATCTAGAAAACTGGATGAGTCAGAAATAGGTGGAAATACCTTGGAAACAGACCTCCATCCACATCTTATTCTGACTGAGATGCTTGCATCTCTGAGAGCATCCACAACTTGATTTTCTGACCAGTCTGGAAGAACATATAGATAATTATTTTCTTTTTTCTTTTTTTTTTTTCCATCATGTAGGATATAGTCTTCTGACCAAATGCTATTGGCACATTTCTAGTGTTAAACCAGGCACTTCTCTAGAGGGTTGTAACTGGATATTTTATATTTCTTCCTTTGTATAGAGCCCTGCTAGTGAATGACTGCGTCCCCTCCAAATGTGTTGGCTTGGAGTATATTCAGGAAGGAAAAAAATCTCACAATGAATTCCCCTTCCTCGTGTCCTGTGAAGCCAAGGAAGTGTTCTCTGGAAACTGTAAGGATCTGTTCAGTGCCCATGGACTGTATAAATCTGAGCCTGAGGAAAGATGATTTTACAAGAGCATCAAATGCGAGCTCTTTCCTTGATCAAGCTTTATAATATATTTTGTTTCTCAGCTAAATGCATGTCCAGAAGGACAAGAGCAGTAATTGTCACCCTGTACTAAGACCTTGTGTGACCAGATCTCAAATTCTGTTTTCAGTTCTCAGCCCCTCACTACAAGAAATGACATTGAGGAACTGGAGTGTATCCAGAGAAAGGCAGTGGAGCTGGGGAAGAATCTGGAGCTCAAGTCCTTTGAGGAGAAGTTGAGAGAGCTGCAGGTGTTTAGCCTCGAAAAGAGGAGGTTCAGAGGAGACCTTATTGGTCTCTACAACTCCCTGAAAGGAGGATGTATCCATCTGGCTGTGAGTCTCTTCTCCCAGCTAAGCGGCAGGAGCAGAGGAAGTGTCCTCAAGTTCTGCTAGGGGAGGTTTGGGTTGGATATTAGCAAAAATTTCTCCACCTAGAGGGTTGTCAAGCATTGAAGCAGGCTGCACAGCAAAAGCAGTTGAATAATATAACCATCCCTGAGGATATTTTAAAAATGTGTAGATGTGGCACTTAGGGACAATTTTAGTGGGGAACACAGCAATGCTAATGGTTCGGCTGGATAACCTTGAAGGTCTTTTCCAAACCAAATTATTCTATTATTTTAAACTCTGTTTCACCTGCAGACAGACACAAGATCCTAACCAGTGGCCTGTGCCATGTCTTTCTATGATCTCTGAAAGGAAATAGCATCTGGGTGTCATGGCAAAAAGCACGTCCATGGACCCAGGCCTCTGCATTTGAAAAGCCTTCCTGCATGATGAAGGCATTCAAGCAGGCCAAAGTCTGTCAGGATGGATACTGGCAACAGATCCTTGTGGGATTCAGGCCCAGACAGAGCCTGAGGGAGCAGCACAGAAGGCTGCCCTGGTGCAGTCCTCGGTAACAGTGTTCTGATGTCGCAGAACACACGCAGTAATTGAGACAATACAGCTGGTAATGGGATAAAGCAGCACCTGCTGATTGCTTTGCAAACAAGATTGGTACAAGAGAAAAAGAAATTCAAGCAATTTTACAGACACAATGAGAGGTGGGGTGAAATCACTGGAAATAATGTGAGAATACTCATGAAAAAGTATTAAACAGGGACTTGAAGAATTTGTATAGGAACAGAGCTAATATAAAATTGTCTGGTCTAATAGATGCTATGGAAGAAAAAAATAGAACATTAAGAATGGAGAAGAGAAGCTATGGAGGCACAGAAAGAAAAAAAATGCTACCATGGGAGAATATGTAGGTGGAAATATGATCAGTGTTGTACACAGGAGCAGAGAAATGTTTAAATAAAACATGTCCAGCTGGTTTGTTCTGCTACTGTTCTTAAGTGAAGTGAAACCATTGAGACAGAAGCCCTGTTCTGTGTATTTAATAATTTTTCAGGGAGTGAGATATTAGAAGCTTTGGGAAAATACATCAGAAAAAAATGCAAAAAAGACTCAAGGAAACAGCATGGGACTGAAGCACATTGAAAACATTTTTCAGGGCAATAGGAGGCTGAATATATGGAGTGTGCCGTTGTCTTCAGAAATGGATGTCTCTTTAGTATGCTGTTACTCAGCTGCATCTTTCAAGCTTGATTAATGCTTAATGCGATTGTCTTTAAAATCTGTCAGCATTTGGCATAGATCAGATAAGTGGCTGTGACAGAAGTGCAAATATTTGTACTGCAGTTTTGTACCCTGATGTGGTTATGATTAATAAGTTTTGCTTATGCACCTCTAGAGATTGTTTTGTAAATTATCCTGCTTGGATATATTAAATTTATATTAAATTAAAGTGCTCAAATATATTTTCCTATGGGTTTACTATTTTAAATAAATAGGCAGCAACATTGTTTAGAGAACCTAGCTGGCACATTTTAAAAATCATGCCAAAGTTGAACAGATTAAATTGATCAGAAAGACATCAAATCACAGGATATGGTCCTTGATATAGGCAGGAAATGGGACTAAAACAATACTTTAAAAAATAGTTTTCAGGAAAACAAAAGAAGAGACAGCTTTTTCAATAAAGATATCAAAATATTCCAGGTGCTGTAAAATGTAAAATTCACACAAATCCAGCAGTAAAAGTAAGTTAATTATTTGTAGATAGAGCACAAAGAGAGAAAGAGTTGTTGACTAAAGGAGCAATGATGCATTAGAGAAGTTTTTTGCTATCCCCTCTTTATCTGAAGGACATGAAACAATGGGGTCTTCCAAAATGGTATGCTGTGCAAAGACAGAAGAAAGCAAAGCTTTTCTTTTGTCTGGTGTTCAAGCAACCTCCTGTTACCATGGGTGTGTAATGGATCTTGGTTACTTCAGTAAAGACATAGTCACCAACTACACTGTGCTGAAAGAGAAGTTAGGAGTTTCTCAAATTCATACAAAAATTGAGTTAAAGTGATTGAGGAGAGTAGCTGGGGAGGATGGCTGGTGAAAATACTCATTGATATTATTGATATTTATCTGATTATAGATTCAAATTAGATGCTAGGTTATTAGGGCAGCCAAAGGGTCAGAGAAAGGAAAAATACCCATTGCCTTTGACAGTCTGATTTTTTGTGATTCATTCTCCATAGGGAAATAATTACCACTTCTTGACCAGAAATTACATTTGATCCAATGGAAGTCTGAACTTAGGCAAAAGAGATAGGACAGGTAATGCTGCTGTCCTTACTTAAGTTTCAGCCCAACTATCACAATTCCAACACTGATTGTGACCTGTTTCCTATTCCTCTCCTACACAGGGTTTCACAATTTTCTCTCCTCTTCACTTTGATCCACCAAAAGACCGATTTCTTGTAAGGATCCCTGTCTATGAATTTATGTCCTACTCTTTGGAACTTAGTTTCCTACTCATGTTTTCCTTCCATAAGCTCTCCTAGCAAGTTTGTTTTTTTTTCCATATGCAATTCAAATTTAGCAAAAGGTTCAGGAACAGTGTGATAATGTTTGGTAGAATGAAAATTACAAAATGAGATGAGACACTTGGCAATGATAAGGAAGGTTGAAATAAACTGTATTCTAAATCTGAAAATAAGGTCCTTATTAAAACAAAGATTATTAAATTATTCCTAAATTGATTTTTTTTTTTTTTGCTTTGAAGTGCAACCAGCCCAGAAACTTCCCAACTCCCACATCTGGCTTGACATCAACTGTAAATAGACTAACAGTTTTACATAAATATTTTTAACAGAATTCCTGTCTACATCTAATTTTCTCCTGTAAGTCTGGAAAATTTCTCCATGTAAGACATTCAGTTGTTGACATCCTCAAAATAAACATGTATGTTATTGCGGAACTCTTCAAAGGGCAACCTTTCTTTATCAAACAAGTAACAATTTTCATAGATATGATTCTGTGGCAATTCTGATTCTTTTGGACCCTGAAAAGAAGTTCTCTTGTTTCTTCAAGATGAGAACCACAAATACTTGCATACAAATACAGCTTTGGGACATAGCTATGTTCTGTTGTATATGCTGATTGCAAAGAATGTGATGCTTGAAACTGTATTTCCAAAGTTCTGAATTCATAAGCTGCAAACAGACTGTCACTAGTGATTATTCCTCCCCAGACAGCAGAATGACAGCAAAGTTATTGCCTACGCTTTAGTTATCTGAACACTAATGGATTCATTGAGAAGCAAAATATCTATAGAACCCAGATAGCCCCATTCTGTCCTTCTAAATCTTTGGGCAACACATTATGGGCTATGAATGATCAAATCTTTGTCTTCTTTTGGTGACTGAATCCTTAGAAGTGCAGTGTTCAGTTTCTGAATCGGCTGCTGTTTGTGTAGGTTTCAGCACATGTTCTATTAAGAAGTGTCAAAGTAATGCCCCCCTGTGAAGGACCCCTCCTCCCAAAAGGAAATTCATCAGGACATGTTCTCAATTGCAAATTTAATAGAGGATCTCTGAGCCACGGCTTTTGTTGTTGTTGTTGTTGGTTTTAAAATTAAAGCTACATGAAAGAAACATTTAGTGGTTGAAAATGTGGAAACCAACAAGTTCTCAGCCATTTAAGCTGTTAGGTATGGTCTGTGGATTCAGGATCTTGAACTTAGATGTCTAAATCTCATCCAAATTCTATTTTGAGTTGAACACTTTCATGTATCATGTTTAATTTAAGAAGTGACTTAAGGCATATCTTGTCTGCTGATCTTACTTTCAACCATTCCTGGATTTCAGCCCAAGCCATCCCAATATTCAAGTTTGAAAGTACTTCAATCTCTAGATGGCTTGTCAGATATGCAGGAGGATTAGAAAGTGGGTCTTTGTTGTGTTTATTTTTAACTTTAGCTGTTATCTACCTGCTCTGGAATAAAAGAACATGCAAAATACCCTTGAAATTCTGATATACATTCAATGTCTTTCTGAGTCTTTTCCCTACTGAAAAACCAGCTCACAACAGCTGAACAAAAAAAAAAGTACTCAAAGAATCTCAGATAACTATGAAATATGCACTCAGGAAATAACAATAAGGACAGAAGGAGTAATTGGAATGCCTTGTCCTTAAATGCTGATCAGTCAAGCATATTTTGGCTGCTCTGGCAGAGGTAGTGAGCAGTCACAGTGAAGAGATAATCTTAAAACATAAAATTTACCTTTGTTCACAGTGCCTGAGATGTCTCAGCTTTTAAAATGGTAAAGGTCACTTATCTGCAGTTCTGTATTTTGCCTCTCACTTAGAGCTTTGAAGCCTTTCACTTCAGCTGCTGGGGCAGTGTTTTCCCAGAGATGCTTTGGCTGTGTTCCCTGTCATTCTCATCCTGCTATTCTCAGGGCCTGGCACCTGCAAACCCAATAAGGCTCTCCTGCTGAAGTCCCACTGGTGCTAGATTTCACCCCCTTCCTACCTCATGGCTGCAGTATTTGGTTTCTGTTAGGGGACCTGGTATTATGCACACACAAAGTTTTAACAATGAGTTTTAACCTGTGCCTGGTCAATTTGAAGTTTGTCACCCTGAAATGAGCACGTGAAAAGGGCAAAGGAAAGAGACAGAAATTGGTCCTTGGCAAGAGGGTACTCACCGCTTTGACTCACTGCCAAGAGTAAAGAGGTTGCTTAGGGTGAGTGGTTTTTGTTGGGTTTTTTGTTTTGCTTTTGAGGAAGATGATACCCTTCCATTCCCTGCCAGTTAATGTCTCTCCATCCATCCTGACTCCTTCTCCTTATACAATCAGCAGGAAGCCTGTCGTTGCTTGACAGAGGCCTCCACAAAGTACACAGCTGTGCTATGGCTACTTTTCTGCCCTTTTGACCTGTGTTCTTCTATCCAGCTCTGTACTCAGGCTTATTAGCCAGTATTTTGCACAAGTACAGTGACACTCACTGGCAGTTGATCAGCATATGGCAACAACTGCCTATCACTGAAACACGCCTCAGAATGTTTCCAAAAGCCAATCATTTGTAAAAGCAATTATGGACCACAGATCAGCAACAAGTCATGGATAAATCATCCTTGATTGCCACCACAAATTAATTGCTGTTTGTTATTTGTTAATAATTACTGACACCAATTGTTCACAAATCACTAGAAGTCATGAACCAGTATATAGCACCAAAACCCATTTGCTTTGCCACTGTATTTAATTGCAAAAGCTATGAGCTATTTTTTATATAGAAAAGTTCAACAAGTTTAGCTTATTGTACCTGTTGCTTATTCCCAGCACAAAGGGACAGAATACTGCTATAACCAAAGGATGCCCAAGGCATTCTATGCTTTTCCACTCAATCCAGAATTCCAGGTGCTTAGGTTTCTTCAGAAACATGCATGTTTGGTGTCCATTTCCAGGTTTCAGAAAAAGGCTCTTTAAGCCTTTATATATTTATAATCTTGTAAATCATTGGTGTGCAAGTTAGTAACCAAAGGCTTTGGAAATAGTCAACATACCTAAGACCATTCTAAACATTAATGAGAATTCTCTGTAAACACTGGAGAAATTTATCAGTACAAATTACAAAAACCATTGGTACAGAAAAAGAGATGACAGTTATAAATATTGCATGGGATTTTTGAGCTCTAGAAGAATGTTGCCTTCTAATTAACAGTAAATCAGATTCTTTAGAGCACTTGAAATATACCTGAGCTCTTGGATGGATAGGCATAAGAATTTTTCACCTAAATATTTTTGCAATATCCTTCATCCTCCCAAATAAAGAAAATCTAACAAAAAATTAATACCCTAACCTGTTTTATCTGTATTTATGCATGTAATCAGATATCATTCTTCTCTGCATGGGGTCACCATTGCCCCTAATTAGATAGACAAAATTAGTCCTCATTTTGTAATGTAGATTCTATTCCTGTTACGTGTCACTTGACATAATCTTTTATGATGACTGACATACATTATGTACATGTGTATTAGAGCACAACTCCTTGCTAATTACATATATTTATTACAGTCATAATGAAAAAAATCAAGATACTGGCAACCATCAATGTTTTGTCTCCATGGAGATATCATCCTGAAGCTTAACAAAATAAAAAAATCAAAAAATGGCCATGAGGATGCAACAGAGACTTCCCCCTTCCTATTCCTCTCTTCAAATCATTGGACAAAATTCTCTCATCTCTATTTGGAGTCTGTCAACATATGGAGATAAAAAGTGGTCTGCAAGTGAAGGAGAAAACATACTCATGCCAAATGACCCTCAGAGGGAATGCATCACCCAATAGAGAGAATCTGATAACTCCAAATCAACACAAATTTCTTGCCTGTAGAAATTCTCAAAAACTGCTTTTATGTGGTAAGGAGAGAAGAACGAAAATCACAGATATGAGTCCAGCAGTACAGCAGGATTCAGTTGAGATCAGCAGCTGAAAAGTGAATTGCTATGCTTTTAATCCTATACTCTAATACATCTCAGGCTTAGACAATTCAGTTTAGGTTTTTCAAAATATCAGAAATATTGGCAGCACCATAAAGACAATAAGATGAAGTCAGGGTTCCCGAGTCACTTGGAACACATGACCTCCAAAGTCCAAAGAACAGTAAGCAAGATTTTTTGACTTCACAAACTTCTACCTAGTACAAAAGTTTGTAATATATTGTAACTAAAACTGCAGCATAAGCCTGCAGAAAAATTGAGAAGCATTGATCAGAAATCTTCTTTTAAATAAAGTGCTAGAAAGTAGTAAACATCACCTTCATTTTTTGTTTTTAACACATCACCAAAACTTGCTGTCCCATTCTTTGATTTGGAAAAATACATAGTAAAGTACCACAACAGTGCTTTCAACAGACTGCAGCAGAAACACTCATACTTCATGGTACAGGGCTCTGAAGTGGCTCTGCAGACATGGCACACAGTTAACTTCATCTGCTTCAAATTAAAAATATGCTTTTTTAAATGCCAGATTCCCAGTTGGTATATCAGGCATTTTGAGATCTGTGCAAACAGTTATGTGAGGCGCTGCTGGAATGATGTCCTTTATACCAAATGTTAAAAAATGTGTGGCATCCATCTCAGCAATGACTGAAACAGAAGCTCAGCAGCTGGGCAGAGTGTGACGGAGCTGCAGAGACAAAATAAAAATCACCAAATAACAGCAGTGAAGCTACCAGTTTCCAATTCCTCCTTTTCCCTTTCCTCCCAAGAGAGCACAGTTAGACCCTTTGTAAGCTTTACCTTGAATATATTTGACTAATTAAGCCATTTCAGCCATGTGCTGCCTCTGTAGTGCAAACAGAACTTTGGAAGGCAAATGTGGTTGGCAGCACCACAAGGACTCAGTAATACGTGCAAAGAGGAAAATATGATAAACTGTTGATTCATTCTCAGTAAATTTCATGTGCTTCCCAGAATTTACCACTGAGCACTGAATTACCTCTGCACAAGTAAAGACACAAATGGTGGATGAAACTGAAAACAAACAAGCAGTCTCCTTAAAGGTTACTCCAATTAGCAAATGATGGAATCAAACTGCTAGTGTAAGTTGCTTTTCTCCAGATTAGAAGTGTTTGCAAAAATGACTTCATTAGGTAGAGAAAAACTGAGATTAAATATCCAAAGAATACTTCCTGACAATGAAATCTTTTGGATGTGAAGCAATCTCCCTAGAGAAAAGACATCAGCTAACCACTAGAATTATTTAGAGAAAGTACTGGATGATACATTAAACAATATAAGTAATTTAAAGAATAATTTCCCCATTTTTTTATTCCATTTATATTCTAATTACTAGACAGAATAAGCAAGTAGGATTTGCTTTTATAATGCTGCTAATGATTTTCTAGAGTTTTTTCAGGTTCAATGCTACAACAGATTATTGCTAATTTGTGGTGTGTTTAGCTAAGTTCATGCAGTGGAAAATTATTTAACTCTCTTCTGTATCATAAGTATTTCAAGTAAATTTTGAAGTTTTTAAACTTTTTTAGGACTTTGAATAAACTTTTTTTAGGACTTTGAATAAAACTTTTTTAGGACAGTGAATAAAACAGTGACAAAGAAATAAAGCAGGTTGTACACAGTAATATAGTACCATAGGTAGTTTAATACACTTTTGCCATCGCTTAAACAAAATGGGAGACTCCAGCCTGCTCACAGAAGCAAAATTTTTCTGGCCCTAAATTATGGCAGTCTGTATCTACAATCTCAGGCGTAAACACCTGTAATGACTATTTCATAATCTGCCTATATGGAACAAACAGCCAGAGTGAAAACTCAACAGATAACATACTTTGGAATACCTAGGAGAGGGACTCCTTCCCATCAGAGCCCACAGAGGATCAACCAATGTAAACATAAGTTTCAAACACAACCCAGTGCCCCAAAACCAAAAAAGTATTTCACCACACTTCACAGCAACTACTGAACTGTTTCACAGAAGAGCTGAACTTGAGGGCTGCTGCTACCTGATTACTCCTGCTCTGTGAGCATAAGAACACAGACCCAGACCCTCTGTTACTGCCACTGATATTTCCTGAACCTTCCTCAGTCCCACCCTAGAATCTCTTACCCATTACAACTGGCTACTACAGGGGGGAAGTGAAATATAAAGAGAAAGGAAACTGGAAATCTGGATAGTGGGAGATCTTCTAGTCTTCAGACAGAGAATGAGTAGTGTCTCCAGGATTAATTTGATATGAAGTGTATTGACTGAAGAACAAAATTATGGAGAAATTCAAAGTAAAGATTTCAACTTGTAGTGTGGTTAGGGTTTAATTGCATTTTCGTCTTTCTAATTTTACTTTTAGCTGGAAAGCTGTAATAATTGAAGGACAGTCAGCCTTGGGGCTCTTTCTTTTCTGCTGCTTCTTAATAGTTTATGCAGGTTAATGAGGTGTGCCTCTCCTAACCTTGATTGTAAAGGCATGAGGGAACGTACTAACTTACCAGATACATGCCTAGAACTCCTTCGCAGAATCTAGTGATGTTTTAGGAACATCCTAATAATTTATTTTTGCCTGCCTAAAAAAAAACTCTGATCAACAGGGTGTTTCAATACTAAAATGTGTCTTGTTAAGACAAGTTTTCTTATGTGCCCATGAACACACAACTCCAAAGAAGTTTTTTAATTCTGAAGGACTCTTCAGCTTCAATTGGATAGAGCAGTTTTGTCTGTCTGTCTACCTGTCCTATTTAGCTTTCAGATCTTACTCCAGAGAAAGTTGTCTTTTAGTTTGTTGAAGTACTTAATAAATGTAAAAGACTTTTTGACCCTAGGGAAAGAAAACAAATTGCAAAATTCAGTGTATTTTATGTTGCACTACATTAAAAAAAGGGTGTATGAATAAACATGCTGTACATTAGCTCTGTAGTGATCCTATTACAGCTGATTGTGGCCTTCTTCCTGCCCGGCTCTGATGTTTCAGGTTGCAGAAAAAATCAGCACATTTTGAATGTCTAGCCAATCTGTCACTTCATCTTTGGTCTCTGCACACGAAAGAGAACAAAAACTGACATATATTTGTAAAGACACTCTTTACCCTGAAGTACATGTTTGCTCATTGGCTTTATCTGAGCCGCTGGAAAACTGTGCATGTCGGAGAAGGCATTCCTCTCACTTCACTGAGCTGCAGCCACAAAACAAGAAAAGCCTCAAAGCAGAGAAGGAAAGGCATCTGCCAGTGCAATTGCAATCAGCCGTTCCTCTGGTGCCCTTGGGAAACAAAAACACGGTGTCTGTCTAAAGCAGCACAGAGGCTGCTGTTTCTTGCAGGTTTTGTATTCAGTGCTAACAGCACCTAAGCAAGCTATGGCGAGGAGTGGGAATTCTGCAGACTTCAAGAAGGAGCATTTGCATCATGCACAATGATGAAAGTGGGATCAAGCACCTAGAATTTCAGCTGGAGATCTGCAACTCATCTGTAGTGGTGGAGTTAACAGGACAAAACAACCTCTCAAGCATTAGTCCATGTAAACCAGTAAAAATTGTACCTGACATGCAGCAATCCTGCCAGAGAAGAATTCACTTGTTCCTGCATAGACAAGCTGTAGGAAATGAGGGGCTTCCTAGTCTATCTTTCTATGATTAACAGCCTTACTATTTGCCACCATGTAGGGACATTTTTACTATGTGAAGACATTTAAGAACATTCTTATTTAATTGGTTAAAACCATTCACATTATTATTAATTCTCTTGTCTGTAGTGACTGTTATGTAATGTCATGTCTATTGGTTCTCTTTCTTGTTCTGTAATTTTGAGGGAAGTGGCCTCACTTCTTTTTATTTCCTTTTTTTCCTTTCGTTTTTGAGAGTCCGGAATTCTGGAAGGGTTTTAGAAATAGGCTTCTCCTCTTCCTATCTGTTCTCTTTAGAAAGCCTCCCTAAATCCTGGAACATGTTTCAGATATTTTCTTTTGTGTCTTGAGTACCCAACCTTCCAAAAAGTTGCATATTTTAATGAATTATACATTTTTATTCTATGCAGTCTTAGCAGCTACTACTTCAAACATTTGTTATTTACCCATGCATTTGTCTCATATGCCTCCTCAGTGCAGCCAACTGTAATAAGCCTGCATGGAAGCAAAATATTCAGTTTTTCCCACTTACCTAACCCTATCAGTGTTTCTTCTACTGTACTAATATTTTTTTGGATCATGATGACTTGAATACTGATCTCCTACTTTGTCCAAAACTGTCCATTACTCCCCTGAGTTTCCTTATCTGCAGCAATACTGCTGCCATTCTTTGTTCATGCTGTGAGCATTAATTGTCATTAACTGTAAGCTGTTAATGCATTTGCTTCACTTTTTCAAGCACAAAGCCTCTCTTCAGCTTGTGGCATTTGTCACAAGAAGCAGAATTTACTGGGCTGTTTTCTGTCTTCAGCTTTTCTTTCCTGTTAGCTTAGGATCTTGCAATTTCTTATCTGAGCTGTGCCTGTTACCTCTCTAAAATGACCAGAATGACTCACCAGCTTTAGTAATTTGCATATTCATGCATGTTTTCAACTTTTTTTTATATTCTTTCATACACATCATTATACACCTTTGTAAAGCACGCAGTACTTTGTGTGGTTCAATAATACAAACTCATAAAGGCATATTTTATCAGAATTAATGGAAAACTAATGGAAAAAACAGGTACTTCGAAAACAACTCTTATCAAAATTATTTTCAGACAGCCCAATAATTCTTTTTTTCAAGAAAAACACACTCAAATATTTTTTAGCTATTCTCTGTGGGTTTGCAGGTTTTAGGTGCAATGGTGATTATGCCTACTCTCCTCTTTTGTGCAGAAACTTTTTTTCATCAGTGATCACCAGAGAGCTGAGTTTAAAAACATGCGCCTCATTCATAGCCTATGCTGCATCAATGTGCTTGCATTGCATCAGCTGAACCTCTATACAACAACCCACTCATCTGTCTCATGCAAGAGGCTCTATCAAGCTTCAAATCCCATGGCTCCTGCACAGCTATCTAACGGGGAAAAATAAAGAAAGAACAAAAAAAGAAAAGAAAAAAAGAGGATTGTAGTATAAATCTTCCTGCTTTGAATATGAGTTCAATCAGAGGAAGCCAAAATTCTTAATTCTACTTTTGATGTTCATAATTGCATCTTCCAAGATGGGAATTTTCATGGGAATGAGTGTAATTATATTTCCTGTGCTAGCCAGTAACAGGTCTTGATGAGAATCTCTTTCAGCCCAACATCTGAAGCCTTGCTAATTTCTCACTTTGCAATAGGATATGAGAATCATCTCCTGTCTTCAGCTTGCTCTCAATTCTCTTGCTCTCAGTTCCAGTTCAGTAAAAGAATTGTTGTAACTTTGTGAAGAGCCCACGTTTTGAATTTTGCCAGCTGTGATGGTTTATTGTAACAACAGTTTTGCTGTAAAAAGTAGTTACTTTTCTTGAAAACGCATTTTTCCAACATTCTGCCAAAATTCATAACAAAACCATAATTCCATTGCTTTAACAATGAAGCTTATTTTCTTCTATGTAATAGAACAAGAAGACTATTATAATAGAGTACTGTGTTATCAAAAAAACCCATCCAAACCAACTAACAAAACAAGGAGATCAACCATTACCTCACTTGACTATCATAACCTCTGGCATTAATTTCTGTAAATGAAAAGAACTTGGAAAAATTCATTGAGGGCTGTCCCCATCACAAGAGTGGCACTATTAGGCTCCAGATTTGTTCCCCTTTTAGTTAGTAGCAAACCAGTTCAGTCAGCAAATAAGATGAGCTTTCTCAGAGAGAACCTTCCTCCCTCGCACAGTTGTTCTATTCGCATTATGAACTCAGTTTAGACTTACCCCTCAAAATAGGCTGTATCTTTTTGCTTGTGCTCAACATTGTAGACCAAAAATGCATACTTGATTACAATTATTTCATATGTAAGTATCATTTTGAGGTTAACTCCTGGTCCACAAGAAGTGGTCAAGGTCTGAGTAACTTAGGCAGAGCCAAAGTTCCACATGCAGGTATGCTGCAACAACAGATTTGTTTTTTTTCTGAAACCCCCTCATCTGAGGCTTTGCATAGGCAATGTTTGACATTAGGGAGATTTTAACTGGTCTAAAAATACTGGTCTATCTTGTATTATGTTCTTGAATCTTGGGTTTGTCATAAAAAATATGAAAATTAATGATGCTTGAAGTACAACATTTGGTAAAAGTTTATGAACACAAGGCTGCGTGGACAATTGTATCAAATCTAGATGAACTCTCCTTGGGTGAACATTGAAAAAAATTTTTAGGTTTGTTAGAGAAATTTCTAAAGTCATTTTCTTAACACTAAAATAGAAAAGCATCACAAATGTATGAAAAGACAGACTCTTATCAATACATAAACACTGCACCCTCATTCGTTTTCATTTGCAAAGGTAATGAAGTAGAAAACACCAGCAGTTTGGAATTTACAGCCCTAAGAAGATCAGTAAATAAAAGCAACAGACTAGCCCAATATTCCTGACTCCTTCCATTTAAAGTCTCTTCTGGAGGACCTAACAGGCAACATATATCAGTTATAGAAAAGTGGCATCTAAATCAGGAAGAATGCACAGAATCAAGTAGGCTGATGGAAATCTATCTTTTAACTTGATGGCAGTAATGCCTGCAGAATTTGGAGAGATTTATGCCAGGGCTCAAGGAATATAATATTCCTCTTGAATTAACTAATTTTTGCAATGACTGTACTGTGAGTGGTACACAGCTGCCAGGAAAGATTTGTAGCCTGCCTGAAGTACCAATTATCTTCCATTTTCTACAGTAAAAGTGTCTGGAAATGTGAGTGATAGCAGCAAATTTTACACATCACTAATGATGGAATTAAATATAAGCTCCATCATGTCTAGTAACAATTTTTGTAAATAACATAAAATAAAATACAGAAATTAAATAATTGGAATATGTGCAAGAAAAGTTAATTTCATATTTTTTTTTTCTTCTAATGATATTTCCCATCACAACTGACTTATCAACCTTAGATCCTGTTAAAAAGAGTATCATTAGGAGAGGCTAATTTTGTACAAGTAAATGGTAGTCCAAGAAAGGGCAATCTAAAACCAGTCCAACATAGACTAAAAATCTATCTGAACCACTTTAAAGCTAATCAGATCTCATTCTTGGCATGTACCACAGAAAGTCTCTTGGATTTCCTGTGATTAGTCTTGTGTTCCAGAACTTGCCAAGTCCCAGCTGATGACTGTGGGACACTCCCATATGATTCTGACTCATTCACTCATTCACTAATCACAGTACAGAAAAATCATGGTTTCCAGATACAGTATTGGTGTCTTTCCTGACAGATACCACTCACCAAACTGTTCTAATAACTCTGTCTAAAACACTGATTTTATTGGTGGTTTGGAAATACTTTTTCCTAACTAAACAAAAGCCACAGGTATTTGAATAAAAAGATGATAAATAAAATCACATTTTTCCCATTTGAAGAAAAACTGCTCTATGACTAAAAAATGAAGGCTGAAAGGTTGAAGCCAAAATGTAGGTCAGACTCAAAAATGGCATGGATTTAATCATCACTGAGGCACAGAGAATGAGCTCAGATTACTTAGAGTATTTGAGAAGCTGGGAGCATTTGAGAACTGCCTCTGGGGCATACCCAAAAGAGAAATTTATTAAGGTCTTTAAATATGCTCTTGAGAATCAATGGGCCAAGGGGAATGCATCAGAAATGCCCAGAGGTCTCAAGAAGGAATTTTCAAGGGCTAACACATAAACACAGTCACAGAGGGGAAGTTTGTTTTAGAACGTGATTCCATGAGTCAGTTTTGTGTATTTGTCAGCAGTGAGACGGTTCTAGCTTTGCCTATGACCATTGGAATCTTTATGTACACAGGGGAATTTTTCTTTTTTAAATCTGCAAATGCAGAATCTCTATTGAGTTTTCGCCTGATTATTATCATGAAATATCAAAGATGTTCATGTACATGTACGACGCAGCTCGCTGCACTACATGCCCCCTAGTTTCTAATTTTCAATATTTCTGTCTTTTGTTGCACATCTTTTGGCTCAGCTGCTTGTAAATTGCTGCAAGGTGTCCCAGCCAGACATGAAGCTGTAGGGAAACATCTGGGGAGAGAAGAGAGCAGAACCACAGCTGTGATGTCTTGTTCATAGGCAATATCCCTATGCACACTATTGACCATTACACAAATAATTTTTTTCTTAGTTTCAAATAAAATGCATTGTTTACAATTCACACAGTGCAGCAATACAACTTTTATCTTGAGAATTGCCCTGTGCCCTCCTACTAGGCTCAGGCAAGCAGATTCCATGCTTCAGCAGTCAGAGGAATCCTGTGCTCGAAGGAAGCCCTGGAAGGGGCAGAGGTTTGTAGTCGGAATCACCTGAGGATTGTGATCTCACTTGCATCTCACTTCTGTGCCACTTGTGATGTCCTTGGAGGTTACTGAGACACAGAAGAAGGTTGAGCAGCTTGGAGGGAGAACTTGGTATCTGAACGTTCTAGGAGAGGAAAGTGCCTTTCTCTGGACTATGTTACTGGAAGTACATTCATAAGCCAGCTTGACAAAAGAAACAATGATCTGAAAATCCACACCCTAGATCAGTGGTCCAATTACTGTAAGATGAAGTGAAAATGATAGAAAAGCCTACACCTGATGTTTACTGGATACCCTGTCCAGCTGGCATAAACTGAGTGTTAAAGGGAGACTGTTTGGACAGCAGCTTTTCCTTCAACACTGGCGATGATGGAATGGAAGCAATAACCTTTTGAAAAGGAAATTATTTGAAGAGGCAGGGCTTAACTTAATAAGACCCTAGCCACAGTTTCAGCTGAACCTTGCTTAAAGAAAAGAGTATATAAATGCCTCAGAAAATAGGTTAAATGTGTTTTCAATCCTGATGGCATTACTTACAGGCTGAAAGTGACATAACCAAATGATAAGTTAGTAAAATACCTTTCTCAGCTTCTCAGTGGGTGGCTGTACATCTTGGGGTCAGTTTAAAGGACAGCATAGAGCCAGCACCCATGCTAGATAACAGTTAATAGTTTCTTAAGTAGCTCTTCTATTGTAGCTGTTACCTGATTCAACCTTTCTGAATGAAAAAACAATAAAAGAAAACAAAAAGGAAAACACCTCTTCAGGAAGGTGTTGCAAAAGTTTTATTTGTTGTGACAACCTGACACTATTAAGATTGTGGGGAGTAAAAATATGGTATAAAGTGTGGCCTAACAAGCTATCACATGCTTTAAGCAGTGGGTGAGGAAAACTCTGTAGCTGACAATATCAAACATTTAACAAAAAAATAATGAAGAATTAAATTTGATGGAACACACAGTTCCATCCAGGAAAGAAGGTCAGCAGAAGCACTCACAAAAACCAGTGTCAGGAGGTGATTGTGTTCAGCAGGGGACAGTATTTTCCACTCTGGTGATAATACAATCAAGTTCTTTGTGCTGACATTGGTAGAAGAAGAATGATTAGATCTTTCTCTCCCCTGAATGTTGTGAAGTCACTCATGGCAGAGCTGATTCTCTAGCAATTATAACCACACTGAGGTAATGTGACTTACAGGCAGCAAAGAGCCCTGAACAGAGACTGAACACACTCTGCACACCTGGAGCCTGCAGTGAGCTCTCACCCACTCACCTTCAGCATCTCAACATCACACAGGTACGGGCCACAGCCAGGCTGGGGAGACCAAGCAACACCACAAAGAGAACACCTCTCTTTCTTATATTATGACCCTGAATGTGCCAGGTCAGGTGATAGACCTTCTGGTTTTACATGTCTCAAGACAGAATGTCATGGTCCAGCTTCAGCCCTTCCTTCCTCTGTGTCTGGGGTGAATGGGGTTGGAGCTTGAGAAAAAACTAGACTGGGCTTGAGACACAGCTAGACTGGGCAATACTGGGTAAAGCCAGAGATGTGCTTGACAAGGCTTCACATAAAAGACACGAGACTAGTATAATTCATGGTGCAGTAGCTCTGGTGCCTATTAAAGTGGTGCCTATTAAAGTACTTGACATCACACACTTCTCCAATTATTACACTGTATTCCTGGTTTCCACTCTTTGCTTCTGAAGTGGCAGAAAATTTCTTAGAATACGAAATATGTAACCAACAGTATTGCATATGTAGATCTTATCAGGATATAGTGGTTTAAGTTATTTTGAGTTAGAGAAACTATTTCAAGTCCCCTGCCTGTTGCATAGGCAGTCAGTGACTTATTCTCTTGCCAAGATGTTCTATGGTTGTTGTCCGGTTTTCGGCTGTTTGAAGGGCCTGGAAAGGCCCGGAGTGGCCTTGGGGCAGCCTGCGTATCAAAGGACGAGTAGAGGCTTCAGTTCTTCTTTCGATCTTTATTAATTGTTTATCTAAAAGATTTTCTTTCGGCCCGACAGAGGTCTGCTCAGCAGCCAGCCATGAGCACACACTGCCTGCCCTCCGGACAGTCACCTATCTTTATACCCATAGTTACGTGTACAATATTTATCATTTTTCCCCAATCCTTTTTATTCTTATTGTCCGGTGCACTTTCAGTAATGACCAATCCCAAAGTGCCACCATCACCACAGAAGATGGAGGAGAAGAAGAAGAAGAAGAAGGACAGGACACGCCCCAATTCCTCCATCTTACTTCTCTAAACCCCCCTGCACAGCAATCTTAAACCCTGTGTCTCACCCTCTAATTAACTAATCCCTTCACCATTCACCCCGGTGAAATCCTCCTATCCTCATACAGGTGTCGTCTCCTGTGTAGGGTCAAAGTCCAGCCACCAGACACTTCTGGCAACATTCCAGGACTACCGAGCCCCCCAAGGGTGGTCTCGGTGACTCGGCACCTCAGTCCTGAGGTGCTGAGATCCCACAGGTTGTTCTTAACCCAAGTCTGCCTTTTGAAAGGATTTTATTCACCTTGAGTCTGAGTTATTGATGTAAAACTCATGTCGCTGCAATTACATAACTGCTACCAGAAAGGCAGCAAACCTGTAAGAGTCTTACGGCACAGTTCTGAGCCCACAAGCACACACAGCTCTGGAGACAAGTCAAGCCATGGATACAGACAAGCTTTCAAACAAGAGAGAAATCACAGGAAAAGAGAATAAAGAATTTGCAGTAGCTTACAAAACACTTAGGGAGAAGACAGGGAAGTGAGAAAACAGATCCTGTGTAGTCCACAAGGTTGTGCAAGGCTTTTGCTCATTCTTGCCTTTGTTACTTTGTATTAACCTCAACACCTTTTAAAGACTTTAAGTCAGAAGATGATGTCACAGTTTCTGTGGAACTAGGCAGGCTGGAGGCAGACATACACTGTAAAGCTGAGCTAATTTAATGACAAGTCTCCTAAGGACTAGGACTTTCTCAGTCCTGCAATAATACTCAAAGTGCATCCATGCACGTTTAATTCAAACCTCATTCCACAATTTCACTTTTTTTCTGTTTTTATATTAGCTAAAGTAATCTAGGGATGCAGGTTACCCAAAATACTGTTTCTGGAACAAAAATCTAGAATTTATTTTCTGCCTTGGGAAGCACTTCATCATTTCATACTGCATTTGTACATAAAGCTACAGAATGCACCTAAACAGAAAAAATATTGATTACATGAGTTGGTTCCATGCTTTAGAACACTGGTGTTGTTCCAAATTTCTTTGGAAGACAATGGCCCAGGGATTTATGGATCAGCTCTGTGATGATCTAGTGTAAGTGCCATGTCATTGTTTCACATCTTTAGCAACACTGGGATCAGAAGCATCTTTTCCAAGGAACTAGTTGAGTTTTAATTCTCTTCAACTCCAAGTCACACTCAGACAATGTGAGAACTCCACAGCCTGTTCCTATGTGGAGGAATTAAAGGATTGAATGAGCTTATAGTGCAAAACAACTAATTATGTCAAAAGGCTGGGCTCCCTGAAGAAATTCAGTGAAATAAAAGTCCTAATCACCTCCTATTTGTTCTGTTCTTGGGGAAAGAGAACAAAATATATCATACTATGTCTCTAACTAACCAATATGGAATGAATTTGAAATTAAGTCTTTCCAAAGCAAGAAGGAAATTATCATATATTGAAAGCAAGGGAAAAAATTGAAATTATTTCAAATGCCTTTTACTGGAACATTTTACCATCAGTTTTTAAGGATTTTCCTACTGGAAAGGGATGGGGATATTCAATCAAACTGCAGGAAAGCATCCATGTGAAGTATTGAGGGTGTAATTGTTTAAAATCTGATTTGTTGGGGAAACAGAATTGCATTCAGTGGTCAGAACACATTAATTTGGATACTTGAGGTAGTGAACAACTGTGGGATTTTATAGATGATAATAATCCATGAACACAGTCTGACAGGGAAATGTTAGCTTTTTCCCCATCCTTGTTATCCAGAAAACATAATCTGGGTACAGTCTTTTACTTATCCTGATAGTAGTTAGTAATGAACAAGTCTCAGTTTGTTTCGCCTTCACACTTTGAAAAGTAGAACATGCAAATCCAGACTACATAGAGGAAAACACAGATTATGTAATCTGCTATGTAATCTGGGTTTCCTTTTCAATATTTTCTAGGTTCTGCGTGTTAATTTCATAGCTATCAACTTTAAATGAAATTAATTATTTTCCCACCTACAGAGGGCTGCCAGACTCACCAAAGACAGAGTTTTAACAAGACCATTAATAGTTCGTGACCAGCTGCAGGTAAACAACTGTTAACCTGCCATCCTTTTTTCTCATAGATGTAATGTGTTGCATTCAAGTCACTCTTATCTGCTTATTGACCAAGACCCAATGAATTCAAATTATAAGCCTTCAGAGAGAGCCACATACCACAGCACCACTTCCAGTTTGATTTTCATCTATAGTCTTATCAAAGTTTTGGTGAAGACTTAACCACTGTTACTAAGAAAAAAAACCAAACCAAACAAACAAACACCAAAACAAAACTAAACCCCAAACAAAAAACCCAAACATACCCAAATTTGCCTGTAGGAAAGAAGTATAGAAATAACACTTGAATAATAACACTCTAGAGTTTCTTCTTTGCTTCTGTTTTGCTCTAAAGCTGGCATCTATCAGCTCCATATTTGTATATTTCTTTAGATCTGGTCTTGTTTTTCTATTTTCTTGACAAAGGGGAAAAGGGGAGAAAAGGTGGAAGCAACACCATTTCTGAAATGTCACTTTCCCTATTCTGAAGAAAGCTTATCTTTCAACTGTTACTTTTGGCAGAGAGATCAAATGCATGATTTAGCTTCTTCACAGTTATCTTTGGTTATGAAAAGCTAATTGTTTGATTATGCTCTTTTCTTTTTCAAACAGAGATTCAATAACTGTGAAGGTAACAATTTTATTTTTTTATAAGAGAATTCCTCTTTTCTGCCCTCTGCCCTGTCTGAACTCATGTGCAGATAATCAAATCTTGGTTTACACAGTATCTGAAATAGATCATCATTGTATGAAGATTTGAAAACGGAATCAAATCTGCATCAAAATGAGGCTGTAGCAGTGCATAGAAAATTTTATCTCAAGTGGATTATCACTTCCCCTTCTCCAAGTTAATTTATGGTCACACATTAAATGCTACAATACATACCAACTTTTTCGTATGGATTTTAAAAACTAAGTGAACTCCTTAATTTCTGGTTGTGCATATGGACAAACGAGATCTGCTCCAGGACTCACAGTGCACAGAGTGAGTCTGGGCATTTATGACCTTGGATGGTTGAAGGCATCTTTCAGCCTTGTGTCTGACTCTAATTAAAGGCTTCAGATCAAGTGGAATGCCAGAACCTTTGCAATTTCCCCTGGAAAACCACTTGGAAAGGAGCAAAAACTTCAGCTTCCCAAACAGAGCAGAGGATGCCCACTATCAATGTCAAACTCAGCCAACACAGAATCCCAAATTTCAAATATTTCAATTATTTTCTGCTGGTTTTGGTACAAAAGTAGGTCAAGAAACTTCAACAGGCTGCACAAAGGTAAATTACTCTCATTCTCACAGAACTGTATGATTTCATTCTATTTCTAATGTTTAACTGTGAAAGATCATTTTATTTCTAATGTCTTAAGTTTCTCATGACAGCATTCTGGATGAAAATGAGATGGCCTTTTGGACCATTAACAGTGTTACACTTTCCCCTTCCCCTCTTTCCTTCTCCCTGACCACTGCTGCTTTTTACCCCTTTCATTTTCCTCCCTGGAGCAATTTCCTGTCTGGGTTTCAAACACAATATTTTTTCCTATTCATCTCTTCAACAATTAGCCATTAAATGTTCAAGTTAAAATTTTAATTAGCATTACTTCCAAAAGAGACAAATAGAGAACCACTGCATTCATATTTCAGGATTGTTTCACACTGGAAGCTTGCTGCAGAAACCACAATAATGTCAAAAGCTGCTGTCAGTTCTGTTCAGGAAAGCTATCTGTCGAAATAGATGAACAAAAACCTACTTAAAGGTGGGGAGGAGGGAAGAGCAGAAACAAAACCTTTGATGCAGAAAGATTCAGACTTCTATCAGGGCACCTGACACAGCTGTTTCAGACTTTAGTAAGCACCTTTAAAATGAACAGAACCACTGATACTGCTGAAGTGTTCTGTCCTTTCATTTTAATATTTCTTAATTTTTTACCCTCCTGAAGTTCTTATATTTATACTAATTCTGAAAGAATCACCAATATCACCATCGGAGCTCTCTAATCACCTTTTAAAGTACAAAATTAAATAATAAAAAAAAATCCTTCCCACTTTGTTATTATGCCAAGCCTGCTCTTCAACTCACTTAATCTCTCTCCTTCTCTAATGCTTTCCTACCTAAGTACTTATGAACAGTAAATGATTCTCCCTACAGTGTCTCCCTACAGGTAGGCTGTGCCAGCCAAGCTCTTTCAGCATCTAAGCCGTGCAGCAGCGGTAGCCTGAAGCAGAGCAGTGCCTTCACCTGGCTCAGCTCACCCATCCTTGCTTAGTCCTGCACATTTGCATTAGCACAGCAGTGTTCCTGTGCTAATTAGTGCTGCCACTCAGCACAGCTAAGTTGGCTGCAAGAAGATGCTGACACCATCCTATTGCTTTTAAATTTAGAACTATAGCATAGCTACTCAGCTCTCTGTGCAGTGCTGCACAGTGCACACATCCTCCTCCCATCCCCCTGTGCAGCATGGTCATCTCCTGACCATTCCACAGTTCCTTCCTCACACTTCTTCCAGTTTGGAGCACCCCTTTTCAACATGGGGGACCATTGCTGTACTCTAGTGAGCAGAGCCTTGCAAAGTGATATTAGTTCTTTCCTAACTCTGCTGGAAATACCCAAACTAACAGATAGGAAAAATCAGGTCTCCTCCTTCTCAGTTGCCTAGTAGCCATCCTTCAGTAAACTGAGCAATATTCCTTAAATCTGAGTCTGTCAAAATAGAAGAAAGCAGAGAAAAAAAGTAATCCATTGCTATCTCTTCCTCTTCTCTTTCCTTCCCTTCTCACTACTTATAGAAACTGTCTCCTTTCCACTAGGTCCAGCACAGCCTTGGAATAGCACTAGGAATAGCACAGCCTTGAGAAGGAACTACTGGGAATAAAAGAAGAAAAGGCCAGTGGGATTAAAAAAGGCAGTACAGCCATGGACATGGTGGCAGCAATACTGGTGTGCGGTTTTTTCCCATTCCTGTTTCTGCTCATTTTCAGGGATGACAAGACAAGGGGTAAATGGATGATATGGCTGCATCACCACCACCATAGCAAGACTAGACTCATTTTCTTAGGAGAGAAGGAACACTTGCTGGTGATGGGAAAGCTGCAGGCAAAGGGACAGCTCCACTGAAGTTATGCTCTTGAGATACTCAGGTGCAGAATTTGGCAACAGTGAGAGAAGAGCCACGTGAGTGCAAGGAATGCCATGGTGTAGAGATGGCACAAATCAGATTCACAAGAAGACCTCAGATGGGAGCAAGGATGGAGGATTAAGAGATAGGTTTCAGCCTGGTGAGACCATTGCGGTGTTTACTGCAGCTTAGGGCACAGGGAGTTTGGGATATGAAGACCCAGGCTACACAAATTGTCACAGAGCATGTAGAAAGCATGAAAGACCAGTGTCTTTCTTCTCCTTGGTCATTTAACATGCTGTAGTTAACAGCAGTAAATTCTGTCCTAAAACTCCTACCATTGTACTTCATTTAAGCACCGTCATTACACTTCTGCTATTCCAGTTTCACCCAAGTACCTCAGATGGAATGCCTTCCCCATTCTGTTTCACTGGGCACACAATACCAATCTAAGGTCAGAAACCGGCACTGCAAAACCAGACGGTAAGGGTTCAGAAGAACTTCCTCTTGATGGGAGGAATCACTACCAGCAGAATGAGCTCATAAAAACCTTTTACTGAAAGTTACCAGAAGAATAAGATTTCAGAAAATGTGGTGGGTATGGTACCTACATGGAACATAAGTCACATCAATTACTACAGAAGATTTGAAGTTGTGGTCTTCATCTTCCATGTAATTAACCTAGCCTCTATATTCTAGCAGCAGGCTATTAGATTACCCTGAGTTAGAGAATATTTAATGGCGTATATAAACTGAAAGAGTTCTAAGATAAATACTTGATAAAAGGAAATTGACTTTTTTAACTAACTCTTTTTTCCAGCAGAAAAAAAAAAATGTGCATAAAAAAGCACCACCTGATATTCTTTAACTATCATTTGAATTCCAGAATAAGACTGAGCATTTTACAGAGCACAGTTACTCACTGCTGATCTCTTCCAAACTAAATATGATCAGTAACAACAGTTCCATTTAGCATTAACAAGAATTATTATGCATATGTGGCATAAGAATTTCTAGTGTACCATGGTATTTGGCTGAAAGCCCTATAATTTTTTTTTGTATTTATAGAGTAGAATGTGAACATTTTTTCCTATCTTTCACACTTTAAATAATTTAAGCTTTATTTCTTGGCCCTGGAAAATAGTGCTATCGTGGGCTGTCATCCAAGAAGGGCTTCTTAAAGGACTAACAAGTTTGGATTGACTCAGTAAGATATGAAGTCACTTGATGTTATTCCAGAAAGAGAAATAAACCAGCATTCATATGACTTTAATTTCTCAATAAACATTTATGAGGGTGGAAGTGCTTGGTGGTCAGCCCAGGAGAATTGAACTCTCCCAGCAAGTGCATCACATGCACCTGAAGAAATGCATGTCCCTGCCTTCGGTTAAATTCTTTCAGGAGGAATAAGAAGTGTAAGAGGCACAAAGAACCTTTCCTTATTATACTGCTCCATTTCTTTTGATCCATTCTGACCCTTTGTTATAGGTGCTGCTACCACAAGCTCATGATTCCTGCGCTAAACTCATTCCAGGTACAGGAATAGAAAGGTAAATATAAAAAGCCAAGGTAAGAAGGATGGACAAGAGAGTTACTAAGGGTAAAATTTGTTTGTTAGAATTGGAGCCTATAACACTTTTTAGAAACCTTATTGAGATAAATTACAAAAATCAAAGACATAAAAACCACGCTACTGTTAGCTGGTTTAGCGTCATAAACCCAGAACATTTGGGTTTGAAGGGGCCTGAAAGGTGATCCAGATCTAACCCCCCTGCTACAAGGCAGGGTCACCTTCCACTAGACCAGCTTGCTCAGAGCTTCATCCAGCCTGACCTTGAACAATACCAGGAATGTGATATCCACAGCTTCTCTGGGTGACCTGTTCCAGTGCCTCATCACCCCCACTGTAAAGAATTTCCTCCTTATGTCTAGTCTAAATTTACCCTCTTTTTTCTTTAAGAAACAAATCTCTTGTATTAAAACAGGCCCTGCTAAAAAGTGTTTCTTCAAATCCCTCTAAGTCCTGGAGGGATGCAATAAAGGTCTGCCCAGAGCCTTCTCTTTTTTGAACTGAGCAATCCCAACTCTCTCAGCCTGACTTTAAAGGAGAGGTGTCCCACCTCTCTGATTATCTTTGTGGTCCTCTTCTGCATCTGCTCCAAGGTGTCCATGTCTCTATTATGTTGGGGGGTGCAGGGCAGGACAGAGCACTGCAGGTGGGATCTCATAAGATAAGAGTGTAGGGGAGCAGAACCATCTCCCTCAACAGGGCTGCATCAAAAGCCATGCTGCTTTTGATGCAGCCCAGGATATGGTTGGCTTTAGGGGTGTGAGTGCACATTTGAGTGCACTTAGGAAAGAATCCCTACCTAAATCCTATGTAAACGTCACCATAAACACTACTTTGTCTTCTGCATCCTCTTCATCTGCTTGCTCTAGAGCAGCTCATTTCAACAGTGAGCAAAATTATTTCTGCCTGCAGGCAGTGGGATCATGTGCTGTGGTGCTGTGAGTATAGCTGATCTCTCCTGATGTGTACCAGCTGGGCTTCTGGGGACAGCTCCAGCTAAGGACCTCGCTGCCTTGGGCAAGACTTGACACAGAATTGAGGCTCTAAATCTAAAGCCACAATCCAGAATACACACAGATAGCTGCATTTCAAGCTTAGAGGCATTAAACTAACCAGCTATCTCCTTGTTTAACCTTAAAGTTATCTCCTTGTTTAACCTTAAAGTTTCCCAAGTACTTAGGAATCTGTCCTGGAGTGCCCCAGCAAGAGCAGCAGGTTGAGCATTTTTTATTCCTCCATCCTTCAGTATCTTACTGTGGTAGCAGATCCAGAGCATGTCAACATGAGGGAACTCTTCCTTTCACAAAACACAGTAGTAACTTCTTTTTTAAAATACAAGCAAAAGAGGTCATTCCTGCCTTCTATATAGCATAAATGTAGTCAAAGTGCTTGCATAGGTATTGGGAGATTTCAATTGACTTCCCAATGCAGGGGAGGGTTTGCCAGTTACCTTGCTGGGCAAGAGCCCTCTCTGCTATTCCTCTCAGAGCTGTGATAGTACAAATGGTAACTCAGGGTTCATGCAGTCAAAAGAGAAAACAACAAGGTTAAGCATTTTGATTTGTCTTTATGATCTGGGTTTCTTATTTTTTTGTGCAAGAGACATACCTTTGATTATGTCTTTCATTGTGTCAAGCCACTACCCCACCTCTACTAACATGACAAAGGCTCCTCCAGGATGATAAGTACTATGCAAGTGTAAGTATCCTAAAAACTAAATTACTCTAAAACTAAAGAGCCAATTAAGTCCCAGATTGGTAACCATTAGAAATCTCTCTCTGAACCCTGGTAAGAGAATTATTCAGAAAGGCAATGTAACTGCTGAACAGGAGCAAGATCTTTGAACTGAATTATTGAAGAACACAGAGAAAACATGGTGCTCCCTTGCTGAGAAAAGCAGATATTGAAGAAAAAGCTCTGTGCAAAATAAACCAAACCAGATTAGAAGAATGACAGACTCAGTTTTGCAGTCTACACACAACCAAATACAGTCAGCAACAGCAAGTTAATACTTTGTCTCTCCCAGTGATGTGCTCAATTACTGAGACGAGGTTCATGCAAAATGAACAGCACAGTAAGTAATTAATTGTAGTGCAGACACTTTGAACTCCAAGAAATGTGTTATGTTCTGGCTGTCACCACTTGTTCTGCAAAAATCAGAAGATTTCACATGTCAACTTTTGTTGAAGACAGTTTGTTTCTACTTTCCAAATGAAACTCAGAAAGAGGCAAGATGTGCTACAAATCTCAGAAGTTATTTACTCAACATTTTATACCAACTTATAAGTGCTTTAGACAACTCTGTACAAACATTAAGTAATTCATCAGCTGAGTTTTGGTGGCAGCTGTACCTAGGCTGTCTCTCAGGGGTAGATAGCATAAAGGCATAGTGGATGGGGAAGGAATCTCACATAGGAGGAAGTTTCCCAAGCAAAGTGGAATGATAGTGCTTGACAAGAGCTTACTGGGAATAAAACTGAGGTCAGACATGCCTTTCTGAATCTTTGTTTCAAGGCTATGAGCTTCACCTCCTGATCAGTGCCTCCCTGAGAGAGCCTTCTGCTGTACAAATCATCATTAACTGGCCCTTATCACTGCCTCTTTTCCCAAATCATCATCTCAGTTGGCAATTAGCTCAGAACTACTGTTTGACTGCACATAGTCATAAATCTCATTGCACACTTTCCATACACCCTCTATGTAAGCAAACCAAGTACACAGAAGACACTAAACATCAACAAATACAAACTAAAGTTTTTGCTGAGTCCCATTGCAAACTGTACTTTAAAGCCCTTTCCTTAGTCATGTCTTTGGAACATGAAAGTCCTGTACAGCTTATGTTCATGTTTGTCTCTGTTTTTTCTTTTTCACATATATTCTTTTCCTCCTTTTCCAGCAGCACCTATATAAAATTTTTGACCACAGCAGTGGAGTTTTAAGCAGGCTTTCACTTGTCTTTATTTGGAGCAAAAGATGTATATATAAAATGAAGTAATAAGATGAATAATCTATAATTACAGGATAATTCAGATTGAAAGGGAATTCAGGAGGTGAATACTGTTTCACTGAGACATCCTGCAAAGACTCTCTCCAAGAAAATGGCAAAAAAATTCAAAACCATACTTTGAATTGGGTTTAACCAGTTTCTCTCAGAAATAGCCCAAACTGTAGCCCAGCACCTATATGACCCAAACGTAGATTGTAAGTTTCTAATCAGTTCTCATAAGAGAAATATCTATCTTTCAACAGAATGAAAAGTTCTATTTTAAAGTAATTCAAAACTACTTTTTGTTTTTTTAACAAAGATGCAGACACTGAGAAGTTTTTTCTTGGTATCCAGAAATAAAAAAGAGAAGTTCTTAGTGTAATTTGATGGAAACTAATGGAGCACATGGATGAGTTATTTTTGTTGAATCACTTGAGCACAAGAAAGCAGAATTATTAGCACTCCCTTTAAGCATGAAGGAGAATGTGCGATTGATCAGCCCTACATTCTTTGTTCTCCATCCCCAATGTTTGTATTGCTCTGTGCAGCATGGAAGGCCTGGATCATGTGCTCATGGAAATTGGCCATTTTGAAAACTTTCTATCACATTTCAGATTCCCCTATTGTTACAAATAACAAGACCGCTGGTAAATACCATGGTTATAGATAAGTTCTTTGTGAGGTCTTAACTAAAAATCTTCAATTTGTGTTCCTTTATTTGTCGCTTTTGACATATCAACACTGTTTTTCTGTAGTTCTAGTTTTTACTTTATCTATAATTTCAAAAAATCTTTGTCCAGACAAATAACTCTACTTTTCTGTCTTAGTTCTGTAAACTGTTAGGAATGAGCAATCTGCTATGTGGTTCTAAGTTGCCTAGCTGGGGTCAACTCATCATAACAATTCCACATGCTGAAGTTTTTATACCTTACTCAGAGCCCTAGATTCTGAAGGTAAATCAATATTTTAGAATCCAAATTTTGATGTTAAAAGAAGAAACATAAAAGATAACCTGCCTGCAGGGGGATGCTGCAGGGGGAAAAAAAATCTTGAAAATTTGTTCTGTTTTTAAAAAATAAGGAATGATGGTCTACTTAAGTTATTTTAATGTTTGGAGTCAGCAGCATTACCCACTTTATGTGAACATCTGTGCCCATTTGCAGCCTCCATACCTGAAACACAGCTCTGAAGTCCCACACATGCTGACATATGTTTATAAGGCAATTAAAGGGAGAAGCTGCTCTGCCTGCAATGTATGACTCTACCTTTGGAGATCCCTGGCATCTTTACAGAAGCATCACTGGAGGTGGCTGGAAGAAATTCTAATCCTTTTCCTTGAACTGCTGCTGCTACTGTAAGGAACTGTGCCTCCTTCAGGAGATTCTTCAAGATGGGCGAGGACTCCACTGGAGTTTTGTGGGAGGGTCTAGAAATGGGAAATAGGCCTCTGACCTTTTAACTACAGCACACATGTTCCTGAGGTAGCCCAGACTGCTAGTCTATAGCTTGCCTATCTGTAACACATAGGGAACACAGGTAAGTTGATCTGCTGGAACCTTGTTCAGCTTCTGTCAGACAAATGAGAAAACAAAGAAATCTGAAACCCATTTTAGGGAAGTACGCTGCTGTCTGGTCTCCAGACAGAAATTAGTTCCAATCACACCGTTTCAGACCTATACAGGGAAAAGGCAGATGGGTGCAGATTTACCTAATTACCTTCTGTGCTGGATTTGGTTGGGGTAGAGTTAATTTTCTTCACAGTATCTGATATAGGTCTCTATGTGCTAGAAACATTGGTGACAACACAGGGATGAGTTTTGTTTCTGCTGAGCATTGCTGACACAGAGTAAAGGGCTTTTCTGCTTCTCACCCTGCTCACCAGCGAGCAGGCTGGAGGTGCACAAGGAGTTGGAGGGGAAACAGCTGGGACTGCTGATCCCAACTGACCAAAGGGATCGTGACCACAGACCATGTGGTGACATGCTCAGCACATAAGGATGGGAGAAGAAGAGGGAAAGGTGGGTTGTCTAGAGTGATGGTGTTTGTTTTCCCCAGTAACCACTGCACCTGATGGAGCCCTGCTCTCCTGGGCATGGCTGAACCTGCCTGCCCACAGGAAACAGTGAACTAACTCATCAATTTCCTTTGTTTGCACGTGCAGCTCTTGCTTTATCTCTTAAGCTGTCTTTAGTTCAACCCACCAGTTTCCTCACTTCTACTTTTCTGGTTCTCTCTCCTGCCCCATTTGGAGGGAGTGACTGAGTGGCTGCATAGGACTTAGGGGTTAAACCATGACACAAAAATCTAAATCATGTGATCCAGACTGGTGAGGTCTGGGATTCCAAAGAACAAAGATTATTGAAGATATTACATTTGTCTTTACCAAGACATTGTCCCACCATGGTCCTCTATTTCTAGCAGAGAAATTATCTGCTCAAAGTGCTGCACATGACATGTAAAAACTTTCTGACTACTCATAATAATTAAAAATCAGGCAACACATCATGTCAGCTTCAATAGTTTCCTATGCTTTGCAAACCAGAAATACTGATTTTAAGTATTTATGCTGCTATCAACACTATTCTTTACTAAGAACAGAAATTTAGTGATACTCTCTTACCAATCTTTCCCAGTTTAGTACGAATGTGTTCATTTTAATTATGGATACAGAAATATCTGCAATGTCATGCAGTTCCAAAGCTCTTTAGTCCTTTTGGATGAATATTTATGGGGTGCAACTACTGCTTCTAACAATCTCAAATTACATAGATCCCAAGGAAAAGAAAGAGAAATTGTACAGCATTTTGTAAGCTCACACTCTCCCAATTTTTCATCTAATTACCTAATTATTCTCTCATTGATATAAGCTTTTCACAAAGAGTACTGAATGGGGCTACAGAAAGGTGATACCAATTAATTACTAACAGTAATTGTCATTTCATAATCACATTAAGTTTTAATTTGCTGCTGCCAGCTTGTTAAACTGCCAATTACACATTTCCTTCTTTTATGTATTAAGAAAAATAGTAATCATGGACTTACTGCTTTTATAATTCCTAATTTTGCAGCAGCTTGAGGTATATCTTCAGTACTCTGCAGCCATGCTGAGCTCTTTGAAGAGTCCAGTGAATGGGAAATTAACATTCTGAAGCAGCCTCATTTGGTTCATTAGAACCAAATAAAATGCTCATTTGGAACACTTTAATCTCCACCATCGAGCAATATTCACTGAAAGGAGACACTAAATGACACCACAGCTTGAGTGTACACCAGTAATCATCATGATGTGATTTTTTGCTGTGTCTCTTCCCTCTGTGGAAAGGGAGAGGAGACAGACAGCTTTGTATTCTCCCTATTTGGTTGTGACAAGAAGGTTCCTCCACAGGCACTGAGCTGGGGATGGCAGTGCCTGCAGTGTGTGAGCTTCAAACGGCAACTTCATCCTGCAAAACTCCAGGTAGAAGCCCTTGTCCTGAACATTTCACCTGCAATGGACAACACCACAAGCAAGCACTACAAATTGGATGTCAGTCCAATTTCCTGTACCATAACTCTAGGATTAGTCATAGTTCTTCATGGCTGAAGTCCTCAAAAAAACAGTCATACAATTCCAAGAGAATGAATTGGAACTCTCTCATATAAACTAGAACGGACTTCTAATACTGAATATCAGGACTCTTTTTATTTCCACTGTTCCTTAATATGATTGCAAAGATTACATACCAACACATATGAACATTTTCAGATTTTGGTTTATTAACCCCATATCTCTCAGCAATTTCCAGGTCAGATGGATCTGGCTTTTCTAAATGAAAGGCAAGGAATGGGAAGGGAGGGGAAAGATAAATATTTCCCTTCAGTCTTTCTAGACCCCAGCAGCCTGGCAGAAACTTGATTTCAATACAATACCGCAAAAAGTAAAAGCCACAGGCAAAACCCTTGAAAAGAATATAAGATCAGTTAAGGTTTAGTGAAGGCAGGAGAAGAGCTCAAAGGAAAATTTTGTTGTGAAGAAAAATGAGTAAGATTTTATTGCATAAAAAAGACATTGGGTAAAGAAACCCACTAAGATACTTAGCAATTGTGACATAGCTGCAAATCTCTCTGATCTCTTTATTTTACTTCTTTCTTTTTCACAATGCAGTGAAGAAGAAAATGACAACCTGAAGCTTAGCAAATTGCTCCATGTGTGTCTCACCTTCTATTCAATGATTCTTTTATTTTCTCTCTTATTCTGCTGAGGTTTTGTAAATTCTATTATTTTTGTACACAGTCCAAAATAACAAGTTGCATCAAAACTAGCCAAAAGAAACATCTCTGCATATTTCACTCTCTTTTTATTTTCCTCCTTGTTTTTTGGTTTGTTTTTGGGGGGTTTTTTTTGGTTTTTTGGGGATTTTTTTGTGGTTTTTTTTTAATTTTCAGCCTTTTCTATTTTTCAACTATTTCATGCAGGTAAAGCTGAAAGAACAGACTATTTAGGTTGAATATCACCTAAAAAAGAATTTTGGCAGTGGTATTTACTGACTTGTGAAATATTGCCCCATGAAATTGTTAGAGCCTTCACTTTAAACCATTCTTACAGCACTCTAGGGAACAAGGCAGCACCAGCCTCCAGAAGGCAAGTTCACAATATACTCAGTCTCTCCTGCTCACAGTCCAGATAAAAATATCGTCAGATCTTGCCCTGCTCTAGAATTTTGGTAAATTCAGTTCTTCCTCATTTTGGAATTACAGAAGACCACACAAAAAAAACCTTAGAATATTTTTACCAGAATTTCTCTGGGTGTGTGCAAATTTCAGGGTTTTAGTTCTGGTCTGAGTAGAAAGAAATATTCAGGTCAGTTCTATTTAGTAAGACTATTCGCTCATTCTCAATAAAAATTTTCCCTACATTTAAAATTACAGAAATTATTACATAATTACAGTAATTTCCAAAGTATGCTTTATCTCTGTGACTAAAGTTACTGGTGACTACTGACTGATATCACCGTGTCTAAACATTGTGGACCATATATTTTACACAAAGTAAAGCAATATTTCTTTGAAATATACTGAAAAACAAGATGAAACCTTTAAGAACTATATCACAAATTCTACTTATTTTTAAAAATAAGCTTATGTTTTAAAAAAAAGATAAAAAAAAACCTTTTACAATTACTGCTTTCTGTACACACTTCAGTTTCAAAAACCTTCAGGATGCATATTCAGTATAGTCCATTCCGTTTCATTTGGAAAGTTTATGCTTATATTCAAGACTTTTAAACTGTATCATTATTATTGCTATTAGTTGTTAGTATCATAAAGATAATATTTAGATCACCAAGAAGTGGAACTTTATGAAGACACAGCAATGTATTCACGAGGTGCTACAACATTCTACCTGATTCCTTGGACTCATCATGGAAAATGGTAATAACAGACCCTGTCCTGATAGTTTGCACCACCAAAAGTTTTCTGCCTCTGTGGCAAAATATATAGCTGATTATTTCTTCAGCAATCCTTCTCAACAATATTCCTGGGATTTTCATTAAGAATAATTTTCCAACAGCGAATAATTTTAACAGTGACACCTACAAAGATAAATAAAACAGTAAAATATTAGGGGGTTCTTACCTGCAGTCAACGCTGCAGTGAAGATGCTCTCTCCCTTTGATCTTAAGCAAGTGGTCTGGAGCACTGGTAGCAGTCTAGTTCTGATATTCAACATCTAAGAGGGGACTATAAAAAAACAAAAAAGATGCTTGGAAATATATTCTAGCATTTAGAACCAATTTGGACGCTGTGTCGACACAAGCACTTTGGCATCAGAGCTGTAGCTACTAAAACTGCACACACATATCTACTACAGTAGATGCAAATTTAGGAGAGGGCAGATGCAAAATTAAACACTTCCAGTGTAGCTAACAGGGTCACAACTTGGTCTGTTCAGGTATTTTTATGTTATGCGGCCCACTAACATTATTTTCTAAAAAATTTCACCAAGTGGCAATAAAAACATATTGGATAAAATCACACCAGGTATTCAAGCCAGCCATCAATTCAATAAATGTACAATATGCTTTGTCCAGTGCCAAACTTGAATGAAATAAGCAATGAGGTGTGTTTTATTACTGTTGATATTTGTGTCTTGAGACTCTCCAGTCCAATTTTACAAAACAAAATGTTTAGGCTTTAATTTTGCTGTGGCCTCTGATTAGAATACATTACAGAAGCTCTGTTTCTTCTAAGCATCTAGCACCCAGTGCTTTTGTATTTTTCCTTTAGTGAAAGAACAACTTCTTGGCTTCATCTGTTTGAAGATCTGTTATTATTTTAATCATTAGCATTTTATCCTCTCATGCCAAGCCATGTAGATATTTGTGTTTTAATACCACTTCTGTTGACATCAATAGGAGTTGCAGTTTTGCAATGAAAGTAGATCCTACACTATAACATGCAGAAATAAAATTTAGGCAGCCAATCAGTCTATTTGTAAGCCCATTTAAAATAAAAATAATGGTTGGCAGAGGGATTCTACTCTCCCTCCTTGTCGATGTGATAATAAACCTTCATAGCTCTAGGGGTCAGTTAACTACTTTTTGCTAATGATCTCAGCATAGGGATTTAATCCAGAGAGTAATGATGTTAATTAGAAAAGTTCTGATTTTCAGCAGCAACTTTCTGTTTGTTGATTTCACTCAGAATCAAGTAAAAATAAAACTAACTTTACTAATAAATCTTCCCAGTAGTTTTTAGCATATTGTTATTTTGTATTTTCCAGTAGAAAAACAAGTTTAGCTTTATCATTGGCTGCATTATTCCATTTCTTTTCAATCTGCATATTCCTTTCTGTGTTCCATCTTCTACCATCAGGCCTCAGTCCCATCACCTCTCTTTTCCCCCTGTATTTTATTTTTCTCTTTTTTTTCCATCAATGAAATAATAAAAGGGCTCTGTGGAAAAAAAAAATCAAAGCCAAAACCCTCATTATATTATCACTAAATACTATGTTTGGCAGTGTATAGTGTGCCATCCATATTATAATATATGCATACGTAATAAATCAAGATTTCCTACAAAACTTAGCCTAACAAGCTTCCTAACATTGGAGGACTTGACTTTGAAATTTTAGGTTAGTTTAACATTATTTTTTTAAAAACTAGTCAGAAACATAGATGGATATAAAAATAGAGACAACTAATTCATCAAAATAAGGAATAAGAGAGTCAAAGTTTTCAATCGCTCTTGAAGCCATAGTTGCAGGCTCAGAAAGAAAAACATGTGCCACTTCACAATAAATTTACACCCAAAATGTTACCCCTTTCAATGACCAGAGCTCAAAATCTCTCATTTAGTGAGCAGGCACATACTCAATATGCCCTGTGAGTTACTTAAACACTCCAAGTACACAATATCCAACTAAGAACGCAAGCATCTGACACACTGGATTTGGATCTTAAGTTTTGGGACCACGCACGAGCATCTATAATGTTGTTGTTCTGCTTTTAACTGAGGTTTCTTTGAGCTATTGCTCTCAAAATATTTAGAAACAAAGAGGAGTTTCCAGTCTGTGCAGTTTGCCCTACATGCTTTGGTGTCTATGCTTAGTTCTTTAGGAAAATTCTTGTAAGGACTGCTCACCAGCCTTCTGAATCTGAAAAACAGCATTTTGGATTCTGTTCCCTGTATATAACTTCCTTCAAAAGCAGAGCTTTTGTCCGGAGAGCTGCTCTGGATGATCCTTTCATTGCTGACACAAAGGCATTTCAGGTTTCTCAGCCAGCACTCTGAATGGTCACTTAGAAAGAGGCCTTTGCTTTGCTACAATCCAAGCCATCCTACGCTCAGATGAAAGAAAGCTCTCAAAAGCCAGTTCCTCTTTAACAGACAATAACTGAAATAAGGTCAGTGACTTAGAAACATAAGGTGTTTCTTGTTACATCCAAGAACCTGAATGAAGCATGCCTTCCCTGCCAGTCAGTGGCATCATTAAATCTCTTGACAGTTTTAATGATTAGTCCAACAGTTTCTTACCTCCTTTGCAAGCAAAATGCCAGAGGAGACAATTTCAGCCATTAGGACAGTTACACTGCATACAGTTTTCCCCAGTGATGCAGTCACAGTTCCGAGTCTCTATACATTTTCATTGCATAAGGTATCTCATAACCCAGCAATAGTGATGCCATGGTAATCTCTACATGATGTCTTTTAAGTTCCATTATAATATTTTGTTATTATCTCAAACTTAGTGTTAGATCCCCAACTACAGGAATAGATACACCAGCTTACAAAGGCACAGCAAGAGAGAAACTAGATAAAACATCTTACTAGATAAAATAAACCTTTGAAAGTGTTATATTTCTATGAGTTCTTAGAAGATTTTCTGAATGGTTTCAAATGATGTAGGATGGAAGTGTAATTTCCTTAGGGAGAATCACTGAAATAGTGTGATACAACATTCCTTTAGCAACACAGTAATCATAATTCCAAGGACTAAAGTTGTACCAGGTAATAAAATCTATAAAATCTGGCATCCAATAGATTCTCATGTTTCCTGCTCATCATACAACTCATACAGAATGATTAGCGAGACTGGCAGAACACAAAAGGATGTGAGCTCAGTAGCGTAAACAATATCAGTAGAAGACAAAAGTGGATAAATCCTAGCTCTTTCCATAAAGCCTAGCCAGCAGGGAATGAATCAATTTTAAAAGGAATTCAAATTTTCTAAACTAATTATTATGCCACAGCATATCCCATTTAACACTGCTAAAGAACAGCTCCCTCAAAGACAGCTGCTGTTCACACCATGATTCCAAGCAGTGAGCAAAGACAGGTCGGGCTACAAACTGCAGTTAATTCCACCCTGATTACCAAGGGACACACAGCATGCTTCAAGTGAAGATTTCAAAGAGCTGCAACATTTTAGTTAAGAAGAGCTCTTGGTTATTAAAGTCGTAACAAGAAAAATCAACACAGAACACTGTAAAATATTCTCATTTCTTTTCCAGCAGTTGATTTTCTTTGAACCACAAATAAGCTAAGACTAAACAGATGAAACAGGTCATAAGTCAGTCTGTTCATTCCACACCAAGCCATCAACAAATAGATACTGTACATGCACCAACATGCCTTTTTTTTGCGTACACAGATGGCTTTTGAAAAATCCAGAGAATCAGATAAAATATAGGCAACAAGCAACCCATCTTTTTCTCACATCACAGAACTAAAGAGCATGCATATGGAGACCAGCTTTTTTCTTCGTGCTATTTTGTGTTTCTGTTGCAGACTGTCACCCAGACCAGAGATAACTGTATGTGTAAAACATTCACTGGTAGAAAAAAAAAAATCATCAATTTCCATCCTTCAAGTTTTGCATTAATTTCTTAACCTCCTCATCCTTAAAGTTTGGCTCAGCAAAAGCATCCAACAGAAAATAAGGATTCTATGGAGATATCTCAAAACAGTGGTCATGGCTAAGCTAAGTTGAAAATAAGACCTCAGGCTTGTGATTCCTAGATTTCCTGGGTCAGGCATTGTGCTGGAACATGCCACTTTCAGGCCTCCACGGCAGGACTGGTGCATGGCACTCCCAGGGCCCTGACTTCACCAAGGGCTA
Organism: Zonotrichia leucophrys gambelii; assembly: GCF_028769735.1. Taxonomy (NCBI): domain Eukaryota; kingdom Metazoa; phylum Chordata; class Aves; order Passeriformes; family Passerellidae; genus Zonotrichia; species Zonotrichia leucophrys. The sequence continues at coordinate 34,859,426 of NC_088175.1, forward strand.
CAACAGCCCTGGTGAGCACAGCTCTTGGGCTTGAGGGCTGAGTCTGAGCTCTGGGCTCTGACAGGAACAAATGGGAGCATTTTCCCCTTTCGGTGCTCAGTCTCTTTCCTGAGAAATGCCTGTTTCATGCTAATGTCTGACTGCAATTGGATGAATTTAATATTGTACAAAGAGGAAAAAAAAATTGGCATTTAAGTCTCAGTGATTCTTAAGTGCAGGGAAAAAAGGGAAGCTACAAAAGACAGAACACAATGACACACATAAAAAACATTTTCAATCCAATATGAAGTCTCCAATATGGAGAAAGAAGGTGTCTTACATCTGTGCCTAGGGAAGGTGGGGATTAGGAAGAGTATCTGGTACCAAGGAACATTTAATGGTGTCTGGGAGCCACATATGTTCTGCTTTATCTGTCACTACACAGGAAACAAAATGAATTGCCATAATTTTGCAAATATATACCTAACAATATTAGGTTGTAACCTAACACTCTTAGGTTACAAAAACCATTTTTATTTTAAACTCTCACGAAGCCAGAAAATTGACATGTAAAGATATATCTTACCATTCCCCTGATAAAATTGGGTCACTCATCTAGAGCTAAAAGCCTCTATTTTTTTTTTTTTTCTTATTTATTCAGTTGTTTTCATTTTATGATGGTTTCTGCTTATGGGAATAACAAAGAAAAAGAATTGCCTTTTCTTAAACCTATTCAGCAGAATCTAACCTTTCAACCTTTGTTTTTGTACTGTATTTCTTATTCCTCCACTGATACTACAAGCACTTTTCATTTTTCAAACAATAGTGGTTAACTCAAAATTAGAAAGCATCACATATTCACTGAAATATATACACAAAACTAAAATTCAGGTACAGTTTTGTTGTTTTACTAATACACAGCAAGAAAACTGGCATAAGATTTTCAGTCCTAATGATTCATTTTTAAAACACTGAACACAATCCAGCACTCAACAGACTTTTGCCTGATGCTATTGAATTCCAGTTCAACAACCTTTCTCCATTTACATATTTCCTACATATGCAAGAAGTTAAATAGCAACAGGAAGCAATACTGCTGCTTGTTTCAATTTTATCAGAAGATTACTACTGTTTTTCCACTTTCGAGAAACAAGTTGTCTTCTATTGGAATAAAAAGTACATGCTCTTTACAAAAGAAGAAATCTGAAATCTCTGCCAAAATGGAATGAATGAAGTTATATTGCAAATTATTTTCCTTAGTAAGTTTTCTCTACTGGTGTAATGTGATAAATATATATAACATATTGCTGTAAGAAAAAAAAAGTACTCACATTCAGATAACTTTCTCCAGTGCTAAAGTATCCTATATCTTGCATATACTTCCCCTAAGCAATTTGTGTTAGAAGCCAGGCTACAATAAAGACACATCTTTTCTTGACTGAAAATGAAATTGAGCATTGTGTAAACACAAATTCAATCAGCATATTTGGGTTTGTTGCTGAGACAATCGTGAATGACTTGTGTTACACACTGCATCACAGCACATAAAATCCATATAACTGTGTCATTCGGAATTCCTCACATAAACATGGATTTACTGTGGCCCTGTAGATAAAATCCCCCAAGAAGTGCTGTAGCTTTTCAGGCCAGAAGACTCTTCACCTCTCATAAACCACTAAATTTTATCAACTAAATCCTTAAAAAAAGATTTGCCCTCCAGCAGAGCTATGTGAAGATCTTGTCTATATTTTAAGGCCTCAGGGAGACAAATTTAGCACATTCATAAAAAAGTTTTTCCAGCAGTTAATGAACTTTTTAGTAAAAGTTTTAGTCTAATTACTGTCTGCAGCATAGCTCTCTGTTAGATTGCAGAGCTCTCTTATTCTAAGATCATACATTTATAAGGCAGACAAGGCACCCAAAAAGTATTCATTTTGTTTCTTTTTGTCATACTAACAACCCTCTATTTATGCTGGTTATTCCGCTGTAGATACATTACAAATTGGATTTTTGCCTTCTTTGAGTTACACTGCATAGTTCTGAATCATGTTCTTCACTGCTTTCCAAAGCAGAACTTCTCATTCTAGTAGTCTGTCCTGCATTATTGAATCCACAATTTACTGTCTCCTATTCCGGTGTATTAAATTCTGAGCTCAAGGGGACTCTGTTTATCAGGACATTCAGAAAAGTGTAGAACTGTCTTGTGTCTATAATTTAGTATGTCACAATATATTTTTGTCATGGATAACTTTCTGAAGCTTTCTGACTTGTACTTTTATTTTAGGACCTTCAGAGCTAAGAACGAATTAGCTAATTTGCAATGAATTTTGCAGTTATCCAGTATTATGTTCTAGAAATTTTGTCTAATATTTCTGTATACTGAGAGGTATTGAAATAGAACTTACAGCAGAAAAAAAATAGGCTTTCTCTTTGGAGAAATGTCTTTTGGTTTTACTTAGCGAAAATGGAATTCAGAAATAGAGAGGAATTTTGAAATAATTCAAAATGTACAATAAAAAAAAAAAGATGGTAATTATGACAGTAATAAGTAATAATCGTTCATTAATCAGAGGCATATCTGAGTAATTGGCTTGGCACTTTTCCCTAATTTGTGTGATAAAGATTTCACTTTCTATTGAACTTTTGAATACCCTGGAGCAGAATATCACAACAAATATCACACCTGAGGAGCTTGCCTAGAGACTGGACTTGGAGACTTCGTATTCTCCATCTTCTGGAATTTAGAGATTTTGCTTCTTCTCCTCTAGCTGTCCCTAGGATATCTCTCAGTAAGATTTCCAGTGGTAGAGAACAGACTGTTTTACAGTGATTGTCTTTCTCCTTGAACATGGGATAGGGACCATCAAGATCTTTCCCTAGCTTGTTCTTTGCTTTTCATGGTCTTTTGTCTCCCTCTCCCTTTCTCCCTCATTCTCCACATTAGCCCATAGAATTAGGAGATCTGAAAAACACTGTTTCACTGATACACTCTGGACTAGCTACTGAGCAAAGAACAACATAGTGGACTCCTGCAGCAGTTCTTCCAACAGCTGTTTCTGCATCCCATTTGTCTGCAGAAACATAACAAACCCCAATAATTAAATGGATAATCATCTTATGGGGAAAGACAAAAATGTCAGGGAAAAACCTGCATGGGGATTAATTACTTCCAGTCATACAAGTCTCTCATCAAATCAGATTGCCCAACTATGTGCTGGACGTTTCTAAATAGTAAAATGTTTGTACAAGTTGCTAAAAAAGGTTTTTCTCCTGACAGCCTTGAGTGGGATGGAAATGTGAGATAGATGTCAGAGCAAGCAATTAGCATCCTTATTGCTTCTGTCTTCCTCAATAACCTTAGCATCATTAAAGGGCAATAATGAAGCAGATGAGTGTTATCCTTTGAAGAGGCTTAAAATACAGGAAGAATAAAACAGAGTGGTGGAGTGACTGCTTTAGTTTGCTTTGCACAGAAATTTGTTTACACTGAATAATTCACATTTGGTGCAGTCACAACCTTTTCATCTCTCTGAAAGCCTGCACAGCCTGCAAACAAGCCCATTACATTAGAAATTCTTGACGCCTTGAAACTGAGAGGAAATCAATGCACTTGGGCAACTCATTACATTACAAGGTACAAGTCATATATTTTATAAGCTCATTATTGGCACAAGACCCATTAAAACATTTAGTAAACTTATCATGAGTGCAGAATTTGCAGCTGACATTATTTCAAGTAACAGGCTATTTTTTATGCAAGGCCTAATTTCTCTTGACAAATTTGTCCTATTGCTACCTAGCAGTGAAGGATTTAGGGGAGTGAGCTTCACCATGAAGGTTCTTATGTATAAAAAGTGCCACAGTCAGTTTCTCTTATTTCTTAGGGCTTTTAATGGCTTTCCTGCTGTATCAGAATGCAATTCAGAAATGCTTCCACAGGACAAATTCTTCTGGGCAGTCCTCGAGTTTGCTAAGTGGAACTCTCAAGAATGACAACTTTCCATCCTATACCGAAGTTTTTACTATGCTCCCACCCTTATGAATATTAAAAAAAGCTCCTCTTTTAGTCCTATTCTCTGAAATTTACTTTAAGCAATCTATTTCATGCCTAACTGAAATTCAGAGGTTTAGAAATTAACTGCTTGTTCATTCTAATTTTGATCTAGGTAGACTTGTTGGACTGTGGTCTGGACAAGAATCATTCTCTGGAGTGCACATCATCACAGCACAGTTATTGTTATTAGCTGTAACAATCCTGTGGGGAATGTTGAGCCATGTCCAGTTTGAGGACCAGAGCAGAGCTAGGCATGAAAAGAAAGTTCATCTGGACTGCAACATCATCTGTGAATGGACAAAACTATGGGATTCTCAGTGGTCACTTCCTGATTGTCAAAACCCTTTAAAACTCCATATATCATAACTTGCTCCATTGGCAAGTGGCATAAATAGCTCAGGCAGCTTAAGGGGCTCAGTGACAAACTGTTGTCCCTTGAGTTTATATTTGATGAACTGAAGAGTTCAGGGAGATGGGAGGGTAAAGTGACAAGGTTTCAAGGAAATCACAGAATTTCGTCTTCAGGCTAAGATGCACACTCCTAAGGAGGCTGAAAATCTCTTGGCAGAAAGCAATCTGGCTAGAAAGAGGGCAAACCTGACAGAAATGCCCAGTGAAGCTGTCCTCTCACATTAACCACAGCCCCCCAAAGGCTGAGATCTCTGAGAGTGCTCTGTTGGAGTCTGTGTCCCTTGGAGACACTGCACTCAAGGAAAACAGACAAACAGCACGTTTGTGATGGCAGAAACAAACATGTGGCACTTCCCCTGCCAAATTCTACACAGCAGTCTGGGGGTAGATTCAGCTTTTAGGGAATATGGGAATCTATATAAAAGAGGGAAGGGCACATCCTGTTCTAGACTCAGAGTGAAAGCTGTTAGGAAGGGCTCTAAAGACAGAGACATTCAGATTGAAGATGAGTACTCAGTGTTTATTTTTCTCAGAAGTGAGAATGGAAGAGACCTTCTGTGCTTTCTTAATCAAGCTGGGTACGCTACAGCAAGTTGCCCAAGATTGCATCCACTTTGAATATTTGACTGCATTGAGTTTTGAATATTTCCAAGGATGGAGACTTCACAGCTTCCCTGGGAAACATGTTCCAATGTTCAGCTACAGCAGAAAAGTGTCATATTTTACTGTCTCAAGGTTTGTGCTCATTGCTTCTTGTCACTAGGCACTAAGAAGAGTCTGGATACATCCTTTTAACATCCTCCCTTCAGATATTTATACATTCTGATAAGAAGCTCCCTGAGTCTTCCCTTCTCCAGGCTAAACTTTCCTAGTTCCCCCTCCTCACACAAGGATGCCCTTGGTCATTCTTGTGGCCCTGCATGGATAGCCCCAGGATGGCCATTTTCTAGCTGGTTGGATAATTCAGCTCATCACACCAGTGTCTTCTTTACCTTTCCTGAAGCACTGACAATTATAAACTGATGCTCCTACTAGTAGTAATTTCTTGGATGTTTAGCTCATGAACTTGAGATTTAACTCCTCCTCATACTGATGATTCGAAAGAAATTTTATCACAGGTCTGTGTGATAAAATTTGTGACCAGAAGATATTTATGGGGATATCAGTTGAACCAAGTATTTATATTGAAAATATCTCATACACAGACTAGAGTCAGAGAATAGTTCTCTTTCCTTTTAAAGAGAAGTTCAGGTTACATGGTAACACTGAATTTTAATCTTTGTTACTCTGTGGAAACCTGACAGTCAAATTATTCTATTTTCACAGAAGTAGGAGGTATTACTGTAATTCCTTTAAACTGTTTTTCTTCTGTAGCTAATGATAATTTTAAAGTAAAATTTATATAAATTTAAATAAAATTTATGCTAACAGCAGTTAATCTCAAAGAAGAGAGCAAGACCATGAGCACTGCTGTAGGCAGTAAATCACATTTAAAGCTAAGTAATTGAAAGCAGGGCTAAGTGACCCCCCATGTAAAACATCAGCAACTGTCAGAACTCTGTTTATTCTAACTTTTTCTTCTGTGGTGTTTCCAGCTGAGTTCCTATATTGGCTTGCCTATACTTAAAATTATTAAAATGGAAATGAATAACAATTGTTAATAATAATTGTTAGTATAAGCCAAGAGCCATCACAAGCCCAGATTCACACCAGGAATTATTCCAGAATGTCTGTGTGGTGAGCTGAAGCTTGGAGACAAGACACGGCTAGGAAATTTAAGCAAACAATTCTTAAAAGAGACACACTCTCTCCAGTGTTTTCATTTCCTGGAATCTTGCTGAGGAAGATTTTGTTAAATAAGAAAAATGAACACTGCCAATTTACCTGCGAAGAAAGTAAAATAAAATAAATTCAAGAACCATTGCATATGTATTGACCACATATTTTATATATACTGCTGTAACACCGAGCTGTAACAGGATACAAAGCTATGTCCAGTTTTCAGCAAATGACTCATTCCTGTGCTACTGCAAAAGAGGAGTTAACTAAAATTTAAAAAACAAAAAAAAAAAAACAAAACACAAAAACAGCTTAGCATCTCAGAAGCTTAATTATTAAGATACCCCAGAAACTGGTAGGTAGACAAAAAAAATCTCAAGTGGAACATGGCTTGGAACTTAATATTTAGAGGCTGAACTGTAAGAAACTGAATGGTTAATATCAGTTTTGTGGGTTTTTTACATTTTCACCTTTTTGGTTAGAACCTGCCAAGGTAAAAAAATCACAAAACCAAAAGCTCAGTTTTAGAAATGTTCCTTTTCAGTTGCATAACTGCTTGTCTTATCTTGTCAGTTTTCTTGTCAGATTCAATCTCTTGGCACTAACAAGTCCCCATCTGAAAGCTGCAATGAAAAAAGCATCAAGTAACTGAGATGTGGATAGGAAATGGAGAATAGTGTAAGCTTGGACAGCAATTCCACAAAATCTATCTAGTGTTTCTTAGAAATATCTAAAGGACCAAAGAAAGACAAATTTACTTGAGAAAAAAAAACCCAAAAAGACAACTAGAACAATATGAAGGACTGGTCTAATGTATCTGGGCAGTAAAAAGGCAGCAAAATCTTTGCCATCTGGCAATGAAGAAGACAACAAAGGATAGTGGAAATCAAGAGGAACAGCTTAGTTTTGAGACAGATAATCTCAAAAACTGACCAACTAAATAAAAACAAACAACAACCCCCCCAATTATAAAAGGAAATAAGGAAACAATTCTATAATAAGGAAAGCATTCCATAGCACCTGCATGGAACAGTATTTGGATCAAGTTTGTCTGGCACCAAATATGAGTTAATGAGTTAATCGCTAAGGTTCAGTATTAAGTTAAATCCGGTAAATTCAGCCATTTTGGGAACTTTTCTAGACTGACTAAAATTCTGAACATTTTGTCTAGGTTTGCACCACATAGAGTGTAAGACCTGGAATTAATTCTTCAAGAGTCTGTCTACTGCAATTGTTCTAAAGCCGGGTTTAACAAAGTGGGGGGAGCAGGGAAAACACGTGTTCCTAAGGATAGCTAAATCCCTGAAAATTATGTAAAAGGATGAGATGTATGAGAAAGGGAGGGAAGCATGCAATTAGCTGTTCTCTGAATGACCCTAAGCAGAACGACTGGAGCAGGAAGACCATCGTGCAGCACTTTATAGTTACCCCCAGCAGGCCCAGGGCTGTGTTGTGCTACATCCCACTTACAGCTTGGCCCTCAGGACAGTGTCATGCTGTGCATGTCCCTGTGCCACAGAAGAACTCTTCCAGCTAATGGTAACAGGGGCCTGCAGGCAGACCCAACTCAGCAGCAGCCACTGCACCACCTGCCTGTCCCTGCCTTTATCTGAAAAGTGCAGCAACAAGTTCTCATGAGAACTTTGTTTGACAGTAAAAATGATGAATGGAGTTGTTTTCTTTTGAGAAAATCCTGCAAGAGCTCAAAGGCCAAAATGCTGTGTGCTCTTGCCATGGATGGGGTCTGCACAGTGCGCCGTGTTCTGATCAGAGCTCTGCTGATGCTGTGCAGCTCAGCGGCCCCAGCATCTAAGGGGATGTAAAATGATCTGTACCATCCTCTCTTTCCATGTTAGTGCAAATGAAAAGTGTTTTAAGAGATATTTGGCAAAGTCTGAGTCCTTTTCCTAATGGGATCACACTGAAAACCAGCACCTCCTAGAGAAAAATTGATGACTACATCAATGAGAAGGTGATAGGTCAGCAGGGAAACAGGTCTGTCTAAGGATTCAATGTAATATTTATTATAATGCCACATTACATTTTAATTAAAATTATCTGCCTTCAAGATAACTAAAATTACTTCAGAGAGGTGACAAGATGTCAACATTTTTCAGTCTCACATGGAAGTACTCATGCTTTTGCCAAATCTAAACCTAAAGTTTTTCTTAAGCAAAGTAAGACTTGATGAGAAACTCTTCACTAACGTATCAGTCACTGGAAGATTGATATCTCCATCAGGAAAACCACAATGCATACTCTCAAGAGAGAAGGAAAGAGGCAGACAGCCTTTGTCTCTGCTGCTTGTGAATGACCAGCCCACTGTACTAGACTCCACTGAGGATGGCACTTTAGGAATTAAAAAATACCATGTTTTACAACTGGCTTACAGGGCCATGTTCCATGCTTCTTTCTCAGTGGTTCTGTAACTTCCTGCCTGTGCCTTTTCTGCCCCAGGCCATATTATCCATTTTTCTTTTTTTGCAAAGTGATGATGTAAGACTCAGTCTTTTGATACTTGGAAACATTCTGTACATGCCTGCAGCAGCAAACCTGAATGTGTCTGCCAGAATATGCAAGGCAGAAATGCATCTGTTCCCCAGTTATGAAGTGGCTTCTTTCTGAGGTATTCCCAGTACCAGCTCATTTCTGCGTCGGGTTTCACATTCCAAAACCTGAAGCAGTTTTCTTCCCACCAGATATATTTTAAATAATTTTCAATTTCAACTGGCGTCACTTTGGCATGATGAATACTTTTTTCTGCTCAGAGTCATTCATTTCATTTTAAATGTTTTTCAGCCTGTCCACTTTTCCTTTTACACCAACACATTTTTTCATCAAAAGCTTGCATTAAATATTTAAGTGTCCTAATGATGCTAATGCAAGTCTAGGAAGATGTAGGCAATGCATTTGCTCAGAGCTGTACCAGAGCAGCATTTTAACTATGTGGTTCAGATGAAATTTGCAGCCTTCCACTCAACTGAGAGCAGCTTTCAGAACAGAAGTCTGGGTCTACATCAGTTTTCTAAGTAGGAACATTACCAAACTTGGCCAGCATTTGGATACAGCAGTTTCTATTTCAGTATTAAATTCAGCAAAACTCTGGAAACACTAACTCATGAGCTTTGAGAAGTGCACATCAGGCCAACAGTCCAGTAATTTGTAATTCTGTATTTAGTGAGAGGTGATATGCCCTTAGTGAGTAACTTTATGCCCTTTCAGAAAGTGGAACCATCCACTGGATACAGCATTCCTCTTAACAATATTTACATTACAGTTCTGTAGCATTCCATAAGGTCACTGTCAGGGTCACCTGTGTCCCTTGGGTTGAAAATGTACACCCAAAACTGCTTCCTCAATGGATTTTCCTTTCTAATTATTTAAACAGTCTATCTCCTGTCTGTGAATTCAGTTCCTTGACTACCTCACCGAAAAAAAAAAGTAATTCACACACTTCCCCCAAAAAGCTTCTAAATATTCCCAGTCATTTAAAAGAATTACCAAATCACTCATCTATCAACAGTGTTGTTTCCTTGCCCAGCAATAATTTCCACAATGTCTGTTGCTGTGCACACTAAATTGTGCTTCTGAGCTGGTGCACCCCTCAGATGTCACCAGTGTAATCTGGGAGGCTCTTCCCATAATTTTCAAAGTCCCAGATAAAGATATAGACCTTGATATTAAACTCTTGTTCTTCATTTCTTGATCTCAGCTTTGAGTGTGATGCCCTTTGAGGCTGCTCCCAGTTATTCTACAAAATACACAGTGGCAACAAAATCTCTCTCTATATTTATGCGTAAGTATACACAAAACCACATATACACACCTATATATATATATACACACACTATGTGAATATTTAAAAGCATATTTTTATATATATAAAAGCAAACCTCTGTACACCAACACCTAGCTGCAAAATTTGACAGCAAAAGCTTTTCAAAGGCTGTTTCAGATGCTTCTGTGTTTAAACACTGTTTCCCACACTGACAGGTGGTTTCAAATTAACGTCTGCAGACCTTGCATTTCTACTGAGTACACTTGCAAAGTGTTTCATTTCCCCAGGATTAGATTAAACACTTGGTCCAGAGATGGTGCAAGCATATTCTGCTTCCTGTTGAAAGAATTCTGCTGTTGCCTTGATGCATCATCAATTTTTTGTTGCTCTGTACTTGTTTACTCAACTCCCCAGTGTAAAACTAACCAATCTATCCAGACTCCTTGTCTGCTCCTTCCACCTTTTCACTTGAAATGGGTTTTTACTTTTGCTATAAGCTGCAACCAGTTCCCAGTTCAGGCAGCTGTTGTATGATTTCTTGATCACAG